>NW_026734302.1:22500-622500 GCF_949786415.1 Peromyscus eremicus
ACTGTGTCTTTTGCCCTGCAAAAGCTTCTCGGTTTCAAGAGGTCCCATGTATTAATTGTTTTGCTCGGTGTGTCTGTGCTGCTGGTGTTATATTTAGGAGGTGATCTCCTGTGCCGATGCGTTCAAGAGTACTTCCTATTTTCTCTTCTATTAAGTTTAGTGTCACTGGATTTATGTTGAGGTCTTTGAGCCACTTGGACTTGAGTTTTGTGCCTGGTGACAGATGTGGATCTATTTGTAATCTTTTACATTATGAAATCTTTATTTTTTTAAATAAAAGAATCAAACAAATCAGAGGGCGGTGACCTGTCGTTTCCATGTAAAGATGTGCATTTTGTCACAGTTCAAAGAGAATTCAGTGATCATGAAAGACAGAGACAGGACCCTGAGGGCAGGTACATCCAATGAACAGAGAATCATAGTTTACCATAGTCTGCAGGAGCTTTTCATTAGGTAATTGGCCATGGCCATGCTTGCAAGGTAAGAGCATTTACCGAAAAGTTTAGAACTGTGATCCTTCCCCCACCCACCAGGCATGCATACACACACACACACACACACACACACACACACACACACACACACACACTTTGTATGCACATGTAGGCATACCCAGAGACAAATGAATACATTTTTGAGATTAAAGTAAATGTACAATAAAATAATGGAATAAATAAGAAATTAAAAACAGGCACAGAGAAAAACATTCCCGGAGTTACAGAAATAAAAGGAAGCCTGGTATGGTGAGGCATACCTTTTGTCCCAGCACTTGGATCTCTGAGTTAAAAAAAAAAAATTTAAAATATAAAAGAGGCCTGAGTCTGGTGGTGGTGGTGGTGGTGGTGGTGGTGGTGGTGGTGGTGCAGCCCTTCCTTAATCTTGGCACTCAGATGGCAGAGGCAGGCCGATCTCTATTCTTTCCAGGTCAGCCTGCTCTACAGAGTGAGTTCCAGGATAGGCTCCAAAGCTACACAGAGAAACCCTGTGTTGAAAAACCAAAGGGTGGTGTGTGGGGGTGGGGGAGGGTGGGAGATAAAAAAGGAAGAGGCCTGAATGACATGGAGTTGCCTGGAGCCCAGGGCTTCCACTTCCCCTCATAAATCAGTTTCCCCAGCACTGCTGGCTGTTGTTTGTTTGATCCCAAGTGATCAACTTATATATTATATTTGTATTTATGTCTATTTTTTAATTTTAACTTTTTGGTTGTTGTTTTTTGAGAGACAGGGTCTATCTGTGTCATCTTTATTCTCCTGGAAGTCTCTGTCTCTGTGTGTGTGTGTGTGTGTGTGTGTGTGTGTGTCTGTCTGTCTGTCTGTCTGTCTGTCTGTCTGGATAAAGGAGTATAAGTTCCTAAGTTGAGTTCTGTCATCATGAAAGAAAAAGACAGGACACCGAGAGCACACGAAATGAGCAGAGAATCATATTTAGCCACAGTTTGCAAGAGTCTCTTAGTAGCTGGAAAACTGCTGGAATAATTAAGAAAAAGTCCAATCCTTAGGGGTGGGTGGGAGTGAGGCTGATCTCCATCTTTTCAGCTCCTTAGGGTCTCTGGACCTTCTGTTTCTTTGTTTTGGTTTTTTTTTTTTTTTTTTTTTTTTTTTTTTTTTTTGTGTGTGTGTGTGTGTGTGTGTGTGTGTGTGTGGTGGTGTTGTCAAAGAGCAAAGGAGATTTCTCTGGTGCTCAGGGGTGGGGATGTCTTTACATAGATGGGTGGGCACTGAGTCTCTTGTGTGTGTAATGTTGGACTCATTGTGCATTTTTTTAAAAACTATAGATGGTGGTGATGAGCCACTGTGTTGTTGCTGGGAATTGAACTCCAGAAAGACCTCTGGGAAAGCAGCCAGGTGCTCTTCACTGCTGAGCCACCTCTTCAGCCACTTACTGTGCGTTTTTTTTTTTGTTTTTTTTTTTTTTTTCCAGACAGGGTTTCTCTGTGTAGCTTTGCGCCTTTTCCTGGAACTCACTTGGTAGCCCAGGCTGGCCTCGAACTCACAGAGATCCGCCTGGCTCTGCCTCCCGAGTGCTGGGATTAAAGGCGTGTGCCACCACCGCCCCGGCTACTATGCGTTTTTAAAAAACTGTTATTCCAAAAAAATTAAAAAACAAAAACCTGTTATTACTACCTTGGTGTTAGTGCCACTGCAGTGGCTTGTCACAGAGATCTAAACCCCCTGAGTCTGCCCTTAGCTCTCCTCTCTCTCTCTCTCTCTCTCTCTCTCTCTCTCTCTCTCTCTCTCCAGCTTTCATGCTGAACTTTTGTTGCTGTTTGGTCGTTTTTGACTGTATTATTTCATTTGTGTGTGTGTGTTTTGCCTGCCTGCTGGGCTGCCTGCATGCTCACTGTTTGGGCGTGTAAGTTTTCACATTTAGAGCTTGATTTTGTACAGCGAGATAGATACATGTCTGATTTCATTGTCATGATTTATTTAGGCAGTGCACCGGTTGAGACAGAGACTGAGACTTTCTTTCTAAGCCCCGAGGGTCTAACTTGCTCCAAGGGATCCAAGTGGCAAACCCCGGTGGGAGGTGGGGGGAGGGGACATCAGGCAACCCGGAAGCATTTTGTCCCCATCTGTCAAGTGAAAAAGAGATTGTGTGCGTGTGTGTGTGTGTGTGTGTGTGTGTGTGTGTGTGTGTGTGTGTGTGTATGCATGTAGGTGCCTTTTCAGTGACCTCTGAGGTCACTGGTGTAATGACTGGGTCCCTGTACTTTCACTGCTCTGGCCCTTTTGTTCAAGGATCTCCTCCTCCTCCTCCTCCTCCTCCTCCTCCTCCTTCTCCTCCTTTTCAGTTTTCAAGATTTTTCAAGACAGGTTTTCTCTGTGTGGTCCTGGCTGTCCTGGCACTCAATCTGTAGACCAAGCTGGCCACCAACTCAAGAGATCCTCTTGCTTCCAGAGTGCTGGGATTAAAGGCCTGTGCCACCATCAACCAGCCACACTGTATTTTTAAATCTCTAATGTGATTTCCTGTTAGGTTGAGATAAGGTTTCTCTATCTAGTGCTGTAGGCTGTCTTTTATATCAAATAGTTGCAGGGTTTGTTTGTTTTGTTTGTTTGTTTGTTTTTAAATCCCTAAACAAATAACAGATAAATAAACAAAGAAATTCAAAATGAAAAAGAACTAGAGGAATCAGAAAAACTGCTGCTGCAACTACCTTGTCTCAAACAAAGAAGATATCGTATTAAAACATTATTGAGTTAACCGAGATTTAAAATGAAGTTTTATCCCAGCACTCGGGAGGCAGAGCCCGGCGAATCCCTGTGAGTTTTAGACCAGCCTGGTCTACAAAGCGAGTTCCAAGATAGGCTCAAAAGCTACACAGAGAAACCGTGTCTCGAAAAACCAAAAAAAAAAAACAAAAAAAAAAACAAACAAAAAATACAAAAAACCCCAATACATTTAATACATTTAATGTGACTAATGAATATCATAAATATAGTTATTTAATGAAAAAAATCTTAATCACACAATGTTTTAAGTATGTTTACTGTTTTGTGTTGGGCCACATCATAGCTATTCCGGGCCCCCGTTTGGATTCTCCTGAATCTGTAAATTTCAAGAGAAAATTTAATGTTGAAGATGAGAATAGAGAAAAAAAAAAAAAAAGAAGAAGAAAGAAAGAAAGAAAGAAAGAAAGAAAGAAAAGAACGAGAAAAACAGCTTCAGATGAGTTTCTACACGAATACTATTTTTTTAAGTATAATAAGAGGAGAAATCCTTAACCGTTTAAATAAGTGGAATCATCTTGTGTTAATAATGATGAAGGAAAGGTGTATAGAATGCAAACAAGTGGAGTTTGGCAAAATAAAATGTAGAGTGTTTAAAAAAAAAAAAGGGCTGGAGAGATGGCTCAGAGGTTAGGAGCAGTGGCTGCTCTTCCAGAGGTCCTGAGTTCAATTCCCAGCAACCACATGGTGGCTCACAACCATCTGTAATGAAATCTGGTGTGAAGGTACACATGCAGGCAGAACACTGTGTACATAATAAATAAATAAATCTTAAAAAAAAGGGGGGGGACATAAAAGAGGCCTGAGCCAGGTGGTGGTGGTGGTAGGGCAGTCTTTTATCTCAGCACCCAGGAGACGGAGGGAGGCAGGCAGATCTCTGTCCTTTCCAGGCCAGTCTGGTCTAAAGCGAATTCCAGGATAGGCTCCAAAGCTACACAGAGAAACCCTGTCTCGAAAAACAAAAACAAACAAACAAAAAAGTTCTTTTTCATTTTGTTATTTGTTTGTCTGTCTGTCTGTCTGTCTGTCTGTTTATTTATTTATTTACTATCTTTTTATATGTACTTGGGACAGGATCTCTTGGCATAGCCTTGGAATTCAGAAAAAGAAAATGTTAACACATACATAACTTTTTCCTTTTCTTCTTCATGTCCTCCACCACCCCCACCACCCTACATGGTGTGTGTGTCCATGGCCCAAGCCTATATACTAATTTTTTTTTTTTTTTTTTGGTAAACACTCCTGGAATTATAGAAGACATAGAGTCTACCTGTGTCATCCTAGCTGACAGGGTTTCTCTGTGTAACAGGTCTGGCTACCCTAGGACTCACTGAGACCCGAGTGCCTCTGCCTCCCTAGTGCTGGGATTAAAGACCTGTGCCAATAACACCTGGCAATTTCACCTTCTGTTGTTGTTTTGCAATTTTTTGTTGTATTACAGAGTCATCCTGTCTGTCCTGGAACTAGTTCTGCAGACCAGGCTGGCCTGCAGCTCACAGAGATAAGATTGCCCCTGCCTCCCGAGTGCTGGGATTAAAGCATACATCACCACAGCCTGGCTAATTTTACTTTTAGTGTGTGTGTGTGTGTGTGTGTGTGTGTGTGTGTGTGTGTATACAGGATTATAATTTTTTTGTTTCATTTCTTTTGTTTTTGTTTTTTGTGTATTGTTGTTGTTGTTGTTCTTTTTCCCTGTCTGTAAATACACATTTTTTTTTTTTGCCTGCCAGGAGGTAGTAGTGCAGCCTTTAATCCCAGCACTCAGGAGGCATAGGCAGGCAGATCTGGGTGAGTTTGAGGCCAGCCTGGTCTACAGAGTGAGTTCCAGGAACTCTGTCTCAAATCAAAAACCCATCTTGAAAAACCAAAAGAAAGAAAGAAAGAAAGAAAGAAAGAAAGAAAGAAAGAAAGACAAAAGACAGAGGCCTGAATGCCTTAGAGGTGCCTGGAGCCCAGGGCCTACCCCTTCCCTCATAAATCAGATTGCCCAGCACTACTGTCTGTTGTCTGTTTGATCCCAAGTGAATTATATTTGTGTTTATGTCCATTTACTTAACTTTATTTATTTAACGAGGCACATGAAATGAGAAGAGAATCATATTTAGCCACCGTTTGCAAGAATCTTTCAGCAGCTCAAATACTGCTGGAATAATCAAGAAAATGTCCAATCCTCAGGGGTGGGTGGGAGTGAGGCTGATCTCCATCTTTTCAGCTCCTTATGGTCTCTGGACCTTCTGTTTCTTTGTTTTGTGTGTATTGTTGTTGTTGTTGTTGTTTTTCCCGGTCTGTAAATACACATTTCTTGTCTGCTGGTGAGGTGGTGGTGAGTGACCTTCTGTTTTCCCTTTCTTTCTTTCTTTCTTTCTTTCTTTCTTTCTTTCTTTCTTTCTTTCTTTCTTTCTTTCCTTTTCTCCTTTTAAGTTCTGGCTGGCCCTCTAGAGGCCACGAAAACACAGAGAACAAAAAGGACCTTGCAGGGTTTGTCACATGGTGGCTTCCATCGTGGTGAGGTCACCGGCTAAGATGGCTGCCATCCTCGTGAATGCTTCCATGTTGGTGAGGTCGACATGCCATTCTAAGGGCAGTTCCTGAAAAGTTTAGAACTGTGACCAATCCCTCCCCCACCCCCCACCCCCAGCAGTCACACAGGCTCACATGCACATGCATGAGCATATCCGTAGATGCATAAATACATTTTGAAATTAGACTAAATGTACAATAAAGTTAACAGGAGAAGAAATTAAAAACAGACAGACAGAGAGGAAAAATGTTGTTCCTGGAGTTTTATTTTATTTTATTTTTTGATTTCGTGATTGATTTTTGGAGACAGGGTTTTTCTGTATAACAGTCCTGGCTGTTGGGGATTTAACTCAGTGGTAGAGCGCTTGGCTAGCAAGCCCAGGGTGGCCCTGGGTTCGGTCCTCAGCCGGGCGGGCGGGAGGGGGGGAGGGGGGCGGCGGCACAGGGACAGTATGTTCTACATATTGAGTAATACAGTCTGAAATAAAATTAAAATTAAAAAATAATGTAAAATATAAAAGACCCCGGGGCCGGGTGGTGGTGGTGCAGCCTTTAATCACGGCTTGAGGAGACAGAAGCAGGTAAATCTCTGTCCGTTCCAGGCCAGCCCGATCTACAGAGTGAGTTCCAGGATAGGTTCTAAGGCTACACAGAGAAACCCTGTCTCGAAAAACCAAAAAAAAAAAAAACAAAAAAAAAAACAAACAAAAAATACAAAAAAACCCAATACATTTAATACATTTAATGTGACTAATGAATATCATAAATATAGTTATTTAATGAAAAAAATCTTAATCACACAATGTTTTAAGTATGTTTACTATTTTGTGTTGGGCCACATCATAGCTATTCCGGGCCCCCGTTTGGATTCTCCTGAATCTGTAAATTTCAAGAGAAAATTTAATGTTGAAGATGAGAATAGAGAAAAAGAAAGAAAGAAAGAAAGAAAGAAAGAAAGAAAGAAAAGAACGAGAAAAACAGCTTCAGATGAGTTTCTACACGAATACTATTTTTTTAAGTATAATAAGAGGAGAAATCCTTAACCGTTTAAATAAGTGGAATCATCTTGTGTTAATAATGATGAAGGAAAGGTGTATAGAATGCAAACAAGTGGAGTTTGGCAAAATAAAATGTACAGTGTGTCAAAAAAAAAAAAGGGGGGGGGGGAGACATAAAAGAGGCCTGAGCCAGGTGGTGGTGGTGGTGGTAGGGCAGTCTTTTATCTCAGCACCCAGGAGGCAGAGGGAGGCAGGCAGATCTCTGTCCTTTCCAGGCCAGTCTGGTCTAAAGCGAATTCCAGGATAGGCTCCAAAGCTACACAGAGAAACCCTGTCTCGAAAAACAAAAACAAACAAACAAAAAAGTTCTTTTTCATTTTGTTATTTGTTTGTCTGTCTGTCTGTCTGTCTGTTTATTTATTTATTTACTATCTTTTTATATGTACTTGGGACAGGATCTCTTGGCATAGCCTTGGAATTCAGAAAAAGAAAATGTTAACACATACATAACATTTTCCTTTTCTTCTTCATGTCCTCCACCACCCCCACCACCCTACATGGTGTGTGTGTCCATGGCCCAAGCCTATATACTAATTTTTTTTTTTTTTTGGTAAACACTCCTGGAATTATAGAAGACACAGAGTCTACCTGTGTCATCCTAGCTGACAGGGTTTCTCTGTGTAACAGGTCTGGCTACCCTAGGACTCACTGAGACCCGAGTGCCTCTGCCTCCCTAGTGCTGGGATTAAAGACCTGTGCCAATAACACCTGGCAATTTCACCTTCTGTTGTTGTTTTGCAATTTTTTGTTGTATTACAGAGTCATCCTGTCTGTCCTGGAACTAGTTCTGCAGACCAGGCTGGCCTGCAGCTCACAGAGATAAGATTGCCCCTGCCTCCCGAGTGCTGGGATTAAAGCATACATCACCACAGCCTGGCTAATTTTACTTTTAGTGTGTGTGTGTGTGTGTGTGTGTGTGTGTGTGTGTATACAGGATTATAATTTTTTTGTTTCATTTCTTTTGTTTTTGTTTTTTGTGTATTGTTGTTGTTGTTGTTCTTTTTCCCTGTCTGTAAATACACATTTTTTTTTTTGCCTGCCAGGAGGTAGTAGTGCAGCCTTTAATCCCAGCACTCAGGAGGCATAGGCAGGCAGATCTGGGTGAGTTTGAGGCCAGCCTGGTCTACAGAGTGAGTTCCAGGAACTCTGTCTCAAATCAAAAACCCATCTTGAAAAACCAAAAGAAAGAAAGAAAGAAAGAAAGAAAGAAAGGAAGAAAGAAAGAAAGACAAAAGAAAGAGGCCTGAATGCCTTAGAGTTGCCTGGAGCCCAGGGCCTACCCCTTCCCTCATAAATCAGATTGCCCAGCACTACTGTCTGTTGTTTGTTTGATCCCAAGTGAATTATATTTGTGTTTATGTCCATTTACTTAACTTTATTTATTTAACGAGACACATGAAATGAGCAGAGAATCATATTTAGCCACCGTTTGCAAGAATCTTTCAGCAGCTCAAATACTGCTGGAATAATCAAGAAAAAGTCCAATCCTCAGGGGTGGGTGGGAGTGAGGCTGATCTCCATCTTTTCAGCGCCTTAGGGTCTCTGGACCTTCTGTTTCTTTGTTTTGTGTGTATTGTTGTTGTTGTTGTTGTTGTTTTTCCCGGTCTGTAAATACACATTTCTTATCTGCTGGTGAGGTGGTGGTGAGTGACCTTCTGTTTTCCCTTTCTTTCTTTCCTTTTCTCCTTTTAAGTTCTGGCTGGCCCTCTAGAGGCCACGAAAACACAGAGAACAAAAAGGACCTTGCAAGGTTTGTCACATGGTGGCTTCCATCGTGGTGAGGTCACCGGCTAAGATGGCTGCCATCCTCGTGAATGCTTCCATGTTGGTGAGGTCGACATGCCATTCTAAGGGCAGTTCCTGAAAAGTTTAGAACTGTGACCAATCCCTCCCCCACCCCCCACCCCCAGCAGTCACACAGGCTCACATGCACATGCATGAGCATATCCGTAGATGCATAAATACATTTTGAAATTAGACTAAATGTACAATAAAGTTAACAGGAGAAGAAATTAAAAACAGACAGACAGAGAGGAAAAATGTTGTTCCTGGAGTTTTATTTTATTTTATTTTTTGATTTCGTGATTGATTTTTGGAGACAGGGTTTTTCTGTATAACAGTCCTGGCTGTTGGGGATTTAACTCAGTGGTAGAGCGCTTGGCTAGCAAGCCCAGGGTGGCCCTGGGTTCGGTCCTCAGCCGGGCGGGCGGGAGGAGGGGAGGGGGGGAGGGGGGCGGCGGCACAGGGACAGTATGTTCTACATATTGAGTAATACAGTCTGAAATAAAATTAAAATTAAAAGATAATGTAAAATATAAAAGACCCCGGGGCCGGGTGGTGGTGGTGCAGCCTTTAATCACGGCTTGAGGAGACAGAAGCAGGTAAATCTCTGTCCATTCCAGGCCAGCCTGATCTACAGAGTGAGTTCCAGGACAGGTTCTAAGGCTATACAGAGAAACCCTGCCTCGAAAAACCAAAAAAAAAAAAAAAACAAACAAACAAAAAATACAAAAAAACCCAATACATTTAATACATTTAATGTGACTAATGAATATCATAAATATAGTTATTTAATGAAAAAAATCTTAATCACACAATGTTTTAAGTATGTTTACTGTTTTGTGTTGGGCCACATCATAGCTATTCCGGGCCCCCGTTTGGATTCTCCTGAATCTGTAAATTTCAAGAGAAAATTTAATGTTGAAGATGAGAATAGAGAAAAAAAAAAAAAGAAGAAGAAAGAAAGAAAGAAAGAAAGAAAGAAAGAAAAGAACGAGAAAAACAGCTTCAGATGAGTTTCTACACGAATACTATTTTTTTAAGTATAATAAGAGGAGAAATCCTTAACCGTTTAAATAAGTGGAATCATCTTGTGTTAATAATGATGAAGGAAAGGTGTATAGAATGCAAACAAGTGGAGTTTGGCAAAATAAAATGTACAGTGTGTCAAAAAAAAAAAAGGGCTGGAGAGATGGCTCAGAGGTTAGGAGCAGTGGCTGCTCTTCCAGAGGTCCTGAGTTCAATTCCCAGCAACCACATGGTGGCTCACAACCATCTGTAATGAAATCTGGTGTGAAGGTACACATGCAGGCAGAACACTGTGTACATAATAAATAAATAAATCTTAAAAAAAAGGGGGGGGGACATAAAAGAGGCCTGAGCCAGGTGGTGGTGGTGGTAGGGCAGTCTTTTATCTCAGCACCCAGGAGACGGAGGGAGGCAGGCAGATCTCTGTCCTTTCCAGGCCAGTCTGGTCTAAAGCGAATTCCAGGATAGGCTCCAAAGCTACACAGAGAAACCCTGTCTCGAAAAACAAAAACAAACAAACAAAAAAGTTCTTTTTCATTTTGTTATTTGTTTGTTTGTCTGTCTGTCTGTCTGTCTGTTTATTTATTTATTTACTATCTTTTTATATGTACTTGGGACAGGATCTCTTGGCATAGCCTTGGAATTCAGAAAAAGAAAATGTTAACACATACATAACTTTTTCCTTTTCTTCTTCATGTCCTCCACCACCCCCACCACCCTACATGGTGTGTGTGTCCATGGCCCAAGCCTATATACTAATTTTTTTTTTTTTTTTTTTTGGTAAACACTCCTGGAATTATAGAAGACATAGAGTCTACCTGTGTCATCCTAGCTGACAGGGTTTCTCTGTGTAACAGGTCTGGCTACCCTAGGACTCACTGAGACCCGAGTGCCTCTGCCTCCCTAGTGCTGGGATTAAAGACCTGTGCCAATAACACCTGGCAATTTCACCTTCTGTTGTTGTTTTGCAATTTTTTGTTGTATTACAGAGTCATCCTGTCTGTCCTGGAACTAGTTCTGCAGACCAGGCTGGCCTGCAGCTCACAGAGATAAGATTGCCCCTGCCTCCCGAGTGCTGGGATTAAAGCATACATCACCACAGCCTGGCTAATTTTACTTTTAGTGTGTGTGTGTGTGTGTGTGTGTGTGTGTGTGTGTGTGTGTGTGTATACAGGATTATAATTTTTTTTGTTTCATTTCTTTTGTTTTTGTTTTTTGTGTATTGTTGTTGTTGTTGTTCTTTTTCCCTGTCTGTAAATACACATTTTTTTTTTTTTGCCTGCCAGGAGGTAGTAGTGCAGCCTTTAATCCCAGCACTCAGGAGGCACAGGCAGGCAGATCTGGGTGAGTTTGAGGCCAGCCTGGTCTACAGAGTGAGTTCCAGGAACTCTGTCTCAAATCAAAAACCCATCTTAAAAAACCAAAAGAAAGAAAGAAAGAAAGAAAGAAAGAAAGAAAGAAAGAAAGAAAGAAAGAAAGAAAGGAAGGAAGAAAGAAAGAAAGAAAAAAGAAAGAGGCCTGAATGCCTTAGAGTTGCCTGGAGCCCAGGGCCTACCCCTTCCCTCATAAATCAGATTGCCCAGCACTACTGTCTGTTGTTTGTTTGATCCCAAGTGAATTATATTTGTGCTTATGTCCATTTACTTAACTTTATTTATTTAACGAGGCACATGAAATGAGCAGAGAATCATATTTAGCCACCGTTTGCAAGAATCTTTCAGCAGCTCAAATACTGCTGGAATAATCAAGAAAAAGTCCAATCCTCAGGGGTGGGTGGGAGTGAGGCTGATCTCCATCTTTTCAGCTCCTTAGGGTCTCTGGACCTTCTGTTTCTTTGTTTTGTGTGTATTGTTGTTGTTGTTGTTGTTGTTTTTCCCGGTCTGTAAATACACATTTCTTGTCTGCTGGTGAGGTGGTGGTGAGTGACCTTCTGTTTTCCCTTTCTTTCTTTCTTTCTTTCTTTCTTTCTTTCCTTTTCTCCTTTTACCTTCTGGCTGGCCCTCTAGAGGCCACGAAAACACAGAGAACAAAAAGGACCTTGCAAGGTTTGTCACATGGTGGCTTCCATCGTGGTGAGGTCACCGGCTAAGATGGCTGCCATCCTCGTGAATGCTTCCATGTTGGTGAGGTCGACATGCCATTCTAAGGGCAGTTCCTGAAAAGTTTAGAACTGTGACCAATCCCTCCCCCACCCCCCACCCCCAGCAGTCACACAGGCTCACATGCACATGCATGAGCATATCCGTAGATGCATAAATACATTTTGAAATTAGACTAAATGTACAATAAAGTTAACAGGAGAAGAAATTAAAAACAGACAGACAGAGAGGAAAAATGTTGTTCCTGGAGTTTTATTTTATTTTATTTTTTGATTTCGTGATTGATTTTTGGAGACAGGGTTTTTCTGTATAACAGTCCTGGCTGTTGGGGATTTAACTCAGTGGTAGAGCGCTTGGCTAGCAAGCCCAGGGTGGCCCTGGGTTCGGTCCTCAGCCGGGCGGGCGGGAGGGGGGCAGGGGGGCAGCGGCACAGGGACAGTATGTTCTACATATTGAGTAATACAGTCTGAAATAAAATTAAAAAATAATGTAAAATATAAAAGACCCCGGGGCCGGGTGGTGGTGGTGCAGCCTTTAATCACGGCTTGAGGAGACAGAAGCAGGTAAATCTCTGTCCGTTCCAGGCCAGCCCGATCTACAGAGTGAGTTCCAGGATAGGTTCTAAGGCTACACAGAGAAACCCTGTCTCGAAAAACCAAAAAAAAAAAACCAAAAAAAAAAACAAACAAAAAATACAAAAAACCCCAATACATTTAATACATTTAATGTGACTAATGAATATCATAAATATAGTTATTTAATGAAAAAAATCTTAATCACACAATGTTTTAAGTATGTTTACTATTTTGTGTTGGGCCACATCATAGCTATTCCGGGCCCCCGTTTGGATTCTCCTGAATCTGTAAATTTCAAGAGAAAATTTAATGTTGAAGATGAGAATAGAGAAAAAAAAAGAAAGAAAGAAAGAAAGAAAGAAAGAAAGAAAAGAACGAGAAAAACAGCTTCAGATGAGTTTCTACACGAATACTATTTTTTTAAGTATAATAAGAGGAGAAATCCTTAACCGTTTAAATAAGTGGAATCATCTTGTGTTAATAATGATGAAGGAAAGGTGTATAGAATGCAAACAAGTGGAGTTTGGCAAAATAAAATGTACAGTGTGTCAAAAAAAAAAAGGGGGGGGGAGACATAAAAGAGGCCTGAGCCAGGTGGTGGTGGTGGTGGTAGGGCAGTCTTTTATCTCAGCACCCAGGAGGCAGAGGGAGGCAGGCAGATCTCTGTCCTTTCCAGGCCAGTCTGGTCTAAAGCGAATTCCAGGATAGGCTCCAAAGCTACACAGAGAAACCCTGTCTCGAAAAACAAAAACAAACAAACAAAAAAGTTCTTTTTCATTTTGTTATTTGTTTGTCTGTCTGTCTGTCTGTCTGTCTGTCTGTCTGTTTATTTATTTATTTACTATCTTTTTATATGTACTTGGGACAGGATCTCTTGGCATAGCCTTGGAATTCTGAAAAAGAAAATGTTAACACATACATAACATTTTCCTTTTCTTCTTCATGTCCTCCACCACCCCCACCACCCTACATGGTGTGTGTGTCCATGGCCCAAGCCTATATACTAATTTTTTTTTTTTTTTGGTAAACACTCCTGGAATTATAGAAGACACAGAGTCTACCTGTGTCATCCTAGCTGACAGGGTTTCTCTGTGTAACAGGTCTGGCTACCCTAGGACTCACTGAGACCCGAGTGCCTCTGCCTCCCTAGTGCTGGGATTAAAGACCTGTGCCAATAACACCTGGCAATTTCACCTTCTGTTGTTGTTTTGCAATTTTTTGTTGTATTACAGAGTCATCCTGTCTGTCCTGGAACTAGTTCTGCAGACCAGGCTGGCCTGCAGCTCACAGAGATAAGATTGCCCCTGCCTCCCGAGTGCTGGGATTAAAGCATACATCACCACAGCCTGGCTAATTTTACTTTTAGTGTGTGTGTGTGTGTGTGTGTGTGTGTGTGTGTGTGTGTGTGTGTGTATACAGGATTATAATTTTTTTGTTTCATTTCTTTTGTTTTTGTTTTTTGTGTATTGTTGTTGTTGTTGTTCTTTTTCCCTGTCTGTAAATACACATTTTTTTTTTTTTTGCCTGCCAGGAGGTAGTAGTGCAGCCTTTAATCCCAGCACTCAGGAGGCATAGGCAGGCAGATCTGGGTGAGTTTGAGGCCAGCCTGGTCTACAGAGTGAGTTCCAGGAACTCTGTCTCAAATCAAAAACCCATCTTGAAAAACCAAAAGAAAGAAAGAAAGAAAGAAAGGAAGAAAGAAAGAAAGACAAAAGAAAGAGGCCTGAATGCCTTAGAGTTGCCTGGAGCCCAGGGCCTACCCCTTCCCTCATAAATCAGATTGCCCAGCACTACTGTCTGTTGTTTGTTTGATCCCAAGTGAATTATATTTGTGTTTATGTCCATTTACTTAACTTTATTTATTTAACGAGACACATGAAATGAGCAGAGAATCATATTTAGCCACCGTTTGCAAGAATCTTTCAGCAGCTCAAATACTGCTGGAATAATCAAGAAAAAGTCCAATCCTCAGGGGTGGGTGGGAGTGAGGCTGATCTCCATCTTTTCAGCGCCTTAGGGTCTCTGGACCTTCTGTTTCTTTGTTTTGTGTGTATTGTTGTTGTTGTTGTTGTTGTTGTTTTTCCCGGTCTGTAAATACACATTTCTTATCTGCTGGTGAGGTGGTGGTGAGTGACCTTCTGTTTTCCCTTTCTTTCTTTCCTTTTCTCCTTTTAAGTTCTGGCTGGCCCTCTAGAGGCCACGAAAACACAGAGAACAAAAAGGACCTTGCAAGGTTTGTCACATGGTGGCTTCCATCGTGGTGAGGTCACCGGCTAAGATGGCTGCCATCCTCGTGAATGCTTCCATGTTGGTGAGGTCGACATGCCATTCTAAGGGCAGTTCCTGAAAAGTTTAGAACTGTGACCAATCCCTCCCCCACCCCCCACCCCCAGCAGTCACACAGGCTCACATGCACATGCATGAGCATATCCGTAGATGCATAAATACATTTTGAAATTAGACTTGTAGCGAGCACATACCCCAGTTACGGGGGAGGAATAATCACTCTTGATTCAGACTTGGTATAACACTCATTTATTCACACAGTAAGATTACAAGCAATATTCATCCTGTCTTCCAAATGGAAGCAGGAGTACCTCTCTGGATATACAGGTCCGGACTCGCCACGTCTTTTCCTCTGGATCTTGGGTCAGCCTTCCTCAGGTCAGCCACGTCTGCACTGGGCACAGGATCTCACGTCTCTGGCAGAGGAGAGTCGTCTCACGCGAGGGCCTGACGAGCTCTGTTGGTCGGGTCTGAGGCTTCATCTTTTATATTCTTTCCTGGCTAGGTTTCTAGTCTTATCCCTACTTTCACACATAGTCTATAGCTTATCACTACTCCATTTGTGGTTTACTTACATCATTCTATTGCTTATCACTCCTGACCAGGGTTGTTCACCCTAGGCCTTACATGTGTTCCTTACATTCCATCCCCTGATGCCTGAAATGTCTTCAACATAAAAGGCATCACATGAGGTCGCAGCCTGGGAATTTACAATATATTATCCTAATTTGTTAATCCTAGCATTCTTATCCTTCTCATTCTAGGTGGTTTATTTTTATGTTTTTTCTCTATATATGCATTATATAACTTCAACCAAGTGCTATAAGCTGCAAATTCTTTTAACACATCTATAACAAAATCTCTACACAATATTCTAGTACATATGCTTTGTAAATACATTGGTTCTCCTGTTTCCCACTGTGGGTCATTCAGGAAATCTTTATCAATGCTTATTATTGCTTCATCAGGATTATGTTTTAGCCATGTTCTATATGTTTCATATAGTCTGTGATTACCGCGGCCCACATATGCTGCAGCTAAAGCGGCGCTTATATGTAGGGCTGCATCCATGTTATTTCTGTGTATTTTATACATTCCATTCACCCTATATATACTAGATTGCATGGTTCCATAATATCTCATGTATCCATCTCCAATTAATCTCATATCATGTATACCTCTTTCTATTGTCAAGTGGAACGTTAAGTGCATCAAGAGCATTGGGAGGTTGTCTACCTCACCTGGTTCTGATAGGTAGAACATTGCATATTTATGGGTGCAGTATTTGCATCCCTGTATCGTTCCTGCCATAGATAATATACCTATTCTATAGAAAATATCAGACAATGGTTCCATATATTTTTGGTATGTGGTATATAGTAAATTACTCATTCCATTTTTACTAAGTAAATCGAAGCGTCTGCCTGATGGATTCCAAAGTGGGTTTCCTGTTACTTGATTCCTGTAAGACATCTTAAGCATGGAGTTATTATCAAGCACTTGATTTTTTCAGACAAACATAAAGCAATACTTATCCCTAAAATTACTAAAAACCAAAAGGTTGCTAACTTTATCCAATGCCACCATGTGTAAATTGGTGTACATATTAGATCTAATCTGACTAATCTGCCTAAATAATCCCAAAAGCTGCATTTCTGCATCTGTTTCGCCCAGTCCTTGTGTATGTATGTATTTGTTCTTAACAGATTCACTAGATTGTGTGTTTGTGCTTGTGATGTATGTATGGCTGCATCTTGTTCTTTAATTTTGTTATGTATGGATTCTAGTTGTTTCTGATTGAAATCTGCAATGTGTTGTAACTCCATTGCTTGTTTTACAAATGTTTGGTGATGTTCTAATTCTGTTGGGTCATTAAATAAGTGTGAGCCATCAAAATAATGTTTTTCTTCTAGTGTTAATGTGGTCACTCTTTGTTTGGTTATGTTTTTACCATCATAATTAGTGAAATTCATTTGTAAGATGCTACAGTTGTGTACCATATAGCATCCTGATTCTGTAATATTGAATGTTGTGATATCATCATTCATTGTGGTTTCATTAAGATTTATGCAGCTAACTAAAGTAGGTAAATATTTAGCACATATCAAGAAAGTGTAATCTCCTGTATCTTCTAGTGACTGTGTGATAGTAGTTACTGCTAATTGACTAGTTTCAAGTGTGCTTTCTGGTAGATGTGGATAAACGTATGTATTTGCTCCTAATGATATGGAGTCTTCTAATGGTATGTACACTGGTGTGTCATTCATATTGGTCCATAAGTAATGGTCTATGGGTACTAAGTATTGGTGGTTCCATTCTGATACTCCTGTTCTTTCAGTATATAGCTGTGGTATCGCCTTGGAATGATATGCTGAAAATGAATTTTGTAAGAAGATCTGTACTAAATGTATATTGCATAATCCATCTGTACATGAGCTTTCATATTCAGGGTTTAGTATACTTTGATATTCTCTTGTTCTTCTCCCTAACCCTGTGCTAAATAAACTATTTAATTCATTATTCATATTACTGACTTGAGTTCGATACATTTGACACATCATCATGTTATGGTTAGTATTAATAAGTTTTGCTTGATAGGAGAATTGCTCCTTATAAAGGTCTTGTGACATTTTTATCTCGCCTTGCATAGTTTGTATTAGTGTATGCATGCCATCTATAGAATTTGATATAGCTGCTAAAGCTTCTGCTGTTTTCTTATTTACTTCTTGTATGTGGTATATTTCTGCCTTTATTGGTTCTATCATTGCTGCTGATACTCCTCCACCCATTATTCCACCTAAAATTGCTCCTGCCATAAAGGCTGCTACTGCCATTGCTTGTAGTGGTTTTCTTCCTACTCTTGTCGGTGATGAGTAGTCTAAATCGAATCTAAAATTCACATCACTACAATATTCTATAGGTGGTTTCAGTGCTGTCAAGTCTATTGTAATTTCAATTTTTCTAATCCTAGGGTATAAAACTAATTTAGCTGGACTTTTTAGGTCTGGTATAATAGCTGGTGCCTTGACTACTGTTGGGGTTCCTTCTGGTGGTATTAGGTATCCTTTTGGAAAATGAGCTGTATATAATCCAATATTTTCTTTATTTGGTCTAGTCATATTTCCTCTAAATATAATTAATGGTGTGTTGGAATGTTCGCTGAGAAAATCCTTATTTCTTGATATCGGGAGATAATATATTTTATCCCAATATTGTGTATGTGATTTCATCGATCCTCTAGGTTTGTGTGCTACCCATTCAGCCTTATTCCATTCTTTATATTGTGGATTTGGCATTAACATGTAGAAATAATATGGGAGATTATGGTGCTGTAATTCAATTACTCTATCCATTTCATAATCCAAAGTTTGCCAAAAACTCCCTGATCTAGTTATCCCATTTTTATAATGTACCACTAGGTCATCTGGATCCATAACCTTATTGATTCTCATAGCCTTTGCCATTTGTACATATGGTGGGATATATTCTACCTCCCTTATACCTGTGAAGTTGTATGCCCTTTGTTCAATTGCCCTATTAAATATGAAAATATTTTTTGCTGCTACTTCATCTGTAGTAACATTGGCACTGACTTCCCAGGGTATGGGCATGTCCAGTAAGTCTTTAGATTCGTGAAACCAGCAAATTGATATCTTACTGCCACCTAGCATGTTATGTATTTTATGTTTTGGTTCATGTATCATACCTATGGTTAATATTGGTGTGCTGTCAAATTTTGCTAATGACATATGTTTGTTTATTATGGTAATTTTACCATATATATTCAAATTTATTATTGTGGTTGCTTTATTTGTGGTACAGTTAGTCCATACTGCTGTATTATTTGTTTCGGTAAAGCATGATAATTTGTTTCTTAGGCTTGTGGCACCTCGTGTTAGTGATTTTGCTAAGGTTAGGTTAAAAAGTCCCAAATTGCTTGCTTGCGTAAAATATGTTGGATATGACTGTTGGTCATCATTAAATCTCATTATTGCCTGGACCTGTTTAGTAGCTGTTATATTTGCAGTACTGTCCGCAAAAATTCCTAGCCATGGTATTTCCTGGCCTATTGTATCTGTGATTGCTATTAGATCTTGTACTGACCTTGATGTTCTTCCAGTAAATAAAGGTCCTACATGTAGGTCCACTATGGTTTTCGTATTGTTGTTTTGTCTAATGTTTGTGTTTGCTTCGGACATGTTGATACATTCATATGCAAAAGAGTGTTTTTCCCTGTGTAATGTGGAATTTACTGTAAGTATGCAGATGTGTGTTGTGGTGTCTGTGTTGCAATCATATTTAGGTTTCATTGTGTGTCTCATTGAAGCCCAAGGTTGTTGTATAATATCTGTAAGTATGATTGGGAATCTCCAATGTTCTACTCCTAATTGCAGTATTTTTGTCCAGTCATCCCATTTCCATTCCTTTCCTTTTACTGACGGGTTATCTGTGCTATATAATACAGAAAAGTTACCATAGAATGGTAAATTGGGATAGTCTGCTACGCATAACCAGTTAGTACTATTTTGTCCTGGTACATCTAGCTTATGTTTTTTAATGTATCTCCATAAGTTATTGGGACATCTATTTCCCCAGGGTTTGGGTAATGGTATTATTCCAGATACTACTGGCCATGGTTTTACCATTTCACCATCATTGCATACTGTCCAATTCATAGGGTTGCATGGGTTTATAGGTGTTGTAGTTACTTTAGGTGTTGTTGAATATGTACTAGTAGGGTAATCACCATCATAGTAATCATCATTGTAATTATATACTTGTTCTTCCCACCTTTCTGATATCTTATTATACAGCATACCTATCTCCTCCATTTGCTGTGCTATTACTGGTGCGAAATATTGTCTCACAAAGGAGCTATTCATGCCTAGTTCACAGTCAAATTCTGGTTCTGTCTCTATTCCCATTGTATTGGTCCTATAGTATGAGTTTACCCTTAATGTGTTTGTTCTGATATGTGAATTCTTTGTCCAATACATGTTGTATATGGCTGCGTGATTGGTAATGTTGGTCCATAATTCATTGTAATGGCATTTTAATGGGTTCTGCTCATGTATGTTGGTGTTAACATCATCCCCTGATTCTAGCATATATTCTTTGTTTGGATGGTATATGCTAAGTGCCATTCTATATTGATCACAACCCTTATACCAGGCATATGTTAAACATGCTGCATATTTTTGCCAAAAACTACGTGTTTTTCCTATATAATGTGTAAATCTTCTCTCTGCTGACCAATATAGTGGTAATTTGCCTTCTAGATCATAAATTGTTGGAGTAGCAATGGTATTCTGTTTCCTAGTGCCCACTTGTATAACATGTGGTGTGGTGGTGGGTCTGTTTGTTGTGGGTGTACTGTCCAATAGGGCTGGCATTGGTATGCTGTTATTGCCATCGCATCTGCTAACCTGAGACAGAAAAATGAGCACACAGAGGCCCCAATAGCATATAGCTTGCTTGCCTTTAGTGTGTACATCACCTTTGCTATTCTTATTGCCTCCTGTGCAGATAGTGTATCCAGCATACCGTGAAGTTGGCTGCTCTGGATGCTGCAGAAGCGTATCCAGGATTGGTATTGTTGACTATGTTGTATGAGTAGCTTCTTTGGTAAATGATGTTACAGAAGGGAAAAACAAATTCTAAGATTGGCAGTACTATGTATACTGCAATAGCTATTAGCCAAATTGTCAGGAGGGTTGCTCTTATGAATATCACCTCCCTGACACACATTTATGCTATATCCTCCAGCCTGGCTAATTTCAAGTCCTTTTTACCTTGAGTTATCCACACGTTGTTTCCTGTTCCTGGTGCTATTATTTCTGCTGGGGATAATTTGTTATTCTTCCGGTTCCTGTAAAGGCAATTAGGATTCCTTATTACTTCTCTATCTATAACTGTAGGATAATCTATTGTATGTTGTTTTTGTATAGCTTCTTCTATTGGTGACTTCCTATTTATTCTGGGTCTGGTATTCAATTCATAAGTTGCTATTTTTATTGCTAATGACAGTGGTATTCCTTTATGCATCTCTAGCTGTTTTTTAATCATTCCGTTCCATCTTTCTATTGCTCCGGCTGCTGTCGGTGTATAGGCTCTATGGAAGTCCCATTGAATGTTTAAGTTTCTAGCCATTCTTTGTGTTTTGGCTCCTGTGAAATGAGTTCCTTGATCTGATTGTATTATATCAGGTGTTCCATATGCTGCACACCATCCCCAGACTGTAAGTATCGTCGTGTTTTGATCTGGGTGTGTGCTTTCTCGGGCCATTCCGAGACCTGTCGTTATGTCTACTAGGGTACAGCAATATTTTCCCTTGAAGCTGTTTAACGGTCCTATGAAGTCTATTTGTAGGATTCTATTAAAATCCATTCGGTGTCCTATTATCCCTTGGTAATTGTGTGTTAATCTTGTCATAGCCTTTGGGCAATTGTTGCAACTATTGATTGCTTTCCTTATTGTCTGCCATGTTATCTTAAGATTTCTTTTATCGAACCAACTTTTTAGTGCATGTGTACCTATATGTCCTAACTGCTCATGGATTTTCAATATCTCTTCTGTACTTATAGGTATGTCCTTAGTTGATGGTCTTACCTGTATCCATTCTCTCTGTATTTTACCTTTTCCTGTTTCTGGATCAATGTTTGCCTTCCATGCACCTTTTAATTTTATACTTAATGCTGAAGCTAGTTTGTCTACTACTTCATTGTTTTTACTTGTCTCATCCTGTTTCTTGGTATGTGCATCTACATGGTATACTATGATTTTGATTAGTCTGCTTGCTGCATCCAATTCCTGCCATGCTGCCTTTGACCATATGTCTTTACCATTAATTTTCCATCCATTATTTCTCCATTTACCTGACCATACTGCTATGCCATTTGCCACACACCATGAATCGGTGTATAAATAAATTTGTTTATAATTGTCCTTTATGGTTTGTCTTATCGCCAATAGTGCGGCTATAACTTCTGCATGTTGGGCTGATTTATCAGTGCCCTGGTCTGTAATGACCATTCCATCCCCAGGTCTATAGGCGGCTGCTTTCCATCTCACTTTGTTGTTCACCGTAGTTGCTGATCCATCAGTGAACCAGGCATTAACCAGGGAGGGATCGTACTCTCTAGTCCCCCAATGGCCCATTGGTACCTGTTTCTGGGGAGGGGTTGAGGTTGGGAAAATGTATCCCTCTGGAGTCATGGGCCTGTCGGACTGAAGTATCGACTCCGATACCGCTGGTACCGACCCCTTTGCTGACAGAGGTGTTGATCGAAGGAACTCCTGAAGGTACCATTTCCATTGAAGTACCTTTCCTTCCATGGGTAGTCCAGCCCATGCCTCTCCTGGTGCCTTTACCCAGTCCAAAATGGGTATATGTGACCGGAGAGTCACATGGTTCTCTTTGAGCAGTGAGTGGATTGTCCTGAATGCCTCGTAGGCTGTCCATATGGTTCTTTCGAACAGCGAATATTTGTTCTCTGACCATGGGAATTTCTTGCAGTAGAAGCCTATTGGTGTTTCCCTGTCTTTATTTCTTGAAAATATATTCCAATTACCATAGCCCTGCATATACAAGATGTCCACAAATACGTGGTCACCGGGCTGTATATAATATAGGTGGCTGTACTGGTTTATATATTCCAGTACCAGTTTAATGGCATTTTCACAGTTTTGGTCCCATTCAAAATCCTGTGCTTTTTTTGTTATTTTATATAAAGGCTGTAATATGATCTGTAGGTATGGGATATGTTGCCTCCAATATGCAAATAGGCCAATTAGATGTTGTACCTCAGTTTTATTCTGAGGTCGCTTAATTTGTTTTAATTTATCTATTATTGTTTCGGGTATTGTTGGTCCCTCTGTAGTCCAATGTACCCCTAAGAATTTTACTTCTGTTCCTGCTTTATTTACTTTTTCTAGGTTTATAGTCCATCCTTCATTTCTTAAATGTTGAATTAGTTTCTCTAATGTACTTTGTACTTTTTCAATGGCTTGTCCTGCTATCATTATATCATCTACATAGGTATATATGTTACATTCTGATTCTGGTTCGAAGTTCTTTAATGTAGTTGTTAAGGTGTTGTGTGCAATAATAGGACTGTTCAAATACCCTTGAGGGAGTCTCAAGAATTGATATTGCTGTCCTTGCCATGTAAATGTAGTAAGTTCCCTAGATGTTGGGTGTAATGGGATTCCAAAGAACATATCACTTAAGTCTATAGTTGCCATTGCCTTTGGAGCCGAATTTTTAATTCTAAGAAAGATGTCTTCCACATCGGGAAGTTGTCCTGGAAGTTTGGGTGTTTTTTCATTTATTCTCCTGAAGTCAACTGTAAATCTCCATTTGCCATTAGGTTTCAACACCGGCCATACCGGGCTGTTATAATTAAATGATTGAGATTTCTCTATAATGCCTTCTTTCAGCAAAGTTTGTATAGTCTCTGTTATTTCCTTAATACCTCCTTTGATAGGGTATTGTGCCGTGAAGGTCGGGGGTGTGTGTGGTAATTTAATAGGTTGTATTTTTACTTCTGCTAGGTTACATCTGACCTTAGCTATTCTCTTATTATTTAGAAAGTCTGGGAATAATTTTCTTATTTCTTTAATGCCTAGGATATTACAGGGTGCATTGAAACTAGCTGCTTCAATCTCATATTCCTCATTATATAATTTGAGTCTTAATTTTATTACTGGTACTTCTGTTTCTGCTGCTATTCCCTGTATTATAACCCTTTTGTCAGTTTTAAAATGTTCTGTAAATTCCGTTATTATACTAATTTCAGAACCTGTATCTATTAGCCATTTTACTATTCTCGGCCCTTTGTTAGTTATTATAGGTATAGCTACGAATGGTCTACCAGCCGGGTTGATCAGGTCCGTCTTGGTATGTAGCGTCTGGGGGGTCCTGTTCTTGGGGGCCTGTGGTTGTTCTGATTGAAAAATTTTGGTCTGAAATTTGGTTTGAAATTTCGATTGCCTAAAAAAAGTTTTGGTTGGTATGTCTGTCTCCATGGGTTGCTCTGTGTCTCTCTCCATGGGATATTTTTCCTTCCTGTCAACCTTCTAATCGGATTCCATGGTTTGTTTGCATTCTGTCTTATGGGCATTTGATTAGGTTTTCCAAATGGTCTTATGTTTGAAAACCGTGGTGTAACTTTCTTCTTGTCCTGTTTCTTATTAACATTAAATGATACTACCTTGTCTATGTCCATTTCCCTGTAAGATTTAAAGAATTCCATGGCATCTGAGATGGTTTGACATGCTTGCAGGGGTCCAGCTAGGCTCATTTTAAGGTGTGCTGGAGCTCCTTTAATAATGATTTTTTTTAAATTGTGGTGTAAAAGGTGCGGCTTGAGGTGTGGGTACCTGGTTGTATATGAAATATAATATACCTAATTTTCTACATTGTTTTATGGCTTGTGCGTATGTTGTCCACTGTGCTGCTGATTCAAATTGAGTGAGGTCTAGTGTTGGAAATGCAAATCTCCAAGCTGCAGTAATCCAATCTAATAGTGGATGTGTATCGCCTTTTGATGTCTCAATTACATGCTCTAGAGCTTCCGATACTGAGGGGTTCTCTACTATGTTTCTGATCTTTCTCATTTCTAGATCAGTTAACATGACTGTGTCAGCTCCCTTTTCCCACAGTCGGCACATATATTCTGCATCTTTCTGTCCATTTTGGGCATAATCTTTCCGTAATTCTGAGATCTCCTGAGGAGTATATGGCCTGATTTCCTCAAACTTCGTTCCCATTTCAAATTTGGGATGATTACTACCTCCTCCAGTGCTGAAGGGGTTCAGAGCTGATATAGTACTTCTAATAGGAGTTCTCTTACTTTGGGTAGAGACAGGAAATGATGGTACGGTGTTTCGTCCGTTCCATCCAGGAGTAGCGCTACGCTCCTGTTCCTTCCTCACTATGTTTAAGGCTAGCCTTTTGCCCATTAATCTGTCCTTATCAATATCCTGCACCGTTTTCATAAGCAGTGCGGTAGTTTGTGCCTTGCTACATCCCTCTAATTCTTGTTCTACCACATCCGGATTTGTTAATGTGTTAGTCACGTTTACTGATTTCATGCCGGCCTTATTTTTAACCTTGGAGGCTACTTTCCCCCACTGTTCTTCAACCTCATCTTGATATTCTCTACCTGTCACCGGGGAGATGTTAGTTTTCTTAAATTTCTTAATTAATCTATTCATTGTAAGTGGTATACCAAGCCGTACAAAAATTTAATTAATTTTTTCCTACGGTACCACTCCCAGTCACTAATTCGTTTAGACTGATTTAAGGAATCATTTATCAATTTTTCAAATTTTAAATCCGCAATCCTTTCTATCCTTTTGGCCAGCCAGCGCCTCATTTAGCTCTTTCCCAGCACCTTCCGCTCTTCCCCAGGGGTCTGGGTTGGCATCAAGGTGTCCGGTATTCTTTCGGTACTCCGCACCCTTAGGGAGGGTGGTGTTTCCCGTCTGCTTCTGATACTCTCTCTCCTACCAGTTCTTCCTCCTTGGACCTTCAGATTTTCTTTAGGTCCTCAGAGTTGACTTCGAGGAGTTGATTTCTCAGAGCGGCTTTGAGGTCGCTTGCTAGTTTATTTGGTTTCCTGTAATTTGTTACTCCACCAGAGTAATAGCCAATTCTTTTGTATTACTTATTTTACATTCCTCAGTGCTCAGTGGTCAAGGAGGCCTTAAGCCCAAAATCCTGCCGACTACGCCAACTGTAGCGAGCACATACCCCAGTTACGGGGGAGGAATAATCACTCTTGATTCAGACTTGGTATAACACTCATTTATTCACACAGTAAGATTACAAGCAATATTCATCCTGTCTTCCAAATGGAAGCAGGAGTACCTCTCTGGATATACAGGTCCGGACTCGCCACGTCTTTTCCTCTGGATCTTGGGTCAGCCTTCCTCAGGTCAGCCACGTCTGCACTGGGCACAGGATCTCACGTCTCTGGCAGAGGAGAGTCGTCTCACGCGAGGGCCTGACGAGCTCTGTTGGTCGGGTCTGAGGCTTCATCTTTTATATTCTTTCCTGGCTAGGTTTCTAGTCTTATCCCTACTTTCACACATAGTCTATAGCTTATCACTACTCCATTTGTGGTTTACTTACATCATTCTATTGCTTATCACTCCTGACCAGGGTTGTTCACCCTAGGCCTTACATGTGTTCCTTACAGACTAAATGTACAATAAAGTTAACAGGAGAAGAAATTAAAAACAGACAGACAGAGAGGAAAAATGTTGTTCCTGGAGTTTTATTTTATTTTATTTTTTGATTTCGTGATTGATTTTTGGAGACAGGGTTTTTCTGTATAACAGTCCTGGCTGTTGGGGATTTAACTCAGTGGTAGAGCGCTTGGCTAGCAAGCCCAGGGTGGCCCTGGGTTCGGTCCTCAGCCGGGCGGGCGGGAGAGGGGAGGGGGGCGGCGGCACAGGGACAGTATGTTCTACATATTGAGTAATACAGTCTGAAATAAAATTAAAATTAAAAAATAATGTAAAATATAAAAGACCCCGGGGCAGGGTGGTGGTGGTGCAGCCTTTAATCACGGCTTGAGGAGACAGAAGCAGGTAAATCTCTGTCCATTCCAGGCCAGCCTGATCTACAGAGTGAGTTCCAGGACAGGTTCTAAGGCTATACAGAGAAACCGTGTCTCCAAAAACCAAAAAAAAAAAAAAAACAAACAAAAAATACAAAAAACCCCAATACATTTAATACATTTAATGTGACTAATGAATATCATAAATATAGTTATTTAATGAAAAAAATCTTAATCACACAATGTTTTAAGTATGTTTACTGTTTTGTGTTGGGCCACATCATAGCTATTCCGGGCCCCCGTTTGGATTCTCCTGAATCTGTAAATTTCAAGAGAAAATTTAATGTTGAAGATGAGAATAGAGAAAAAAAAAAAAGAAGAAGAAAGAAAGAAAGAAAGAAAGAAAGAAAGAAAGAAAGAAAGAAAAGAACGAGAAAAACAGCTTCAGATGAGTTTCTACACGAATACTATTTTTTTAAGTATAATAAGAGGAGAAATCCTTAACCGTTTAAATAAGTGGAATCATCTTGTGTTAATAATGATGAAGGAAAGGTGTATAGAATGCAAACAAGTGGAGTTTGGCAAAATAAAATGTACAGTGTGTCAAAAAAAAAAAAGGGCTGGAGAGATGGCTCAGAGGTTAGGAGCAGTGGCTGCTCTTCCAGAGGTCCTGAGTTCAATTCCCAGCAACCACATGGTGGCTCACAACCATCTGTAATGAAATCTGGTGTGAAGGTACACATGCAGGCAGAACACTGTGTACATAATAAATAAATAAATCTTAAAAAAAGGGGGGGGGGACATAAAAGAGGCCTGAGCCAGGTGGTGGTGGTGGTAGGGCAGTCTTTTATCTCAGCACCCAGGAGACGGAGGGAGGCAGGCAGATCTCTGTCCTTTCCAGGCCAGTCTGGTCTAAAGCGAATTCCAGGATAGGCTCCAAAGCTACACAGAGAAACCCTGTCTCGAAAAACAAAAACAAACAAACAAAAAAGTTCTTTTTCATTTTGTTATTTGTTTGTTTGTCTGTCTGTCTGTCTGTCTGTTTATTTATTTATTTACTATCTTTTTATATGTACTTGGGACAGGATCTCTTGGCATAGCCTTGGAATTCAGAAAAAGAAAATGTTAACACATACATAACTTTTTCCTTTTCTTCTTCATGTCCTCCACCACCCCCACCACCCTACATGGTGTGTGTGTCCATGCCCAAGCCTATATACTAATTTTTTTTTTTTTTTTTGGTAAACACTCCTGGAATTATAGAAGACATAGAGTCTACCTGTGTCATCCTAGCTGACAGGGTTTCTCTGTGTAACAGGTCTGGCTACCCTAGGACTCACTGAGACCCGAGTGCCTCTGCCTCCCTAGTGCTGGGATTAAAGACCTGTGCCAATAACACCTGGCAATTTCACCTTCTGTTGTTGTTTTGCAATTTTTTGTTGTATTACAGAGTCATCCTGTCTGTCCTGGAACTAGTTCTGCAGACCAGGCTGGCCTGCAGCTCACAGAGATAAGATTGCCCCTGCCTCCCGAGTGCTGGGATTAAAGCATACATCACCACAGCCTGGCTAATTTTACTTTTAGTGTGTGTGTGTGTGTGTGTGTGTGTGTGTGTGTGTGTGTGTGTGTGTATACAGGATTATAATTTTTTTTGTTTCATTTCTTTTGTTTTTGTTTTTTGTGTATTGTTGTTGTTGTTGTTCTTTTTCCCTGTCTGTAAATACACATTTTTTTTTTTTTTGCCTGCCAGGAGGTAGTAGTGCAGCCTTTAATCCCAGCACTCAGGAGGCACAGGCAGGCAGATCTGGGTGAGTTTGAGGCCAGCCTGGTCTACAGAGTGAGTTCCAGGAACTCTGTCTCAAATCAAAAACCCATCTTAAAAAACCAAAAGAAAGAAAGAAAGAAAGAAAGAAAGAAAGAAAGAAAGAAAGAAAGAAAGGAAGGAAGAAAGAAAGAAAGAAAAAAGAAAGAGGCCTGAATGCCTTAGAGTTGCCTGGAGCCCAGGGCCTACCCCTTCCCTCATAAATCAGATTGCCCAGCACTACTGTCTGTTGTTTGTTTGATCCCAAGTGAATTATATTTGTGTTTATGTCCATTTACTTAACTTTATTTATTTAACGAGGCACATGAAATGAGCAGAGAATCATATTTAGCCACCGTTTGCAAGAATCTTTCAGCAGCTCAAATACTGCTGGAATAATCAAGAAAAAGTCCATTCCTCAGGGGTGGGTGGGAGTGAGGCTGATCTCCATCTTTTCAGCTCCTTAGGGTCTCTGGACCTTCTGTTTCTTTGTTTTGTGTGTATTGTTGTTGTTGTTGTTGTTGTTTTTCCCGGTCTGTAAATACACATTTCTTGTCTGCTGGTGAGGTGGTGGTGAGTGACCTTCTGTTTTCCCTTTCTTTCTTTCTTTCTTTCTTTCTTTCTTTCTTTCTTTCTTTCCTTTTCTCCTTTTACCTTCTGGCTGGCCCTCTAGAGGCCACGAAAACACAGAGAACAAAAAGGACCTTGCAAGGTTTGTCACATGGTGGCTTCCATCGTGGTGAGGTCACCGGCTAAGATGGCTGCCATCCTCGTGAATGCTTCCATGTTGGTGAGGTCGACATGCCATTCTAAGGGCAGTTCCTGAAAAGTTTAGAACTGTGACCAATCCCTCCCCCACCCCCCACCCCCAGCAGTCACACAGGCTCACATGCACATGCATGAGCATATCCGTAGATGCATAAATACATTTTGAAATTAGACTAAATGTACAATAAAGTTAACAGGAGAAGAAATTAAAAACAGACAGACAGAGAGGAAAAATGTTGTTCCTGGAGTTTTATTTTATTTTATTTTTTGATTTCGTGATTGATTTTTGGAGACAGGGTTTTTCTGTATAACAGTCCTGGCTGTTGGGGATTTAACTCAGTGGTAGAGCGCTTGGCTAGCAAGCCCAGGGTGGCCCTGGGTTCGGTCCTCAGCCGGGCGGGCGGGAGGGGGGCAGGGGGGCAGCGGCACAGGGACAGTATGTTCTACATATTGAGTAATACAGTCTGAAATAAAATTAAAAAATAATGTAAAATATAAAAGACCCCGGGGCCGGGTGGTGGTGGTGCAGCCTTTAATCACGGCTTGAGGAGACAGAAGCAGTAAATCTCTGTCCGTTCCAGGCCAGCCCGATCTACAGAGTGAGTTCCAGGATAGGTTCTAAGGCTACACAGAGAAACCCTGTCTCGAAAAACCAAAAAAAAAAAACCAAAAAAAAAAAACAAACAAAAAATACAAAAAACCCCAATACATTTAATACATTTAATGTGACTAATGAATATCATAAATATAGTTATTTAATGAAAAAAATCTTAATCACACAATGTTTTAAGTATGTTTACTATTTTGTGTTGGGCCACATCATAGCTATTCCGGGCCCCCGTTTGGATTCTCCTGAATCTGTAAATTTCAAGAGAAAATTTAATGTTGAAGATGAGAATAGAGAAAAAGAAAGAAAGAAAGAAAGAAAGAAAGAAAGAAAGAAAGAAAAGAATGAGAAAAACAGCTTCAGATGAGTTTCTACACGAATACTATTTTTTTAAGTATAATAAGAGGAGAAATCCTTAACCGTTTAAATAAGTGGAATCATCTTGTGTTAATAATGATGAAGGAAAGGTGTATAGAATGCAAACAAGTGGAGTTTGGCAAAATAAAATGTACAGTGTGTCAAAAAAAAAAAGGGGGGGGGAGACATAAAAGAGGCCTGAGCCAGGTGGTGGTGGTGGTGGTAGGGCAGTCTTTTATCTCAGCACCCAGGAGGCAGAGGGAGGCAGGCAGATCTCTGTCCTTTCCAGGCCAGTCTGGTCTAAAGCGAATTCCAGGATAGGCTCCAAAGCTACACAGAGAAACCCTGTCTCGAAAAACAAAAACAAACAAACAAAAAAGTTCTTTTTCATTTTGTTATTTGTTTGTCTGTCTGTCTGTCTGTCTGTCTGTCTGTTTATTTATTTATTTACTATCTTTTTATATGTACTTGGGACAGGATCTCTTGGCATAGCCTTGGAATTCTGAAAAAGAAAATGTTAACACATACATAACATTTTCCTTTTCTTCTTCATGTCCTCCACCACCCCCACCACCCTACATGGTGTGTGTGTCCATGGCCCAAGCCTATATACTAATTTTTTTTTTTTTTTTGGTAAACACTCCTGGAATTATAGAAGACACAGAGTCTACCTGTGTCATCCTAGCTGACAGGGTTTCTCTGTGTAACAGGTCTGGCTACCCTAGGACTCACTGAGACCCGAGTGCCTCTGCCTCCCTAGTGCTGGGATTAAAGACCTGTGCCAATAACACCTGGCAATTTCACCTTCTGTTGTTGTTTTGCAATTTTTTGTTGTATTACAGAGTCATCCTGTCTGTCCTGGAACTAGTTCTGCAGACCAGGCTGGCCTGCAGCTCACAGAGATAAGATTGCCCCTGCCTCCCGAGTGCTGGGATTAAAGCATACATCACCACAGCCTGGCTAATTTTACTTTTAGTGTGTGTGTGTGTGTGTGTGTGTGTGTGTGTGTGTGTGTGTGTATACAGGATTATAATTTTTTTGTTTCATTTCTTTTGTTTTTGTTTTTTGTGTATTGTTGTTGTTGTTGTTCTTTTTCCCTGTCTGTAAATACACATTTTTTTTTTTTTTGCCTGCCAGGAGGTAGTAGTGCAGCCTTTAATCCCAGCACTCAGGAGGCATAGGCAGGCAGATCTGGGTGAGTTTGAGGCCAGCCTGGTCTACAGAGTGAGTTCCAGGAACTCTGTCTCAAATCAAAAACCCATCTTGAAAAACCAAAAGAAAGAAAGAAAGAAAGAAAGGAAGAAAGAAAGAAAGAAAAAAGAAAGAGGCCTGAATGCCTTAGAGTTGCCTGGAGCCCAGGGCCTACCCCTTCCCTCATAAATCAGATTGCCCAGCACTACTGTCTGTTGTTTGTTTGATCCCAAGTGAATTATATTTGTGTTTATGTCCATTTACTTAACTTTATTTATTTAACGAGACACATGAAATGAGCAGAGAATCATATTTAGCCACCGTTTGCAAGAATCTTTCAGCAGCTCAAATACTGCTGGAATAATCAAGAAAAAGTCCAATCCTCAGGGGTGGGTGGGAGTGAGGCTGATCTCCATCTTTTCAGCGCCTTAGGGTCTCTGGACCTTCTGTTTCTTTGTTTTGTGTGTATTGTTGTTGTTGTTGTTGTTGTTTTTCCCGGTCTGTAAATACACATTTCTTATCTGCTGGTGAGGTGGTGGTGAGTGACCTTCTGTTTTCCCTTTCTTTCTTTCCTTTTCTCCTTTTAAGTTCTGGCTGGCCCTCTAGAGGCCACGAAAACACAGAGAACAAAAAGGACCTTGCAAGGTTTGTCACATGGTGGCTTCCATCGTGGTGAGGTCACCGGCTAAGATGGCTGCCATCCTCGTGAATGCTTCCATGTTGGTGAGGTCGACATGCCATTCTAAGGGCAGTTCCTGAAAAGTTTAGAACTGTGACCAATCCCTCCCCCACCCCCCACCCCCAGCAGTCACACAGGCTCACATGCACATGCATGAGCATATCCGTAGATGCATAAATACATTTTGAAATTAGACTAAATGTACAATAAAGTTAACAGGAGAAGAAATTAAAAACAGACAGACAGAGAGGAAAAATGTTGTTCCTGGAGTTTTATTTTATTTTATTTTTTGATTTCGTGATTGATTTTTGGAGACAGGGTTTTTCTGTATAACAGTCCTGGCTGTTGGGGATTTAACTCAGTGGTAGAGCGCTTGGCTAGCAAGCCCAGGGTGGCCCTGGGTTCGGTCCTCAGCCGGGCGGGCGGGAGGGGGGGAGGGGGGCGGCGGCACAGGGACAGTATGTTCTACATATTGAGTAATACAGTCTGAAATAAAATTAAAATTAAAAAATAATGTAAAATATAAAAGACCCCGGGGCCGGGTGGTGGTGGTGCAGCCTTTAATCACGGCTTGAGGAGACAGAAGCAGGTAAATCTCTGTCCATTCCAGGCCAGCCTGATCTACAGAGTGAGTTCCAGGACAGGTTCTAAGGCTATACAGAGAAACCCTGCCTCGAAAAACCAAAAAAAAAAAAAAAAAAACAAACAAAAAATACAAAAAAACCCAATACATTTAATACATTTAATGTGACTAATGAATATCATAAATATAGTTATTTAATGAAAAAAATCTTAATCACACAATGTTTTAAGTATGTTTACTGTTTTGTGTTGGGCCACATCATAGCTATTCCGGGCCCCCGTTTGGATTCTCCTGAATCTGTAAATTTCAAGAGAAAATTTAATGTTGAAGATGAGAATAGAGAAAAAAAAAAAAAAAGAAGAAAGAAAGAAAGAAAGAAAGAAAGAAAGAAAAGAACGAGAAAAACAGCTTCAGATGAGTTTCTACACGAATACTATTTTTTTAAGTATAATAAGAGGAGAAATCCTTAACTGTTTAAGTAAGTGGAATCATCTTGTGTTAATAATGATGAAGGAAAGGTGTATAGAATGCAAACAAGTGGAGTTTGGCAAAATAAAATGTACAGTGTGTCAAAAAAAAAAAGGGCTGGAGAGATGGCTCAGAGGTTAGGAGCAGTGGCTGCTCTTCCAGAGGTCCTGAGTTCAATTCCCAGCAACCACATGGTGGCTCACAACCATCTGTAATGAAATCTGGTGTGAAGGTACACATGCAGACAGAACACTGTGTACATAATAAATAAATAAATCTTAAAAAAAGGGGGGGGGACATAAAAGAGGCCTGAGCCAGGTGGTGGTGGTGGTAGGGCAGTCTTTTATCTCAGCACCCAGGAGACGGAGGGAGGCAGGCAGATCTCTGTCCTTTCCAGGCCAGTCTGGTCTAAAGCGAATTCCAGGATAGGCTCCAAAGCTACACAGAGAAACCCTGTCTCGAAAAACAAAAACAAACAAACAAAAAAGTTCTTTTTCATTTTGTTATTTGTTTGTTTGTCTGTCTGTCTGTCTGTTTATTTATTTATTTACTATCTTTTTATATGTACTTGGGACAGGATTTCTTGGCATAGCCTTGGAATTCAGAAAAAGAAAATGTTAACACACACATAACTTTTTCCTTTTCTTCTTCATGTCCTCCACCACCCCCACTACCCTACATGGTGTGTGTGTCCATGGCCCAAGCCTATATACTATTTTTTTTTTTTCGGTAAACACTCCTGGAATTATAGAAGACACAGAGTCTACCTGTGTCATCCTAGCTGACAGGGTTTCTCTGTGTAACAGGTCTGGCTACCCTAGGACTCACTGAGACCCGAGTGCCTCTGCCTCCCTAGTGCTGGGATTAAAGACCTGTGCCAATAACACCTGGCAATTTCACCTTCTGTTGTTGTTTTGCAATTTTTTGTTGTATTACAGAGTCATCCTGTCTGTCCTGGAACTAGTTCTGCAGACCAGGCTGGCCTGCAGCTCACAGAGATAAGATTGCCACTGCCTCCCGAGTGCTGGGATTAAAGCATACATCACCACAGCCTGGCTAATTTTACTTTTAGTGTGTGTGTGTGTGTGTGTGTGTGTGTGTGTGTGTGTGTGTGTATACAGGATTATAATTTTTTTGTTTCATTTCTTTTGTTTTTGTTTTTTGTGTATTGTTGTTGTTGTTGTTCTTTTTCCCTGTCTGTAAATACACATTTTTTTTTTTTGCCTGCCAGGAGGTAGTAGTGCAGCCTTTAATCCCAGCACTCAGGAGGCATAGGCAGGCAGATCTGGGTGAGTTTGAGGCCAGCCTGGTCTACAGAGTGAGTTCCAGGAACTCTGTCTCAAATCAAAAACCCATCTTGAAAAACCAAAAGAAAGAAAGAAAGAAAGAAAGAAAGACAAAAGAAAGAGGCCTGAATGCCTTAGAGGTGCCTGGAGCCCAGGGCCTACCCCTTCCCTCATAAATCAGATTGCCCAGCACTACTGTCTGTTGTCTGTTTGATCCCAAGTGAATTATATTTGTGTTTATGTCCATTTACTTAACTTTATTTATTTAACGAGGCACATGAAATGAGAAGAGAATCATATTTAGCCACCGTTTGCAAGAATCTTTCAGCAGCTCAAATACTGCTGGAATAATCAAGAAAATGTCCAATCCTCAGGGGTGGGTGGGAGTGAGGCTGATCTCCATCTTTTCAGCTCCTTATGGTCTCTGGACCTTCTGTTTCTTTGTTTTGTGTGTATTGTTGTTGTTGTTTTTCCCAGTCTGTAAATACACATTTCTTGTCTGCTGGTGAGGTGGTGGTGAGTGACCTTCTGTTTTCCCTTTCTTTCTTTCTTTCTTTCTTTCTTTCTTTCTTTCTTTCTTTCTTTCTTTCTTTCCTTTTCTCCTTTTAAGTTCTGGCTGGCCCTCTAGAGGCCACGAAAACACAGAGAACAAAAAGGACCTTGCAGGGTTTGTCACATGGTGGCTTCCATCTTGGTGAGGTCACCGGCTAAGATGGCTGCCATCCTCGTGAATGCTTCCATGTTGGTGAGGTCGCCATGCCATTCTAAGGGCAGTTCCTGAAAAGTTTAGAACTGTGACCAATCCCTCCCCCACCCCCCACCCCCAGCAGTCACACAGGCTCACATGCACATGCATGAGCATATCCGTAGATGCATAAATACATTTTGAAATTAGACTAAATGTACAATAAAGTTAACAGGAGAAGAAATTAAAAACAGACAGACAGAGAGGAAAAATGTTGTTCCTGGAGTTTTATTTTATTTTATTTTTTGATTTCGTGATTGATTTTTGGAGACAGGGTTTTTCTGTATAACAGTCCTGGCTGTTGGGGATTTAACTCAGTGGTAGAGCGCTTGGCTAGCAAGCCCAGGGTGGCCCTGGGTTCGGTCCTCAGCCGGGCGGGCGGGGGGGGGGGGGCGGCGGCACAGGGACAGTATGTTCTACATATTGAGTAATACAGTCTGAAATAAAATTAAAATTAAAAAATAATGTAAAATATGAAAGACCCCGGGGCCGGGTGGTGGTGGTGCAGCCTTTAATCACGGCTTGAGGAGACAGAAGCAGGTAAATCTCTGTCCATTCCAGGCCAGCCTGATCTACAGAGTGAGTTCCAGGACAGGTTCTAAGGCTATACAGAGAAACCGTGTCTCCAAAAACCAAAAAAAAAAAAAAAAACAAACAAAAAATACAAAAAACCCCAATACATTTAATACATTTAATGTGACTAATGAATATCATAAATATAGTTATTTAATGAAAAAAATCTTAATCACACAATGTTTTAAGTATGTTTACTGTTTTGTGTTGGGCCACATCATAGCTATTCCGGGCCCCCGTTTGGATTCTCCTGAATCTGTAAATTTCAAGAGAAAATTTAATGTTGAAGATGAGAATAGAGAAAAAAAAAAAAAGAAGAAGAAAGAAAGAAAGAAAGAAAGAAAGAAAGAAAGAAAAGAACGAGAAAAACAGCTTCAGATGAGTTTCTACACGAATACTATTTTTTTAAGTATAATAAGAGGAGAAATCCTTAACCGTTTAAATAAGTGGAATCATCTTGTGTTAATAATGATGAAGGAAAGGTGTATAGAATGCAAACAAGTGGAGTTTGGCAAAATAAAATGTACAGTGTGTCAAAAAAAAAAAAAGGGCTGGAGAGATGGCTCAGAGGTTAGGAGCAGTGGCTGCTCTTCCAGAGGTCCTGAGTTCAATTCCCAGCAACCACATGGTGGCTCACAACCATCTGTAATGAAATCTGGTGTGAAGGTACACATGCAGGCAGAACACTGTGTACATAATAAATAAATAAATCTTAAAAAAAGGGGGGGGGACATAAAAGAGGCCTGAGCCAGGTGGTGGTGGTGGTAGGGCAGTCTTTTATCTCAGCACCCAGGAGACGGAGGGAGGCAGGCAGATCTCTGTCCTTTCCAGGCCAGTCTGGTCTAAAGCGAATTCCAGGATAGGCTCCAAAGCTACACAGAGAAACCCTGTCTCGAAAAACAAAAACAAACAAACAAAAAAGTTCTTTTTCATTTTGTTATTTGTTTGTTTGTCTGTCTGTCTGTCTGTCTGTTTATTTATTTATTTACTATCTTTTTATATGTACTTGGGACAGGATCTCTTGGCATAGCCTTGGAATTCAGAAAAAGAAAATGTTAACACATACATAACTTTTTCCTTTTCTTCTTCATGTCCTCCACCACCCCCACCACCCTACATGGTGTGTGTGTCCATGGCCCAAGCCTATATACTAATTTTTTTTTTTTTTTTTTGGTAAACACTCCTGGAATTATAGAAGACATAGAGTCTACCTGTGTCATCCTAGCTGACAGGGTTTCTCTGTGTAACAGGTCTGGCTACCCTAGGACTCACTGAGACCCGAGTGCCTCTGCTTCCCTAGTGCTGGGATTAAAGACCTGTGCCAATAACACCTGGCAATTTCACCTTCTGTTGTTGTTTTGCAATTTTTTGTTGTATTACAGAGTCATCCTGTCTGTCCTGGAACTAGTTCTGCAGACCAGGCTGGCCTGCAGCTCACAGAGATAAGATTGCCCCTGCCTCCCGAGTGCTGGGATTAAAGCATACATCACCACAGCCTGGCTAATTTTACTTTTAGTGTGTGTGTGTGTGTGTGTGTGTGTGTGTGTGTGTGTGTGTGTATACAGGATTATAATTTTTTTGTTTCATTTCTTTTGTTTTTGTTTTTTGTGTATTGTTGTTGTTGTTGTTCTTTTTCCCTGTCTGTAAATACACATTTTTTTTTTTTTTGCCTGCCAGGAGGTAGTAGTGCAGCCTTTAATCCCAGCACTCAGGAGGCATAGGCAGGCAGATCTGGGTGAGTTTGAGGCCAGCCTGGTCTACAGAGTGAGTTCCAGGAACTCTGTCTCAAATCAAAAACCCATCTTGAAAAACCAAAAGAAAGAAAGAAAGAAAGAAAGGAAGAAAGAAAGAAAGAAAAAAGAAAGAGGCCTGAATGCCTTAGAGTTGCCTGGAGCCCAGGGCCTACCCCTTCCCTCATAAATCAGATTGCCCAGCACTACTGTCTGTTGTTTGTTTGATCCCAAGTGAATTATATTTGTGTTTATGTCCATTTACTTAACTTTATTTATTTAACGAGACACATGAAATGAGCAGAGAATCATATTTAGCCACCGTTTGCAAGAATCTTTCAGCAGCTCAAATACTGCTGGAATAATCAAGAAAAAGTCCAATCCTCAGGGGTGGGTGGGAGTGAGGCTGATCTCCATCTTTTCAGCGCCTTAGGGTCTCTGGACCTTCTGTTTCTTTGTTTTGTGTGTATTGTTGTTGTTGTTGTTGTTGTTTTTCCCGGTCTGTAAATACACATTTCTTATCTGCTGGTGAGGTGGTGGTGAGTGACCTTCTGTTTTCCCTTTCTTTCTTTCCTTTTCTCCTTTTAAGTTCTGGCTGGCCCTCTAGAGGCCACGAAAACACAGAGAACAAAAAGGACCTTGCAAGGTTTGTCACATGGTGGCTTCCATCGTGGTGAGGTCACCGGCTAAGATGGCTGCCATCCTCGTGAATGCTTCCATGTTGGTGAGGTCGACATGCCATTCTAAGGGCAGTTCCTGAAAAGTTTAGAACTGTGACCAATCCCTCCCCCACCCCCCACCCCCAGCAGTCACACAGGCTCACATGCACATGCATGAGCATATCCGTAGATGCATAAATACATTTTGAAATTAGACTAAATGTACAATAAAGTTAACAGGAGAAGAAATTAAAAACAGACAGACAGAGAGGAAAAATGTTGTTCCTGGAGTTTTATTTTATTTTATTTTTTGATTTCGTGATTGATTTTTGGAGACAGGGTTTTTCTGTATAACAGTCCTGGCTGTTGGGGATTTAACTCAGTGGTAGAGCGCTTGGCTAGCAAGCCCAGGGTGGCCCTGGGTTCGGTCCTCAGCCGGGCGGGCGGGAGGGGGGGAGGGGGGCGGCGGCACAGGGACAGTATGTTCTACATATTGAGTAATACAGTCTGAAATAAAATTAAAATTAAAAAATAATGTAAAATATAAAAGACCCCGGGGCCGGGTGGTGGTGGTGCAGCCTTTAATCACGGCTTGAGGAGACAGAAGCAGGTAAATCTCTGTCCATTCCAGGCCAGCCTGATCTACAGAGTGAGTTCCAGGACAGGTTCTAAGGCTATACAGAGAAACCGTGTCTCCAAAAACCAAAAAAAAAAAAAAAACAAACAAAAAATACAAAAAACCCCAATACATTTAATACATTTAATGTGACTAATGAATATCATAAATATAGTTATTTAATGAAAAAAATCTTAATCACACAATGTTTTAAGTATGTTTACTGTTTTGTGTTGGGCCACATCATAGCTATTCCGGGCCCCCGTTTGGATTCTCCTGAATCTGTAAATTTCAAGAGAAAATTTAATGTTGAAGATGAGAATAGAGAAAAAAAAAAAAGAAGAAGAAAGAAAGAAAGAAAGAAAGAAAGAAAGAAAGAAAGAAAGAAAAGAACGAGAAAAACAGCTTCAGATGAGTTTCTACACGAATACTATTTTTTTAAGTATAATAAGAGGAGAAATCCTTAACCGTTTAAATAAGTGGAATCATCTTGTGTTAATAATGATGAAGGAAAGGTGTATAGAATGCAAACAAGTGGAGTTTGGCAAAATAAAATGTACAGTGTGTCAAAAAAAAAAAAGGGCTGGAGAGATGGCTCAGAGGTTAGGAGCAGTGGCTGCTCTTCCAGAGGTCCTGAGTTCAATTCCCAGCAACCACATGGTGGCTCACAACCATCTGTAATGAAATCTGGTGTGAAGGTACACATGCAGGCAGAACACTGTGTACATAATAAATAAATAAATCTTAAAAAAAAGGGGGGGGGGACATAAAAGAGGCCTGAGCCAGGTGGTGGTGGTGGTAGGGCAGTCTTTTATCTCAGCACCCAGGAGACGGAGGGAGGCAGGCAGATCTCTGTCCTTTCCAGGCCAGTCTGGTCTAAAGCGAATTCCAGGATAGGCTCCAAAGCTACACAGAGAAACCCTGTCTCGAAAAACAAAAACAAACAAACAAAAAAGTTCTTTTTCATTTTGTTATTTGTTTGTTTGTCTGTCTGTCTGTCTGTCTGTTTATTTATTTATTTACTATCTTTTTATATGTACTTGGGACAGGATCTCTTGGCATAGCCTTGGAATTCAGAAAAAGAAAATGTTAACACATACATAACTTTTTCCTTTTCTTCTTCATGTCCTCCACCACCCCCACCACCCTACATGGTGTGTGTGTCCATGGCCCAAGCCTATATACTAATTTTTTTTTTTTTTTTTTTGGTAAACACTCCTGGAATTATAGAAGACATAGAGTCTACCTGTGTCATCCTAGCTGACAGGGTTTCTCTGTGTAACAGGTCTGGCTACCCTAGGACTCACTGAGACCCGAGTGCCTCTGCCTCCCTAGTGCTGGGATTAAAGACCTGTGCCAATAACACCTGGCAATTTCACCTTCTGTTGTTGTTTTGCAATTTTTTGTTGTATTACAGAGTCATCCTGTCTGTCCTGGAACTAGTTCTGCAGACCAGGCTGGCCTGCAGCTCACAGAGATAAGATTGCCCCTGCCTCCCGAGTGCTGGGATTAAAGCATACATCACCACAGCCTGGCTAATTTTACTTTTAGTGTGTGTGTGTGTGTGTGTGTGTGTGTGTGTGTGTGTGTGTATACAGGATTATAATTTTTTTTGTTTCATTTCTTTTGTTTTTGTTTTTTGTGTATTGTTGTTGTTGTTGTTCTTTTTCCCTGTCTGTAAATACACATTTTTTTTTTTTTGCCTGCCAGGAGGTAGTAGTGCAGCCTTTAATCCCAGCACTCAGGAGGCACAGGCAGGCAGATCTGGGTGAGTTTGAGGCCAGCCTGGTCTACAGAGTGAGTTCCAGGAACTCTGTCTCAAATCAAAAACCCATCTTAAAAAACCAAAAGAAAGAAAGAAAGAAAGAAAGAAAGAAAGAAAGAAAGAAAGAAAGAAAGAAAGGAAGGAAGAAAGAAAGAAAGAAAAAAGAAAGAGGCCTGAATGCCTTAGAGTTGCCTGGAGCCCAGGGCCTACCCCTTCCCTCATAAATCAGATTGCCCAGCACTACTGTCTGTTGTTTGTTTGATCCCAAGTGAATTATATTTGTGTTTATGTCCATTTACTTAACTTTATTTATTTAACGAGGCACATGAAATGAGCAGAGAATCATATTTAGCCACCGTTTGCAAGAATCTTTCAGCAGCTCAAATACTGCTGGAATAATCAAGAAAAAGTCCAATCCTCAGGGGTGGGTGGGAGTGAGGCTGATCTCCATCTTTTCAGCTCCTTAGGGTCTCTGGACCTTCTGTTTCTTTGTTTTGTGTGTATTGTTGTTGTTGTTGTTGTTGTTTTTCCCGGTCTGTAAATACACATTTCTTGTCTGCTGGTGAGGTGGTGGTGAGTGACCTTCTGTTTTCCCTTTCTTTCTTTCTTTCTTTCTTTCTTTCCTTTTCTCCTTTTACCTTCTGGCTGGCCCTCTAGAGGCCACGAAAACACAGAGAACAAAAAGGACCTTGCAAGGTTTGTCACATGGTGGCTTCCATCGTGGTGAGGTCACCGGCTAAGATGGCTGCCATCCTCGTGAATGCTTCCATGTTGGTGAGGTCGACATGCCATTCTAAGGGCAGTTCCTGAAAAGTTTAGAACTGTGACCAATCCCTCCCCCACCCCCCACCCCCAGCAGTCACACAGGCTCACATGCACATGCATGAGCATATCCGTAGATGCATAAATACATTTTGAAATTAGACTAAATGTACAATAAAGTTAACAGGAGAAGAAATTAAAAACAGACAGACAGAGAGGAAAAATGTTGTTCCTGGAGTTTTATTTTATTTTATTTTTTGATTTCGTGATTGATTTTTGGAGACAGGGTTTTTCTGTATAACAGTCCTGGCTGTTGGGGATTTAACTCAGTGGTAGAGCGCTTGGCTAGCAAGCCCAGGGTGGCCCTGGGTTCGGTCCTCAGCCGGGCGGGCGGGAGGGGGGGAGGGGGGCAGCGGCACAGGGACAGTATGTTCTACATATTGAGTAATACAGTCTGAAATAAAATTAAAATTAAAAAATAATGTAAAATATAAAAGACCCCGGGGCCGGGTGGTGGTGGTGCAGCCTTTAATCACGGCTTGAGGAGACAGAAGCAGGTAAATCTCTGTCCGTTCCAGGCCAGCCCGATCTACAGAGTGAGTTCCAGGATAGGTTCTAAGGCTACACAGAGAAACCCTGTCTCGAAAAACCAAAAAAAAAAAACCAAAAAAAAAAAAACAAACAAAAAATACAAAAAACCCCAATACATTTAATACATTTAATGTGACTAATGAATATCATAAATATAGTTATTTAATGAAAAAAATCTTAATCACACAATGTTTTAAGTATGTTTACTATTTTGTGTTGGGCCACATCATAGCTATTCCGGGCCCCCGTTTGGATTCTCCTGAATCTGTAAATTTCAAGAGAAAATTTAATGTTGAAGATGAGAATAGAGAAAAAAAAAGAAAGAAAGAAAGAAAGAAAGAAAGAAAGAAAAGAACGAGAAAAACAGCTTCAGATGAGTTTCTACACGAATACTATTTTTTTAAGTATAATAAGAGGAGAAATCCTTAACCGTTTAAATAAGTGGAATCATCTTGTGTTAATAATGATGAAGGAAAGGTGTATAGAATGCAAACAAGTGGAGTTTGGCAAAATAAAATGTACAGTGTGTCAAAAAAAAAAAGGGGGGGGGGAGACATAAAAGAGGCCTGAGCCAGGTGGTGGTGGTGGTGGTAGGGCAGTCTTTTATCTCAGCACCCAGGAGGCAGAGGGAGGCAGGCAGATCTCTGTCCTTTCCAGGCCAGTCTGGTCTAAAGCGAATTCCAGGATAGGCTCCAAAGCTACACAGAGAAACCCTGTCTCGAAAAACAAAAACAAACAAACAAAAAAGTTCTTTTTCATTTTGTTATTTGTTTGTCTGTCTGTCTGTCTGTCTGTCTGTTTATTTATTTATTTACTATCTTTTTATATGTACTTGGGACAGGATCTCTTGGCATAGCCTTGGAATTCTGAAAAAGAAAATGTTAACACATACATAACATTTTCCTTTTCTTCTTCATGTCCTCCACCACCCCCACCACCCTACATGGTGTGTGTGTCCATGGCCCAAGCCTATATACTAATTTTTTTTTTTTTTGGTAAACACTCCTGGAATTATAGAAGACACAGAGTCTACCTGTGTCATCCTAGCTGACAGGGTTTCTCTGTGTAACAGGTCTGGCTACCCTAGGACTCACTGAGACCCGAGTGCCTCTGCCTCCCTAGTGCTGGGATTAAAGACCTGTGCCAATAACACCTGGCAATTTCACCTTCTGTTGTTGTTTTGCAATTTTTTGTTGTATTACAGAGTCATCCTGTCTGTCCTGGAACTAGTTCTGCAGACCAGGCTGGCCTGCAGCTCACAGAGATAAGATTGCCCCTGCCTCCCGAGTGCTGGGATTAAAGCATACATCACCACAGCCTGGCTAATTTTACTTTTAGTGTGTGTGTGTGTGTGTGTGTGTGTGTGTGTGTGTGTGTGTGTATACAGGATTATAATTTTTTTGTTTCATTTCTTTTGTTTTTGTTTTTTGTGTATTGTTGTTGTTGTTGTTCTTTTTCCCTGTCTGTAAATACACATTTTTTTTTTTTTTGCCTGCCAGGAGGTAGTAGTGCAGCCTTTAATCCCAGCACTCAGGAGGCATAGGCAGGCAGATCTGGGTGAGTTTGAGGCCAGCCTGGTCTACAGAGTGAGTTCCAGGAACTCTGTCTCAAATCAAAAACCCATCTTGAAAAACCAAAAGAAAGAAAGAAAGAAAGAAAGAAAGAAAGAAAGGAAGAAAGAAAGAAAGACAAAAGAAAGAGGCCTGAATGCCTTAGAGTTGCCTGGAGCCCAGGGCCTACCCCTTCCCTCATAAATCAGATTGCCCAGCACTACTGTCTGTTGTTTGTTTGATCCCAAGTGAATTATATTTGTGTTTATGTCCATTTACTTAACTTTATTTATTTAACGAGACACATGAAATGAGCAGAGAATCATATTTAGCCACCGTTTGCAAGAATCTTTCAGCAGCTCAAATACTGCTGGAATAATCAAGAAAAAGTCCAATCCTCAGGGGTGGGTGGGAGTGAGGCTGATCTCCATCTTTTCAGCGCCTTAGGGTCTCTGGACCTTCTGTTTCTTTGTTTTGTGTGTATTGTTGTTGTTGTTGTTGTTGTTTTTCCCGGTCTGTAAATACACATTTCTTATCTGCTGGTGAGGTGGTGGTGAGTGACCTTCTGTTTTCCCTTTCTTTCTTTCCTTTTCTCCTTTTAAGTTCTGGCTGGCCCTCTAGAGGCCACGAAAACACAGAGAACAAAAAGGACCTTGCAAGGTTTGTCACATGGTGGCTTCCATCGTGGTGAGGTCACCGGCTAAGATGGCTGCCATCCTCGTGAATGCTTCCATGTTGGTGAGGTCGACATGCCATTCTAAGGGCAGTTCCTGAAAAGTTTAGAACTGTGACCAATCCCTCCCCCACCCCCCACCCCCAGCAGTCACACAGGCTCACATGCACATGCATGAGCATATCCGTAGATGCATAAATACATTTTGAAATTAGACTAAATGTACAATAAAGTTAACAGGAGAAGAAATTAAAAACAGACAGACAGAGAGGAAAAATGTTGTTCCTGGAGTTTTATTTTATTTTATTTTTTGATTTCGTGATTGATTTTTGGAGACAGGGTTTTTCTGTATAACAGTCCTGGCTGTTGGGGATTTAACTCAGTGGTAGAGCGCTTGGCTAGCAAGCCCAGGGTGGCCCTGGGTTCGGTCCTCAGCCGGGCGGGCGGGAGGGGGGGAGGGGGGCGGCGGCACAGGGACAGTATGTTCTACATATTGAGTAATACAGTCTGAAATAAAATTAAAATTAAAAAATAATGTAAAATATAAAAGACCCCGGGGCCGGGTGGTGGTGGTGCAGCCTTTAATCACGGCTTGAGGAGACAGAAGCAGGTAAATCTCTGTCCATTCCAGGCCAGCCTGATCTACAGAGTGAGTTCCAGGACAGGTTCTAAGGCTATACAGAGAAACCCTGCCTCGAAAAACCAAAAAAAAAAAAAAAAACAAACAAAAAATACAAAAAAACCCAATACATTTAATACATTTAATGTGACTAATGAATATCATAAATATAGTTATTTAATGAAAAAAATCTTAATCACACAATGTTTTAAGTATGTTTACTGTTTTGTGTTGGGCCACATCATAGCTATTCCGGGCCCCCGTTTGGATTCTCCTGAATCTGTAAATTTCAAGAGAAAATTTAATGTTGAAGATGAGAATAGAGAAAAAAAAAAAAAAGAAGAAAGAAAGAAAGAAAGAAAGAAAGAAAGAAAAGAACGAGAAAAACAGCTTCAGATGAGTTTCTACACGAATACTATTTTTTTAAGTATAATAAGAGGAGAAATCCTTAACCGTTTAAATAAGTGGAATCATCTTGTGTTAATAATGATGAAGGAAAGGTGTATAGAATGCAAACAAGTGGAGTTTGGCAAAATAAAATGTACAGTGTGTCAAAAAAAAAAAAGGGCTGGAGAGATGGCTCAGAGGTTAGGAGCAGTGGCTGCTCTTCCAGAGGTCCTGAGTTCAATTCCCAGCAACCACATGGTGGCTCACAACCATCTGTAATGAAATCTGGTGTGAAGGTACACATGCAGGCAGAACACTGTGTACATAATAAATAAATAAATCTTAAAAAAAGGGGGGGGGGACATAAAAGAGGCCTGAGCCAGGTGGTGGTGGTGGTAGGGCAGTCTTTTATCTCAGCACCCAGGAGACGGAGGGAGGCAGGCAGATCTCTGTCCTTTCCAGGCCAGTCTGGTCTAAAGCGAATTCCAGGATAGGCTCCAAAGCTACACAGAGAAACCCTGTCTCGAAAAACAAAAACAAACAAACAAAAAAGTTCTTTTTCATTTTGTTATTTGTTTGTTTGTCTGTCTGTCTGTCTGTCTGTTTATTTATTTATTTACTATCTTTTTATATGTACTTGGGACAGGATCTCTTGGCATAGCCTTGGAATTCAGAAAAAGAAAATGTTAACACATACATAACTTTTTCCTTTTCTTCTTCATGTCCTCCACCACCCCCACCACCCTACATGGTGTGTGTGTCCATGGCCCAAGCCTATATACTAATTTTTTTTTTTTTTTTTTTGGTAAACACTCCTGGAATTATAGAAGACATAGAGTCTACCTGTGTCATCCTAGCTGACAGGGTTTCTCTGTGTAACAGGTCTGGCTACCCTAGGACTCACTGAGACCCGAGTGCCTCTGCCTCCCTAGTGCTGGGATTAAAGACCTGTGCCAATAACACCTGGCAATTTCACCTTCTGTTGTTGTTTTGCAATTTTTTGTTGTATTACAGAGTCATCCTGTCTGTCCTGGAACTAGTTCTGCAGACCAGGCTGGCCTGCAGCTCACAGAGATAAGATTGCCACTGCCTCCCGAGTGCTGGGATTAAAGCATACATCACCACAGCCTGGCTAATTTTACTTTTAGTGTGTGTGTGTGTGTGTGTGTGTGTGTGTGTGTGTGTGTGTGTGTATACAGGATTATAATTTTTTTTGTTTCATTTCTTTTGTTTTTGTTTTTTGTGTATTGTTGTTGTTGTTGTTCTTTTTCCCTGTCTGTAAATACACATTTTTTTTTTTTTGCCTGCCAGGAGGTAGTAGTGCAGCCTTTAATCCCAGCACTCAGGAGGCACAGGCAGGCAGATCTGGGTGAGTTTGAGGCCAGCCTGGTCTACAGAGTGAGTTCCAGGAACTCTGTCTCAAATCAAAAACCCATCTTAAAAAACCAAAAGAAAGAAAGAAAGAAAGAAAGAAAGAAAGAAAGAAAGAAAGAAAGAAAGGAAGGAAGAAAGAAAGAAAGAAAAAAGAAAGAGGCCTGAATGCCTTAGAGGTGCCTGGAGCCCAGGGCCTACCCCTTCCCTCATAAATCAGATTGCCCAGCACTACTGTCTGTTGTCTGTTTGATCCCAAGTGAATTATATTTGTGTTTATGTCCATTTACTTAACTTTATTTATTTAACGAGGCACATGAAATGAGCAGAGAATCATATTTAGCCACCGTTTGCAAGAATCTTTCAGCAGCTCAAATACTGCTGGAATAATCAAGAAAAAGTCCATTCCTCAGGGGTGGGTGGGAGTGAGGCTGATCTCCATCTTTTCAGCTCCTTAGGGTCTCTGGACCTTCTGTTTCTTTGTTTTGTGTGTATTGTTGTTGTTGTTGTTGTTGTTTTTCCCGGTCTGTAAATACACATTTCTTGTCTGCTGGTGAGGTGGTGGTGAGTGACCTTCTGTTTTCCCTTTCTTTCTTTCTTTCTTTCTTTCTTTCTTTCCTTTTCTCCTTTTACCTTCTGGCTGGCCCTCTAGAGGCCACGAAAACACAGAGAACAAAAAGGACCTTGCAAGGTTTGTCACATGGTGGCTTCCATCGTGGTGAGGTCACCGGCTAAGATGGCTGCCATCCTCGTGAATGCTTCCATGTTGGTGAGGTCGCCATGCCATTCTAAGGGCAGTTCCTGAAAAGTTTAGAACTGTGACCAATCCCTCCCCCACCCCCCACCCCCAGCAGTCACACAGGCTCACATGCACATGCATGAGCATATCCGTAGATGCATAAATACATTTTGAAATTAGACTAAATGTACAATAAAGTTAACAGGAGAAGAAATTAAAAACAGACAGACAGAGAGGAAAAATGTTGTTCCTGGAGTTTTATTTTATTTTATTTTTTGATTTCGTGATTGATTTTTGGAGACAGGGTTTTTCTGTATAACAGTCCTGGCTGTTGGGGATTTAACTCAGTGGTAGAGCGCTTGGCTAGCAAGCCCAGGGTGGCCCTGGGTTCGGTCCTCAGCCGGGCGGGCGGGAGGGGGGCAGGGGGGCAGCGGCACAGGGACAGTATGTTCTACATATTGAGTAATACAGTCTGAAATAAAATTAAAAAATAATGTAAAATATAAAAGACCCCGGGGCCGGGTGGTGGTGGTGCAGCCTTTAATCACGGCTTGAGGAGACAGAAGCAGGTAAATCTCTGTCCGTTCCAGGCCAGCCCGATCTACAGAGTGAGTTCCAGGATAGGTTCTAAGGCTACACAGAGAAACCCTGTCTCGAAAAACCAAAAAAAAAAAACCAAAAAAAAAAAACAAACAAAAAATACAAAAAACCCCAATACATTTAATACATTTAATGTGACTAATGAATATCATAAATATAGTTATTTAATGAAAAAAATCTTAATCACACAATGTTTTAAGTATGTTTACTATTTTGTGTTGGGCCACATCATAGCTATTCCGGGCCCCCGTTTGGATTCTCCTGAATCTGTAAATTTCAAGAGAAAATTTAATGTTGAAGATGAGAATAGAGAAAAAGAAAGAAAGAAAGAAAGAAAGAAAGAAAGAAAGAAAGAAAGAAAGAAAAGAATGAGAAAAACAGCTTCAGATGAGTTTCTACACGAATACTATTTTTTTAAGTATAATAAGAGGAGAAATCCTTAACCGTTTAAATAAGTGGAATCATCTTGTGTTAATAATGATGAAGGAAAGGTGTATAGAATGCAAACAAGTGGAGTTTGGCAAAATAAAATGTACAGTGTGTCAAAAAAAAAAAGGGGGGGGGAGACATAAAAGAGGCCTGAGCCAGGTGGTGGTGGTGGTGGTAGGGCAGTCTTTTATCTCAGCACCCAGGAGGCAGAGGGAGGCAGGCAGATCTCTGTCCTTTCCAGGCCAGTCTGGTCTAAAGCGAATTCCAGGATAGGCTCCAAAGCTACACAGAGAAACCCTGTCTCGAAAAACAAAAACAAACAAACAAAAAAGTTCTTTTTCATTTTGTTATTTGTTTGTCTGTCTGTCTGTCTGTCTGTCTGTCTGTTTATTTATTTATTTACTATCTTTTTATATGTACTTGGGACAGGATCTCTTGGCATAGCCTTGGAATTCTGAAAAAGAAAATGTTAACACATACATAACATTTTCCTTTTCTTCTTCATGTCCTCCACCACCCCCACCACCCTACATGGTGTGTGTGTCCATGGCCCAAGCCTATATACTAATTTTTTTTTTTTTTTTGGTAAACACTCCTGGAATTATAGAAGACACAGAGTCTACCTGTGTCATCCTAGCTGACAGGGTTTCTCTGTGTAACAGGTCTGGCTACCCTAGGACTCACTGAGACCCGAGTGCCTCTGCCTCCCTAGTGCTGGGATTAAAGACCTGTGCCAATAACACCTGGCAATTTCACCTTCTGTTGTTGTTTTGCAATTTTTTGTTGTATTACAGAGTCATCCTGTCTGTCCTGGAACTAGTTCTGCAGACCAGGCTGGCCTGCAGCTCACAGAGATAAGATTGCCCCTGCCTCCCGAGTGCTGGGATTAAAGCATACATCACCACAGCCTGGCTAATTTTACTTTTAGTGTGTGTGTGTGTGTGTGTGTGTGTGTGTGTGTGTGTGTGTGTATACAGGATTATAATTTTTTTGTTTCATTTCTTTTGTTTTTGTTTTTTGTGTATTGTTGTTGTTGTTGTTCTTTTTCCCTGTCTGTAAATACACATTTTTTTTTTTTTTGCCTGCCAGGAGGTAGTAGTGCAGCCTTTAATCCCAGCACTCAGGAGGCATAGGCAGGCAGATCTGGGTGAGTTTGAGGCCAGCCTGGTCTACAGAGTGAGTTCCAGGAACTCTGTCTCAAATCAAAAACCCATCTTGAAAAACCAAAAGAAAGAAAGAAAGAAAGAAAGGAAGAAAGAAAGAAAGAAAAAAGAAAGAGGCCTGAATGCCTTAGAGTTGCCTGGAGCCCAGGGCCTACCCCTTCCCTCATAAATCAGATTGCCCAGCACTACTGTCTGTTGTTTGTTTGATCCCAAGTGAATTATATTTGTGTTTATGTCCATTTACTTAACTTTATTTATTTAACGAGACACATGAAATGAGCAGAGAATCATATTTAGCCACCGTTTGCAAGAATCTTTCAGCAGCTCAAATACTGCTGGAATAATCAAGAAAAAGTCCAATCCTCAGGGGTGGGTGGGAGTGAGGCTGATCTCCATCTTTTCAGCGCCTTAGGGTCTCTGGACCTTCTGTTTCTTTGTTTTGTGTGTATTGTTGTTGTTGTTGTTGTTGTTTTTCCCGGTCTGTAAATACACATTTCTTATCTGCTGGTGAGGTGGTGGTGAGTGACCTTCTGTTTTCCCTTTCTTTCTTTCCTTTTCTCCTTTTAAGTTCTGGCTGGCCCTCTAGAGGCCACGAAAACACAGAGAACAAAAAGGACCTTGCAAGGTTTGTCACATGGTGGCTTCCATCGTGGTGAGGTCACCGGCTAAGATGGCTGCCATCCTCGTGAATGCTTCCATGTTGGTGAGGTCGACATGCCATTCTAAGGGCAGTTCCTGAAAAGTTTAGAACTGTGACCAATCCCTCCCCCACCCCCCACCCCCAGCAGTCACACAGGCTCACATGCACATGCATGAGCATATCCGTAGATGCATAAATACATTTTGAAATTAGACTAAATGTACAATAAAGTTAACAGGAGAAGAAATTAAAAACAGACAGACAGAGAGGAAAAATGTTGTTCCTGGAGTTTTATTTTATTTTATTTTTTGATTTCGTGATTGATTTTTGGAGACAGGGTTTTTCTGTATAACAGTCCTGGCTGTTGGGGATTTAACTCAGTGGTAGAGCGCTTGGCTAGCAAGCCCAGGGTGGCCCTGGGTTCGGTCCTCAGCCGGGCGGGCGGGAGGGGGGGAGGGGGGCGGCGGCACAGGGACAGTATGTTCTACATATTGAGTAATACAGTCTGAAATAAAATTAAAATTAAAAAATAATGTAAAATATAAAAGACCCCGGGGCCGGGTGGTGGTGGTGCAGCCTTTAATCACGGCTTGAGGAGACAGAAGCAGGTAAATCTCTGTCCATTCCAGGCCAGCCTGATCTACAGAGTGAGTTCCAGGACAGGTTCTAAGGCTATACAGAGAAACCCTGCCTCGAAAAACCAAAAAAAAAAAAAAAAAAACAAACAAAAAATACAAAAAAACCCAATACATTTAATACATTTAATGTGACTAATGAATATCATAAATATAGTTATTTAATGAAAAAAATCTTAATCACACAATGTTTTAAGTATGTTTACTGTTTTGTGTTGGGCCACATCATAGCTATTCCGGGCCCCCGTTTGGATTCTCCTGAATCTGTAAATTTCAAGAGAAAATTTAATGTTGAAGATGAGAATAGAGAAAAAAAAAAAAAAAGAAGAAAGAAAGAAAGAAAGAAAGAAAGAAAGAAAAGAACGAGAAAAACAGCTTCAGATGAGTTTCTACACGAATACTATTTTTTTAAGTATAATAAGAGGAGAAATCCTTAACTGTTTAAGTAAGTGGAATCATCTTGTGTTAATAATGATGAAGGAAAGGTGTATAGAATGCAAACAAGTGGAGTTTGGCAAAATAAAATGTACAGTGTGTCAAAAAAAAAAAGGGCTGGAGAGATGGCTCAGAGGTTAGGAGCAGTGGCTGCTCTTCCAGAGGTCCTGAGTTCAATTCCCAGCAACCACATGGTGGCTCACAACCATCTGTAATGAAATCTGGTGTGAAGGTACACATGCAGACAGAACACTGTGTACATAATAAATAAATAAATCTTAAAAAAAGGGGGGGGGACATAAAAGAGGCCTGAGCCAGGTGGTGGTGGTGGTAGGGCAGTCTTTTATCTCAGCACCCAGGAGACGGAGGGAGGCAGGCAGATCTCTGTCCTTTCCAGGCCAGTCTGGTCTAAAGCGAATTCCAGGATAGGCTCCAAAGCTACACAGAGAAACCCTGTCTCGAAAAACAAAAACAAACAAACAAAAAAGTTCTTTTTCATTTTGTTATTTGTTTGTTTGTCTGTCTGTCTGTCTGTTTATTTATTTATTTACTATCTTTTTATATGTACTTGGGACAGGATTTCTTGGCATAGCCTTGGAATTCAGAAAAAGAAAATGTTAACACACACATAACTTTTTCCTTTTCTTCTTCATGTCCTCCACCACCCCCACTACCCTACATGGTGTGTGTGTCCATGGCCCAAGCCTATATACTATTTTTTTTTTTTCGGTAAACACTCCTGGAATTATAGAAGACACAGAGTCTACCTGTGTCATCCTAGCTGACAGGGTTTCTCTGTGTAACAGGTCTGGCTACCCTAGGACTCACTGAGACCCGAGTGCCTCTGCCTCCCTAGTGCTGGGATTAAAGACCTGTGCCAATAACACCTGGCAATTTCACCTTCTGTTGTTGTTTTGCAATTTTTTGTTGTATTACAGAGTCATCCTGTCTGTCCTGGAACTAGTTCTGCAGACCAGGCTGGCCTGCAGCTCACAGAGATAAGATTGCCACTGCCTCCCGAGTGCTGGGATTAAAGCATACATCACCACAGCCTGGCTAATTTTACTTTTAGTGTGTGTGTGTGTGTGTGTGTGTGTGTGTGTGTGTGTGTGTATACAGGATTATAATTTTTTTGTTTCATTTCTTTTGTTTTTGTTTTTTGTGTATTGTTGTTGTTGTTGTTCTTTTTCCCTGTCTGTAAATACACATTTTTTTTTTTTGCCTGCCAGGAGGTAGTAGTGCAGCCTTTAATCCCAGCACTCAGGAGGCATAGGCAGGCAGATCTGGGTGAGTTTGAGGCCAGCCTGGTCTACAGAGTGAGTTCCAGGAACTCTGTCTCAAATCAAAAACCCATCTTGAAAAACCAAAAGAAAGAAAGAAAGAAAGAAAGAAAGACAAAAGAAAGAGGCCTGAATGCCTTAGAGGTGCCTGGAGCCCAGGGCCTACCCCTTCCCTCATAAATCAGATTGCCCAGCACTACTGTCTGTTGTCTGTTTGATCCCAAGTGAATTATATTTGTGTTTATGTCCATTTACTTAACTTTATTTATTTAACGAGGCACATGAAATGAGAAGAGAATCATATTTAGCCACCGTTTGCAAGAATCTTTCAGCAGCTCAAATACTGCTGGAATAATCAAGAAAATGTCCAATCCTCAGGGGTGGGTGGGAGTGAGGCTGATCTCCATCTTTTCAGCTCCTTATGGTCTCTGGACCTTCTGTTTCTTTGTTTTGTGTGTATTGTTGTTGTTGTTTTTCCCAGTCTGTAAATACACATTTCTTGTCTGCTGGTGAGGTGGTGGTGAGTGACCTTCTGTTTTCCCTTTCTTTCTTTCTTTCTTTCTTTCTTTCTTTCTTTCTTTCTTTCTTTCTTTCTTTCTTTCTTTCTTTCCTTTTCTCCTTTTAAGTTCTGGCTGGCCCTCTAGAGGCCACGAAAACACAGAGAACAAAAAGGACCTTGCAGGGTTTGTCACATGGTGGCTTCCATCTTGGTGAGGTCACCGGCTAAGATGGCTGCCATCCTCGTGAATGCTTCCATGTTGGTGAGGTCGACATGCCATTCTAAGGGCAGTTCCTGAAAAGTTTAGAACTGTGACCAATCCCTCCCCCACCCCCCACCCCCAGCAGTCACACAGGCTCACATGCACATGCATGAGCATATCCGTAGATGCATAAATACATTTTGAAATTAGACTAAATGTACAATAAAGTTAACAGGAGAAGAAATTAAAAACAGACAGACAGAGAGGAAAAATGTTGTTCCTGGAGTTTTATTTTATTTTATTTTTTGATTTCGTGATTGATTTTTGGAGACAGGGTTTTTCTGTATAACAGTCCTGGCTGTTGGGGATTTAACTCAGTGGTAGAGCGCTTGGCTAGCAAGCCCAGGGTGGCCCTGGGTTCGGTCCTCAGCCGGGCGGGCGGGGGGGGGGGGGGGGGGCGGCGGCACAGGGACAGTATGTTCTACATATTGAGTAATACAGTCTGAAATAAAATTAAAATTAAAAAATAATGTAAAATATGAAAGACCCCGGGGCCGGGTGGTGGTGGTGCAGCCTTTAATCACGGCTTGAGGAGACAGAAGCAGGTAAATCTCTGTCCATTCCAGGCCAGCCTGATCTACAGAGTGAGTTCCAGGACAGGTTCTAAGGCTATACAGAGAAACCGTGTCTCCAAAAACCAAAAAAAAAAAAAAAACAAACAAAAAATACAAAAAACCCCAATACATTTAATACATTTAATGTGACTAATGAATATCATAAATATAGTTATTTAATGAAAAAAATCTTAATCACACAATGTTTTAAGTATGTTTACTGTTTTGTGTTGGGCCACATCATAGCTATTCCGGGCCCCCGTTTGGATTCTCCTGAATCTGTAAATTTCAAGAGAAAATTTAATGTTGAAGATGAGAATAGAGAAAAAAAAAAAAAGAAGAAGAAAGAAAGAAAGAAAGAAAGAAAGAAAGAAAGAAAGAAAAGAACGAGAAAAACAGCTTCAGATGAGTTTCTACACGAATACTATTTTTTTAAGTATAATAAGAGGAGAAATCCTTAACCGTTTAAATAAGTGGAATCATCTTGTGTTAATAATGATGAAGGAAAGGTGTATAGAATGCAAACAAGTGGAGTTTGGCAAAATAAAATGTACAGTGTGTCAAAAAAAAAAAAAGGGCTGGAGAGATGGCTCAGAGGTTAGGAGCAGTGGCTGCTCTTCCAGAGGTCCTGAGTTCAATTCCCAGCAACCACATGGTGGCTCACAACCATCTGTAATGAAATCTGGTGTGAAGGTACACATGCAGGCAGAACACTGTGTACATAATAAATAAATAAATCTTAAAAAAAGGGGGGGGGGACATAAAAGAGGCCTGAGCCAGGTGGTGGTGGTGGTAGGGCAGTCTTTTATCTCAGCACCCAGGAGACGGAGGGAGGCAGGCAGATCTCTGTCCTTTCCAGGCCAGTCTGGTCTAAAGCGAATTCCAGGATAGGCTCCAAAGCTACACAGAGAAACCCTGTCTCGAAAAACAAAAACAAACAAACAAAAAAGTTCTTTTTCATTTTGTTATTTGTTTGTTTGTCTGTCTGTCTGTCTGTCTGTTTATTTATTTATTTACTATCTTTTTATATGTACTTGGGACAGGATCTCTTGGCATAGCCTTGGAATTCAGAAAAAGAAAATGTTAACACATACATAACTTTTTCCTTTTCTTCTTCATGTCCTCCACCACCCCCACCACCCTACATGGTGTGTGTGTCCATGGCCCAAGCCTATATACTAATTTTTTTTTTTTTTTTTGGTAAACACTCCTGGAATTATAGAAGACATAGAGTCTACCTGTGTCATCCTAGCTGACAGGGTTTCTCTGTGTAACAGGTCTGGCTACCCTAGGACTCACTGAGACCCGAGTGCCTCTGCTTCCCTAGTGCTGGGATTAAAGACCTGTGCCAATAACACCTGGCAATTTCACCTTCTGTTGTTGTTTTGCAATTTTTTGTTGTATTACAGAGTCATCCTGTCTGTCCTGGAACTAGTTCTGCAGACCAGGCTGGCCTGCAGCTCACAGAGATAAGATTGCCCCTGCCTCCCGAGTGCTGGGATTAAAGCATACATCACCACAGCCTGGCTAATTTTACTTTTAGTGTGTGTGTGTGTGTGTGTGTGTGTGTGTGTGTGTGTGTGTATACAGGATTATAATTTTTTTGTTTCATTTCTTTTGTTTTTGTTTTTTGTGTATTGTTGTTGTTGTTGTTCTTTTTCCCTGTCTGTAAATACACATTTTTTTTTTTTTTGCCTGCCAGGAGGTAGTAGTGCAGCCTTTAATCCCAGCACTCAGGAGGCATAGGCAGGCAGATCTGGGTGAGTTTGAGGCCAGCCTGGTCTACAGAGTGAGTTCCAGGAACTCTGTCTCAAATCAAAAACCCATCTTGAAAAACCAAAAGAAAGAAAGAAAGAAAGAAAGGAAGAAAGAAAGAAAGAAAAAAGAAAGAGGCCTGAATGCCTTAGAGTTGCCTGGAGCCCAGGGCCTACCCCTTCCCTCATAAATCAGATTGCCCAGCACTACTGTCTGTTGTTTGTTTGATCCCAAGTGAATTATATTTGTGTTTATGTCCATTTACTTAACTTTATTTATTTAACGAGACACATGAAATGAGCAGAGAATCATATTTAGCCACCGTTTGCAAGAATCTTTCAGCAGCTCAAATACTGCTGGAATAATCAAGAAAAAGTCCAATCCTCAGGGGTGGGTGGGAGTGAGGCTGATCTCCATCTTTTCAGCGCCTTAGGGTCTCTGGACCTTCTGTTTCTTTGTTTTGTGTGTATTGTTGTTGTTGTTGTTGTTGTTTTTCCCGGTCTGTAAATACACATTTCTTATCTGCTGGTGAGGTGGTGGTGAGTGACCTTCTGTTTTCCCTTTCTTTCTTTCCTTTTCTCCTTTTAAGTTCTGGCTGGCCCTCTAGAGGCCACGAAAACACAGAGAACAAAAAGGACCTTGCAAGGTTTGTCACATGGTGGCTTCCATCGTGGTGAGGTCACCGGCTAAGATGGCTGCCATCCTCGTGAATGCTTCCATGTTGGTGAGGTCGACATGCCATTCTAAGGGCAGTTCCTGAAAAGTTTAGAACTGTGACCAATCCCTCCCCCACCCCCCACCCCCAGCAGTCACACAGGCTCACATGCACATGCATGAGCATATCCGTAGATGCATAAATACATTTTGAAATTAGACTAAATGTACAATAAAGTTAACAGGAGAAGAAATTAAAAACAGACAGACAGAGAGGAAAAATGTTGTTCCTGGAGTTTTATTTTATTTTATTTTTTGATTTCGTGATTGATTTTTGGAGACAGGGTTTTTCTGTATAACAGTCCTGGCTGTTGGGGATTTAACTCAGTGGTAGAGCGCTTGGCTAGCAAGCCCAGGGTGGCCCTGGGTTCGGTCCTCAGCCGGGCGGGCGGGAGGGGGGGAGGGGGGCGGCGGCACAGGGACAGTATGTTCTACATATTGAGTAATACAGTCTGAAATAAAATTAAAATTAAAAAATAATGTAAAATATAAAAGACCCCGGGGCCGGGTGGTGGTGGTGCAGCCTTTAATCACGGCTTGAGGAGACAGAAGCAGGTAAATCTCTGTCCATTCCAGGCCAGCCTGATCTACAGAGTGAGTTCCAGGACAGGTTCTAAGGCTATACAGAGAAACCGTGTCTCCAAAAACCAAAAAAAAAAAAAAAACAAACAAAAAATACAAAAAACCCCAATACATTTAATACATTTAATGTGACTAATGAATATCATAAATATAGTTATTTAATGAAAAAAATCTTAATCACACAATGTTTTAAGTATGTTTACTGTTTTGTGTTGGGCCACATCATAGCTATTCCGGGCCCCCGTTTGGATTCTCCTGAATCTGTAAATTTCAAGAGAAAATTTAATGTTGAAGATGAGAATAGAGAAAAAAAAAAAAGAAGAAGAAAGAAAGAAAGAAAGAAAGAAAGAAAGAAAGAAAGAAAGAAAAGAACGAGAAAAACAGCTTCAGATGAGTTTCTACACGAATACTATTTTTTTAAGTATAATAAGAGGAGAAATCCTTAACCGTTTAAATAAGTGGAATCATCTTGTGTTAATAATGATGAAGGAAAGGTGTATAGAATGCAAACAAGTGGAGTTTGGCAAAATAAAATGTACAGTGTGTCAAAAAAAAAAAAGGGCTGGAGAGATGGCTCAGAGGTTAGGAGCAGTGGCTGCTCTTCCAGAGGTCCTGAGTTCAATTCCCAGCAACCACATGGTGGCTCACAACCATCTGTAATGAAATCTGGTGTGAAGGTACACATGCAGGCAGAACACTGTGTACATAATAAATAAATAAATCTTAAAAAAAAGGGGGGGGGGACATAAAAGAGGCCTGAGCCAGGTGGTGGTGGTGGTAGGGCAGTCTTTTATCTCAGCACCCAGGAGACGGAGGGAGGCAGGCAGATCTCTGTCCTTTCCAGGCCAGTCTGGTCTAAAGCGAATTCCAGGATAGGCTCCAAAGCTACACAGAGAAACCCTGTCTCGAAAAACAAAAACAAACAAACAAAAAAGTTCTTTTTCATTTTGTTATTTGTTTGTTTGTCTGTCTGTCTGTCTGTCTGTTTATTTATTTATTTACTATCTTTTTATATGTACTTGGGACAGGATCTCTTGGCATAGCCTTGGAATTCAGAAAAAGAAAATGTTAACACATACATAACTTTTTCCTTTTCTTCTTCATGTCCTCCACCACCCCCACCACCCTACATGGTGTGTGTGTCCATGGCCCAAGCCTATATACTAATTTTTTTTTTTTTTTTTTTGGTAAACACTCCTGGAATTATAGAAGACATAGAGTCTACCTGTGTCATCCTAGCTGACAGGGTTTCTCTGTGTAACAGGTCTGGCTACCCTAGGACTCACTGAGACCCGAGTGCCTCTGCCTCCCTAGTGCTGGGATTAAAGACCTGTGCCAATAACACCTGGCAATTTCACCTTCTGTTGTTGTTTTGCAATTTTTTGTTGTATTACAGAGTCATCCTGTCTGTCCTGGAACTAGTTCTGCAGACCAGGCTGGCCTGCAGCTCACAGAGATAAGATTGCCCCTGCCTCCCGAGTGCTGGGATTAAAGCATACATCACCACAGCCTGGCTAATTTTACTTTTAGTGTGTGTGTGTGTGTGTGTGTGTGTGTGTGTGTGTGTGTGTATACAGGATTATAATTTTTTTTGTTTCATTTCTTTTGTTTTTGTTTTTTGTGTATTGTTGTTGTTGTTGTTCTTTTTCCCTGTCTGTAAATACACATTTTTTTTTTTTTGCCTGCCAGGAGGTAGTAGTGCAGCCTTTAATCCCAGCACTCAGGAGGCACAGGCAGGCAGATCTGGGTGAGTTTGAGGCCAGCCTGGTCTACAGAGTGAGTTCCAGGAACTCTGTCTCAAATCAAAAACCCATCTTAAAAAACCAAAAGAAAGAAAGAAAGAAAGAAAGAAAGAAAGAAAGAAAGAAAGAAAGAAAGAAAGGAAGGAAGAAAGAAAGAAAGAAAAAAGAAAGAGGCCTGAATGCCTTAGAGTTGCCTGGAGCCCAGGGCCTACCCCTTCCCTCATAAATCAGATTGCCCAGCACTACTGTCTGTTGTTTGTTTGATCCCAAGTGAATTATATTTGTGTTTATGTCCATTTACTTAACTTTATTTATTTAACGAGGCACATGAAATGAGCAGAGAATCATATTTAGCCACCGTTTGCAAGAATCTTTCAGCAGCTCAAATACTGCTGGAATAATCAAGAAAAAGTCCAATCCTCAGGGGTGGGTGGGAGTGAGGCTGATCTCCATCTTTTCAGCTCCTTAGGGTCTCTGGACCTTCTGTTTCTTTGTTTTGTGTGTATTGTTGTTGTTGTTGTTGTTGTTTTTCCCGGTCTGTAAATACACATTTCTTGTCTGCTGGTGAGGTGGTGGTGAGTGACCTTCTGTTTTCCCTTTCTTTCTTTCTTTCTTTCTTTCTTTCCTTTTCTCCTTTTACCTTCTGGCTGGCCCTCTAGAGGCCACGAAAACACAGAGAACAAAAAGGACCTTGCAAGGTTTGTCACATGGTGGCTTCCATCGTGGTGAGGTCACCGGCTAAGATGGCTGCCATCCTCGTGAATGCTTCCATGTTGGTGAGGTCGACATGCCATTCTAAGGGCAGTTCCTGAAAAGTTTAGAACTGTGACCAATCCCTCCCCCACCCCCCACCCCCAGCAGTCACACAGGCTCACATGCACATGCATGAGCATATCCGTAGATGCATAAATACATTTTGAAATTAGACTAAATGTACAATAAAGTTAACAGGAGAAGAAATTAAAAACAGACAGACAGAGAGGAAAAATGTTGTTCCTGGAGTTTTATTTTATTTTATTTTTTGATTTCGTGATTGATTTTTGGAGACAGGGTTTTTCTGTATAACAGTCCTGGCTGTTGGGGATTTAACTCAGTGGTAGAGCGCTTGGCTAGCAAGCCCAGGGTGGCCCTGGGTTCGGTCCTCAGCCGGGCGGGCGGGAGGGGGGGAGGGGGGCAGCGGCACAGGGACAGTATGTTCTACATATTGAGTAATACAGTCTGAAATAAAATTAAAATTAAAAAATAATGTAAAATATAAAAGACCCCGGGGCCGGGTGGTGGTGGTGCAGCCTTTAATCACGGCTTGAGGAGACAGAAGCAGGTAAATCTCTGTCCGTTCCAGGCCAGCCCGATCTACAGAGTGAGTTCCAGGATAGGTTCTAAGGCTACACAGAGAAACCCTGTCTCGAAAAACCAAAAAAAAAAAACCAAAAAAAAAAAAACAAACAAAAAATACAAAAAACCCCAATACATTTAATACATTTAATGTGACTAATGAATATCATAAATATAGTTATTTAATGAAAAAAATCTTAATCACACAATGTTTTAAGTATGTTTACTATTTTGTGTTGGGCCACATCATAGCTATTCCGGGCCCCCGTTTGGATTCTCCTGAATCTGTAAATTTCAAGAGAAAATTTAATGTTGAAGATGAGAATAGAGAAAAAAAAAGAAAGAAAGAAAGAAAGAAAGAAAGAAAAGAACGAGAAAAACAGCTTCAGATGAGTTTCTACACGAATACTATTTTTTTAAGTATAATAAGAGGAGAAATCCTTAACCGTTTAAATAAGTGGAATCATCTTGTGTTAATAATGATGAAGGAAAGGTGTATAGAATGCAAACAAGTGGAGTTTGGCAAAATAAAATGTACAGTGTGTCAAAAAAAAAAAGGGGGGGGGGAGACATAAAAGAGGCCTGAGCCAGGTGGTGGTGGTGGTGGTAGGGCAGTCTTTTATCTCAGCACCCAGGAGGCAGAGGGAGGCAGGCAGATCTCTGTCCTTTCCAGGCCAGTCTGGTCTAAAGCGAATTCCAGGATAGGCTCCAAAGCTACACAGAGAAACCCTGTCTCGAAAAACAAAAACAAACAAACAAAAAAGTTCTTTTTCATTTTGTTATTTGTTTGTCTGTCTGTCTGTCTGTCTGTCTGTTTATTTATTTATTTACTATCTTTTTATATGTACTTGGGACAGGATCTCTTGGCATAGCCTTGGAATTCTGAAAAAGAAAATGTTAACACATACATAACATTTTCCTTTTCTTCTTCATGTCCTCCACCACCCCCACCACCCTACATGGTGTGTGTGTCCATGGCCCAAGCCTATATACTAATTTTTTTTTTTTTTGGTAAACACTCCTGGAATTATAGAAGACACAGAGTCTACCTGTGTCATCCTAGCTGACAGGGTTTCTCTGTGTAACAGGTCTGGCTACCCTAGGACTCACTGAGACCCGAGTGCCTCTGCCTCCCTAGTGCTGGGATTAAAGACCTGTGCCAATAACACCTGGCAATTTCACCTTCTGTTGTTGTTTTGCAATTTTTTGTTGTATTACAGAGTCATCCTGTCTGTCCTGGAACTAGTTCTGCAGACCAGGCTGGCCTGCAGCTCACAGAGATAAGATTGCCCCTGCCTCCCGAGTGCTGGGATTAAAGCATACATCACCACAGCCTGGCTAATTTTACTTTTAGTGTGTGTGTGTGTGTGTGTGTGTGTGTGTGTGTGTGTGTGTGTGTATACAGGATTATAATTTTTTTGTTTCATTTCTTTTGTTTTTGTTTTTTGTGTATTGTTGTTGTTGTTGTTCTTTTTCCCTGTCTGTAAATACACATTTTTTTTTTTTTTGCCTGCCAGGAGGTAGTAGTGCAGCCTTTAATCCCAGCACTCAGGAGGCATAGGCAGGCAGATCTGGGTGAGTTTGAGGCCAGCCTGGTCTACAGAGTGAGTTCCAGGAACTCTGTCTCAAATCAAAAACCCATCTTGAAAAACCAAAAGAAAGAAAGAAAGAAAGAAAGAAAGAAAGGAAGAAAGAAAGAAAGACAAAAGAAAGAGGCCTGAATGCCTTAGAGTTGCCTGGAGCCCAGGGCCTACCCCTTCCCTCATAAATCAGATTGCCCAGCACTACTGTCTGTTGTTTGTTTGATCCCAAGTGAATTATATTTGTGTTTATGTCCATTTACTTAACTTTATTTATTTAACGAGACACATGAAATGAGCAGAGAATCATATTTAGCCACCGTTTGCAAGAATCTTTCAGCAGCTCAAATACTGCTGGAATAATCAAGAAAAAGTCCAATCCTCAGGGGTGGGTGGGAGTGAGGCTGATCTCCATCTTTTCAGCGCCTTAGGGTCTCTGGACCTTCTGTTTCTTTGTTTTGTGTGTATTGTTGTTGTTGTTGTTGTTGTTTTTCCCGGTCTGTAAATACACATTTCTTATCTGCTGGTGAGGTGGTGGTGAGTGACCTTCTGTTTTCCCTTTCTTTCTTTCCTTTTCTCCTTTTAAGTTCTGGCTGGCCCTCTAGAGGCCACGAAAACACAGAGAACAAAAAGGACCTTGCAAGGTTTGTCACATGGTGGCTTCCATCGTGGTGAGGTCACCGGCTAAGATGGCTGCCATCCTCGTGAATGCTTCCATGTTGGTGAGGTCGACATGCCATTCTAAGGGCAGTTCCTGAAAAGTTTAGAACTGTGACCAATCCCTCCCCCACCCCCCACCCCCAGCAGTCACACAGGCTCACATGCACATGCATGAGCATATCCGTAGATGCATAAATACATTTTGAAATTAGACTAAATGTACAATAAAGTTAACAGGAGAAGAAATTAAAAACAGACAGACAGAGAGGAAAAATGTTGTTCCTGGAGTTTTATTTTATTTTATTTTTTGATTTCGTGATTGATTTTTGGAGACAGGGTTTTTCTGTATAACAGTCCTGGCTGTTGGGGATTTAACTCAGTGGTAGAGCGCTTGGCTAGCAAGCCCAGGGTGGCCCTGGGTTCGGTCCTCAGCCGGGCGGGCGGGAGGGGGGGGAGGGGGGCGGCGGCACAGGGACAGTATGTTCTACATATTGAGTAATACAGTCTGAAATAAAATTAAAATTAAAAAATAATGTAAAATATAAAAGACCCCGGGGCCGGGTGGTGGTGGTGCAGCCTTTAATCACGGCTTGAGGAGACAGAAGCAGGTAAATCTCTGTCCATTCCAGGCCAGCCTGATCTACAGAGTGAGTTCCAGGACAGGTTCTAAGGCTATACAGAGAAACCCTGCCTCGAAAAACCAAAAAAAAAAAAAAAAAACAAACAAAAAATACAAAAAAAACCCAATACATTTAATACATTTAATGTGACTAATGAATATCATAAATATAGTTATTTAATGAAAAAAATCTTAATCACACAATGTTTTAAGTATGTTTACTGTTTTGTGTTGGGCCACATCATAGCTATTCCGGGCCCCCGTTTGGATTCTCCTGAATCTGTAAATTTCAAGAGAAAATTTAATGTTGAAGATGAGAATAGAGAAAAAAAAAAAAAAAGAAGAAAGAAAGAAAGAAAGAAAGAAAGAAAGAAAGAAAAGAACGAGAAAAACAGCTTCAGATGAGTTTCTACACGAATACTATTTTTTTAAGTATAATAAGAGGAGAAATCCTTAACTGTTTAAGTAAGTGGAATCATCTTGTGTTAATAATGATGAAGGAAAGGTGTATAGAATGCAAACAAGTGGAGTTTGGCAAAATAAAATGTACAGTGTGTCAAAAAAAAAAAGGGCTGGAGAGATGGCTCAGAGGTTAGGAGCAGTGGCTGCTATTCCAGAGGTCCTGAGTTCAATTCCCAGCAACCACATGGTGGCTCACAACCATCTGTAATGAAATCTGGTGTGAAGGTACACATGCAGACAGAACACTGTGTACATAATAAATAAATAAATCTTAAAAAAAGGGGGGGGGACATAAAAGAGGCCTGAGCCAGGTGGTGGTGGTGGTAGGGCAGTCTTTTATCTCAGCACCCAGGAGACGGAGGGAGGCAGGCAGATCTCTGTCCTTTCCAGGCCAGTCTGGTCTAAAGCGAATTCCAGGATAGGCTCCAAAGCTACACAGAGAAACCCTGTCTCGAAAAACAAAAACAAACAAACAAAAAAGTTCTTTTTCATTTTGTTATTTGTTTGTTTGTCTGTCTGTCTGTCTGTTTATTTATTTATTTACTATCTTTTTATATGTACTTGGGACAGGATTTCTTGGCATAGCCTTGGAATTCAGAAAAAGAAAATGTTATCACACACATAACTTTTTCCTTTTCTTCTTCATGTCCTCCACCACCCCTACTACCCTACATGGTGTGTGTGTCCATGGCCCAAGCCTATATACTATTTTTTTTTTTTCGGTAAACACTCCTGGAATTATAGAAGACACAGAGTCTACCTGTGTCATCCTAGCTGACAGGGTTTCTCTGTGTAACAGGTCTGGCTACCCTAGGACTCACTGAGACCCGAGTGCCTCTGCCTCCCTAGTGCTGGGATTAAAGACCTGTGCCAATAACACCTGGCAATTTCACCTTCTGTTGTTGTTTTGCAATTTTTTGTTGTATTACAGAGTCATCCTGTCTGTCCTGGAACTAGTTCTGCAGACCAGGCTGGCCTGCAGCTCACAGAGATAAAATTGCCACTGCCTCCCGAGTGCTGGGATTAAAGCATACATCACCACAGCCTGGCTAATTTTACTTTTAGTGTGTGTGTGTGTGTGTGTGTGTGTGTGTGTGTGTGTGTGTGTATACAGGATTATAATTTTTTTGTTTCATTTCTTTTGTTTTTGTTTTTTGTGTATTGTTGTTGTTGTTGTTCTTTTTCCCTGTCTGTAAATACACATTTTTTTTTTGCCTGCCAGGAGGTAGTAGTGCAGCCTTTAATCCCAGCACTCAGGAGGCACAGGCAGGCAGATCTGGGTGAGTTTGAGGCCAGCCTGGTCTACAGAGTGAGTTCCAGGAACTCTGTCTCAAATCAAAAACCCATCTTGAAAAACCAAAAGAAAGAAAGAAAGAAAGAAAGAAAGACAAAAGAAAGAGGCCTGAATGCCTTAGAGGTGCCTGGAGCCCAGGGCCTACCCCTTCCCTCATAAATCAGATTGCCCAGCACTACTGTCTGTTGTCTGTTTGATCCCAAGTGAATTATATTTGTGTTTATGTCCATTTACTTAACTTTATTTATTTAACGAGGCACATGAAATGAGAAGAGAATCATATTTAGCCACCGTTTGCAAGAATCTTTCAGCAGCTCAAATACTGCTGGAATAATCAAGAAAATGTCCAATCCTCAGGGGTGGGTGGGAGTGAGGCTGATCTCCATCTTTTCAGCTCCTTATGGTCTCTGGACCTTCTGTTTCTTTGTTTTGTGTGTATTGTTGTTGTTGTTTTTCCCGGTCTGTAAATACACATTTCTTGTCTGCTGGTGAGGTGGTGGTGAGTGACCTTCTGTTTTCCCTTTCTTTCTTTCTTTCTTTCTTTCTTTCTTTCTTTCTTTCTTTCTTTCTTTCTTTCTTTCTTTCTTTCTTTCTTTCTTTCTTTCCTTTTCTCCTTTTAAGTTCTGGCTGGCCCTCTAGAGGCCACGAAAACACAGAGAACAAAAAGGACCTTGCAGGGTTTGTCACATGGTGGCTTCCATCTTGGTGAGGTCACCGGCTAAGATGGCTGCCATCCTCGTGAATGCTTCCATGTTGGTGAGGTCGACATGCCATTCTAAGGGCAGTTCCTGAAAAGTTTAGAACTGTGACCAATCCCTCCCCCACCCCCCACCCCCAGCAGTCACACAGGCTCACATGCACATGCATGAGCATATCCGTAGATGCATAAATACATTTTGAAATTAGACTAAATGTACAATAAAGTTAACAGGAGAAGAAATTAAAAACAGACAGACAGAGAGGAAAAATGTTGTTCCTGGAGTTTTATTTTATTTTATTTTTTGATTTCGTGATTGATTTTTGGAGACAGGGTTTTTCTGTATAACAGTCCTGGCTGTTGGGGATTTAACTCAGTGGTAGAGCGCTTGGCTAGCAAGCCCAGGGTGGCCCTGGGTTCGGTCCTCAGCCGGGCGGGCGGGAGGGGGGGAGGGGGGCGGCGGCACAGGGACAGTATGTTCTACATATTGAGTAATACAGTCTGAAATAAAATTAAAATTAAAAAATAATGTAAAATATAAAAGACCCCGGGGCCGGGTGGTGGTGGTGCAGCCTTTAATCACGGCTTGAGGAGACAGAAGCAGGTAAATCTCTGTCCATTCCAGGCCAGCCTGATCTACAGAGTGAGTTCCAGGACAGGTTCTAAGGCTACACAGAGAAACCCTGCCTCGAAAACCAAACATACAGCCTGCTGGTGGGGTGGAGGTGTATGCCCTTAATCCCAGCTGTCAGGAGGCAGAGGGGCTTTGTGACCTTTTTTTTTTTCTTTTAGGTTCTAGCCCTCTAGAGGCCAGGAAAACACTGAGAACAAAAAGGACCTTGCAAAGTTTGTCACATGGTGGCTTCCATCTTGGTGAGGTCACCGGCTAAGATGGCTGCCATTCTCCTGAAAGCCTCTATGTTGGTGAGGTCAACAACCAACCGTGCTGTAGGCTGAGGGCAGTTTCTGATTTCCCAGGCTATGTATGTAGAAAGGCCCCTGTCCCAACTAATTCATTGAATAGAAAATATAGAAAACTTGGAGGAATCAAACACACAAAGGAAGGCAGTGCTTATGCATTTGAAAATGACTCCCACATTGGACATGAGGATAGAAGCCAGTCTGGAAGCCTCATAACATCCCCAGCCCTGCTTGCTTGCTTGCTTGCTTGCTTGCTTTTGTTAGTTTTTTGTTTGTTTGTTTGGTTGGTTAGTTTTTCAAGACAGTGTCTGTTTGTGACATCCTGGCTGTCCTGGAGCTAGCTCTGTAGACCAGGCTGGCCTTCAAATCATAGAGATCAGGCTTTCCTCCATCCAAAACAGAGATCAGCCTGCCTCTGCCACCCAAGTGCTAGGATTAAAATCCAAGAGCACCACTGCCCAGTTAATTTTTGCTTTCCTTCTTTCCTTCCTTCCTTCCTTCCTTCCTTCCTTCCTTCCTCCCTTCCTTCCTTTCCACTCCATAGAATCCAAAGCCTCTGGCCTCCCTATACAATTTAAATTAAAATAATTAACTAACCTGGCATTAATAAAGAGAAAAAATGAATAAAAGCAAAGGGAATCTGGCCTGGGTGGGGATGAGATGAAGCTACAGATGTTGGTTTGGGAACCTGAGCTAGTCTAGGGTTCTGATCTCAGCAGTGTGTGTGTGTACACTGGGATTCATCACAGTGTACAGAACAGAGCAAGTTCTGGTGGTGTTGGCAGTTGGGGTAGTATAAGAAGCCCAGATGCTGATGGCAATGATGCTTGCTTGCTTGCTTTTGTTAGTTTTTTTTTGTTTGTTTGTTTGGTTAGTTTTTCAAGACAGTCTTTTTCTCTCTCTCTTTCTTTCTTTCTTTCTTTCTTTCTTTCTTTCTTTCTTTCTTTCTTTCTTTCTTTCTTTAATATGTACAGATCTGCCTGCCACTGCCTACCAAGTGAGTGCTGGGATTAATGGCCTGTGCCAACACCACCTGGCTCCTTTTCTTTTTATTTTTTTTATTTATTTATTATTTTTTTTTTTTTTTGGTTTTTCGAGACAAGGTTTCTCTGTGTAGCTTTGCGCCTTTCCTGGAACTCACTTTGTAGCCCAGGCTGGCCTCGAACTCACAGAGATCCGCCTGGCTCTGCCTCCCGAGTGCTGGGATTAAAGGCGTGCGCCACCACCGCCCGGCTCCTTTTCTTTTTAAACAAAAGACACCACCGACTCAGGCCTGGAGAGATGGAATTTCTGGAATTTCCAGAAATCATATGTTAGGATCTTGCGCCCTCTTCTGATGACAGGTTGTACATTCAGATAGAGTGCTCATAGACATAAAATAAATAACATACATGTTTTCCTTATTTATTTTTATTTATTTATTTATTTATTTATTTATTTATTTATTTATTTATTTATTTATTTATTTATTTTGAGACACTGTTTCTCTGTGTAGTCTTCGCTGTCCTGCAACTCACTCTGTAGATTCACCTGCCTCTGCCTCCCAAGTGCTCGGATTCAAGGTGTGTAACACTACCGCCAGGCCGTCAATCCTTTTTTTTTAAAAGACTCAAAGGAATCAGAGGGCAGTGACCTGCCATTTCCACTTAAAGATAAGTTTTCTCCTCCAGTTCTAAGAGAGTTCAGTGATCATGAAAGACAGAGACAGGACCCTGAGGGAACATCTAATGAGTAGTAGAGAGACTCTTATTTAACCACAGTTTGCAGGAGCTCTTCATTAGCCCGAAGCTGCTGGAAAAAACATGAAAAATTCCAACCCCCAGGGGTGGTGGGATCGCGGCCTGATTGCCCTCTTTCCAGCTAGCTGCTGAGTGCTGGGATTACAGGAAGGGGGTAGGTAGCACACCCAGTTCATACAGTGCTGAGAGGATGGAGCCCAGGGCTTCCCCTTCCACTCATAATTCAGATCCCCATGACTGCTGTCCCCTTGCTTTTTGTTTTATCCCAAGTTAATTATAACTATCTTTTAAAATTCTACCTTTTGCCTCCCTCCCTCCCTCCCTCCCTCCTTCCCTCCTTCCTTCCTTTCTCTCAATCTCCTTTCTTTCTTTCTTTCTTTCTTTCTTTCTTTCTTTCTTTCTTTCTTTCTTTCTCTCTTTCTAGATTATGCCTGCCCACTCCAATGCCTCTGGCCTCTCTAGGCATCTGTACTCATGTGAGTGAATCTACACTCATACACCAGTGAAAATAATAAAAATTATAATGAACACTTAACATGGCCTAAAAAAAAAAAAAAAAAAAAAAAACAGGAAATAAAAGGAACGGAAAACAAAACAGGGCTAGGGATGTGATGCACCAGCTAGTGGTGTTGGGTTAGGAACAGAGTTGGTTTCGGGTGTCCCGAGCACTGGCTTCTATCCTCAGCAGTGTAAAAACTGTGGTGTCGCCACAACACACAGACAGAACAAAGCCATTTCTGGTGGTTGTTGTAGGGTGGGGGTAGGATGAGAAGAGAAGTCTAGGTACTGACTGAAAGTTTGTCTCTCTTTCTTCAATATTTTTTTCCCCCCGGGGATTCTTGGTATAGACATGCCTGTCCTAGAACTCACTCTGTAGCCCAGGTGGGCCTCCAACTCTCAGCCTTAGCCTCCAGATAACTGAGAACATAGGCCTGAGTGATCCCCTGTGGCTAAGATTTGGGGCTTCTGTTTCTGTCCATTTATTCTTTGGTAGACGGGACCCAGATCAAATAATAGCAGAAACAAATGTGGGAATCAGTTGTTGCTCTGCCTTATGGTGTCTGTGCTCTGTGACCTTTTTTTCTTTTTTCTTTCTTTCTTTCTTTCTTTCTTTTTTTTTTTTTTAACCGTGTCTGTAAATCCACATTTCTTTTCTGTGTCCCGTTGGTGTCCCCCTCCCCCCCTCCCCCCCCCTCCCGACAGCCAACCAAACTTTTATGGTACTTTTCTTTTCATATGGAATGTACTTTCTCTGTCAGTCACCGGCCAAGATGGCTTCCATCCTCATGACTGCTTTCATTTTGGTGAGGTCAATAGCCATGCTGTTGGCTAACCACAGCTACTGAAAAGTTTTGAACTGTGAACCCCCACCAAACATACACACACACACACACACACACACACACACACACACACACACGGACACGGACACGGACACACACGGACACGGACACACACGGACACACACGGACACACAGAGACACATAAAATTTGAAATTAAACTGAATGTACAATAAAGTAACAGAATAAATACGAAATTAAAAACTGGACACAGAGAGAAAAATGTTCCTGGAGTTACAGAAATAGAAGGAAGCCCAATGTGGTGGTGCACGCCTTTAATCCCAGCACTAGGGAAGCAGAGGCAGCTGAGCTGGATCTCTGAATTGAAATTTGGCCTTGCACACAGAAAGAATTTCCCGATGGTAAGTTAAGTTCTACACATTGAGAAACACGGTCTCAAAAAAAAAAAAATTAAAATAAAATATAGAAGAGGCCTGAGTTGTTACGGCTGGGAGAGATGTCCTAGCGGTTAAGAGCACTGACTGTCTTTCACTTCCAGAGGACCCGGGTTCAATCCCCAGTACCCACATGGCAGCTCACAACTATCTGTAACTCCAGTTCCAGGGGACCCTCACACAGACATCCGCACAGGCAAAATACCAATGCCCATAAAATAAGAATACATCAATTACTTAAAAAGGAGAAAAAAAAAATGAGGCCCGAATGGCATGGGCATGGGCATGGAGGTGCCTTGTAACAGCTCTTGCTGTCCTGGAACTAGCTCTGTAGGCCAGGCTGGCCTCCAACTTCCACAGATCAGACTGCCTATTAACATCACCACAGCAGTCTGGTTAATTTTACTTCTCTTGTGTGTGTGTGTGTGTGTGTGTGTGTGTGTGTGTGTGTGTGTGTCTGGCTGGGTGTACAGGTTTATGATTTCCAAAGCTGATTTCAGTGATCATGAAAGACAGAGACAGGACACCGAGGTCTTTTTCGGGAAAAACGAAACAACAAACCCAAAAACCAAACACCAAACAAAATACTTCCACATTTGTTTCCTTGCCTTTCCTTCCCCACCCCCCCTCACTCCAGAGAGGAAGCGAAAACTTTGTGAAACTTTTCTTTTCATGTAGAGAGTACTGTCTGGATCAGGAGAGGCCCTTCACAATTCTGCACACACAAATGCACATTCCACATGCAAATTGTTAGTGAAAAGTTTTGAACTGGGACCTCACCCACCCCCCACCCCCCACCCCCACAGACACACAGGCACATCCAGAGACACATAAAATTTGAAGTTAAACTAAATATACAATAAAGTAACAGAATAAATAAATAAACAAACAGACCCAGAGGGAAACAATGTTCTCCGAGTTCCAGAAATAAAAGGAAGGCTGGTGTGGTGGTGCAAGTCTTTTAATCCCATCATTCAGGGGACAGAGGCAGGTCTCTCTCATCTAGGTAGTGACTTCCAGGCTATGTAGAGAGGCCTCTGTCCCAGTCATTAAATGAATCGAAAATATTTAGAACTTGGAGGAGTCAAACACACAAAGGAAGGCAGTGCTTATGCGTTTGAAAATGACTCCCACATTGGACATGAGGATAGAAGCCAGTCTGGAAGCCTCATAACATCCCCAGCCCTGCTTGCTTGCTTGCTTGCTTGCTTGCTTTTGTTAGTTTTTTGTTTGTTTGTTTGGTTGGTTAGTTTTTCAAGACAGGGTCTGTTTGTGACATCCTGGCTGTCCTGGAGCTAGCTCTGTAGACCAGGCTGGCCTTCAAATCACAGAGATCAGGCTTTCCTCCATCCAAAACAGAGATCAGCCTGCCTCTACCACCCAAGTGCTAGGATTAAAATCCAAGAGCACCACTGCCCAGTTAATTTTTGCTTTCCTTCTTTCCTTCCTTCCTTCCTTCCTTCCTTCCTCCCTTCCTCCCTTCCTTCCTTTCCACTCCATAGAATCCAAAGCCTCTGGCCTCCCTATACAATTTAAATTAAAATAATTAACTAACCTGGCATTAATAAAGAGAAAAAATGAATAAAAGCAAAGGGAATCTGGCCTGGGTGGGGATGAGCTGAAGCTACAGATGTTGGTTTGGGAACCTGAGCTAGTCTAGGGTTCTGATCTCAGCAGTGTGTGTGTGTACACTGGGATTCATCACAGTGTACAGAACAGAGCAAGTTCTGGTGGTGTTGGCAGTTGGGGTAGTATAAGAAGCCCAGATGCTGATGGCAACGATGCTTGCTTGCTTGCTTTTGTTAGTTTTTTGTTTGTTTGGTTGTTTAGTTTTTCAAGACAGTCTTTTTTCTCTTTCTTTCTTTCTTTCTTTCTTTCTTTCTTTCTTTCTTTCTTTCTTTCTTTCTTTCTTTAATATGTACAGATCTGCCTGCCACTGCCTACCAAGTGAGTGCTGGGATTAATGGCCTGTGCCAACACCACCTGGCTCCTTTTCTTTTTATTTTTTTTATTTATTATTATTATTTTTTTTTTTTTGGTTTTTCGAGACAAGGTTTCTGTGTGTAGCTTTGCGCCTTTCCTGGAACTCACTTGGTAGCCCAGGCTGGCCTCGAACTCACAGAGATCCGCCTGGCTCTGCCTCCCAAAGGCGTGCGACACCACCGCCCGGCTCCTTTTCTTTTTAAACAAAAGACACCACCGACTCAGGCCTGGAGAGATGGAATTTCTGGAATTTCCAGAAATCATATGTTAGGATCTGGCGCCCTCTTCTGATGACAGGTTGTACATTCAGATAGAGTGCTCATAGACATAAAATAAATAACATACATGTTTTCCTTATTTATTTTTATTTATTTATTTATTTATTTATTTTGAAACACTGTTTCTCTGTGTAGTCTTCGCTGTCCTGCAACTCACTCTGTAGATTCACCTGCCTCTGCCTCCCAAGTGCTCGGATTCAAGGTGTGTAACACTACCGCCAGGCCGTCAATCCTTTTTTTTTTTAAAAAGACTCAAAGGAATCAGAGGGCAGTGACCTGCCATTTCCACTTAAAGATAAGTTTTCTCCTCCAGTTCTAAGAGAGTTCAGTGATCATGAAAGACAGAGACAGGACCCTGAGGGAACATCTAATGAGTAGTAGAGAGACTCTTATTTAACCACAGTTTGCAGGAGCTCTTCATTAGCCCGAAGCTGCTGGAAAAAACATGAAAAATTCCAACCCCCAGGGGTGGTGGGATCGCGGCCTGATTGCCCTCTTTCCAGCTAGCTGCTGAGTGCTGGGATTACAGGAAGGGGGTAGGTAGCACACCCAGTTCATACAGTGCTGAGAGGATGGAGCCCAGGGCTTCCCCTTCCACTCATAATTCAGATCCCCATGACTGCTGTCCCCTTGCTTTTTGTTTTATCCCAAGTTAATTATAACTATCTTTTAAAATTCTACCTTTTGCCTCCCTCCCTCCCTCCCTCCTTCCCTCCTTCCTTCCTTTCTCTCAATCTCCTTTCTTTCTTTCTTTCTTTCTTTCTTTCTTTCTTTCTTTCTTTCTTTCTCTCTTTCTAGATTATGCCTGCCCACTCCAATGCCTCTGGCCATGTGAGTGAATCTACACTCATACACCAGTGAAAATAATAAAAATTATAATGAACACTTAACATGGCATTAAAAAAAAAAAAAAAAAAAAAGGAAATAAAAGGAACGGAAAACAAAACAGGGCTAGGGATGTGATGCACCAGCTAGTGGTGTTGGGTTAGGAACAGAGTTGGTTTCGGGTGTCCCGAGCACTGGCTTCTATCCTCAGCAGTGTAAAAACTGTGGTGTCGCCACAACACACAGACAGAACAAAGCCATTTCTGGTGGTTGTTGTAGGGTGGGGGTAGGATGAGAAGAGAAGTCTAGGTACTGACTGAAAGTTTGTCTCTCTTTCTTCAATATTTTTTTTCCCCCCGGGGATTCTTGGTATAGACATGCCTGTCCTAGAACTCACTCTGTAGCCCAGGTGGGCCTCCAACTCTCAGCCTTAGCCTCCAGATAGCTGAGAACATAGGCCTGAGTGAACCCCTGTGGCTAAGATTTGGGGCTTCTGTTTCTGTCCATTTATTCTTTGGTAGACGGGACCCAGATCAAATAATAGCAGAAACAAATGTGGGAATCAGTTGTTGCTCTGCCTTATGGTGTCTCTGCTCTGTGACCTTTTTTTTCTTTTTTCTTTCTTTCTTCTTTTTTTTTTAACCGTGTCTGTAAATCCACATTTCTTTTCTGTGTCCCGTTGGTGTCCCCCTCCCCCCTCCCCCTCCCCCTCCCCCTTCCCCCCTCCCCCCTCCTCCCGACAGCCAACCAAACTTTTATGGTACTTTTCTTTTCATATGGAATGTACTTTCTCTGTCAGGAGAGCTCTTCACTATCCTTCACATGCAAATTGGTTTTAAATTTTGGCCCTCCAGAGGCTAGGAAATGCAGAGAGAACAAAATGGACCTGGAAAAGTATGTCACATGGTGGGTTCCATCTTGGTGAGGTCACCGGCCAAGATGGCTTCCATCCTCATGACTGCTTCCATTTTGGTGAGGTCAATAGCCATGCTGTTGGCTAACCACAGCTACTGAAAAGTTTTGAACTGTGAACCCCCACCAAACATACACACACACACGGACACACACGGACACACACGGACACACACGGACACACAGAGACACATAAAATTTGAAATTAAACTGAATGTACAAAAAGTAACAGAATAAATAAGAAATTAAAAATGGACACAGAGAGAAAAATGTTCCTGGAGATACAGAAATAGAAGGAAGCCCGGTGTGGTGGTGCACGCCTTTAATCCTGTCATTCAGGAAACAGACGTAGGTGCACGCCTTTAATCCCAGCACTAGGGAAGCAGAGGCAGCTGAGCTGGATCTCTGAATTGAAATTTGGCCTTGCACACAGAAAGAATTTCCCGATGGTAAGTAAGTTCTACACATTGAGAAACACGGTCTCAAAAAAATAAAATAAAATAAAATAAAATAAAATAAAATAAAATAAAATAAAATAAAATAAAATAAAATAAAATAAAATATAGAAGAGGCCTGAGTTGTTACGGCTGGGAGAGATGTCCTAGCGGTTAAGAGCACTGACTGTCTTCCACTTCCAGAGGACCCGGGTTCAATCCCCAGTACCCACATGGCAGCTCACAACTGTCTGTAACTCCAGTTCCAGGGGACCCTCACACAGACATCCGCACAGGCAAAATACCAATGCACATAAAATAAGAATACATCAATTACTTAAAAAGGAGAAGAAAAAAAAAAAAAAAGAGGCCCGAATGGCATGGGCATGGGCATGGAGGTGCCTTGTAACAGCTCTTGCTGTCCTGGAACTAGCTCTGTAGGCCAGGCTGGCCTCCAACTTCCACAGATCAGACTGCCTATTAACATCACCACAGCAGTCTGGTTAATTTTACTTCTCTTGTGTGTGTGTGTGTGTGTGTGTGTGTGTGTGTGTGTGTGTGTGTGTGTCTGGGTGTACAGGTTTATGATTTCCAAAGCTGATTTCAGTGATCATGAAAGACAGAGACAGGACACCGATGTCTTTTTCGGGGAAAAACAAAACAACAAACCCAAAAACCAAACACCAAACAAAATACTTCCACATTTGTTTCCTTGCCTTTCCTTTTCTTTTTTTCCCCCCTCACCCCAGAGAGGAAGCTAAAACTTTGTGAAACTTTTCTTTTCATGTAGAGAGTACTGTCTGGATCAGGAGAGGCTCTTCACAATTCTGCACCTACAAATGCACATTCCACATGCAAATTGTTAGTGAAAAGTTTTGAACTGGGACCTCACCCACCCCCCACCCACCACCCCCACAGACACACAGGCACATCCAGAGACACATAAAATTTGAAGTTAAACTAAATATACAATAAAGTAACAGAATAAATAAATAAACAAACAGACCCAGAGGGAAACAGTGTTCTCCGAGTTCCAGAAATAAAAGGAAGGCTGGTGTGGTGGTGCAAGTCTTTTAATCCCATCATTCAGGGGACAGAGGCAGGTCTCTCTCATGTAGGTAGTGACTTCCAGGCTATGTAGAGAGGCCTCTGTCCCAGTCATTAAACGAATCGAAAATATTTAGAACTTGGAGGAGTCAAACACACAAAGGAAGGCAGTGCTGGGGGCCTGGCTCATGGGGGGGGGAGGAGAGCCCTGGCCTAGGTGCCCAAAGCCCTGGGCTCCATCCTCTGGACTGCAGCAACTCGGGCATGCTGGCCCAGGCAGATCTGTAACCCCAGCACTATCTATCTATCTATCTATCTATCTATCTATCTATCTATCTATCTCTTAATATAACACTGGCTTATCTTGGAACAATTCTGAGAGATCAAAACTGAACTCTTCTATGAAGTTCAAGGGCAGCCTGGGTTATGTGAAAGATTCTGTGTTTAAAATAGGTAGGCAGGCAGGCAGGCAGACAGACAGACAGACAGACAGAACAAATAAATACAATCAACTTTGAAAAACAAACATAGAAGAAGAGAAAACAGAAGACAGTTCAAGGGCAGCCTGGGTATGTGAAAAATTCTGCGTTTAAAATAATAGCTATCTAGGTAGGCAGGCAGGCAGGCAGGCAGGTAGTTGGATAGACAGACAGACAGACAGTTCAGACAGACTGAACCCATAAATACAATCAACTTTCAAAAAACAAATACAGAACAAGGGAAAGCAGAAGCCATTTCAAGGGCAGCCTGGGTTATGTGAAAGATCCTGCGTTTGAAGAAATAGAAGGCTCAGAAGACCATCTTAAGCAACATAGCAACATAGCAAGTAGGAGCCATCCTGGCTGGTGTTGAAAACAGATAGACAAACAAACGGACGAGTGAGTGAGTGAGTGGATGAATGAATTATTTATATATATATATTCTGAATCAAGCGAAAAGACTTAAAACAAAACACGTTGACAATGTATTATCTCTGGAAAGAAAATACAAGTGCTGTTTTAATTTTTGCTCTAACTTGGTATTTAGTCTGAGAACTGGGGGGTGGGGGTGGGGGTGGGCGGCAGTGGCGGCAAGGAACACCACAACAAAAACCAAACCCCAAGAAGGTGGTGAAATGTCTTTAAAAGGACATCCATCTAAATGGCAGGCACACGGAACTGCCCTCGCCGGCCGCCTCCCTCCCTCCCTCCCTCCCTCCCTCCCTCCCTCCCTCCCTCACACCGAGTTTGGATGCCACCATCCCCTAGTTGTGCCAGGCAGCCCCTCGCCCGCCCCACATACTCCGAGGAGTAACGGATCGATCGGTCAGTCACACTCTTTCACGCGGAACGCTCTCTGTTTGAGAGAGCGATTCGCCTGTTTTCATAGCTTCCCGTCATACTTTCGTTTTCGTCTCCTGAGGGGGTCGGCCTGACTCCAGGCCGCGTTCGCTGTGTCCCGGCGCGACCATGGCCAGCCAGCGTTTTTGCCACTCGGGAGAGGTGGTGAGTGCCCTGTCCTGTGCCCCACGGGGGGTGGGTGGGGACGGGACACGACTGATCATGGGAGGACCCTCCGGAGCGCCAGAGTGCTTGAGACTCGCGAGCCAGCGAGCGATCTGTGTTGTTTCCTTGAGGATCGAGACGGTTGTCGGGCGACACCTAGCGGTGGCAGTTATGTACAACGCTCCTGGTCCTCGTTCGCTGACAACAAGGACTGCGAAATGCCTGCCGTTAGGCGGGCAGAGTGAGGATAGTCCGGGCAAGCAGGCGGGTGTGTCCCGGAGGTGGTGTCGTGTTTGGAAACGGTCTCTGTGTAGGAGGTTGTACCAGAGGACTAAGACGGAGGTGTGCGTGCAGGCTGGGACAGATGAGAGAGGCTGTGGGGGGAGGAACTTTAGCGGGTCGACCAGAAGGCTCAGGTCCTTCGCGAATCACGGATAGGTGTCGGGTCCACCCAGGCCTTTTTCTGCACGAGCCCCGGGTCTCCCCGGTGGCGGCGGCGGCGGCGGGCCTCGGCGTCCCGAAGCCGAGAGCGGGCACCTGTCCCGGCCTCCCCGCCGGCCCTGCCCGGGCCCCGCGGTGTCTCGGAGCTTTTCGTTCTCTCCTTGCTCCTGCACAAGCCCAGGGTCTCCCCAGCGGCGGCGGGCCCCGCAGCTGCCTCTGCTTCCCTAGTGCTGGGATTAAAGGCGTGCACCTACATCTGTTTCTTGAATGACAGGATTAAAGGCGTGTACCACCACACAAAAGTGACTCTTTTTACCACAAAACAACTCTTGCTCATAGGACCAGAAACTGCATGTGATTGAAATCCTCTTCTAACTGGGAAACAAACACTAGCTCGCCTTTCAAGAAACACACTCTGATTTTGAGAAAAGAGCACTCTTCTACTCTACTGTGTTTCCTATAGGGCCAGAAGAGTGAGCTTGCTCAGAACAAAAGAACTGTGCTTCTGACACATGGGCCATATCTAGTTCAACTCTGCTTAGGAAACTGACAAAAACAGGAGCTTCTCTTCAGTCCAATACACTGTACTTGCTGGGAACAGATACGAGTGCTATTTGCACTGTGTATGGCAAATGGAGCGCAATAGTGACTCTTCTTACCAGAAAACAACTCATGCTTGTAGGACCAGAAACTGCATGTGATTCAACTCCATTTCTACTGGGAAACAAATACTAGCTCGCCGCACAAGAAACACACTCTGCTTTTGAGAAAAGAGCACTCTTCTACTCTACTGTGTTTCCTCTAGGGCCAGAACAGTGAGCTTGCTCAGAAAAATAAACTGTGCTTCCTAAACACACGGGCCATATCTACTTCAACTTTTTTTTTTTTAAAGATTTATTTTTATTTATTATGTATACAGTGTTCTGTCTGCATATACACCTGCAGGCCAGAAGAGGGCGCCAGATTTCATTATGGATGGTAGTGAGCCACCATGTGGTTGCTGGGAATTGAACTCAGGACCTCTGGAAGAACAGGCAGTGCTCTTAACCGCTGAGCCATCTCTCCAGCCCCCTACTTCAACTTTTTAGGAAACTGACAGGAAGAGGAGCTTCTCTTCAGTCCAATACACTGTACTTGCTGGGAACAGACACAAGTGCTACTTGCACTGTGTATGGCAATGGGAACGCAATAGTGACTCTTCTTAACAGAAAAGAGCTCTTGCTCGTAGGAACAGAAACTGCATGTGATTCAACTCCATTTAGGACTGGGAAACAAACGCTAGCTCGCCTTACAAGAAACACACTCTGCTTTTGAGAAAAGAGCACTCTTCTACTCTACTCTCTCCTGGGCTCTGCTAGTCTCTGGTCTCCCTAAGGCTTCCTGGGCTCTGCCAGTCCCTGTTCCCCCCGCAGCATCCTGGCCTCTGCCAGTCCATGGTCCACTGGCAGCGTCCTGGGCTCTGCTAGTCCAAGGTCCCCCGCAGCTTCCTGGGCTCTGCTAGTCCCCAGTCACCCAGGAGTGTCCTGGGCTCTGCTAGTCCCCGGTCCCCGTGCAGCGTCCCCGGTCCCCCCGCAGCGTCCTGGCCTCTACTAGTCCCCGGTACCCCCTCAGCATCCAGGCCTCCGCTAGCCCCCGGCTCCCCCGCAGCATCCTGGGCTCTGCCAGTCCCCGGTCCCCCTGCAGCGTCCTGGGCTCTGCTAGTCCCAGGTCCCCTGCAGCTTCCCCGGTCCCCTGCAGACTCCTGGGCTCTGCTCGTCCCATGTCCTTCCCTCAGCATCACGGGCTCTGCTAGCCCCCGGCCTCCCCGCAGTCCCCTGGGCTCTGCTAGTCCCTGGTCTTCCCGCAGCATCCTGGGCCCTGCTAGTCCCCGGTCCCCCCACAGCGTCCTGGGCTCTGCTAGTCCCTGGTCTCCCCGCAGCCTCCTGGGCTCTGCCAGTCTCCGGTTCCCCCGCAGCATCCTGAGCTCTGATAGTCCCCGGTCCCCTGCAGAGTCCTGGGCTCTGCCAGTCCCCAGTCCCCCCCGCAGCGTCCACGGTCCCCCCCGCAGCGTCCTGGGCTCTGCTAGTCCCTGGTCCCCCCGCAGCGTCCTGGGCTCTGCTAGTCCCCGGTCTCCCCGCAGTGTCCTGGGCTCTGCCAGTCCCTGGTCCCCCCCGCAACGTCTTGGGCTCTGCCAGGCCCAGTCCCCCCGGAGCGTCCTGGGCTCTGCCAGTGCCCGGTCCACTTTCAGCGTCCCTGGTCCCTCCGCACGTTTGAGGAATGCCTTAATGGTCTAGAAACCACCGTCCAAACAATGTTACAGCAACCCTGAGAAAAGCAGGAGACTGTCCCAGAAATGGATCAATTTTAAGATGAGCATAAGATTCAGGTGTGGGAAAACCTGGAGTAAATTTCCGCTTCTGGTTTCAAATGGGTATCTCTATTTCATCCTATATGGATTTTAGAGTAATCTGTCGTTTACTCATTTTTATTAAGTATCTTGGGTTTTGTTGTTGTTGAATAAACTATAAAAATGTAAGAGCATACCAATGCAATAAAATAGTCTATTGATGTGGTTTTACAGGGGTTGTCTACTTGACAGGACATAGACTCACCTGTGAGGCAAGCCTCTGCCAGGCCTGTAAGGGATTGTCTAGGTTATGTTAATTGAGAGGGAAGACTCACCCTAGGTGTGGAGGACTATTCCTTGGACTAAGCTCCTGGACTGTGTGGAAAGAAAGCTCTCTGAGCATGAACACTCATCTGTCTTCGACTCTGACTGAGGCTGCATCATGATGAACTGCTTCAAGCTCTGGCCTCCCGATTTCTCCACTGTGATAAACTGCACCCTCCAACTTTGAGAGCAGACAACCCTTTCTTCTTCCATTGGTACACTGTATCACAGGAACAGCAAAAGTCACTGAGTGAAGAGTGCCCCAAACCTCCAGAATGTTCATTTGAAGTCTCTCCATGTACTGTGTGCATAGATATATACACATCTGAGGTATTTGAGGCTCCACTGCCCAACCTACATGGGGAATTAAAGGCCATGCCCCTGTCCTGGGACACAGTCCATGCAGCCTTTGGTATTCTTTACCCACCTGATATTTAATGAGAGTAAAGAGATGGAATTGCTTTTAAAAGAATGTCTTGTCTCAGCCACTGAGATGGCTTAGCAAAGAGGCTTGTCAACCAAACCTGATGCCCTGAGTTTGATTCTTTGAGACCCAGATGGTGGAAGGAGAGAACCGACTCCCACAAATTGTCCTCTGGCCTCCACAAGCATGAACAACACGTGCACATACACATAGAAAATAAATTAATATATAATATTTAAAAAATAAAATGTGTTTCATTCCATTCAGCACGAGATTGCAAAGAAACCCTACCTTCTCATGACCACGATGTATGAATCACAAAAGGTTTTTCAAAGTCTTTCAGAGAATGAGAGTCTATCCAGAGGCAGCACTTTCTTGTCCCACCAGATCCCTGAAAGGCGCATGCGCAGGCTGCATCACCGGGCTTGTTTCTACAGGCTGGGACGCCACAGCATACCCTGCTTCATGTTCCCTCTGCTTCTCCTCTGGCCTGGCAGAGAATTCCCATGCCGGCCTTCTTCAGCGGACTCAGTAAATCTTTTAGCATCTCAGGAAAGTTCTCCCAGGAGTACAGGATGGCTGCATGTGATGTGCTGCCTCCACGGCAGGGTTTGATCACAAAGCTGAATGCAGCTCTGGGCCTGGTTTGTATCTCAGTCATTAGAGGATACAGAAAACCACCATCCCACAGACCTTCGCCTGCCCTGAGAGCTGTGCCGCTTCTGACACCATCAGGATGCCAGATTCTACTGACTTTTCTTCATCCAGTGGCTTCATCCAGCCCAGTGCTTTGCACCAAAGGAAGGCAAAGAGTTACAATGATACACACCCCACCTGAGACTTAGCCACAGATTTGCCTGGAGATAAAGCCGGCTTCCCAGACATGGTCACTCATAATCTTCTTTTTTCTGTTTAGTGTGTCTTTCTTCAGGTCCCTATAGACCAATGTTAAAGGTTTTGATTAGCATGTGCTCCCCAAGACTCAGTCAGAAATGCTATAATAATATCCACCTCAGCTCTTTGGGGGCCACACTACCCCCAATCTTGACTTTTAAAGTACATGTAGTCCCAAGGGCTTTTAGCAAGAAAGTGGATTTAGGTAGGGTTCTATAATACAATGGCTAATCTTGGTGTCAATTTGACACACCTGGGAAGAGGAAATAACAATGGAGGAATTACCTCCAGATTAGCCTATGGCCATGTCTATAGGGCACTTCTTAATTGCTAATTGGTGTAAGAAAGCCCAACCTGACAGGGCCTTGGGTCCTGGGATATATAAAGAAGCCAGCTGACCTAGAGCCTGAGGGTAAGCCTGTCAGCAGCATTCCTCCACAGCTTCTGCTTCAGTTTTTGCCTCCAATTTCCTGTCCTGGCTTCCCTTGATGACGCACTGTAACCTGCAAGCAGCCAAATAAACTCTTTTCTTCCAAAATTGTGTTTGCTCAGTGTTTCGTCACAGCAACAGGAAACCAAATTAGGTCATAGGCTAATCTGGAAAAATGACCATGACATCTTAAACTTAAAAACTTTTAAAGGAGCATTGGATACAAGTCCTTGAAAAAACAAATGTATACATACACACATGTGTTCATGTGCTTCAATATAGGCACAAAGATAGAGCTCTCTGGAAACATATGATGTCACTGCATTGTTTTTTAATCTTGGTTTTTATAAGTCTGCACCTTCAGCTCTGCGCACAGAGGTTTTTGGAAAAGTTGTAGTGAGAGGAAGGGCGCACAAGCACATAATATCCTTTCATTATGAACCTAATTAATTTTAATCTTTATGAAAATCTAATAAAGAACTTCTCAGAAGACAGATGGAATAAATTTACATCAGATTTTTAATTTAATATCTAGTATTAATTCACTGAATTAATGTATATTTTACTCAGAATTTTATAACATTATCTAAATTATACAAGATTCAGTATGACAGGCATTTCCATCTGAACTGAACGTTCTTATAACACTGCTGAACGGTTTTTAAGCTACATTAAACAGAGACTCATTTTTTGAATGTAATAAACTTTCGTCACCACGAAGCTTGCCTCAGTGGGAGTTAGTAATGACGTAACAAACAGTATCAGGCTGTGTGTGTCCCATCCCCGCCCGTCCCATGTGCCGTGTGTGTGTGTGTGTGTGTGTGTGTGTGTGTGTGTGTGTGTGTGTCCCCGCCGGCTATGATGTAAAGACTGTCTCAACTGTCTCAACTGGTTTTTAAGCACCTAGCCTGACCCATGACCACAGAATTACATTGACCTCTGCCTGGACCTAGGAGTCAGTACAAACCGTTCTTTGTAGGAAACTCAGTGACCTCAAATACAGTAAATTAATTTTAAAGAAAATATGTACATGCTGGTGCTAAAATACTTTATACGTGTTCACCAAATAGAGGAGAAAGTAAGTCAAGACACATTCAGCCAAGCAGATCCTAGATTTATGTTTTCTAATATGCAAATATAATTCTAGATAGAATTTTGTTACAACATTATTCTACACTTGGGGGACATCATGGAATTTGTCTAAAATGTTAAGACCATTAGCTCTTGTACAGTCACAATAGTTCTGGTTGATGTGATAAATACATTACAAGTGCAAATTAAGGGGGTGCAGATTAATTCCAGCTTACACTGCAAGCAGTATGGTCTGTCCTGGCAGAGAAGTCAGAGAAGCTAACTGGTCACATGACACCTGCAGACTGGAAGCAGAGAGACAGGAATGCATGCATTCAGTTGCTTCTCTTTTAGGTCACCCCGGGACCCTAGCTCATGGGTAGGTGCTGCCTACATTTAGGATGGGTCTTTCCACTTTAATTAACCTAATTTAAAACATTTCTCACAGACAGATCAGAGGTTTGTTTTCATGGTGACTCTGAATAGTATCAAAGGGAAGAAAGCGACCACCAGGTGGCAAATGGGTACTTGGCTGCAGTGATTATGAGCCCTGGGAATGAGACCTTTCTCTATTGTCCTGTGAAAAAGTGGACCTGGGGGTAGGGGTGTAGATAAATGTTGGTCTCTTATCTGGGAAGTAAAAGGCTGGGAATTTAAGGATTATTAGTATAAATAGGGAACATGAAGAGAGAAGACAGACGTCAGATTGATCTCTGCGGTTTGAGCATTCATAGAGATGTCATTCAAAAGAGACCATGCATTCACAAGGTCACAGGGCAGGAGCCACATGCCCCAGCTGGCCCCGAGATTGATCAGTCCTACCAGGAAAGGGAGGCAAGGCTGATTTCTCCTGTCTCCTGGAGGTCCAGATTCAGCACACAGGAAGCCATCACGTCCTCACCTGAAGGCCTGCTGCTCAGAAAGAAACCAGAGAATATTGTCACCAGGGGACCCAACCAAAGAGAGGAAAAGGAAGACACCATTCCCAGTGACTTCTAGCTTCTATTAGTCGTGGAAAGGAAAAAAAAAATTTAGCGAATGGTTGTAAAGAAGCTCCGTCTTTAAGGACAAATCTGCCACCCTGTGGCAGTGGAGAAAAATACACTTAAAAAAACCCCTGCTTGGCATTTCAGCCTAACCTAGTGGAAGACCCACAGCATGAGATTTCAGGGTTATTATGCCATGTATGCTAAATATTACTTTGTATTTCTGTTGATTCATTTTGGAAACCTTAAGTCATCTTAGAAGGAGAGAACCAAACAGCCTGGTTCAAGGAAAGACGCTTGTCTTTGTCTTAAAGAATATTTATGTATATGTTTATGAATGTCAAGAATGTGTGATAATTTAGACTCAAAAAACAGAGAAAAATATATCCTTCTCAGTTGTTAACATGGTGTTTACACAGATAGCCAAGAAAATACTCTCACTTCTCTTTCATATTTGCTGTCCATCTTCGCAGAAAGCAGCCTTCTACCTAGAGAATTGCATCCCGCAGAGAATTCTCACCACAGTGGCATGTGTTGACTGTCTTATCAATAAACAGTGTACAGGGTGGTCCTTGACTTCACCATCAGGACAGAAGTCACCAGAGCACAGTGGAGAGTCACCAAGGGCACCGACTGCAGAGGCAGGCAGAGCCTGGAGGTATGGGGAGTGCACAGGACTTGGGGTGTCTTTCTGAGTGGAAATAGCCTTGCCAAGAAAATGAGGTGGACATCTGGATTCCATAAATTTTAAAGGATTAAATACAATGATTTAGCTTAATGACTGTCACAAATTATGAAAAGAGTGGTGGCCAGTAGGTACGGGATATCCAAAGACACTAGGAAATAACTTTTAAATTTTGTAGAGTGGAGTAATAACATACTAGATATGCAGAATAAGTGATCTTGATCTTTGCAAGTGGCTGATCTCTGAGTTTTAGGCCAGTCTGGTCTAGAGACCCAGTTTCAGAAGAGCCAAGCTTAGGCAGTGAAGGACAGAAAGCCAGGAAAGATTTCAATTGAACAAGTGGGTCATGTTCCAGCTCCAGTAAGCAGCAGATCTTGGCAGATTTGGCCATGTGGTTCTGGCTTTAGAGTTAAGGATAGAAGAAATGGTATGTGTCAGGATGTCCCTGAATGGAGGCCTAGGAGAGAGGCCATTGTGTGAAGCTGGGAAGTTGAAGCCTGGATTTCCTTGGAGAACCCAATGTTAGAGATGCCAGTGTCATGGGATACCTGCAGAGGAGAGCTGCTGATGGAGAATGGAACCAGCTCAGGAGAGAGAGAAATGTGTTGCACTCAACAAAGTTGAACAGAGTTGGGCATCTGAAGAACTTTCTAACATCAGACATTGAAATGCAGCATTTGGAGTTTGTCTGGCTGATTTTCAGTCTTGCTTTGATCCAGTTTTCCTCACTATGCTCCCTTCACTACATTTTGGAATGTTAATGTACATCCTGTGCTATTATATGTTGGAAGTATGTGATCTGGTTGTTTTATTTTGATTTTATAGGGGATTACATTTAAGAGACATGAATTTCAGAAAAGTCCTTGAACTTTGGACTTTAAAACATTGTTGAGATTGTGATAGACAATGGAGACTTTTGAAGTTGACTGTATTCATTTTGCATTATGATATTTTTACAAGTTTATGAGTACAGGGGAGTGGAATGTGGTAGTTTGAATGTAACTGACCCCCATAGTTTCATAGGGAGTGACTATTAGGAGGTGTGGTTTAGTTGGAGCGGACATGACCTTTTTTGAGCAAATGTGTCACTGTGAGTGTGGGCTTTGAGGTTTCCCATGCTCAGGACATCACTGAGTGTCTTAGTTGACTTCCCACTGCCTGCAAGATATAGGAGGCTCAGCTACTGCTCCAGCACCATGTCTGTCTGCATGCTGCCATGCTCCCCATCATGATGATAATGGAGTGAACTTCTGAAAGTGTAAGTGAGCTCCATCAATTAAATGTTGTCCTTCTAAGAGTTGCTGTGGTCATGGTGTCTCTTTACTTTACAGCAGTGGAAACCCTAACTAAGGCAAATATGCATGAGGGTGAGGTCTAAAGTGCCATGGACACGCTAGGACGCTGGAGATGCAAGGAATGTGAGATGTATGTAAGCACGCTCACATTTAAAAAGTGGAATGATCCAGCTGGGATCTCCCACTCACCCAAGCTCTCTTTCCCTCGACCCTCGCCCTTCACTACCCCCACTCATGTCCAGGCTGTTCATGTAGATCTCATTCCATTTCTCTGTCATTGGGCGATCCCTGTGTCTTTCTTGGGGTCCTGTTTTCCAGGTAGCCTGCCTGGTGATGTGAGTAGCAGTCCAGTCATTCTTGTTCCACATCTAGTATCCTGTTATGAGTGAGTACATACCATGTTTGTCTTTCTGAGTCTGGGATACCTCACTCAGGATGATTTTTCTAGGTCCATCCATTTGTCTGCAAACCTCATGATGTCATTGTTTTTCTCTGCTGAGTAGTATTCCATTGTGTATATGTACCACATTTTGTTTATCCATTCTTCAGTTGAAGGGCATCTAGGTTGTTTCCATGTTCTGGCTATTACAAACAATGCTGATATGAACATAGCTGAACAAGTGCTCTTGTGGTGTGGTTGAGCATTCCTTGGGTATATGCCCAAGAGTGGTATAGCTGGATCTTGTCGGAGATGGATTCCCAATTTTCTAAGAAAGCACCATATTGATTTCCAAAGTGGTTGTACAAGCTTGCATTCCCATCAGCAGTGGAGGAGAGTTCCCCTAGCTCCACATCCTCTCCAGCATAACCATGGTAAATGAAGACCACATGAGAATAGGAAGAAACAAAGTGCTAGAGAGGCCCACAGAAATCCACAAAGATACCCCCACAACAGACTGCTGGCAATGGTTGAGAGACACTCCGAATTGACCTACTCTGGTGATGGGATGGCCAAACACCCTAATTGTCGTGCTAGAAACCTCATCCAACTACTGAGGGATCTGGATGCAGAGATCCATGACTAGGCCCCAGATGGATCTCTGGGAGTCCAATTATCAAGAATGAGGAGGGTTTATATGAGAGAGAATTGTTGAGACCAAGGTCGGATAAAGCACAGAGACAAATAGCCAAACAAATGGAAACACATGAAATATGAACCAATGGCTGAGGGGTCACCAACTGGATCAGGCCCTCTGAGTGGGTGAGACAGTTGATTGGCCTGATCTGTTTGGGAGGCATCCAGGCAGTGGCACTGGGTCCTGTGCTCATTGCATGAGTCGGCTGTTTGAAACCTGGGGCCTATGCAGGGTCGCTTGGCTCGGCCTGGGAGGAGGGGACTGGACCTACCTGGACTGAGTCCACCAGGTTGATCTCAGTCTGTGGGGAAGGCTTTGCCCTGGAGGAGATTGGAATGGGGGGTGGGCTGGGGGGAAAGTGAGGAGGGCGGGAGGGGGGAGAACAAGGGAATCTGTGCCTGTATGTAGAACTTAATTGTATTGCAAAATAAAAATTAAAAAAAAAAGTGGAATGAGCCTGAGAGAGGCCAGATGTACTGCAGGAGTTAAGGCTGAAAAGGGCCTCTCTATGTCCTTTGGAGTTCATTTCTTGTAATCATATTCCCCACTTTCTTGTGCTGGAGCTGCAAGCTTTGGTATTTTTCTCACTTGTATTTGGTCTCGCTCTTTTTAAGATTTTTGTGTACCATTACCTACACTTTCCTTTTAGAATGCTGGTCTTTAATTTGTGACTTTGTATGTTTAAAGACTCAATATTCATTCTGATTTTGCAAAGGATTAAAGCTTTGAGACTCAGAAGAGCCTTTGGATTTCAGACTTTTGTACATTGTTTGAATTGTGAATCATATGGGGACATTCCAAGTTGCACTAAATGCAGTTTACATTATGAGAAATTCATGAGCCTTATGTATGGAATATTCTTATTTATTTGTGAAGTGTCTTCCAGAGAGCCATCCAATAAATTCCTTCCCCAAAAATAGAGGTGTATTTTTTTTTAAAAGTTGTGGGATCTTTAAAAGTTAAGGAATGCCCTGTACAGTAGATCACTAGAGCCACCCCTTTGAGGGATTATCCTCAATCTTTAGTTTCAGAAGTACTCAGCTAGGTCAAACATAACCGGAACATCTGCCGCCTCACAGTTCAGCCACCTTCCACTGATTTCCTACACCATGCCTTCTTCATTCACATGGACTTAAACTCTCTAAAGTGATGTGCCAAAACCATGCTTTGTTTCTCAAATGGTGTTTGTCACATGACTTAAAGAAGTAATATAGTATCATGGAACAGACAACATTTCATAGTAAATTTTCTTTCTCCTCCTGTCCTTTTCACCAATGAAAGAATGAATTCTACTGAGCAAATATTGTCCAAAATAAATTCCCATCAGGGCTTGGTTCTGAGGCTTAAAGTATCTTAAAAACAAATATTGACATATCACATATATTTTTTCACATATAAGATTGTTTTTGAAACAGAAAATTCCTGCATTTATATTTATCTCAAACTATAAATAATGACAGAGAAAAGTGTTCCAATGCAGCAGTTTAACTAAAGCAGTGCTTCAGTCTTGATGGACAGGGAAGGAGCTTGGCCCTGTCTCAACTTGGCATATCATGCTTTGTTGACTCCCATGGGAAGCTTCATCCTTTCTGAGGAGTGGGTTGGGGAATAGAAATGAGGTTGGGGAGGGAATAGGATGAGAGAGGAAGGGGTGTGTGTGGGAACTGTGGTTGGTATGTAAAATAAACAAAAAATTTAATGAAAAAAAAAGCAAAAAACAAAGTAACAAGAGAGGAACCAATATTTGCTGATTGCCTTGCATGGGACACTCAACAGTCAACAGAAAAGGCTTCAGTAGGTTTTATTTTACCCAGAATCACTGGAATGGCAGTAAAAAAGACATTGCAAAAGCAATTGGGATAGCTACTATACATAAAAGGAAGAAGTATCAGAAAGGGTGTGAGAAATTGTAACCTTTGTGCATTGCTGATAGGTATGGAGAGTGATGTAGGAGCTGGGGGATACAGTATGGCGCCTCCTCACAAACCTAAATGGCGAATTACCATATGATTTTTTATACATATTTATATTTACTTCACATCTATATTTATTCCCCAAAGAATTTCATGTCAGGCCTCAGATACTCATGTACTTCTGAGAAAACACACCTCTGCATTGCTCATTATAATTGAAAGATACCAAGAAGAAATCCATTCAGGGTAAAAGAATAAACAATGGATAAACTAAAAAAACTAAAACAGTGCTCATTTACATAAAGAAGGTATGGATGAACCATCAATGACCATCATCAAATACTGTATAGCTGCATGAGTAAGTATAAGAGCTAAAGGGAAATATAGCAATCAAATGGACTCAAACAACTTTGAATGGGTAATTAAATTATTATTTAATTATTATTAATTATTCAATAACTTTGTACATTCAAAAATGATATCTTCTAAAAATATATTGCAAAGCACATAAACATATATACATATAAACATATATACATATAAACATATATACATATATACATATATACACATATACATGAACTATTTACATCAAGGGAAGGAAGGTAAATATAAAATAAACACTGAAGATAGCATAACATATTAACATAATATAACATAATCTAATAAAACAAGATAAACATATGGAAATAAAAACAAGATAATATAATAGTGTAATATAGTATAACATAATAAAACAAAATAAATAGGTGAAAATAACACTGAAGATTATGTAATATAATACTATATTATTCTAAAACATAAAATAAAAATGTGCTTTTTTTGAAGCAATTATTGGAGAAGAGACAGATTTTCTCCTGAGTTGTCTTATTGTGGATGGTCGGAGAAGTTGTCAGGCAATTGTCGTAGGCTTGTCCAAGTTCTAGGATGAGAATAATTCATTTTAAATGCACAGTGTTCTCTTCTGCTTTATAAACTATATGGTGAAAAGAGCTAGTTAGAGCATTCATAAAATGCATTTCTAGAACATGTGTGCCAACAGAGACGTTTTTGTAAAGTTCACCTTTCATCCATCGTGAACATTCCATTGAATACTTCACTTTCGTAACAGATCTATATGCTCCATGACATTTGTGAACCTTAATGCGAACACCTAACTCTAACCTTAATTCTACTCTAACTATATAACAGGAAGCCTAATCATAAAACTCAACCGAGTCTTAAAGTCTAAATTGGAAACTAACTCTAGTATGTAACAACAGTGAGGAAAACATGGAAGATGGTTAGGAATACCTTTCTTCTTATGAATGAAACCTTTGTGTTAGAAATCGATTTATGTTCTTTTTACATTTTCAACACCATACTATTCCTTTTCTAAAGAATTTATTCTCTCCCTGACCACCAGACACACTGCCCTATTTTCCTCCTTTATGTCCAGTATTTGAAACTCTTCATATTCTTTAGCTCCCAGCTTTCTCTCTTCAGCTTTATTTCCTAATATTCCTGAACTTTTGAAATGTGACCAAAACATACACACACACATTCTAGATATCTATCTATCTATCTATCTATCTATCTATCTATCTATCTATCTATCTTACTATCTATATCTATATAATCTATCTAAATAACTATATATGTATATATATATATATATATATATATATATATATATATGCGATTGATGACAATCTTGATTTAGCCAGTTGTTGACTCATGAGATAATCATTCCATTGACAGTTAACTCTTTTTATCCCCCATGCTGCACTGAAATACTTATACTCCTGAGCTGGAAAACTGAGTATATATTTTAGATAAACATTCTTTCTAATACATTTAAAAAAATATAACTCTTACCATCACTTTTTTATGTTTTCTCTTCTATTTTTTGTAGTGGGAAGAAGAGCTCCGTTTTTTGGTGAAACATGCACAAAAGCATGCTCTTATAGCATCAATCTGTAAGAGATTATGTAAATTAAGGAGTTTTTAAACTGAAAATTAAAACAATGTCACCCAAGATTTGAACCATCCATTCAACTAAAAAGGGCAACTATGGCTGATTGCATATTTTACATACATTCACAATTTTAGAATAAGTTACAATAGTATGAGAATTAAGTACTAGGACTCCTTCAGAAAGGGAGGGACTCTGAGTTCTAGGCTTAGGCTACCTCTGATGTTCCAGAAACTCCAGAACCAGATGAAAGATTCTGACTTCCCTTTAGGGCCACATAAGATACCCATGAACTTTGTCCTGGGGCCTGACTTGCATGATCTCCTACAACAACATAAGGCCCAGGGATTTTCCTCTAGAATCCCAGGCAGTATGACTTCCTACACCAAGTGAGGGACCCTGCCTTCTAGATGTTAGGCCCACTGATGAACTAGGCAAACTCCATGACCAGTTGAGAGGCTCTCACTGCTTTGATTCAACCTATGTATTCTGCTCGGGACCATTCCCACACGTGGCTAGGTTTCACCTGCCAGGCACCACCTGTATTGACACATGAACCCTGCTCTAGGCTTAAACAGAGGCTGACTCCCAGAAGAAGGATATCCTTCAAATCACAAACATATTTAAAAATCTCCTTTGAATGTAATTCTAAAATCTAAAAGAAATGGATGTATTTCTAGATTCATTGTATGTAATGAAATTAAGTCAGGAGGAATGAGATATATATATGCACTATTGAGATTGAAGAAGGAACAAAATACTTTTCAACTAAAAACTGACCAGGACCAGATGGAGTATTTGAAGAATTTTACTGAATACCAAAGAAAAATGAATATCATTGCTACTCAGATCATTTCATGAAATAGTAAAACAAAGGATTTCTCCAAAATTTTTATGATGCCAGTAATACCTTGATACCCAAACAAGAGAAAGATTCATACGAAAAGAATTAAAACCACAGACTGATTTTCATGATGAGAACAGATACAAAACTTCTAAATGTGAGATTGACAAGCTGGGGTTTGAGAAGTGCCCCAGCATTGACAAGCAATGCCTATTCTTCCAGAGGACCCACTTTCAATGCCCAGCATCCACACCATATCTCACAGCTATCTGTAACACCAGTTCCAGGGAATTGGATGCTCTTTTCTGGCCTCTGAGTATACCAAGCACACATATCATGCACAAGAATACATGTAGGCAAATAACCATATATATAAAATTAAAAATGATATTGGCAAAGAGAATTTAAGACCATAACAAAAAGATTATCCATGATGGCCCTTTTGGTTTCATCCAAGAATGCAGGGTAAGAAAAATGTATGTAAATCAATCAATACAACAAATCAAATAAATGGAATAAAGAAATTCACATGATCATCCCAATATATGCATGAACGACCACTAACACAATTGAACATTTGGACCTTAATGATAAAAGTCAGGAGAGGCTAGGTATGGGTAGAGAATATGTCACAATTATACAAGCAATAAACAACAAGCCTACCATCTACATATTCTAAAATGGAGAAAAAATATTAATCTAACCATAATGATGAGAAAAAAAGGCAATCATTGTTCACTGTCTCTATTCTTTTTAATAAAGAGCTGAAGTTCTAGACAGACCCAATAAGGTAAGAAGGATATTAAAGCATACAAAGTGTGAGAGAACTCAGAATGCCCCTACTTAAGGATGGTAGGATTTTATCAGCTGTAAAAGGGTTGAGGCTCCACAAAAAGTCTTACAGCTGATAAACACTACAACAAATTAGCATTTCACAAATTTAACACCAAAATCAGTGATAACAAACTGAATAAAAAAATCAATGAAAGAATCCCACTCACCTGCCCTAGGATATAGAATCAACCTTGATAGCCATCAGCAGATGAATGGATAAGGAAAATGTGGTATATACACACAATGGAATATTACTCAATAAAGAAAAATAAAATAGTAAAAATTGCAAGTAAATTAATAGAACTAGAAGAAGTTTTACTCAATGAGGACAGCTAGAATTAAAAAAGCAAATGTGATATGCTGCCCTCATGTGTAGATATTAGACTTTTGTATGTTCAAATAGGATTACACGAGGAAACCTAGAAATTAGACGTGGTCTATTGTAGATGGACCCATTGAAAGGGAGATAGTAAAATATATGTAAAATTAAGTCAGAGAAGGAGAATACTGGATGTTGACAGTTTCAATCATGGAAGGATTGGAGGATAAAGGACAGAATGATGAGTGCCAAATAAAAATGAAGGTCTATGAATAAAGCCTTATAGGAACCAAGATCTTGCAAATTAAGTAAAATATAATTTAAGGGGAGGTAGAACACAGGTGACAAGAAATAACACTGGAGCAATAAGTACTCTGGGCTAAGGTTTAAGTGGCAATGAAGGTAGAAGAGTAAGTCAGAGCAGGGACTAAGGTGTAACTGAACATAAACTAAGGCTGTATGAAGGCTTGTGGAAGCGACTAGTTGGTCAAATAGTTTAAAAGACATACTAAAAAGAGTTAGTTCAGAGGTACCTGGAATGTGTTGACTTATCTCATAAGACATGAGATTTACATTGAAACTCCAAAACAAGGGACAGCATACCTCCCTTTGAGTTGTCTGTCAAGTAGGCCTCCATGTCATCCCAAATAACAATCTATTTCTACACATTCTGGTTGTTTGTCATAACTAAATGGTAAGACTCTTTGTTGAAGATACCACACAGTCTGGTTGCAGGGCATTTAGAATTCAATCCTTAGCAGACAAGGAATTTCTGCCTTTCATCATAATAAAAGTTGTAATTCCAGCCACTGGTCATGAAATACATCAAGAGTCTATCCAGTCTTGGACCTTTCCTATGACAACAGTGACCAGCCAGGCAAGCTGTCCACAATGGTTGTGTGGTAGTTATGTAAATAACCAACCTTGTTAGGAATGGATGGGAGACCTGCACCAAGCAATGGATTAAATGTCTGATGCTGTAAACCTTGTCAAAAGCTTATGTCTGGAATAGTCATAAGGTAGTTCAGGAGAATCAACTAGTGCTATTATTATTTACATTTATACTCATAGGTTTGTTCTGCTCTCATTGTTGGTCATATGATATTTTTTTCAGAGGGTAATGGTTAATGTTAATATTAACTAGTTAACATGATAAGGATAAGCCAGTGTGAAGGTTCATCTGCAGATGGGTCATTTGCATTGACCTTCCACTACTGAAAGCTCAAGAAACAATGAGGAAGAACGGTCTGAAAACAATGTAAGAGTTTGAAGTACACTGAAATGTTCTTTTGGGGACATGGCATAACGGATGCACAGATCAACTCAGAACAGTTGTGTCTTACACTAGACTTTCACAAGCACAAGCCAGTCAAGATGCCAGCATGAGTGAGGAAACATCTCTCAAGGCCCCAGCACTAGATGAGGAGCAATTGGCCATGGCTGGTTGTGAAAGGAGGAGATTAATTTATCTGTGGGCTGTGGCTTAGGACAGATTGCTCATGTCCCAGAAAGTGTCTTCACACACATTCACAGACGGTCAGCCCTACTTGGACTCAGTGGGCTATTAATAGTAATTTTAAGAGCCAGGCAGTGGTGGCACACACCTTTAATCCCAGCACTCAGGAGGCAGAGACAGGCGGATCTCTGTGAGTTCAAGGCCAGCCTGGTTTACAGAGCAAGTTCCAGGATAGGTGCAAAGCTACACAGAGAAACACTGTCTCAGAAAACAAAAACAAAAGTTAATTTTAGGAGACATTAAGCAAAGAAGAGGAAGAAGAGGAAGAAGTGAGTTCCAGGAAAGGTGCAAAGATACACAGAAAAACACTATCTCAGAAAACAAAAACAAAAACAAAAACAAAAGTAAATTTTAAGAGACATTAAGCAAAGAAGAAGAAGAGGAAGAAGAAGAAGAAGAGGAAGAGGAAGAGGAAGAAGAAGAAGAAGAAGAAGAAGAAGAAGAAGAAGAAGAAGAAGAAGAAGAAGAAGAAGAATGATGAGTTCCATCAGCACAAGATGGAAGGAATCAGTGGTGAATGTAGTTTCAAAGAATAAATAGTAAGAATACTTAAAAAAACAAACGTTTACATTCTATGTATTAATTCTAGAAGACATACTAAATTTAACCTTATTTGGCCTATGGAACATTACTGTGGAAACAGCATAAATGTGCAATGTAAACTGAAGTATATACTTACAAATGGCCGCTTATTTTTTCTAGCACTGTGCTGCCTCTGCTCTTCTGAGGCATGCTCTTGGTCTTCCATGACAGATGCTGTTAAGAAGTGCACATATTTCACTAAGCAAAGTACAATGAACATTTAGGGGAAAAGCTGTCCATTGCTATAATGAATTACATTAGGGATGAGAAAATATTTATTTTCATTTTCCCAAGCAAAAGTTTGAATTAAGTATAAACTGCAGTGGAAACATTTAACTTCTCTTTTCTGCTTAATAAAGGATCTCTCTCCAAAACATGTGTCTGGGTGTGGTTTTTCTCTGAGCAGAGGTTTAGGAAGCAGCCCCCACTCTATGAGAGTTCCCTTCACTTATATATTCAGATTGATCTCATATATTTCTGAAGATAAAGCAAATGAAATATGGACACCTGAGAGGTGGGAGCAAGGACTCCGTATTTGACAAACAAAATCTTATCTGTTGCTCAGATTTGATAATGTGTGTGTTACTACCATTCTACTAATCCTTTTGTTTCCTATATGTGTAGTTGTCTGTCTATTACAGATAGTGTTCTGTTCTATACACAATCATTCTATAGAATAAGTATATTTCAAAATGTAGTACTTACTTCTCTCCTGATGCATTATTACATGTTTTTCTGCACCGTTGTCCATATTGGATGAGTCAGGAGCTTTTGTAGACGATTCCTGGGGTACGTTAGGGTCACACACACTCTATCAACAGCAGTATTGGTAACATATGTTAGAAAGTTCTTATTTGATTTCTAAGAACATACTTGAATTCTTAATTTTATTGAAATTCTATGTAGTATATATTGAAGACAAAGACATTTTAATAGCAAATCTATTGTGCACAGTAAAGTTTAAATCTATCCTTCATTTTTCATGGCACTTCACTATGTAAGAAGTACAAAGAAAAAAGGAAACACATTCAGAGGATTTGACCTGATGTACAATATTATCAAAATAAAAGCAACTACTTTTATGTAAGAACTGTTAACGCTATTTATATTCCCAAATGAATTTGGAGGACATTTATAAAATAAAGAATTGCCTACCCTATTATCAGGAAAATTTCTTTGGACAGTGTGGTACTTTGAATGCAAATGGGCCCCATAAGCTTATAGGAAGTGTCACTATTGGCGGTGGTGTGACCTTGTTGGGGGAAGTTTGTCTCTGTGGGGGCCATTTGAGGTCTCCTGTGCTCAAGTTACACCCAGAGTAGACACAGGCTCTTTTACTGCTTGCTGATCAGGATGAGAACTCTCAGCTCCTTATCCAGGACCATGTCTGCCTGCATGCTGCTATGTCCCACCATGATGATGGTGGACAAAACCTGTGAAACAGGAATCCATCCCAATGAAATGGTTCCCTAATAGGAGTAGCCATGGTCATGATATCTCTTCCCAGCAATAGAAACCATATCTAATACAAACAGTATTGATTTCTATTCTCCTATTTGTCTCCCTTTAATTTTGTTCTCCTGATTTATTGCTCCAGCTAATAGATTGAGCACAGCATAGAAAAGGATTCAAGATGATAGACAAACCTGTCTCTTATCACCTCAATGCACTCATGTTTTCTTCCATTGAGGATGATGTTGGCTCTGAGTTTCTCCTTATATAATTGTTATGGTGTTGAGGTATTGTCCTCCTTGTCTTACACTCTCTGGACTGTTATCATGATGGTATATTGGATTTTGGCAAGGGCCTTATCTACATGTATTGAGAAGTTTAGGTGACTTTTTGTCTAAGTCTGTTTCTGTGCTTTGTTAAATCTGTTGACTTGTGTATTTCAAACCATCTCTGCATCTCTGAGATAAAAAACAAGTTGTTCATGGTGGATCATTGTACCTAGAGTTTTCCTGCCTGGCCCACAGTCAGGACAAATCTCTCTCACCTGCCAGTCCTACAGATGCTAAGACCCAACCAAGTAAACACAGAGACTTATGTTGCTTACAAACTGTATGGCTTTACCAGGCTTCTTGCTAACTGTTCTTCCAGCTTAAATTAATCCATTTCTATAAATCTATACCTTGCTACGTGGCTCGTGGCTTACTGGCATCTTCACATGCTGTTTGTCATTGTGGCAGCTGGCAGTGTCTCTGACTCAGCCTTCCACTTCCCAGCTTTATTCTCCTTGTCTCGCCTGTACTTCCTCCTGCCTGACTACTGGCCAATCAGTGTTTTATTTACCAACCAATCAGAGCAACACATTTGCCATACAGAACATCCCACAGCAGACCATCTTTTTGGGGTGTGTCTACTTTAGCTTTGAAAGTTATTTTATTGAGTATTTTTGAATCTCTGTTCAAAGGCTCTTGTAAATTCTGTTGGTTGCTCTCCTGATCTGTAATATCCAGGGCTTAATATCACAGCATATAGTAAATATTCACTACATGTGAATTACAACTTTTTGGTTTTATTTTAAATTTATTTATTTATTTCACATCCCAACCACAGCTTTCCACCCCACCTCTACTTCCTGTGTCTCTCCCTACACTGTCCCCCATGCACTACTCAGTTTCTATTCATAAAAAGGCAGGCTTCCCATGAATTTCAACAAAACATGGCATCACAAGTTCCAGTAAGACTAAACACAAATGCTTGCTTTAAGGCTGGGCAAGGGACCCAAGTATGAAGAATAGATCCCTAAAGCCAGCAAAACAATTAGAGAAAACTTCTGCTTTCACTTTTAAGAGTACTACAAGAAGGAAGATCTACCCAACTGCCACATATATGCAGAGGGCCTAGGTCAGTCCGTGAAGGCACTCTGGATGTCATGTCAATCTCAATGAGCTCCTATGAGCCCAGGTTAGTTGAATCTGCGGGTTTTCATGTGATGTCCTTTACCCCTCTGACTCCTCTAATCCTTAATCCCATTCTTCAGCAGGATTCCCCCAGGCTAGGCCTAAATTTTGGCTGCAGGTCTCTGTATCTGTTTCCTTCAGGTGTTGGGTGAAGCCTGTCTGATGACAATTGAGCTAGGGCACAATCAAGTTTGTATTCTGGTTCTGGGTACCTCACTCAGGATGTTCTTTTCCAGTTCCACACATTTGCCTGAAAATTTCTTTCCTTTTTTTTTTTTTGGTTTGATTTTGGTTTTTGTTTGTTTTCGATTCTTTTATTTATTTATTTGTTTGTTTGTTTGTTTTACATCCTAACCACAATTTCTGCCCTCTCTTCACCTGCCTTTCAGTCCCTCACCTCCATTCACTTTCTGTTCCCACCCCCCATCAACTCCTCCTCCCTTTTGTTTAAGAAAGGGCAAATTTTCCATGAGTATCAACAAAGCATTGCATATCAACATGGCATGTCAGTTTAATGATGTCATTTTTTTAACAGATGAGTAATACTCCATTATGTAAGTGTACCACATTTTCTATATCCTTTCTTGTGTTGTTGGACATCTAGCTTGTATTGAGGTCTGGTCTGTTATGAAAAAAGTAACTCTGATCACAGATGTGTAAGAGTCCTTGTGGTACGATTAAGCGTACCTTGGTATATACCCAAGATTGTTACAGCTGTGTCTAGAGGTAGATGGATTCTCAATTTTGAGACATTATTGAGCTAATAGACATTATGACTCACATGGACCCAACAGAGCTCCTGAGACCATTTCATCCAAACATAAATGAAGACATTTCTCAGCACCTCATGGAACACTCTCCAAATTGACAACATATTCAGTCACAAAGCAAGTTTTGTCAGATACAAATAAATTGAAACACACTCCCTGCATCCTATCAAACTGCATGGATTAAAGTTGAATTTCAACAACAACAGAAACAACAGAAAGTCTAAAAATTCATGGAAACAGAACAACTCTCTAGTGAATTACCACTGGGTCAAGGCAGTGATAAGAAAGAAATTAAAGACTTCCTCAAATTCAATAAAAGTGAATGCACAACATATTCACATGTATGGAACACATTGCAAGTGTTGTTAAAAGGAAAGTTCATAGCACCAACTGCCTTCATAATGAATTTTGAGAGATCTCATTTTAGAGACTTAAGAGAACACCTGAAAGCTCTGCAACAAGCACACCAAGAGGAGTAGACTGCAGGAAATAACTGAACTGAGGGTACAAACCCATAAAATAGGAAGAACTTATCTAATGAATTCAATTGAGAGGATAGCACTTTCACACCACCCTTTACAGAAACAGACTCAAGGACAAATAGCACATGATTATGTCATTAGATACAGAAAGGGTCTTTGACAATATTATTCATCACTTTATGATAAAAATCTCAGAGAGTCTAAGAATGAAAGGGACATATTTCTGCATAATAAAGCCAATAAAAAGCAAACACACAACTAACATATTGTTAACACTCAAATCCTTCCTTCTAAAATCAGGAACCTGACAAGGATGACCACGCTTCCTCCTTCTGTTCAATATAGTACTAGAAGTCTTAACTAGAAGAGTAAGACAAGAGAAGATACAAGAAAGGAACCAAGAGGTGAAATATTTTCATTTGTAATAATATGATTCTATAAAAAAATATATTTTGCCCAGAAAACTCCAATGGCTGATAAATACATTTAGCAAAGTAACAGGTTTTAATCTGAGCCTCCAAATCAGTAGCCTACCTAAAAATACTGCACGTACTGAGAGTAAAATCAAGAAAACCATGCTATTCCAAATAACCTCAAAGTGTAATGAATTAGGATAAATGTCACCAAAAAGTGAAACTTTTACAATGAAAGCAGTAAGAAAGTGAAAATAAGAAATTGAAGATGTTACAATAACTTGCAAAGACCTTCTGTGATCATTATTGTAGGGTTAATATTGTGAAACTGGTCATCCTAATAAAAGCGATCTGTGGACACCACATGATCCACATAAAATTTCCAGTTCAATGTTCATAGAAAATGAAAAAGACATTTTAAATCCCAAACGGAAACACAAAAGAGCAAGAATAGCTGAAACAATTTTGAACCATGAAACAAAAACAAAGCAAACTAAAAAGAACAAAAACAAAAACTTATGGAAGCATCACCATTCCAGATTTCAAGTTACTATAACCAATTGAAATAATAAATAGAGTATGGCAGTGGCCCCCAAACAAACATTGACTGGTGGTAGAAAACTAATGACCCACATATAAGCCCACAGTCCTGCAGTCTCTTAATTTTTGTAAAAGAGGCCAAAGATTCACATTGTAGAAAACAAATGGTGCCAGTCACATTGGACAGATTGGACTATAGGTGGATGAATGAAGTTAGAGCCTTATCTCTCACCCTGCATAAAACTCAGCTTCCCATGATCCAGGTATCTCAACACAAGGCCCAAATGTTACAGATTAATGATTAATTCTTTGGTACAGCTAAATACTTTCTGAGCAGGTCACTGGTACAGACACTATAAACAAGTAATTACCAAAGTAATAAATGGGACCCCATGAAACTAAAAATCTTCTGTGCAGCAAAGGATACCAAAAAGTGATTGACAAGGCAGCATGGAAGAATGGTTAAAAATCTTTACACATTGTACACATGAGAGAGGGTATGTAGAATATAAAGAATGCATTGTTACTTCAAAAACTGATCCATGATATTCACATTGAGTCTTGTCTTTACCCAGGTGTGTAAATACATTAAAAATAGAGCAATTACAATGATCAGAAATTTACTTATTATACATCAAAGGAAATATTTAGCAACGTCAAGGGATTCTAAGAATACTTTGTAATTAAGAATAGATTAAATGCTTTCATTTTATTACTCAATTATTAATTTTTGACTGAATAACGTGGTTTAAAATGTAGCATGTGGGTCTATGGCAAAGTCATTGAAGCAAACAATTGAAAATGAGAAATTTAAATTTAAATTTTACGTACAAATTCTTGATTTTCTGCATGCTTATCAAAACTTCTCTCATTTTCCACTTTAAATTCTGTTATTTCTTCTTCTAGTTCTTCTGAAAATATTATATCTTTTACAAAAAAATATGAACAACAATTAGGCAAAATAATACTCTATAAAAATAGAAGTAATGTAAAGTTAGGGTTTTATTTTTTATATGTTATTTCAATTAACCACATGCTATAGGTGTATATTTACATCCTCAAGAAAACTTGTAATTGTAGACAAATCAACACTTGGACAGGTACTACATATTGGCCAGGTTTGAGTCATACATGCTTCATAGGATTTGTCAGGAAAGTTATAAATGACCTATATGCTTACATCCACATATGAAGGAACTGTGGAAAATAACACTTTCATCCTGTAAACTATCCTTGCCTTGCAAGAGTAACTTAAGTAACTCACTGTTCACTTCCCCCAAATGGTACTTGGTTTACTACACATTTTTCTGTCAACAGGATAACATGCTTTTGCTCTGCACTGAAACTGCTCCTTTTTTTTTTTTTTTTTGGTTTTTCGAGACAGGGTTTCTCTGTGTAGCTTTGGAGCCTTTCCTGGAACTCGCTCTGTAGACCAGGCTGGTGTCGAACTCACAGAGATCTGCCTGCCTCTGCCTCCCAAGTGCTGGGATTAAAGGCACCACCGCCCGACGAATTGCTCTTTTATGACTCACTTTATCACATGGAGTCATTCTGTACTGTACACCCTTTTTTTCCCAAGAAAAATGGGTATTGCTGTAGCTACCCTAGCTTAAGATAATGCTTAAACTCTTCTTTTGGACTTCAACTTGAACCTACTTTGTTACAGTTGTATCCGTTTTTCTCCTTGACATGTAGGAACTATATTAAAGGTTGTACTAAGATCCGAAGATCTCATTTGCTTTTGTTTCCTGTTTTCTTTTAATTACTTTGTGTGATTCTGATAGGTTTTGACTTTTAAGTTTTGAAAGTAAATAAGCCATTGCAGACATGGTTTCTTTACTGATATAAACACAGAGAGATGAGTTTCAGACAATAGAGTACAGAGAAATGAAAAGGTGTAAAAGCAAACGAGATGTGCATATAAGTAATGAGATTTTCAATGACTGAACTGCCATATGCCAGTGTACCCTAATTTATTGAAATAGATTATAGATATGGTTTTAAAATGCCATTCCTCTTCCTTGTAAATCAATTACAATGCTCTGCAGATGGAGGAAGGCAGTGCACTATGAGTTATAAACAACACAAAAATTGATTTTCTTTTCTGAAGATGTGGTATATTGCTGTTTGTCCAGCCCAGAACAGAATCTCTGAGCTCAACATGTCTCTGCCCTGACCTTTCAGGGAGCTTTACTACAGGTGTGCGTTTTGAGACCTAGGTGTCCAGAAATGATGTTCAATCTTTGAGGAAGTCATATATGTCTCATGATTGACTTATAGAAGTCACTAATAAACAGGGAATTTGCACACTGGAAAGGTTAAGATGAGTGAACCTGAGTATTAAACATTGAAGCTGTGCTTACATTTACTAATAATTCATATTGTCCATGTGAATGTTTTTGAAGCATGTCTGCCACCAGTGAGATGGCATTGCTTATGTCAAACACTATCATCACCATCATCAAGATATAATGGGCATCAGGAAGTCTGTGTGCATTTGAAAAGTAATAAAATAAACTGATCAGAAGAATGTGACATACGAAATTTACCTGGTTGAGATTGGTGTGGTAGAGACTCAGGTTTGGAGATTAGACGTGAATAATCCCTCAGCTGAATGGATTTTCAAATGAGATAGTTAATTAATATTTTGGAATTCAATAAATATTAATCATTTAATATAAATATTAAAAGTCATTTACCTCTGGGTGAGGACATTTTTCAGCCCACACTAAAAGAAAAAGGATAAATTTATTAATCTCCTACACAATGGGAACTACAAAAGTAACTTTATATAGGCTTTGGATGGCAGTGAGTTCTTATTCCCTTCTTCCTAAATAAACACCTATTAGTTTACTGGTTAGGACAACAGCTGACAGAAATGACTGAGACATTCTAAAAGCAATCTATAGATTCAATGTAATCCTCATCAAAACTACAACATAATTAGTCAGAGAAATTGAAAAAAAATAACCACACCAGCATGAAAAAGCCTTTCAGCTCCACATAGAGATAAAAATAAATGAACAAAGAAAAAACCCCGGAGAGAGGTAAAACAAACCCCAATACAAAAAGAGTTGGAGAAACCACCACCCCAGATTTCATGATTTTTACAGGTCTAGAGTAATAAAAACATCATGGTTTTAGCATCACAGTATACGTGTTGATCAATGAAATCAAACTGAACACCAAACATAAGTCCACACACCTATGGACACTATTTTTGATAAAGAAACTAGAAAGACACGCTGGAAAAAAACAGCTTCAATACATGGTGCTCACCACACTTTATGGCTTCAAGAAGAATTCACAGAGAACTATATTTCTAACCCTGAATAAAACTCAACTCCAAGTGGATCAAGGATCTCAAAATGAGACCAGAGACCCTGAATAAGACAGAAGACAAAGTGTGTAATAGGCTTGAACTGACTGGTACAGGAAAAAAAAACTTTCTGAATAGGACAGCTGTGGCACAGGCACTAAGACCTACATTTAATAAATGGGACCACATGAAGCTAAAAGCTTCTTTATGGCAAGATATGTATACCAGTTATGGGATTTTAAATAATCACTCCACCATATGATAGTGTTATTGAAATAAATTATAGATATGAATTCTAAGTCCATTTCCTATTTCTTGTTACTGAACTACAGTGCAGTACAGATGAAGGTAAGATATACATTATAAGTTCTAGAACAAAACAAAACTTGATTTTCTTTCCTGAAGATGTGGTATACTGCTGGCTGTCCAGTGCAGAGCAGAATCTCTGAGTTCACACATGTCTTTGCTTTGCCCTTTCTGGTAACTTTGAGTACGACGGGTGTTCATTCTGAGACCCAGGTATCAAGAAATCATAGTCAGACACTGGAGAAATCTCATTAGTCTCAAGATTGACTTCTATAAGTAACTAATAAACAGAGAGTTTGCACACTGGAAAGGATAAAGCCTTAGATCATGAGTATTAAACATTAAAGCTGAGCTTATTTTGCAAATATTTTATATTTCCAATATAATATATTTTCCAGCATGTATGCCACTATCAGATGGCATTGCGTATGTCAAATTCTATCGTCACCATCATCAAGATATAATTGGCATCGGGAAGACTGTGTGCTTTTGAAATTTATTAAAATACCTTGATCAGCCGGGCGGTGGTGGTGCATGCCTTTAATCCCAGCACTCGGGAGGCAGAGCCAGGCGGATCTCTGTGAGTTCGAAGCCAGCCTGAGCTACCAAGTGAGTCCCAGGAAAGGCGCAAAGCTACACAGAGAAACCTTGTCTCAGAAAAACCAAAAAAAAAAAAAAAAAAAACCTTGCTCAGGAGAATGTGACTTACAAAATTTACCTGCTTGAGATCGCTGTGTTTCAGACTTGGGTTTGGAAATTTGATGAGAATAATCCCTCTGCTGAATGGATTTTGAAATGAGATATTTAATCAATATTTTGAACTTCAATCAAGATGTAATTATTCAATATTAATATTAAATAGCATTTACCTCTGGGTGTGGACATTTTTCAGCCCAAACTGAAAGAGAAAAATGTAGAGTCAGTCTCATGCACAATGAGATCACCAAAACTACCTTTATGTAGGCTTCAGATGGTAGTGAGATTTCATTCCCTTCTTTCATAATAAACTCCTATTATTTTACTGCTTAGGACAAAAACTGACACAAATATACAGAAACTTAGCAAAGCAACTAAAAGATTCAGTGCAAGAGCCATCAAAATTCTAATATAATTTGTCAGAAAAATTGAAAAAAAGAAAAACCAACCACAACAGCATCTAATCACCTTTCAGGTTCATATGGAAATCCAAAAAATAAAAATAAAAAAATAACAAACCAAACAAAAGAATGGAGAGACTCCACCAGCTCAGATTGGACCAAGAGGTGAGTCCCTGTTCTCCTAGGTGCAGTTACAGGCCAGCAGGCAACACTCCTGCAGGCAGGTCTGATTCCCACCACCCCATCAGATACTTTAATTACAAGTCCTACTCTGTCCCTCTAAGCCTACCCACCGCACCAAGACTGCAGCTGCTCCCTGAGACACAGACTCTGCTAGCTCCAATTGAACCAAGAGGTGAGTCACTGCTCTTCCAGCCGGTCACCCAGCCTCTAGGCCTTAGGCCCAGGGGCACAACCCATGCCTCCATTCCCCCACCCATTGCTCCCCCAATTTCAGGCCAGTTGGAAAGTCTCCTGCAGGCAGAACTAACTACCTCCACTCCACATAAGACTCTGTTATCTACAAGTCCCTCTTGCTCTCCCAAATCCACTCATCCCCCAAGACCATAGCTGTTCCCTGAGACACAGACTTGGCTGGCTCCCACTGGACCAAGAGGTGACTTACTGTACTCCCAGCTGGTCACCCTGCTTCAGAGGCACAACCCAAACCCCCTTACCCCCACCCATTGCAGCCCCAGTTGTAGGCCAGCAGGCAAGACTCCTGTGGTGAGGTCCACACACCTATGGACACTATTTTTGATAAAGAAACTAGAAAGACACGCTGGAAAAAAACAGCTTCAATACATGGTGCTCACCAAACTTTATGGCTTCAAGAAGAATGCACAGAGAACTGTATTTCTAACCCTGAATAAAACTCAACTCCAAGTGGATCAAGGATCTCAAAATGAGACCAGAGACCCTGAGTAAGACAGAAGACAAAGTGTGTAATAGGCTTGAACTGACTGGTACAGGAAAAACACTTTCTGAATAGGACACCTGTGGCACAGGCACTAAGACCTACATTTAATAAATGGGACCACATGAAGCTAAAAGCTTCTTTATGGCAAGATATGTATACCAGTTATGGGATTTTAAATAATCACTCCGCCATATGATAGTGTTATTGAAATAAATTATAGATATGAATTCTAAATACATTTCCTATTTCTTGTTACTAAATTACAGTGCAGTACAGATGAAGGTAAGATATACATTATAAATTCTAGAACAAAACAAAACTTGATTTTCTTTCCTGAAGATGTGGTATACTGCTGGCTGTCCAGTGCAGAACAGAATCTCTGAGTTCACATATGTTTTTGCTTTGCCCTTTCTGGTAACTTTGGGTATGACAGGTGTTCATTCTGAGACCCAGGTATCAAGAAATCATAGACATTGGAGAAATCTCATTAGTCTCACAATTGACTTCTATAAGTAACTAATAAACAGAGAGCTTGCACACTGGAAAGGATAAGGCCTTAGATCATGAGTATTAAATATTAAAGCTGAGCTTACTTTGCAAATTTTTTATATTTCCAATGTAATATATTTTCCAGCATGTATGCCACTATCAGATGGCATTGCGTATGTCAAAGTCTACCATCACCATCATCAAGAAATAATTGGCATCAGGAAGACTGTGTGCTTTTGAAATTTATTAAAATACCTTGATCAGGAAAATGTGACTTACAAAATTTACCTGCTTGAGATTGCTGTGTTTCAGACTTGGGTTTGGAAATTCGATGAGAATAATCCTTCTGCTGAATGGATTTTGAAATGAGATATTTAATCAATATTTTGGACTTCAATCAAGATGTAATTATTCAATATTACTATTAAAAAGCATTTACCTCTGGGTGTGAACATTTTTCAGCCCAAACTGAAAGAGAAAAATGTAGAGTCAGTCTCATGCACAATGAGATCACCAAAACTACCTTTATGTAGGCTTCGGATGGCAGTGAGATTTCATTCCCTTCTTTCATAATAAACTCCTATTATTTTACTGCTTAGGACAAAAACTGACATAAATATACCGAAACTTAGCAAAGCAACTTAAAGATTCAGTGCAAGAGCCATCAAAATTCTAATATAATTTGTCAGAAAAATTGAAAAAAGAAAAACCAACCACAACAGCGTCTAAACACCTTTCAGGTTCATATGGAAATCCAAAAAATAAAAATAAAAAAATAACAAACCAAACAAAAGAATGGAGAGACTCCACCAGCTCAGATTGTCCCCGTTCTCCTAGGTGCAGTTACAGGCCAGCAGGCAACACTCCTGCAGGCAGGTCTGATTCCCACCACCCCATCAGATCCTTTAATCACAAGTCTTACTCTGTCCCTCTAAGTCTACCCACTGCACCAAGACTGCAGCTGCTCCCTGAGACACACACTCTGCTAGCTCCAATTGAACCAAGAGGTGAATCATTGCTCTTCCAGCCAGTCACCCAGCCTCTAGGCCTTAGGCCCAGGGGCACAACCCATGCCCCCATTCCCCCACCCATTGCAGCCCCAATTTCAGGCCAGTTGGAAAGTCTCCTGCAGGCAGAACTAACTACCTCCACTCCACATAAGACTCTGTTATCTACAAGTCCCACTTGCTCTCCCAAATCCACCCATCCCCCAAGACCATAGCTGTTCCCTGAGACACAGACTTGGCTGGCTCCCATTGGACCAAGAGGTGACTTACTGTACTCCCAGCCGGTCACCCTGCTTCAGAGGCACAACCCAAACCCCCTTACCCCCACCCATTGCAGCCCCAGTTGTAGGCCAGCAGGCAAGACTCCTGTGGTGAGGTATCCCAGGCTCAGAAAGACAAACATGATATGTAATCACTCATCAGTGGATACCAGATGTAAAGAAAAAAAATAATCAGACTACAACCCACAGCTCCAAAGAAGCTAGGAAATGAGGAGCCTAAGAGGGACACATGGATTGCCATGGGAAGGAGAAACAGAGGAGATCTCCATGAGTAAAGTGGGGATGGGGGGCAATAAAGGGGATGGGATAGAGGAAGAGAACATGAGGGGATGATGGGATGGCTGAGCTGGGAGAGGGACAGAGTGGGAGAGCAATGAAAGAGATATCTTGATAGAGGGAGACATTATGGGGTAAGGGAGAAACCTGGTGCTAGGGAAATTTCTAGGAATCCACAAGGATGACCCCAGATTAGAAGACTGGCAATAGTGGATAGGGTGCCTGAACTGGCCTACCCTGGCATTCAGATTGGTGAATTCCCTAACTGTCATCATAGAGCCTTCATCCAGTAATTGATGGAAGCAGATGCAGAGATCCACAACCAAGCACCAGGCTGAACTCTGGGAGTCCAGTAGAGAAGAGGGAAGAGGATTCTATGAGCAAGGGGGGCGGGGTCAAGATTTGTAGGGAAATCTACAGAGACAACTAAACCATGTTTGTAGGAACTCAGGAACTTTAGACCAACAGCTGTGGAACCAGCATGGGACTGGACTAGGCCCTCTGCATATGGGAGACAGTTGTGTAGCTTGGTCTGTTTGAAGGCCCCCTGGTAATGGGATCAGGATCTATACCTGGTGCATGTGCTGGCAATCTGGAGCCCATTACCTATAGTGGGATGCCTTGCTCAGCCTTGCTGCAGTGTGGAGGTGCTTGATCCTGCCTCAACTGAATGTACCAGGATTTGCTGACTCCCCATGGGAGACCTAACACTTTTTTGGAGGAGGGGCTGGGGGTATACTGGAGGGGAGTCGGTAGAGGGATGAGAGGGGGATCTGTGGTTGGTATGTAAAATAAAATTTTAAATAAAAAAAGAACAAAATAATGAAAGACAACACTGAATAGAGATAAAAGGATACTTAATATGAAAAGAGGATGGAGAAACCACTATCTTAGAGTTCATGTTTTGTTACAGAGGTAGACTAATAAAAACAGCATGGTTCTAGCATCACAATAGACATGTTGATCAATGAAATCAAACTAAACACCAAATGGAGGTCCACACACCAATGGACACATGATTTTTCATATAGAAACCGGAAATACACACTGGGTAAAAAACATCTTCCACACATGGTAATGAACTAATCTTGATTGCTGCATGGAGAAAACTGCACAGAGATCTGTATTTACTACCCTAAATAAAAACTTAATTCCAAATGAATCAAGGATCTCTAAATAAGACCAGAGACACTGAATATAACAGAAGAGAAAGTGTGTAATAGGCTTGAACTCATTGGTACAGGAAAAGACTTTTTGAATAGGACACCTGTAGCACAGGCACTAAGACCCACACTTAATAAATGGGACCACATGAAGCTGAAAGTTTCCTATGGCAAGATATCTATGTAAGCTTTGGGATTGTCAATGACTGCTCCACTATATGATAGTGTATGCTGTGTTATTGAAATAGATTGTAGATAAGAATTCTAAATGCATTTCCTATTCCTTGTAATTAAATTACAATGCACTATGAGTGAAGTGAAGCAGTGTACTATGAGTTCTAGAGCAACACAAAAATTGATTTTCTTTCCTGAAGATATTGTACATTGCTGTTTGTCCAGTCCAGATCAGAATCTGTGAGCTCAAATAAGTTTCTGCCTTGTCCTTACAGATAGCTATGTGTGTAGGTGTGCATTCTGAGATCCATCAAGAAATTATGGTCACACACTGGGGCAGTCTCATTAGTCTCATGATTGACTTCTACAAGTCACTAATAAACAGAGATTGCACACTGGAAATGATAAGGCAGTCCAACATGAGTATTAAACATTGAAGCTGAGCTGACATTTCTAAATGTTTTATGTTGTCAATGTAATAATTTTGAAGCATGTATGCCACTAGTGAGTTGGCATTGCTTATGACAAAACCTTCCAACATTATAGTCAAGATATAATTGGCATCAGGAAGACTGTGTGTATTTGAAATGTATTAGAATAAATTGATCAGGAGAAAGTGACTTACAAAATTTACCTGTTTGAGACTGCTGTGTTTCAGGCTTGGATCTGGAGACTAGATGACAGTCATCCTTCAGCTATTTTGAAAAGAGACATTTAATCAATATTTTGGATTTCAACAATATATAATTATTCAATATAAATATTAAAAGGCATTTACCTCTGGATGTGGACATTTTTCAGCCCAAACTGAAAGAAAAAGAAAGTATAGTCAATCTTATGCACAATAAGAATTCCAAACCTACCTTTATGAAGGCTTCAGAGGGCAATGAGTTCTAGTCCCTTCTTTCAAAATAACCATCTATTATTTTATTGGTTAGGAAAGCAGCTGACAAGAAATATACTGAAATATATCAAAAGAAATCTATGGATTCAATTTAATTCCCATCAAAATTCAGAAAAATTTAAAAAACAACCACAACAGCATCAAAAAGCCTTTCAGGTTCATATGGAAATACAAAAAAAATCTTGGATAGTTTTAAGAAGATTCTCAATACTAAAATACGCTGGAGAAATCACTATCCCAGATTGCATGTTTTGTTACAGAACTAGAGTAATAAAAACATCATGATTCTATCATCAAAATAGACATGTTGATCAATGAAATCAAATTAATGTCAAAACACCTATGAATACATGATTTTTCATAAAGAAACTAGAAATACACACTGGATAAAAAAAAATATCCTCCATACATGGAGATTACCAAACTTCATGGATACATGAAGGAGAATACACATAGGAGTATTTATTACCCTGAACAAAACTCAACTCCAAATGGATCATGAATCTCAAAATAAGACTAGATACCCTGAATATGACAGAAGAAAAAGTTTTTAACAGGCTTGAACTCACTGGTACAGGAAAGACTTCTGAACAGAACACCTGCAATACAGCACTAAGACCCAAATTTAGTAAATGGGACCACATGAAACCGAAAGCTTCTTTATGGCAAAGGACACCATCATCAGGCTACATAATAGGAAAAGAACTTAATCATTCAAACCTCTAATGTACAGTTAGTATCTAAAATACATAAAGAAGAAAAATTGGACTCCCAGGAAACAACTAACCCAATGATAATGGTGTTCGGGAATACAAAGACAATTTTTAAAAGATAAAACACAAACTGCTGACAAACTTTTAAAGAAATGCTCATCATCTTTCTTTATCAGGAGAATGCAAACCAAAAGTACTTTGAGATTTCATTTTTCTCCTGTCCAAAGGGCAAAGTTCAATTAAGCAAATGACAACTCATGCTTGTGAGGATATGACGAAAATGGAACACTTGCTCATTACTGATGAGAATGTAAACTTTTACAGCCATTAAGGAAATGACTCTGGCATTTTCTCAGGAAGCTGGCTACTAATCCTTCTCTAAAGCCACCTATACATCTATCTGGCATATACCCAAAGGACTCTATATCCTACTACAATAAATACCTGCTCATACATGCTCATTATTGAGTATTTAAAATAGCCAGATTTAGGGAACAGTTTAGATGTCCTTTAACTGGCAAATATATAATGAAAATATGGTGAACTTACACGATGGGGTGTTTTGCTTCTATCAAAAAAAGGAAATTTACATATAAGTGTAGGAAGCTAGAAAAAAATCATCACCAATGAGGAGACCCAGATCCAAAAGTCAAATACTGTATAATTTCCCTTATATGTGAGTGTTAGCATTTAAGTCTTCAACATGTATGCTAAAATCCATAGACTCTGCATCAAGTAAGGGACTGCTTGCGAGGATCATTCAAGTAAAGGGAAATAGAATATATAATTGTAAAGAGACAGTGGGGGGAAGGGCGATGCAAGTGAGAGGTTAGGGTAGGAATATGGGGATGGACAATTTACTAAAGTCCACGTGAAAAACCATATGGAAACATACTGCTGTAGAATATTTCTAAATACATATGCATATAAAATAAATCCAAATGGAGTCTCCAAATAAAAGAGGAGATAAAGCCCCAATTAGACATCTTTTGCTAAACATGAAACCTTCAGTTATACCTAGTTGAGTCAATGGACAAAGGGGCACCTTAGGTATCTCAGGTAGAAGAGAACTCAGAGATCCTTCTGGGAGTATCTCAATTTTACACATCGCTCATGCATATTAACATATGGGGCTTATTACCACTTTTGTTGTCTTTTATTTAAGTGTAAATTTATTCAGTGATTTCTTCTGGTAGCACAACATACCAGCATTTGTCTTACATAAAGTCTCTTCATGATGACTCTTACCTTGAATTATTTCATTTTCTTCTAGACCATTTCCTATGTTGGATGACTGGGCAGCTTTCTGCAGTGGATTAGGGTAAAAGACACTCCGTCACGTGATATTAGTAGTGTAATTTCAAAAGGTCTCATTTTCTATTTCTGAACATATCATGATATTGGACTTTAAGAAAATTGTTCATGAGAATATATGCAGTATATATCAAAAACCATGGTATTTGAATGGAGAATCTTACATACACAGTCAAGTTTAAGTCTTTCATTTCCCAATTACATACAAGAAGTATAGAATAGAGGAAAAACATCCATAGACAGAGTAATGCCTGATGTGTATGTATCAATAGAAGTAATTATTTTATTTTACAATGCATAAAACTAATTTGTTCTTCTTAGTAAAGTTGGAGAATGTTAATGACACAAATGTTCACATCTTTAGTAAGGCCATTCCTCTAGGACACGATTAATATTAATCATGAGGTGTTATACAATGACATTATTTGTGTGGTTAGGCTTGATAGGAGATATGTATTATGTTAAAAGCATTCATGTTATATCATGCTGATTGTGTAGTGAAGAAGGCAGAATGTGCTTAATTTCGGTAAAAGTGAACAAACAAAACTGACATATTTCATTAATTTCTTATAGATGGTAAATCTGGATTAAAATGATAAGCAGACAAGTTATTTCCTATGTTACCTTTAGACAATAACATTAGACCATTATGCAGTTTTAATATTTTGCAAATGTTTCTCAATAAACAGAAATCTTCCCCAAACACCATTTCACATTTTTTGCATGTTTAATAGAGTAAACAAATCTTGCTTTCTCGTCATTCAAGAATTTTAAAAGTTATGAGAATATGTTGTCCACTATTCTATATGTACAGTAATGCCATCCTATTTGACAGTTACTGAGTGGACACTCCCTCATCTTCTAAAACATGTTAGGCTTCATACTTTGATCTCTGATGACAAAATACCATTCTCACTCCTACCCTGTATTAACGACAATCTTACCTAAATGTCTCTCTGTACCATATGTTTTCTTTATGACAAAATGCACCTATCTGAACTAAAACAGTTGCTTTTTACTTGTTTTCTGTTCTATTACTATAGCATATTAGGCTTTCCTCTGAAATTCTCAGTTCTTGATTTCTCAACATAGAGTAGATATTGACTATACAGATTTATGTAGGTTTAAAATATTAAAAATGTCTTCAGAACATACTCATACTTCAGTAAGTACCTAACATTGTGTAAAAGGGAAACTATAGTGTCTTGAATCTATTTGAATTCTCTATATTAACTCAACTCCCAATATATATATTAATTAAGCATATTGGACAATAATGTGGAAATAATTAATTTTCTTCATTGAATTGAGCAAAATAATTGAGTTTTTCCTTCACAATGAAGCCTCTTTTATGGAATCAAAAGTTCTTTCTGTTGGCAGATTAGTTGATTATATGTCCATATTATCTTCTCAAATGAGGACCTTGAAATAACCCAATGACCATAAGGAAAAAATTTCTCCTTGACATAACTGAGTATAATCATCACATAACAAATTTAGTTTCTGCAGGAAGAATCAACTTTATGAAATAAATCCAACTCTGAAGTCACAATTTTATATCATCCACTATTTTAAATAGAGAGCCATAAGACTCTCCGGCTACGTAAAGAGCTTAACATAAAGCACAAGTAATAATCACATAATTATTTACTAAATTACTTATAAAAGACAATGATTAGCTGTGTGACTGGATTCTAAGAATACCCTGTGTTTTATAATAGGTAAAAGACTTTCACTTCAATGTTAAATCATCATTGATGGACTGAATATAGTAGCCTGAAGTGTAGTTTCTTTTGGTCTATGGTAAGATCATCAAACCAAACAGTAGTAAGTGAGAAATTTAAATTTAAATAGTTACATACCAACTTTTGATAGTCTTCATTCTTATTATAAGCATTTTCGTTTTCCAGTTTTAAATCCGGTATTGTTTCTAATTCTAGTTCTTCTGACATATCCACATATTTTATTTAAAAAATAAATATAACAATTAGATACACAATTTTCTATGACAATAGACTGAAATACATTCATAATTAGAATTTAGAAAAAAATGTACTCTTATCAAATATTTCAATTAAATGTACTTTATACATGAATATTTACATGCTTAGATAAATGCCCAAGTTGTAGAAATACCTGTATATCACTTGTACAGAAACTGCATGTTGCCAGCTTCAAGACATCCAAATACTTGACTAATTCATCTAGTAGTAACACACCTCTCATAAATGACCAAGCTCTCTAAAATCTACATTTTCAGACGTCATCGATTTTTCAGAACATTTATCATGTGCTCATACCCACAAGCACATTCAAAATTGTTCAAATTAAAGAAATTGGAGAAGGATTATGAAATAATTTTTTTATTGAAACTGGCAAAATAGTTTTAGTTATAAGGCCCTATTGCTCAAGACTCCACACTTTAGACACAGAATTTGGAGTAATTTAGCTGGACCTGACATAGAAACCTGCTCTCCTACTATGAGAACATGCTATGCAAAGTGCCAAGGGAGATAAGCAATCAGTAATCCCACCACCAAGATGTTGAAAGGCCTGGCAAGATAACGCTCATGGTAGGATAGCGACACTTTTATTTTTGGGGTAACCAACAGCTGTCCTATCGGTCCAGAGACCCACTCAATGAGAAATTTATTCCTGGTACTGGGAAACTAATCAACTATCCATGGATGGAGAAATCATAAACACAAGGAGTCATCAATTACTCCCGTTTTCTTATAACAGTATACTTACTGTGTTCTAAATATGGTTTTTATAGTCACGGTTATACCACAGAAGAATGTAGCTGTCATTTCTCCTCAAAGAATTTACTTTACACAGTACATAAAAGTATTACAGTATATACAATTAATCAGACTCCAAGGAGTGACCATAATATGCCGCAACTCCACTTATAAAGTCCTAAATCTAAGGATCAGGAAAAATAGCAAGAATTGGGTAGATAGATTGTAAAATCAAAGTACCAGCACTCTTGAAGCTACACAGCATCTTCTATGCATGACTTAGATATTGCTACCATGAAATTTCAAAAGTATGATATCTGAAAAGACACCTGTATAAGGACAACACTTGATGAAATGCTACTGTGGGTGAAGTGAATCTCACAATGCACAACCCCTAGATGAAGATCTGTAGGCAATCAGTGACTGATAAACAAAGACAAATCAGGTGATTTTCCAGAGATGAGCTCATCCTAGTAGGATAATAGGTTGTGCAATTCCAGTGATCAGTCCTAAACACATGTACATACAAGCAACACACTAAACAAATACACACAAGCATGCATGCACTTACACACACTCACACACACACAGAGACACAAACACGCATGCACACACATATTCACGCACGTACGCGCACACACACACACACAAAAAAAATAGTGTGTCTTTACTAATAGTATAGAAGTCACACACATAGTTACTAACGACTTGAGCACAGGAAAGGTTGTAGGAATAGCCAGACACCTGAAAATGATGTAAATATAGTACACAAGCATGAAATTATCAAAAGCTAAATAAAATAAAAAGCAACTCTTTTACTGACATTCTTATTTCAAACTTTGGATGAAAGTTTTTCTTGTCTACCATTACATTTTTACTTTTGTTTGATTTAATATGTATTACGTGGGTTATTTTATTTGGCTAAGGTATTTGTTGCCATGTTTTAAGCAAACCTCTCTGCCAAGTGATCTTACAAGTTAAGCATGTGCATTACCTTCTTGTTCTTCTACATTTTCATATTGTTTGGAAGCTATTGGTAAGTCATCCACACCACTTTTCAGACTATTCTCAGGAATATCTTGCTAAAATAATGAAAATAATAATGAGAATATAGTTGAATTTCCTATTTTGAATTCAACTAAACTTAAAAATAGGATAGAATATTTTTGTAGATAACCTTTTGCATGCTGTTGAAATCAACCTGTCTTTTTACCCCATACAGTCACATATTCTAAAATCAAGCCTTGTAGCAGAAATAGAAAAAGATCATCTGCAGAATTCAATAAAGAACTAAACTCATAATATGAAACTTACATTCCTCACCAAAAATTAAACAGTTAAAGGATACATTTAAGTAATAACTGTTAATGTGCTTGCCATATCAAAGTATTTGATTTAAAAATCAATTCCTTGAGAAAATCATTTTAATATTATAATAAGGCCCTTTGGTTAGTATGAAAATACAAACTACGCCAGGTGGAAAAGAATTGAAATATTTTAGAATTAGTTTTGTTTATGAAAAGAAGGATGTACAAAAAATAGTTTTGTTAAAATCTTAGAGAGAAAATAGTTTCATAAAATTAAAAAGCAATTAGTGATTCTTCTTTGTTTATATAATGCATGTAATCTTTCGATGAAATCTTAAACTCTTTCACAGTAAAAAATGGGTATCATTAGAGCATAACAAGCATTAACATGAAGGGAAGCATCAGAACATTCATTCTATGTCTGGAATGTTCCTGGTGCTTTTTTATACTTGAAATAGTAGAGAGGTCCTTATGCAATTACACACTCAGCATTTTCAGTCATTTACTTGTGAGATAGGTAAGAAAATTTAAAGTTCACATAGATTCACTATTCTCTAAATGGCATAACACTAATGGTTATCACTTCATATTTAAGTCATATGAACTGGTAGTTTTAATTCAGAAAGATTCTGTGATGAAACATCAATGTCATTATGTCAGTTGAGGATTTGTAAGTCTTCAAATACTGTTGAAATATATGTCAGTCTGGTCCCAACATTCATAAAACACATGAAGAAAGGAATAAAAAGCCCTATTGACTATATGCTGAAATCCACATTTGAAGAATTTATGTATAGCTTATCACAATAAGACTCGAAGGACTGGGTGTGTGGTTGAGTGGTAAAGAATTTGCCTTGCATTCACTAATTTCATAGTTGATGTAATAAACGAAAAAACAAAAAAGAAAACTACAAAACTCTAATCACAAGTGATCTAGGACACCCAGAAACAGGAAGCCTAACCTCAGAGTGATTTTGGAGATTTAAATGAGCAATGTAACCACTGTGTAGATATCCTTTAAAATTTGAAGTGTTACATATGATGCAAAGAATCTCAGGTTACTTTTAAAGATTTTGAGTGCAAAAATAAGATGAAATTGAAATTTTGCCTTTAGCATTGGTTATCAAAGACCTTATTCTAGAACTTGCTACAATTAGGGGGAAACATGTATACCTCAATTATATGAAGAGTTTTTTCTTCCGTTTTTGATTTAAAAATTTGCATGTACAATATATTTTGAACATATTTTCCCAACCAAAATACTCCCAGATTATTCCCCATCTACCTACCCCCCAAGTTTATAATCTTTCTCTCTTAAATCTACCCCCAAATTGAAAATACAATCTTACAACCAATAAGACAAACATGCCACAAGAGAACAATCAGCCCCCAACAATACCACAAACACAAAATTGAACACTGCTTCCTTTGTGTTGATCAACTTCCCCTGGTCATAGTGTCTTCTCTGGAGTGCCTTTGATATACCCAGTGATGCTTCAAGTAGAACACTGATTTTTCCTTTTGCCAACAGCTATCAATTACAAACTGTGTCCTGGTTATGGATGGCAGCCTGTGTCTTCTTCTGCCTCTTAGTGCTGGCACCCTGTCTTGTTGGAACCTGGGCAAATCATCTGTGTATGGGCGTAGTCTCTGAGTTCATATGTGCATTGGTCTTGGTCCTGTTGTGTCTGGAAGCCAAAGTTTCCTTGACCTTATCCATAAGCACTGGCTCTTATAATCATTCTGCTTCCTTTTCTACATAAAAACTGAGCCTTGATGGAGGAGGTTTGATGAAGACATCCAATTTATGACTAGGTGGTCCAAAGTCTCTCACTCTGCATTTTGACCAGTTGTTGATCTCTGTGTTGATTCCCATGTACTGCAAGAGAAAACTTCTATAAGGAGGATTGGGAAAGGTATAGTGACATGTCTCTAGGACTCATTTTCTTGCTGTATTCATTCAGAAGAAGAGTAGCATTGGGTTTATCCATAGGCCCATACCCTACATTATCACGTTATTGGCCCCTTTGGCAGTGTTAGGTTTGTATTCCACCTTATGCAGTCTTTAAGTCCAATGAAAAAGTTATTTGTTATTCCCATAACATTTATGCTACTATGGGACCAGCATATGCTTCAGACAGGTCACTGTTGTAGGTCACAGGGTTGTAGTTGGTGATATCGATGATTACCTTTCTCCTCTGTGAGCAGGAGGTGTATCTTCTAGCACCACGAACATTAGTTAGAAGGTGTAATGATTCTATTTGGGCACAAATCCATCTACTCTATATTTGGTTATTTAATATGTGTTTTTTTCACCAATAGGGTCTTTCTATTTGGTTGTGGAGTGAGACCAAAGGCCTTCACCATAGCCTGTTATGTTTGGATAATTCTATGTGCCTGTAGAATCATCAACAAATGGTTCAGGTCAAACTGGATGGCCACATGCAGAAGAACTAAGTAGATCCATATCTATCACCCTGCATACATCTCAACTACGAATGGATCAAAGACTTCAACATAAGACCATAAACTCTGATTAAGATAGAAGAAAATGTCTGGAAAAGGCTTGAATTCATTGTTACAGTCAATGACTGACTTTCTGAACCAGATACCAATAACACAGGCATTAGAACCAAAACTAGCAAGTGTAACTTCATGAAGATGAAAAGCTTCTCCTTAGAATAGAACAGCATCATGGAAAAATTTATGGCATGGAAAATGAATAAACCATTGCCAATTATACATCTGATAGGGGATTAGCATCTAAACCACAAAGAACTAATAAACTGAATATCAAGAAAACAAATAACATGTTCTAAAAAATGGGGTACAGAACAAAGCAGAGATACACAAATGCCTGAGAAACACTTCAGTAAATGTTCAACATCCTTAGTCATCAACGGAAATGTAAATCAATGCCCCTCTGAGATTTCATTTTACCTAAGTCAAAATGGTCAAGATCAATAAAACAAATGACAGCTCAGCTGGGGAGTATGCAAGGAAAGGGAAACACTTGTTCCTTCCTGGAGGAAGTGCAAACTTATACTAGGATGTGAAGAGCCTTCAAACATTCTTTTTGTACCTCATTATATACCCATTGGCAGCCTGAGACAGAACTCATTAGGAACATCCTTGAACTCTTGGAAAGTTCAACCTGCCTCTGTCATCTGAATTTTAGGATAAAGACTGTGCCATGATGACTGGATCCAATATTTTATGAGAATGAATAATGCAAAGCTACAATTATACTTACTTTGAGAGAAAGATTTTGTATTTCTACATTTTAATCACTTTAAATAATACTTTTTTCTAGATAAATTACCAAAATGCTGTGGGATGGTCTTTCTGTATGCTGTGAATATATGTTGCTCCCATGGGTTAATAAATAATGCTGCATTGGGCTATGGCAGGGCAGGATGGAGCCAGGCAGGAAAACCAAGAGAGATAGAGGAAGAAGAAGGGTGGAGTCAAGGAAGATGCTGCAAGCTGTCGGGGGAGCAAGATGTAATAAAATACAGGCAAAGCCACGAGGCACGTAGACTAATAGAAATGGGTTAATTTAAGATATGATAGCAATAAGCCTGAGCCATATATCAAACAGTTTATAATTAATATAAACCTCTGTGTTTTTATTTGGGACCAAGTGGCTGCAGGACACAGGAAAACTTCCATCTACACCAGACTTGAAAAATTGTTTTTAAAAGTTAGTGTCATGAGTAAGAGGGTTTTTTGGGTATTTTTATTATTAAGAAATTTTCTATTCAGGTTACATAATAACCACAGATTCCCCTGTCCTCCCTCCTTGCACCCCCAGCCTTCCTCCCCAACCCACCCCCCATTCCCATCTCCTCCAAGGCAAGGTCTCCCATGGGGACTCAGCAGAGCCTAGTACATTTGGTTGAGGCAGGCCTAAGCCCCTCTTTCATGCACCAAGGCTGCTCAGGGTGTCCCACCACAGGCACTGGGCTCCAAAAAACACACTCACACACCAGCGACAGATCCCAATTCCACTGCCTGGGGGTCTGCTAACCAGTTCAAGGCAAACAACTGTCTCACCTATCCAGAGGGCCTAGTCCAGTCCCATGGGCCTCGACAACTATTGGTGCACACTTCATGAATTTCCAATAGTTTGACTGGCTCTCTCTGTACATTTTCCCATTGTGATCTCAATGTCCCTTGCTCATAGAATTCCTTCTCTCTCTTATCAATTGAACTACTGGAGCTTGGTCTGGTGCTTGGCCATGGATCTCTGCATCTGCTTCCATCAGTTACTGGATGAAGGCTCTATGATGACAGTTACGGTATTCACTAATCTGATTATCAGAGTAGGCCAGATCAGGCACACTCTCAACTATTGCTAGTAGTCTAAGGTGGGGTCATCCTTGTGGATTCCTGGGAACTTCCCTAGCACTCTGTTTCTCCCTGTTCCCATGATGTCTTCATTTATCATGGTATCTCTTTCCTTGCTATCCCATTCTGTCCCTGTTCCAGCTCAAACCTCCCATTGCCTTATGTTCTCATCCCCCATTCCTTGCCCTCCATTACTCCCCCTCACCCTCAGTTTGCTCATGTTGATCTCATCTATTTCGCCTTCACTGTTTGATCTATAGGGTCTTCCTTGTTAGCCAGCTTTTTTGGAGTTGTGGGTTGTAGTCTGGTTATTCTTTGCTTTACATTTAATATCCATTTACGAGTGAGTACATACCATATTTTTCCTCTTGAGTCTGGGTTTTCATCCATTTGCCTGCAAATTTAATAATATCATTGTTTTTACCGCTGACTAGTACTCCATTGTGGTATGTACCACATTTTCTTTATCCATTCTTCACCTGAGGGGCATTTAGATTGTTTCCAGTTTCTGGCTATTATGAATAATGATGCTATGAACATAGTTGAGCTTGTGTCCTTGTGGTATGATTGAGCATTCCTTGGGTATATGCCCAAGAGTGGTATAGCTGGGTATTGAAGAAGACTGACTCCAAATTTTCTAAGAAACCACCATACTGATTTCCAAAGTGGCTGTATCAGTTTGCACTACCACCAACAGTGGAGGAGTGTTCCCCTTCCTCCACATCCTCTCCAACATAAGCTGTCTTCAGTGTTTTTTATCATAGCCATTCTGACAGGTGTAAGATGGTATCTCAGAGTTATTTTGATTTGTATTTCCCTGATGGCTAAGGATGTTGAGCAATTTCTTAAAAGTCCTTTGGCCATTTGAGATTCTTCTGTTGAGAATTCTCTGTTTAGGCCTGTAGCCCATTTATTTGGATTGTTTGGAATTTTGATGTCTAGTTTATTGAATTCTTTTATATACTTTGGAGATCAGCCCTCTGTCAGATGTCAGGTGGGGTTGGTAAAGATCTTTTCCCATTCTGTAGGCTGTCGTTTTGTTTTATTGACTGTGTCCTTTGCCCTACAAAAGCTTCTCAGTTTCAGGAAGTCCCATTTATTAATTGTTTCTCTCAGTGTCTGTGTATATTTAGGAAGTGGTCTCCTGTGCCAATGCATTCTAGGCTACTTCCTACTTTCTCTTCTCAAGTTCAGTGTAACTGGATTTATGTTGAGGTCTTGGATCCACTTGGACTTGAGTTCAGTGCATGGCGACAGATAGGGATCTATACGCAGTCTTCTGCATGTTGACATCCAGTTAACATGTAGTTGACATCCAGTTAACAGTTTTTAAAAGTTAGTATCATGAGTAAAAGATTTTTTAAAAGGTACTTTAAAAACTAATGCTAATTTCTGTGCCCTTCAATACATGGGTTGGATATGTAAGCTACCTTAAGTAACATAATGAATAGGTTAGTCCACATATTTAGAGAAGCCTGAAAATTATGTAAGTCATGCTATAAGAAATAAAAATAAAACTACTAATGTTTATTTGTCCAAATATTCCCAAATTTCAAATTCCCTCCACTGTGGTAAAACTATACAAACTAATTTTTCTGTGATTACTTATTTCTTATCTCATTTTTGGCTTTTAGAACCTTAAAGTAATTATTATGTTTTGGTACTTTTCAACATCAATATAGTAATATTATCATAATTTTATAAAAAAATTCTAGCCAATTTTTCATCTAAAGTGATGACATTTTGACAACTGCTATATTATACCATTTCAAACTCCACAAAGAAGAAATTCAGCACAAGAATTTACCTCAAGAAGGCATTGATTACCTGAGTTTTCAAATTAGCTGTGTCCTCCATTGTTGCACACACGGAAATCAGTGATTCAGATTCAAAGTGATGTCTTTGAAGCAAAACACACAACAACAAATAAGTGAGTAGTGGACAAAAGCATTTGTCCTGAATGTTTAGTTATTTGAATAGCAGATGGTGTTTCTGTTGTTATTAGACATCTGTTTTATAAAATTTGTTCAGCTGTTAATTTCTGTCTCCACTTCTCCTAATCTCTGCATTTGTCAAGAAAGAGTTACACATAGTTCCACATCAAATAGTGTCAGTCAATATATTTGTGGAACCTGAAAATCATTTGTTTTGAAAACTGTCCTGATGATTGCATGCAAATTACAATGAATTGCTCACATACTCTTTAATCATTAATTTAAATAAAGGTAATAGCCCCAAATAAAGCAAAACAATAGTGTCCTCATTCTACTCTATTAATAAAACACAAAACTATATAACTACTAAATGGCAACCTTCATTCTTGAGCATGGAAAATACCCATTGAAAGGAAACCATCACATCCATTCATTGTAAAACAACTAATGAAGTCATGAAAAAGATGTGAAATCCTTGAACATTAAAGTTATAAGTGAACAAACAAATGTGCACACTGAGGTTTGAAATCCTCTTATCATGGGTGTTCAAACATTAAAATGTAATAATTCAGTTATTACATTGATAGAGGCTGATTCAAAAACTACCAAGCACTTAAAAACCTTCATATGTGCTCGGTTGATGGCAGAGACTTCTGGAAAAGCAGATCCCTGGGACTTTTGCCTCTGTTTCCCTCTAGGTTCTCTAGATGTCTTCCTTATATAGGATACCACTCCTCATTCCCTCTTTTGCAGTCTTCAGTGATGCTCGCTGGCCTTTCAATATTCATCCCAGGAAGGTGCAGATGCCTGAAAGTACAGGCTCAAAGAACCTGAAAGACAGCTAGTTCCCTGGTTCAGGCAAATAAGCTAAATGGAGGGTCAGCAACACACATCCCAAGCCTAGATATGTTACAAAATTCTATGACTATTTTCTGCAATTCCAATCTGAAAAGGACAGGAATTTGGCAAAGGTAACAGGAAAAGAAGCAGTGGCAGTGGATCACAGATATTTTTCATTTCAGCCCTTGGTTCTGAACATTCTCTAGCCCACCCTCTGTGATACCACATTCCTGTTTTCTATAAAGACTTCAGGTTGCTCAAGTAAGTTTCAACAGAAGAATCTATTTGTCATTTCTATCAATTAAGCACAAAAGGTAATATAGTTTCCAAATTACGTTCAACCCTATGCATTCCCAGATGATTTTCACCATCCTGTGTCTATGTAAATAACTTTATTGTCTTTAAAAAACTAATCACGAGGCCAAACTCTTAGTCCTATTGGCCTCCATGATTTTCCTTTCGAAATTGCCCTTCCCCTGTTAAAGTCATTCAAATCATCCACCATTAGGCTACTTTTAATACCATTCTTGGAACACTTGACTCATTCCCATATTTTCCTACAGAAATTCTCAATCAAATACTGGTCAGTAAGGACTGGTCTTTTAGTGAAGGAATGCATGGGAATCTAAATTGGGCCATTTGTATTTCCACATCCATAGAATACTGTGTTTTAGTTTTGGCTTCTCCCTCAGAGCAACTGTTTATGTATAACTTTGGATCTAGTTTTCTGTGCTCAGGATATTTTTATTAGTTTTCAAAATTCCTTAAAAACTACAAATTTTTCAGATCTGAGATTTTCTAATAAAACAAGAAGCAGTACCTGGCAGTCAAAAATTCTAAACTATAGGTCAAGAAACATGAGGAAAAATCAATGTACAATAAAAAATTTCAAAATGCTTAGTGTCATGGGGAAACAAAGACTTGATGAAATGAGAAAAAAACTCTCCTGTACCCAGGCAGTCCAGTAGTTTGAAGAGAAAACAAAACTGAGTATAAGGTCATAACGTCTCTTAAATAGATGCTCAGTTGTATCAACATAACATGGTATATGTGCACATGGACTACCATTCCAATAATGTAATTCCAAGCCTTCTGTCATCTTGCTCATTTCAAACCTATGGCACTACAGACACAATAAAGAGAGGTTTCCCCCTCCAATCTTGATAGCAATGTAGTGTCTAAGAACAACTTTCAAAAGAAAAACTATGGAGTTATAGATAGGTTTCTCAGGAAAACTCTAATCCAGAGTTGACACATAAGGAAAACTGGCTTTCTACATGAGATCATCTCAATGTAGTCACAGGAACAAGAGAGTGCACCGGCTGACAGTTCAGTCAAGAGCTGGCAACTTGTTACCTATGGGAATCATAGATTTAATCAAACTCTCTGGATGACCTTTGCTAAAGTAGTAAGACAGTCACAAGGATATGAAAGCTTTAAAACATATGATTATATTAATGCATCATGGACACTAAATAAATCAGATGGAATCAGTGAAGAACACAATATTCAATAAACATTAGTTCTTTTCCCTGGTTCTAATTATAAGTTAACATTCATATTCAAAGACCTTAAAATCTTACCCCGATAAAAAGACATCTTCAGGCTGATTTCCTATAATTGAATGAAAAGTAGACATATTTCAGTCGATTATATTAGTCTATAAAATACCATAGGGTAAATCTTCTAGAGTAAAAAATCTTCTAGGGTAAATAATAACTATGGTACTGGAATATAACAAATGCATCAGGAAATCTTCACCTCCTTTGGATTTATTGAATAAAAGAATGAAAGAAATTATCAGCACTTGATACCTCAAAGTAGGTGACCATGTATACTGACAACAAGTCCAACTAATGGCAAATAGTGCCGTTGCCAGAATCAGTGCCTATCATCAATAAATAGCAAAGAGAGTAGTTTTCTGGAAGAATGGTACCAGGATCAATTTGAAGACAGCATAAATATTTTGTTATAACACAACAAATATTCCCCAGATACACGGCTGCAATCCTTTAGGTAGGGATGAAACAACCTATCAGAGAGAACCTGAGGCAACGATCACTGTACTTATCAATCTCCTCTAAAATTATGGAAACCTATCTGGACAAGGTTTCTCATAAAGACTTGCAAGGTATCAGAAAAGAGAGGTAAGGTGAAATCAATGCTGCCCACCCTCCCAATCTCCTCTGTGGTTAGGTTCTAATGAGCTCTTTTAGATCTGGCTATAGTTTTCATTCTTACCTATGATGCAATAAGGTAGAACCTCAATTGCTATTGTCACCTTTGGACATAACTACTGGTAAGATCCCCTCCTAAAGAATATATCTATTCTGCACATGGCTAAAATACAGAAGATTAAAAGTATGTACTAGGAAGGCTAGGTCAGAGAAAGCTGCTTTGGAGGTTTGTTTATTATAAAACTATAAATCCATATGTAGGTATCTACATATATATCACTTAATAACTCACTTAAGATCTTTCTACTGGGATAGAAACATAGTTCCCTATGGTGGTATTTTATTTGTGCTGAAATGCGATTTTATTTGTATGTTAATAAAGATGCCTGGAGATCAGAAGTAAAACCGAGCCACTAAGCAGAAGTCAGGTGGTGGTGGCACATACCCTTAATCCAATCCCATGGCAGGTAGAGTCTCTGTGTGATCAAGGACACAGCCAAGGAGTGGTGACCTGAACCTTTAATCCCAGTACCAACCATAGAGACCTGGAGGTCTGTATAGACAGGCAGTGACAGAGAAGTCATGTGGTTGGGTTTAGAGACAATGAGAAGGCAGAACAGAAAGGCAATAAAAAGACAAGTCACACAGGAAGAAGGTCTCTCTCTCTAGAGAAGAGACAGCAGCCAGGTATTAAGATAAGGCTGTCTGGGCTCTTCACTAGTGCTCTGATCTCTTGGACTTTTAACTCTGTAGTTGGCTCTGTGTTTCTTATTTACTAAGACTATTTAGAATTTTGTCTACAGTTCTCCTTTTATATAAAATAAGAAAGACAACACATGGTGAGATCCTATTGACATTACCCTTGAGAAAGTATCTTCCCATGGAAAATGAATACTAGAAATGTGCCCAAGTGGCAGAGCACCTGTCTTGCGAAAATAGGGTAAAAGATAAAATGGGATTGTGGATGGATAGTCAAGTATTCTCTGGTGTATGAGTGGCTTCATATTTACTGATAAGCACTATAGATATTAATGACTCACAATAAAAACAGAATTTAAATCTGGAATTAGTAGACTAGTTTCTTCTTTTTTTCCCCAAAGAAGAGGTTCATTATTTGCTTCATCTACAGTATTCACATTCTAAAGGTTACTGCATATGGGAAAAAGCCATGTGAAAGACTTGACTACAGTTTGGAAAAGTATGACCTCTGGAGATTGCCTTTTGGCAGTCAAGAGTCAGTTTGGCAACACAAAGCAGGAAGACAAAAATAAACAAAAATAAAAATAAAAATAGGGTCATTGGAGTAGCAAACACATAGAGCACCTCCTTCTTAAAGTATGAAACCTTGAGTTCAACACCTCACAGATAAGAATATTAATTTCTAATTATACATTTAGGAACCAGACCATTGCCATACATTAGAGCCAGAAGTAATCACCGTGTATATAAACATTTCAGTAACACTATATGATGTATTTGTTTAAATGGAAGAATTTGAATACAAAATTACCATTATTTTAGGTTTTGTGCCACCTTTACTGAATAAGTCTCTTTTTGTCTGTCACCCCCCAAAAACTGCCATCAGTAAACTCACACCTGCTCCAGATCCAAGCTGACAACCCTCTTTGTTTGTGAGCCACCATTGTTGGGCAATTCTCTTTTTCCATTTCCCATCCTATTATCCCCTACTACTATCTCCAAACCCGTATGCCTTGCTTAAGAAATGCAGCAGGCATGGCCTCCATGTTTCCTAGCTACCTTTGCTAGCTAGGTGGCTACTTCATTTTCTCTGGAAGCCAACAATCCTATTCCAGACCCAAAGCTGTGAGCCCTCTGTTGCAGGAATCCTAAATGTTATTTTAATTAAAAAATGGAGCCAGATATTGGGGAAAATGCTGAAAGATCAGAGAGACAAAGAAACAAGTCATAGCCAAGTCTAACCTCGCCAACTCCAGGAATCCTCTGACTGAATGCCTCTGAGTCCTCAGCTGAAAGTGCTCCAGCTGAAAAGTCTCTAGACAAAAGGGGTTCCAGCCAAAAAGCCTTTAGTTCCTGTCTCCTCATGCCTTATATACCTTTCTCCACCCAGCCATCACTTCCTTCCTAGTGTTGGGATTAAAGGCATGTGACTTCCCAGTAATGGGATTAAGGGTTGGTGCCACCACTGCTTGCCTCTGTTTCTCTCCTAGACTGATTAAATCTCATGTAGTCCAAGGTGGATATAACTCACAGAGATCCAGATGGATCTCTGCCTCCCGAGTGCTAGGATTAAAGATGTGTGGCACCACTGCCTGGCCTCTATATTTAATCTAGTGGCTTGTTCTGTCCTCTTACCTTCAAGCAAATTTTATTAGAGTACACAATATATCACAACCTTTTCTGGGTAAGTCACTTCTTCCCTGTTCTGCCCCCACATTTTTTGTTTGTGGCTGTCACCATACACAGAAGACTAGGTCCAGATCAATGGCTGCAATAGATATAATACTGAAAATTTCAGCATGCCAATTAGAAAGTTCAGAGAAAAACCTTACCAATATAACAAATCAAACAAAAGATAGAATATGAGAATGTAAAGAAAAAGTAGAAAAATCTATAATTAATTAGCAAATAATATAAAAAAAGAAAAAAAAACCATGCTAGAAGACCAGGAAAGAAATTTGAGATACTATCAAAGGCTCAAATCTTTGAATTCTATTGGCATACATGAGGAAACAGTATTCTCAATCAATAGCATAGACAAGATTAATAAAAAGATCACAGAGGAATTCTTCATCCAAGTAAGGAAATATATACACACAATGATACAAGAATCAAACAAAATCCCAACCAGACAAGATTAGAAAAAGAAAACTCCAAAGCATATAATAGTAACACCACCAAATATACAGGACTAGGAAAAATATTGAAAGCTTAAGAAAAGAAAGTATACAAGTCATTTGGAAATGAACATACCCAGGGCAACAGCTGAATTATCAAATAAAACTCTGAAAAGCAGAAGAGCCTGAAGCAATGAACTTCAAATACTACAAGTCCATGCATGTCAACCAGGACTCGTGTGCCCAGTGAATCTGTCTGCCATAGCTGAAGAGGAAACACTTCCATGATACAAGCAGCCTGAAACAGTCATAGCAAATAATAAATTCTAAACAGACTACTAAATGTAATACTTCTAACTGAAGAGAGGAGTAAGTGTGAGAGGAGACTTTTAGAAAGAAAACAAGCAAATCTATAATTTAAGGAAATACAAAGGGCATCTAACAACACAAAACAACAGGAAAATAAAACACTGCAATCTAGGTACAACTTTCAATAATGAATCCAGATATCAATGGCCTCAACACTCCAGTCAAAAGACAAAGGCTACCTAAACAAATTAAGAAACAAAATCCAACTATCTATTGTCTATGAAAAATCCCATCTTAGTTTAAAAGTCAAGCACCCTCTTACAATGAATGGATGCAAAATGTATTCTCAAAATGTATTCTAAGCAAACACTGTCAGGAAGCAAGCAGGTATCGGCATCCTAGTACCTGAAAAATCATTTTCAAACTAAAACGAAGCAGAAGAGACAAAGATGTGCACTTCATACTAATTAAAGTATCAACAAATACAAAATAGAATACTTACACACACACACACACACACACACACACACACACACACACACAAGCAGGTGCACCCAACTTCACAAGAAACCTAATGGAACAAAAGGCACAGATCAACACAGACCCAATAACATTATGTGATTGCAAACACTGATTTTTCCAATTGATTGGTCATCCAGCCCAAGTACATACAATCTCAGAATTAAATGACATCTTCATTCAATTGACCTAACCAATAATTAAATATTCCACCTCAACACCAAAGAATATATATTCCACTCAGCAGCACAAAGAGGCTCCTCTTAAATAGAGCATATGCCTAGAGACAAAGGAAACTTTAAGAAATACAGAAAATTGAAATAATGCCATGTACAGTATGCAACCACTGAGTCATAAAAGTTAAAATTGGCAGCAAAATAAACTCCAGTATGCATATAAACAAATAAATGACCTAATGATCCAAGTCAAGAATTTGAAGAAAAAAAAAAACAAGAACAAACCAAACCCCCAAACAGTAGATAGTAAGAAATAATAAAAAGTAAATGAATTAAATAGAAAAAAGAAAACTGTACAAAGAACTAATGAATCTAATAGCTATTTTTCTGAGAAGATAAAGATGACTCCTTCATCAAGATTCTCTTGAGTCTCACACCAGAATGTAGACATGAAGCAGAGATCAGCAGAGTCTAGGGATCCCAGTCTCAGTTGATAAATCAACATTTCAACTCCAGCATCTATAGCTCAGGGAACATCACAGAACAGGCAGATGGAAAGACTGCAAACACCAGGAAGTCTGCTGTGAAACAGTCTCTCATGGAAATGGCTACATTAACAAGATCTGAACAGAGACAATATCAATAGACATGCTAAGGAAGAAGTAGGGAGGAATCTCCGAGGGCCATGCTCCTGGACAAGGAACTGCAGGAAACTAATGACTGCTGAGAGGGATAGTGAGTCTCTCTCAGACAGGAACCCCTAATTGCTTGACTGATGAAATTGTAGTCAGCACTGAAACCATGTAACTACAAACAAGAAAACTGAACTCAGTAGGTTGTAGTTACACATTTGTGTCTCTGTGTGTGAATGTGTGCGTTGAAGAGTAATTATAAGGGAAGAAGAGACTATCAATTTGAGACCTGCGGGGACATGGAAGAAGCGGGAGCATGGGGAGAGTGCTGGAGGGAAGAAAGGGAAGTGGGAAAGTGATCTAATTGTACTTTAGTTAAAATCTATAGAAAAGAAAACATTCTTTTAATAACAAACAGAGGAAAGGAAATCACAAAAGGATTGAATATTGTGTCTTGTTTAGCCATACAAATCATGTTTTCTATGATATGTATAACAAAGTAATTATGTTCACTTACTGCAATGCATTCATTTTTACTGTGAGAAAATAATGTGTTTTTTTTTAATAATGTGTGTGGGTAGCTAAGAAGACAACTTAGAAGTTAACAGCATGCTTTGCTCTTCAAGAGGACCTGTGTTCTGTTCTCAGAACCTATGTGGTATTTTACAATCACCTGTCACTCCAGTTCCAAAGAATACAACACCATCTTCTCTCTCCCACAAGCACCAGACATGAACATGGTGCACATGCCTGGTGTACATGCAGGCAAACACTCACACATGAAATAAAATAAACAAATAAAATGAATTACAATACAGTGTAGTGGAACTATTAATGAAATAGGCACTATGTCAACATTTTTAGAAAAAGAAATGTATGAAGTAAACTAAAATGTGCTGTGGGCTGGGGAGAGGCTGGCATCTCACCACAGTATGGTAATTTAAAAAATATTTTTACATGCAAGTGTGTAATTCCGGTGCAAAACTGAGAAACTTTTTAACAAAGCAGTTTCATACAACTAATTTCTTAAACAATTCAGCCGTCAATAGACACTTGGTTTTTAAAACTGCCTAGGAGGAGCTGGAGAGAGGAATGTAAAGGGGGAAAGGATATTAATTCTATCATAATTTAAATGCATTTTAAAAATAAAAACTGCTCTTTGCGGGGGAAGGGGAAGGGGAACACTCATCCACTCGCCCAAAGGTAAGGGCAGTACAAACATATAACTACTATGGAAATCTGTTTGGCCATTATTTAAGAAGCTGGTTATGGATCTACCTCAAGATCCAGCTACACCATTCTTGGGTATATACCCAAATAATATCTAATTACAGAGAATTGAAAAATTCTAAATGCAACATTTTTAATCTAAAGAAGGGCTACAGAGAAGGAAACTTCAAAAGACTTACGTGTGAAGGTATTTTCTTGTCTCGAGAGGAGTAAGTCGTGCTGAATAATCACCATTTTTCTGCCAAGTATGGAAATGGTGGTAAACAACGTTATTATTTTAATATGGATGGAAAACCATTTATCAATATATTAAATATTTAAGATATTTCAAAGACAATATAAGATTCCATCAAGTCATCTGGGCATACCCTTCAAATTTATTAGTTCTAAAAGATTTTACAAAGTGTCTCATTTTAGAAAGAAAGAACAGAGTGAAATGGTGTAGATTTACTATGGTTCAAATCATCCAGATTATCTTGACAGGATAGAAAGTGCCCTAATATAGGAAGGAGTCCTAAGTATTCTTGCTCTGGGAAAGTGTTTCCTTAGGCTCCAACTTAAGTTTCCAAAACTCAGGATTTCCCTACTTTAGTTTAACAGTTTGCTATGAAAATTTCACCACCTAAAAACAGGCACAGAAATAGTAAAGCAGTATCTAACTTGCTTCTCAGTCTTGATCTGATTAGAATCCTAAATGAAAGCACTCTGTAATTCATGAATGGACCTATTATCAAATGCTACAGAATTCAGAATTTGATATTACTGAAATAAAGAGTAAGCCTATGGTGAGAACACTAATGAATTCCAAGACATAGGTTGCTCTATTTCTGGTCTTCCTTTAGCCAAGAAGGAAACAATGATCTGAGTTTTGTCATAATGATCCTGAATCGCGTGCTTACCATCTACCTACATGGAAGACAAAAATCATTTTTTATACATGTTATAAGTATACTCATGGGCTGTGATGGGGCTTAAATACTGAATACAGTTAATATAATTTAGATTCACAGAATTGTATTCAGTGTCTTCCTTCTGAGGCAGAGTTGTGAAATATCCTGAAATCTTGAGGTAAAGATTCAAGTATCTTGAAAAATGTTCCTTTACACAGAAAAAGCACTTAGTAGGCCAATCACTTTCTGTCATCTTCCCTGGGAAAGGTGCTAGAGATCTGTCACAAACACAGATTGTGCTACAGAGGATGATACAAAGGAACCCTTGCCTACAGATTACTATGAAAGAAAGAAAGCTCTGGCCTCTTTCTGCAAGTGCTTGGATTCATGTGATAATTTAGTATATCTGCAAACCCATTTGATGGCTGAAAAGAGAGACTCCTCCAAGGTATCTTGCCATGATTGTCTTCTAGGATACTGGAATGCTTTGAATAAGTGATAAGGTTCAGATGCCTAGCAACAGCTTTGGAGAAATCTTAAGAGTTTTAGCTGCCAGAGAACACTGTTATATTAGGAGAAAATTTGAATTTTCAAGCACATAGTTGAATTTTCAACTACCCTTTTCTCATGGCTCCATAACTATTATGATAAAGATACAGATCAGTAGGTACAACCTGATAATCAAGTTTATTTAACACTGGACTAAAAGACAGGTGTAATCACATTAAATCCCCATGAATAAATGCTTCCTAAGTTTTCCTCATGTATGCCATATCTATCTGATATATGTAGGAGTTTTTACTTTCTTGGACTGAGGGAGCATGTTAGACTGTTGAGCATTCAGGTAATAAGTTGGATGAAATATTTGGAAGAGAAGTGTCAAGATTTTCTGTCAAACTACACATGTTTAGATTCAAAGAAGTAACTCAAAAACTAAAATTCTGTGCCATGCATTGCTTTATTTTTGGAACGACCAGAGCATGCTGGGATCTTGAAAGACAAAGATATTAAGGCTTCCCAAAGAGACTTTAGCCATGAAGTTGAGTGGTAAAATAAACGCCTCATACATTCAAGTTCCTGAGTGTGATTCTCAGCATCATCATAGATCAGTCTTGAGATTAAGACTCTTGCACACCCGTTGCTATTCTGACAAATCTATCCCTTTGCTTGTCTCATGGCAAGTAGAGTTGACTAAAATGCTTCCATTCCAAAAGCATTTAAATAATGAAGTCATGCTTGGTTAAAATACTACATTGGTAAATATTTCATGTCTAAATTTAGTTTCAATTAGCATTTTAACTTCTGTACTTACGTTTTGCGTTTCCCCACAATGGCATAATAAAGAGCACTCCATCCAAATGTGTCCTTTAACTGGTGATCAACACCTTTCTTCAGTAAAATTTCAACAATATTTTCACAATCCCATCTAACTGCATACATGAGTGTTGTTCTAGAACGACAGAGGCAATTCAATTACTTAAATGGTGAACTGTATACATTTTACCATATAAGTATAAGGCCTTTGTGTGTAGAATTGCCCATTAACTAAGTAGCCTTAAGCATCCTGAAAGCACAGTTCAGATTCCTAAAATATGTCCAAGGCTAAAACTAGAAAACAAGCAGAAAACTTCTTAGCCCACTATGATACTTTATAGAGTAGAATTTGTATTTTAAATTGTTTATGGTGAATAACTGTTTAGAGAAAATTGACCAGAAGTACAGAAAGCTTTATATGAAAAAGAACACCATTTCCTTCCTATTCTATTATAATATAATTCACTGTTAAATATGGAATTGCAATTTGTGTAAAATGATAGTAATAATGTTATCAAATAATTTTAATGTTAAAAATGAATGTTTTCAATTCCTGATACTAATATCATGCCATATATGTAAGTTTACAACTACCATTCATGTATCATCCTTCTCTGCACCCCACCAAAAGTATTTGAAGATTAAAGGGTGTTCACAAGGTTGTGTGATTGCAAACTTGAAAACTTTGGAACTGACACTGTAAATGTAAAACCTAAGATAAATGCTATCAACTCATATAAGATCATATGGCAGTCAAAATAAAAATCAAAATAAAATCCTCTCATTATGAAAGGGAATATGAACCTGACTATCATTCTTTGGCATAACCATTTCATGTAATAGATATTTTTTAGATATGTAACTGATGTTTTATTGACTTTTTCTAATCTATTCCCATAACACATTTGAAATGAATGATTTTTACTATTCTAGACTATTTTCAACACAAGTAGTGTTTTAAAAATGCAAAGTGTAGTACCTTTGATATTTATCACATACGTGAAGATTCGCACCGTGTGTGATTAGGTATGCTGCCATGCGGTGTTTCCTTTCTCGGAGTGCTAGCAGCAGAGGGGTCAACCCATCCTGTAATGATATCAATTAATCATTCACAATACCGCATATTTCACAACTAAACTGAAAATCATATATGTAGCCCTGTGATTGTAATGTTTACCATAGACTTGACCGCAGTAGACTTTTCCTTATTAGCCTAATGCACCTTCTAACGATCCTCAAGATTGCAATATTCTAACCATGGCTGCAGTTTTCACAAAGTCCTCTAGTCCATTACAGAACTCATGTGACACCCATGGACCTGTGGTCCCTGTCACAGAAGTTGTCATGGTACTTTGAAGCCATGGCACTCTCCCCTCAGAGTTTATCTGAAGAGACACACACCGACACACAGTGGCAAAGGCGTTAGATCCTAAGTTGCATCGATGAGCAAAATTGTCTTTTCTATGTCAGAAATTCTCCTGTATTTCTAAAGACAGTTATGTGGCAGATGTAGCATTTCCCAACAGAAAAATTCAATTAAGGACGATGACAAAACTATGGAATTGTCCAGTATTTAAAACCTGATTTCTGAAGTACTGTTTGGCAAATCTTCTGTGGGGCAAATATCAGCAACAGCAGAAGTTGTTTCACAGGCACAATTCTCAGAGTATTGTAATGATGTGGTATTTGCTGAGGACACAGAGGAAGCTCTTCGTGATTCTCCATTCAGGAAGGGCCAAGGGTAACAATGTCTGCCTCTTGCTCTGAACAGGTCACCAAAGAAATGACCTCAAAATGAGTAAGAAATCAAAGAATCTTTTTTTTTTTTGAACTCACAAAGATCCGCCTGTCTCTGCCTCCCGAGTGCTGGAATTAAAGGCGTGTGCCACCACCGCCCAACTCAAAGAATCTTTGATTGCTTACATTGAAATGTATTCTGTCCTGTTACAAGTTGAAAACTGTCTTAGTGTTTAGAAAATCCAGTACATTTTTTAAATGTTTTTATTTATATTATTTTTAGACAATTTCCTACATGAGATCTGTATTTACATAGTTTCTACACCCTCACTCCTCCAACTCCCCCTAACTCCCTCTGAAATTCAGGACCTGTTTTTTATTACTGTCACACACACATGTGTATTATGTACAACCTACTGGTTCCATGTAATGTGAGCAGACTCTCTGTGTGCCTCTTTTTTATGTCTCTGCCTCTCCTTTTCTCTTTCCCTCCCCCTCTGTCTCTCTCTCTTCCTGTATGTGTGTTGGTTTGTGTGTGTGTCTGTGTGTGTCTGTGTGTCCATGTGTGTGCATGTGCATGTGTGTAAGTGTGTGTGTTTAAGCATGGCCACTGTGGTTAGATAAACTATTGAGGAGTTTAGAGTGTATCCCTGGAGAAAATTGAATTCTACTCTCAGCAGTTATGGATAATTGGCAACTCTTTATTTACGAGTGTAGTTTTGAAGTTTCCCCTATCAAGTGTTTGCATGTCAACTGGTGTTTTCCTTGTGCATGTCTTATTTAGGCAACCATATTATTAAGATTTCATAGATGAATTATCCCTTTTGTATCTAGAAGACACTTTTCTGCAACAGTCATCCTGGTCACTGGAACTCAGAGTTTTTTGTTTGTTTGTTTGTCTGTTTGTTTAGAACTTTCTTTCTCAGTGTCACCTGAAACTTAAGTGTGGGCATTGTATTGTAGATATAGGATTGTGGTAGGCACCCATGGTCCTTTGGTCTTTGCATTTTCACTAGTTGTGGATCTCTGTTATACTCTGTATTTGCTGCATTTTAATCATCATTGCATCTAACTCCAATTTACTGAGTGACTGTACTGTACTATAGCTAGTGCATACAGATCTGTGTAATGGAAGTTTTAGAGATGGGCAAGGCATTGCTTTCTTTCTGGTTTATATTTTGCTTAGAAAACAACCTAAGCAGGAATCAAAATAGAGCAATAATTTAAAAGTATTTTAAACATTAGAATTCAGAAATGAAGGCACAACTGTAATCCCATTAATAGAGTGCAGGGTATTATTGCAGGAGGATCGTGATTTCTAGGAGAGTCTGGGCTACATAGTGAAACCCTATCTAAAAAATTAATATTGGAAGTCTATGATGATTTTAGGATTATCAATATCAGTGAGATTAAGACGATGTATTGTAATTTACATGAAGTTACGCAACAAGGGGTGGAAAAGCCTTGCCCAACTCCACAGCTAACAAAATACACAGTGCCAGGCAGGTAAAAATTCCCTAGACTTTTTGGGAGTTCTAGAGATTTCCCAAACAGTATGAGCTACTGCCAGTGCTCTTGGATGCCTCCAGTCACTTAAGTGTAAGATCTTGCTACAAAAGACACCAAATCCTTTGGAGAAAAGACTAGCAGGAATAAAGCTGGAACTAACCCAGTGATTCCTATCCAAGTACTAGCTTCCTGTGGTGCTCTGCAAACTGCCAAGGGAGAAAAGGAATCTTCAGACATCCTAAATTTATATCAAACACTAAGAAATAAGGCTAGTAGACTGAAACACCTGTATCGGCAAAGCAGGTGAAATGGGATTTGTTAGCAAATAGAACACACTTGGAGGTTGGATTGTGGAAGTACCTGCAGGGAACCATTCCATCATAGGGGCTCAAAAGCAAAATGATTTGATTTGTTATAGTCAGGATGAAGCATAGTTTTTAAAATTCTCTTAGAGATTGAGCATGCACTGCATTCCTGGAGAAAATGGAGGTTATGAATGGACTGCGCTGTTCCATAGCCCTTGGGTTTGTTTACTAAAATTTTAACCTATGCTGCATGCATACTAATGGATGTGTGGAAATCAAGTGCTTGTAGTGCAATGTACCATGCTTCAGTTGCAAATATTCAGTCTGTGATAGCATTTTGAAGGTGAAGTATCACCCACAGCCTGAAGTGATTTATATCCCAGCACAGCTTGTCAATATTTTGGGTAGGTGTTGAAGCTTTTGGAATTGGATATTTGATGGGTGTGATATTGGTATGTAGGCAGTTTTGGGGTACACGTACTATTCTGAGTTTTTCAAGAGGCCACTGATTCTGTTTCTGTGGAGATATGAGGAGGAAGGAAGGATTACAAGTTCCTGATACCACAGACAAAGCTATATCCAGCTGCCTATAGGAAGTTATCTTGATGGCTAACCAATGAAGAGAACCCAGCCCCTGGTGGGTGGCACCACAGCCTTGTTTCAGAACATGGCTGTGTAAGACTTTACAGAGATAGCTGCAGAGTAAGCAAACAGGCATCCTGGACTCATTCATTTCTCCCTCTCTTGAGGATAGATGATATGTCAACAGCTTTCTCAAGATCCTGATTCTGTGCTTTGCCCAGTAATACACAGTAACTTGGAAATGTAAGTCAAATAATCCTTTTAGTCCATTATCTATTTTTATAAATATTTTCCATGGCTCCATAAAAGTAAGCTAAATTCTCTAATGTTGATTTCAATAAATTAACATTTACTTCTCCCCCTTTGGAAATAATTTTGAGAGCTATATTCAGTGCAATTTAATCATATTCACCCCTTCCCTTTCACTACTTTCCAAATGCACCCCTCTTCTGTACCCACCCATCTTTCTAACCTTATTGATATAAACCTCCTCTCAAGTCTCTGGGGTCACTGTAGAAGATCAGGTTAAAGCTTGTAAGAGCCAGGTCCACTGGATGACCAAAAGCAAAGAGTGTCTCATGGGCACACCAGCGTAGATGTTCATATGACATCACAGTCACCGTGAAAACATTCAGAAGATGGTTGGAAGCTCAAGTGACACAAAATGTCATTATGCAAGCAAGAATTTAGCATGAAGTTCTGCTCTGAGCTGAGAACTTCTTGACAGTTATAGCTGCTAGGACTGGATAGTCATTTTCATTTAAAGGTGTGGCCTGGGTGGACTGATCATGCTCCAGTGGATGGTCACATACCCAAGAGTATGTGGGCAGCACGAATTGGACTCAATGGGGTAAAAAACAAACTATAACAACATATCAATACTTAGATGGATACTGATCAAGTTATTTCAAAGTGCCAGTCAAGTAATACTTCAACTTCTAAACGTGAAAAAATTGGACCAAGATATGACAACTGTTAAAGCATATAGTTTTCAAATACTTGGGGATTCAATTTAGAAAATTTTTACCTTTGTAGTATCTTCAATGTTTCCCCCAAATTCAAGAAGACTGCTGGCAATATCTGGCCTGTCTACATACACTGCATGGTGGATTGCTGCTTCTCCATTGCAATCTTTAATATTGGGATCTGCTCCATGATCAAGTAGGACAGACACGATCTCTGTCTCCCAGCTTTGTACAGCCTGTGGATATCGTTACCAGGAAAACACTGTCAATTTAAAGAACACACAAGAAACTTCCCCCAGCTTTCACCATGATTTATATTTAAGTGATTTTAATTTTACTTTCATTCTAAACACTTAGATCAACTTAATTACTGAAATTGAAGTCTTTGAAATACCTTCATTAGTGGTGTGGACATTTGATTGTCAAGGGCATTAATCTCACAGTCCTTAAATAACAGTAAACAAACCAGATTGATATGGCCATAGAAGCATGCAAAGTGGAGCGCAGTTCTGTGGGAATGAGAGACATTTTGAAGGAAAACTGTAAGGCACTATTATCAACATACACAATCACTCTGGCATTTATAAATATTATATAGTATTTAAGTCCATAGACCCATAAAAATATTTAACTTCATTCAAAATTTATTTTTATTTGCTCTTATAATTTACTGTATTTAAAAATTTATTGCAACTACCATTTATCGCAGTGTGAATAATACACACAGCTGTTGCAGCCTAGATAAGTGCTCTATTAGTGAACTACGTAGTAAAGAGCAGCCTATTTGAGCAAAAAGAACATGACTATTGGGTGAACTCATTTTCAGTTTGAATCCTACTCTAGACACTACCATCAACCAACTACTTCTCAGCCTTCCTGTGTTGTGAATTCTTGTCCAGAAAATCGGTGTTAAAAGGAATACTTCTATCAAATTTGGATGACTCAATTAGATTCTTTGCAACTATTCAGAAAATATTCTTCAACAACAACTTAACAATCTTTTCGGTATTTAAGTTATGAATGTTAACACTATAATAAACATATTTCAAGTCAATGTTAGTTCCATTATCTCTATTTTGTAAATATATTAAGGAGTATAAATTTTAGAGTCTAAGAATATCTCTTCAAAACTTGAGACAAGTTCTGCAATAAACTTATGCTTCTGCTGCCTCAGCCTGCAAAGAGCTTGGATTGTAGATATGACACACCACTGAGCTTGAGATTTGGTTTTTCACGTATTTTAACTCAGCTAAAATTGAAATGTCATTTACAATTCATAATGTACAACAGTGACTGCCAAAACTTAAAGACAATTCTTAATACATAAGATAGCATGTCATTGTGCCATGCATGGTGTCTCTACTAAGTGAAATGTGATATATAATGTGATATACATATACATACATATATACATATCCATAAATATAAAACATTTCTAGACTTTTACTGGATTTTTTAAAGAAAGCTATGAAATGTACTATTGATAAAAACTGAAAATTATCAACAGCAAAATCTAAATGCACAGCAAACTTGGCTTTGATTTTTAAGGAACTTTAATTCAAAGGAAGTAAGTATGGAACTTCAAGTCAAATACATAAGAATGCCCATTTTTGATAATAGTTAAATTCATAGCATACAGAGAAATTAGATGTATGCTATGTCTAACGTCAGTATCTAATATCAATTTCACGAGGGAGATTTAGGACACTGTGGGCCACCTCGAGTAAACCCAAAATTGGGAAAGCAAGATAGTTTGTTGATTTGTAAATCATGAAATTCACTGCAAGTTCCATTCAACTCTATCAGAAGTAGGTAAAGATGTCAGAAGTAACTTTCAGGGAACTTGGAGCTTGTCAGCACATTGTGTTATTAAAATGGTGGTTGATCAAGGCTGCACTGAATAAACTTTCAGAAACATATGAAGTAATGAGTGAAGGAACTTAAGAGAAATTTACGGAGATGGGAGGGTGATATCCCCAGGAAACTAGTGAGAAACAACAAGAAAATGAAGGAGCAGCAGGAAGAGGAGCACACACCCATCTGTCAAGTTTAGATTATTTCTGTTATTTTCAGTGAGGAATATAAATGTTAGTACACACAGATAAAAGATCCATATTGAATGTTTTTGGGTGATTTTAGGTGGGAGGAAGACATTATGAGGAACACTACTTGATCTCTGTAGTTTCTACAGTTTACACAGCATTGTGTTTATTAGGTACATTGAAATTAATTCCCATTTCTTTATAGCTTGTTAGATTATTCTATTGTGTATTTGATGCTCCATAAGAAAATGCTCCATAGGGGAATTACGGGGTGACAGTAAACCTGCTGGAGCTTTAGTCTTATGGTTCTCCTTCTCCAGAAGAAGATCTGGACACTGGACCTGTGTGATCACGGGTACCAAGGAGACTGTAGTCCAGAAAGCACAGCAGGTCTCTCCTCACCCCTATTGCCCTCAATAGAGCTAGGAAAGGTAGGCTTCTCCCATCACCCGATTTCCTCAAGGCCCCTCATCCTTATCTTCCAAGTGTTCTTACCGTTTCCCTTCATCCTCATCATTCACATGAAATTGGTTCTTCCTGAGGAGTCGCACCACCACTTTGAGCTTTCCCATGCATACTGCCTCATGAAATTGGTTTTCAGGGTCATAAGGCTGGCGGTACCTGTCTTTAGTTCCACAGTGAAAGCAGGACAAGTATCCCTTTGCCCTGCTTGGGCCATCACAAAACCCCAAGGGGGTTTTCGGCTCCTTCTTAAAGCAGAAGAGCTTCCTCAGGGTGGACAGCATAGCTGTGACCACCTTTCTATCAACTCAACACTAAGTAATTTTATGAAATGATGAACTTTTAACCACTGACTGTCTAACAACCAGAGAGCCTAACCCTGCGACTCTCACAAGTGTGAGGCTACGGTTTGACCAGTCAAACCGAAGCATGCAGTTATAGAACAGTCGTTGCTAAGCAACACTGGTAAACAAAAGCATGCTCGTTCTTCCTCAGGCATAACTGACAGTTTATGGAGCAAATGGTGCTCACTGCGCATGTGTAATGTAAATGTGGCGGTCTCCTGCACTCGTATGCACATATCCTCAATCTCTTCCTCAGGTTTGGTGGATCCTTTCCTCCCCACTGTAATCTTGCTTGGTGCTTCTTTTCTTTTGGGACTGCAATTATTCATTATAAAATTTCTTCTTGGGTTTGTGGCTTGTTTTTATTTACATTTTTACTAAGAAGTCATGGATGGATTGCTTTCGTAAGGACATGGAATTTCTTGAAACTTCTCTCTGGTGTTTTTGGTTCTGTGTTTTTGCAATTTTCAGTGAGGTGAAAAGCTGTAAAATAACGATTTTTGTGTGCTTGGGAGTGATGGTACACACCTTTAATCCCAGTCCTTGGCAGGAGACAGAGACAAATGGATTTCTGTGAGTTTGAGGTCAGCCTGGACAAGTGAGCCAGAGCTGCATAGTGAGAACCTCCTCAAAAATGGCAAATTCTTTCTTTCTTTCTTTCTTTCTTTCTTTCTTTCTTTCTTTCTTTCTTTCTTTCTTTCTTTCTTTCTTTCATTAAGAGATTTTTCTATTCATTTTACATATCCATATCCACCAGGGATTCCCCTGTCCTCCCTCCTCCCACTCCCCGAGCCTTCCCTCACAACCCCCTCTCCCATTCCCACCTCCTCCAAAGCAAAGTCTCCCCTGGGGAGTCAGTAGAACCTGGTATGTTCAGATGAGGCAGGTCCAAGCTCCTCTTCCCTGATTAATGTCTTTACAATACAATGTGGAGAAGTTATTATCCAGCCATGGCTGTTGTGGTTCTAAATGTCTTCTGTAGAGCTGGTTCATAAATTTCCTTAGATATGAGGAAATTTCTGCTATTGTTTCACAGAACTTGATTTTTATGCTCTGATTATCTCCACTCTATCTGCAATACCAGATATTTATATTTAGTCTCTGAGGTGTTTTTGAACAAGAATGTCCCCCACAGGTTTAGATAATTGAACACTTGGTCCCAGATGGTGGTACTAATTGGGGGATGTGGAACATCTGGGAGATGGAGCCTTAATAGATGACATCTATCCCTGGAGACAGGCCTTGAATGGTCATAGTCTCTGCCCTTGTGTTTGCTCTCTGCTTCCTGAGTGTGGTTGAGATGGAACCCCTAAGCTTCCTTTTCCTGCCCCCATGTGAGCCATTTGTGCTAAGTCTCCCCACCATGATAGACTCCTATGCCTTTGGATCTGGAAACCCAAATACACTCTTCATTCTGTAAGATGCTTCTGGTCATGGTGTTTTATCACAGAAACAGAAAATTAACGAGTACAATATCTGAATAGCAGCATCCCAGAGATCTTGAATAATGTGTCAATTACATTTAATTTATTAATGCCTTAATATAATAATATGCCCACCTTTATTCCCAGCCCTGATGTTCTTCTGCTTGATTCTCTCTATTGCTGATGCATTTTAAAGTTTCTATACTTATTGCATAGAGATGTCCATGCAGAGAGTGAAGTCGTTTTCAAATTCTTTTGCCTGAGTTTCACATGCACAATCTGTGTTCTTTTTCTTATATATTCAGCTGTTTATGTTATCGTTGTGTTCTGTAAGCACATCGTCACTACTGTACAATTTTGACATGCTGGTAAAGTTATGTAAAATGCATATCAGAGCATTTAAATTATGTAGCTGGGTGAAAAAGTGGCTAATTCCTCCAATCCACAATGAAAGTTTATATCATCAACATTTCTTCTACAATAAGCAAATTCTATTTTACAAGTTCATATGGCCTCTGACTCAGTATAGGTATGTAAGTGTTATGGACAAGATCTTAGGTTCTCTTCTGTTTTTTATACAGAAGAAAGTAAGGAAGAACTGTACATTCAATTTGAGAAAATTATATTTGAATATTGCTTATCCAGAACAAAGAGATCTTTTTTTAAGCACATACTACCCATACATGATTATCAACCAAATTCCTTTCTGCAAGAAGACTTAGAGTTGATTCCTTAACAGAAGTTGTAAGGATTTGGCATTCTTTAAATACATGAGAGAAAGTCTATAATGAATAATTCAGCAGTATTCCATTTTACAGGTAGTTATTTCTATTGCTCATTATAGTTCTATGTGTATTTTATTAAAAATACTTTAGTTTAGAATTTATAAAATGCAGTTATTATACAGGTGGGTAAGAATCTGCATTTATTAATGCCTTAATATAATAATATGCCCACCTTGATTCCCAGCCCCTTTCCATTAGACAACAATTTGTATTATGCATTACTAACCTAGGAGAAACAGATCCCCCTTATGTGTATACATTCTCTATATCTACTTGTGATGACTTGATTTGGTGGAAAGGAGAATATATTTCTCAAGTGCAATAACAGAGATGAAACAAATTAGAAAACTTTCTATTTTGTGGGAGAAACTTTATGATGAATTTTCACCTAGAGAAAGAAAGGTGTATTTAATGTGTAATAAATAGCTCTTTATAGGTCGGTACACACTGATGTATAAGGAGATGGAGTATTCATAAATTGCAGCCTCATTTACATGTTTACATAACCCCACTTGAAACATCTACAACACAACTCCTACACCTGCATTTCAGTGAACATAGCTAGAAAAGAGGTGGAAAGATAAGGGTTGGAGTATCCAGAAATCTGCTAAAGGATTATGTCTTCCAGCTATGACAGGGAAGCTATGTCCATGAAGTCTCAGCACTATGGCTTCTTAAACAAGACCTGAGCAATGAAAATATCATTGATGTGCTATTTTGGATGAGGAAAATCTCATGCAGAATCATCGCTACATGTTGTTTAAGAAATGTTTCATGACTAATGAGAAAAAATTAGTTTTTCCAGAGATGTGCACCCTGATAGTTTATCCAATACCATGTATTTAGACCTAAAACATATAAATATAAGCAATGCATAATGGACACAGCAAGTTGCATCTACATATTTTCTGTATATATGTAAGAATAATTAAATCAAATTTAATAAAAACACTAAAAATATAGTATAATGAAAAAATATTAAAAGCTGCAAGGGAAAAAACAAGTATCAGATTAAGGAAGACCCATTAGAATATAAACCTGGCTTCTTAATGAAAACTCTTAAGTCAGAAGAACCTGAGCACAGGTGCTACAGAGTATAAGAGACCACAGATGCCAGCCCAGATTACTATATCCAGCAAAATCTTTAGTCATTAGTTTCTGCTCTGAGTTCATGCCCTGATTTCCAAGAAAATGGACTACACTACATAAGATGAAATAAACACTTTGTCCTCTGTGGAATAAAATGCTCTACCAACTGGGAAGGCATCTGACATGCTCCTTGGTAGACATAACATGGTGAAGAGAGCCTGAGAAAATAAATAAATCTAAACCACAATAGAACCAGATGTGATTATCAGGAAAGGGAACAGAATATTCAAGAACTGTGGGCAACTGAACAGTGTGCAGTTTTTATGTAATCAGAATATCAGAAGACAAAAAAGAACCCAAAAGAAAGGAAGTATTTAGAGCTGGTTTGCTTCAGACACTGAACCACGGATCCCGGAAGTTGGGAGTGTGGGTGATGATTGGAGACTTAAAAGGAAATCCTGGCTATATAGTAAGAAAAAAAATCATATTCTAGAAATTAAAATATAAAAGAGGAAACATCCAGCAATAACCCCGAGGAAACAAGAATGCCTCACATATGAAAGAACAAGGAAAAGAATTTTCTCCAAGATCTCCTTACAAACACAGGAGAAAGACAGGAAGGAGGATACACAACGTGAGTGAATTCGCCAGCCAGACTGTCCCTCCTAATGAAAACAGTAGGGCTTTCTCAGACCCCAAACAAGCAAATGAAAACAACAACAACAACAAAAACAAACCCTGAAAGTTTGTTCCCAGTAGCCTGCCATGTAAGAAGTGTCCATTGAATTGTTTAGAGAGCCATCCTTAGTTGTGGAGTTCTCAGCAGGTGATGGCTGCCCAGGGAGGGAGGGTCATTTCTTCACTAGTTCTCCTGCCCAGTGGACAGCCCGACGACCATGCCCATATGTCAGCACTGAGTGGTCCTGGCAGGCTGTCTTAGTTAGGGTTTCTGTTGCCATGGAGAGACACCATGACCACAGAAGGCAACTCTTTAATTGAGGCTGGCTTACAGTTCAGAGGTTCAGTCCATTGCCATCATGGCTGGAAGCATGGTGGTGTGCAGGCAGACATGGTGCTGGAGAAGGAGCCAAGAGTTTGGAGAAGGAGCCAATCCAGCTCTATATCTGGATTGGCAGGCAGCAGGAAGAGAGAGTGAGCCACTAGACCTGGCTTGAGCTTCTGAAACCTCAAAGCCCATCCCCAGTGACACACTTCCTCCAACAAGGCCACATCTACTCTAACAAGATCATACCTCCTAATAGTGCTACTCACTATGGACCTATGCGGGTCATTTTATGCAAGCCACCACAGAGGCTATTACTATATTAAACATAAAAAGTAGACAGGCAGTTTAGAAGGAGACAGGTTGGTGGGTCCAAGAGAGGGCAGGAATTGAAGGGAAGAAATGAAGGGAGTAACATTAAGATATATTATGTATGTGTATGAAGTGTTCCAAGAATAAATTGAAAACTTTATTTAAAAATTTGTTAGGAAAAAACAAAAAGGATGTAGGTCAGAAATGCAGATTGTCATGCTGCAAAGATGGCTTCATGGTTAGGGGCACCAGCTGTCCTTGGTGAGGACTAGAGTTTAAATCCAAACACCCACATGGTGGCTCACAACCACTGTGACCCCAGCTCCAGTGGATCTGATGTTCTCTTCTGGCCTCCTCAACGCTGTACACATGTGAACCTACACAGGACAGAAATGTAGAGTGCATGAAGGTAAAATAAGTACTTGTTTTTATTCTTAGCTATGATACATGTTTATGCACAATAATAAAAGGAATGTAAGTATGCATGCACATATGCTTAGGTCTGTACTTAAAATTGAAAAAGGAAATGGCTGCATCACAAAACAAAAGGACTAGGAAGATTTTTATGTGAAAAAATTATGCTCTCAAGAAAATATCCTGGTGCTATTTGAAAGTGGATTTGTATTATCTATAGTGAAAACTGTAAACTCTAGAGTAAAACATGGAACACATGCAAGGAGAGAAAATGGAAGCACGTACGTGCTCAGTTGAAATGCTAAGAGACACAGAAGATTTAAGATTAATTAGGAACAGCAAATGGGGACAGCCGGACAACAGCACAAAAGCACAGCGGGTTTTGTTTGTCAAACTTTGTTACCATTGTTATTGTTTGGTCTCTTTTCTTGATGTGTTAAAGGTTCATTTTTCTTGTATGTGTTTGTGCGTTTGCCTGCATGGCTGTATGTGCATCATGTGCATGCCCAGTGCCCAAAGAAGCCAGGAGTGGGCATTGATTCTCATGGAACTAGAGTTAGAGAAGGTTATAAGTCTCCATGTGGCTACTGGGAACTGAAGCCTGGTCCCCTGAAAGAGCAACAGGTGCTCTTAACCATGGAGCCATGTCTCCAACCCTCTTGGTTTTGGTTTTTCTTTCTTTGTTGTTGTTTTGTTTTGTAGACAGGCTTTCGCTAGGTAGCCCTGGCTGGCCTGGAACTCTCCTTGTACACCAGGCTGGCTTTGAATTCCGAGAGCTCTGCCTGTCTCTGCCTCCTGAGTGCTGGGGTTAAAGGTGTAGCCACCAGGCTTGCTGTTTGCTGCTCTTTCACTGAGAACATTTGCATCTGAGTCCATCAGGGACATGGTCCTGTAGTTTTCAGACTTTGTGTCCTTGTCTGGACTTGGCCAGGGTAATATGGGCATCACAGAACGTTTTTGATAAATTTTCTTTACTCTTAGCTCTGTGGTGCAGCCTTAAAGCCTTAAATGTCATTAGCTCTTTAAGAGTTTGATATCGGGCTGGAGAGATGGCTCAGAGGTTAAGAGCACTGCTTGCTCTTCCAAAGGTCCTGAGTTCAATTCCCAGCAACCACATGGTGGCTCACAACCATCTGTAGTGAAATCTGGTGCCCTCTTCTGGCCTGCAAGGATATGTGCAGACAGAACACTGTATACATAATAAATAAATAAATCTTTAAAAAAAAAAAAAAAAAAAAAAAAAAAAAAAAAAAGAGTTTGATATCAATCACCTGTGAAGTCATCTGGACCGCAGCTTTTCTAGGGAGACTTTCCACTATTTGTTCAATCTGTTTATCCATTACTGATCTATTTATGTCCTGATGATTCAATTTTGGTAGGCCATACACATTCTAAAGTTCTTTCTTTTTTCTGACTTTCTAATTTGTGTGTGTGTGCACATATGCAGATATGTGTGGATGAACATTTGCGGTGTTCACGTGTGCTGTGTATGTGCATAGGAAGTCAGAGACCAGGCTGGGTGTCATTCCTTAGGTAATATCCACCTTTGAAATAATTAGTTTTGAACACAGTGTTCACTGGCCTGGGCCTCACCAAGGGGCTGGGCTGTACGGTCAGTGAGCCCCAGGAATCTGTTTGATTCCACATCCCCACAGCTGGATTGTGAATGAACACCACTATGACTTGTCTAAGGACTGAACTCAGATCAATGCGGCAAGTACTTCACACATGGATCCATCTTCCTAAGCCGGTTCTCCTCATTTGTTATCATATAAATGCTGTAACGACAACCATAGCATTTGTGGTTCTGTGACAGGGTTTCCATTCCCGTCTTTAGTTTTATTGGTTTGCATTTTTCCTTTCAGTCTTTATTGGTCTACTAAAAGTGTGTCTCTTTTCTTTATCTTTTTGAAAAGCTGACTTTATTTCCTTGTTCTTTTCACACACAGCGAAGGCTCTTCTCACTCTGTCCCCTGTTTGATCTGTCCTACCTCTTCCCGCCTGCTGATTTTGGATTCGGTTCTTGCTTTTTCTAATTCCTTGAAATGCATCAGCAAGCCGCTCACCGGGTCCATTTCTACTTCTTCACTGTAGACACAGGCACTGGTCCCTCACAGGGCATTGCTGCTTCTGCACCCACAGCTCCGGTATGCTTTGCTTCCCTTTTCCTCTTGGTGTTCTGAGAACATTGAAATCTCCTCTGACTTCACAGTGTGTAGTCTCGGTCCCGACATCATGTGATTCATAAAATACCTTTCGTTGTTGACTTCTCATTCTATTTTATTACGGTCAGAAAAGATACAGGACGTGATTTCAAGTTTCAAAGTTTATTAAGATTTGTGGGCTAACATATGACTCTCTCTAGAGATGTCTCTCAGCTGGTACACAGATTGTCCTGTAGACGTCTGACGAGCCTGTGGTAGTTTGAGGTTGATATTTCCTTATTACTCTTCACTTGGATGACCTGTCTATTGGTGAAAATGGGTAATGAACAGCACATCATGATGATGTCCGAGTCCACTCCTCCCTTTAGCCTAATGGTGTTGGTCCTGTAAAACTCCTATAGCAATGTGAGACACAGATACTCTCATTCATATCTTCATGGTTAACTAATGCCTTGGCCTCTAGAGGAAAGCTCTCTTTTTCTTGCAGTTTTTGTCTTCCATTTGTCCTTGTGACCATAGCAGTTCCTGGTTACCTTGGGGTTCCTGTCAATCAGAACCTGATATCCACTCTTTATTTCCAGCCTGTGTGCATTTTTATTGGTGAGGTAGGCCATGCTTAGTAACTCATCAACATAATCTGTATTGTTTAATTTGAGAATTTATTCCATTTATTGCTGTGGGAGAGACTCTAGGCCTATAGGCTGAAAATGTATGCCCCAACGTTGCAGAGAAACTTTGGGTGACTGTCCAGGCAACCAGACATCTCTTGTTATTTCCAGAATTTTGGAAGTTGCTTATAATGTACTTCCTGTTTATTCAGGTAATATTATATCCTTCTGGGGTCTCGGATGGAGCTGAAGACTAGATAGTTATAATTATACTTTTTCTTGGTTATGATAAGAGGTAAATTAGCTATGAAATTTCAGACTCACAAATACAGAATAGATGATAAAATATTTTCTTTAATTTTGCCAAATACAAATAGACTAGATATTGTAACTGTAATTCTTGCTTGATAACTATTTTGTTACATATTAGTTTACTGTATTAAAATGAAAACCTTCCTTTTTGATTAGACAGAAAAGGTGGAGCACTGTGGGATGTCTTTCTGTGTACTGTGAATATGTGTTGCTCCCACTGGCTAATAAATAAAGCTACATTGGCCTTTGCCATCTTTTGTATTCCTTTACATTTAATGGCTTACTGTATGTTTAGTTACTGTTGTATTGATGTGAAAAGACACCACTACCAAGGCAACTCTTATAAAAGAAAGTAATTAAGTGGGGGCTTTCTTACAGTTTTAGAGGGTTAGTCCATTATCATCATGGCAGGAAGTAGACAGGCATGGTGCTAAATCAGTAGCTGAGAGCTTTACCATCCTGATCCACAGGCAGCAGGCAGAGGATGGGCAGAGGCAGAGAGAGATAAAGAGAGGCAGAGAGAGACAGGGAGAGATAAGAGACAGAGACATTGGACCTAGTATGGGTTTTTGAAACCTCAAAGCCCACCTCTAGTGACATAGTTCCTCCAATAAAGCCACACCTCTTTATCCTTCCCAAACAAATTTCCTCTCTGATGGCTAAGCATTCAAATCTACGAGTCTACGGGGTCCATTCTCATTCAAGCCTCAACACTCTACTATCTTAATTTTCACAATGTCTTCTCTGTGTAGCTGCCTTCATCGTAGAATCCATGCTTTCATGACACTGGTTCCCTGTTTCTCACTTCTGGACACAGACTCCCACAAGTGTTAATTTTCAAGCTTGTTTGGTGGCCTATATTTCCTTCTGTTCTTGTTTCTCTTGAGAAGTTCCATTTGGTTTTGTTTTAATGGAGCTTAGTAATTCACAAAGCTCTGAAGATTCATTCTTTTTTGCATATTCATGGTTTGACTGCAACATCTTTTCCTGGCTTAGAAGAAACCTTGCTATTATGACATCCAACGGATTACCTGGCCTTTCCTTCCAACATTTGCCCCTTCTCCTTTGGGCATTCCATGACTTTGTATGATTGTTGTTGACTGTATTCTTAAGCCCTTAGATGCTCTCTCTCTCTCTCTCTCTCTCTCTCTCTCTCTCTCTCTCTCTCTCTCTCTCTCTCTTTTTAAAAATATATTTATTTATTATTTATACAGTGTTCTGCCTGCATGTATGTCTGCAGGCCAGAAGAGGGCACCTGATCTCTTTATAGATGGTTGGGAGTCACCATGTGGGTTCTGGGAATCAATCTCAGCATCTTTGGAAGAGCAGCCAGTGCTCTTAACCCCTGAGCCATCTTTCCAGCCCCCCTCCCCACATTATCTTGAAGGTCAGTTTTCTTTTTTTATTATACTTCTTTTCTCTTTTCTTTTTCTTTCTTTCTTTTCTTTTTTTATTTAAAAAAAGGCTGAAGCCAATCGCCAAACAGTTTTTGTTTTAGTTTGATTTGTTGAAATCTTTATTTCCGGGATTTCTACTTGATTCATTTTCAAAATCTCCACCCCTCTGTCTCTCTCTGTCTCTTTGTCTCTTTCTCTCTCCCTGGTGCAATGAGAATGAAGGGCAATGCTCTTGGGTCCCTATAGTGTAATTTCTTTAATATTTTGTTTTATATCTTGGGATATTTATGCTTTGGTTTTTGGTTTTCTTCATTTTCATTTAAGGTTTTGTTAACTTTTATTATTACTTTTATTCTTGTCATTGTTTTAATAGTTTGCTAAGGCTATACTCTGTATATAATGATGCTGTTTTAAAGGCCCCATTGAGTAAAATGAATGTATTTTATGAATAAAATACAATTTCAAACTTTTCACTCTGAGAAACATGCTGTTTTTTCTAATCCAGCACAGTGTGTATTTTCCAGATCAACTTCTATCAGTTTTTAAAAGTTGAGAAAAAATCCTGCCCAGTAGCTCTCTGACACTTTTCCCTCTTCTTTAGTCAGGTGAGGTTTCACACTCCTGTAAACCCAGAACTCACAGGCTTGGATGTATCTCAGTAAGTTCTAGGAAGCTCGGGCTGCACAAGGATTTCCCAGACATGGGTCTCAGGACTACACAGGGGGATGGCACCTTGGATGTGGATGGTATAGCCTACTCCATGGATAACAACTACATAAGAGAAAAACTAGACATATTGTATCTTTGAGGTCATATATTTAGCTACCAGTTAAATGTGGTACACTGTATACACATGTTAACAAAATCATCATGTAGACCAAATTAAGGGAAACAAAAATATATTGCTCCAGGCCTCTCAGGAAATAAGAATGTTCATTAAAATTGTATAAAAGAAATCAGGAAATGAAAAGCAATATGCCTCTAGTTTTCTTGAAATATATCATGAGTGATAACAGATCAGTAGAGATAATTTCTTGTAAGACATGCTGGGATATTTTGTGGTGTTTTCTTTATACTTAGGGGTGTTTTACCACCACATACATGCAATTCCTACAGAGGCCAGGTGAGGGCAGAGTCCACCTGGAATTTAAGTTAAAGAGGTTTGTTAGCTGTCCTGTGGGTTCTCTGAGACAGCAATAAATGCTCTTAATGGATGAGACATCTCCCCAGTCCCTGCAATTGACCTTTATCCTCCCAGCCACGTGTGCTGTATTAGGTGGATTGAATCACTCCCAAACAAAGACTGAAGTTTATTGAAAACTGTAGGGAGAGGCATGCTAATTGTCTTAGGCTGCTACACATCCATTCAGGGCTCTCATAGGTTCAGGATCCTGCCCCAGTCTCACTGACTGTCAGAATGGAACAGATTTGTTAGATCTCTTCTAGGTTGACAACACCTATTCAGCCTGTCTGATGAAATGCAGAATTGAAAAGACCCTGCTGGGGGTGGAGGTAGGATGAGGAATCCCTCTTGATGGTCCAGATAAGCAATGTTGGGAGGAACCTCATGACTAGAGGGAGTGGATGGAGCCTGCATCAGAGCCACAATGTCTCTGGTGTAGAGTGATTCTGGGCAAAACTGTAAAAGGAGAGAAGTGGTTGAAGGTGCTCTGCTACCACAGCAGATCTCGATTATATCGAGAAAGTTCTTCAAGATGACTGATTTACTCTGGTGAAGCTCCTCTGGGATAGATCTGAGTTCTGAGACTGAGAGTGAGGCAGAGATTTAATGTGTAAAGGAAGTAATTCCGTGTGCCTCCAGGCTAGAACTATCACTATCAAGAGCAAAAGGTACCTACTGTCTTCTGATCTTAGTGTGCACGCGTGTGTGTGTGTGTGCGCGCGCGTGTGTGTGTGTGTGTGTGTGTGTGTGTGTGTGTGTTGTCAGTTCTTGTCCCACAATAGCTAAGACATCTGGTTTTTCATTCCTCACTTAAGCTAGATTCTTTCCATCTCATAAAATTACTCATTTAATTTGATTACTGTGTGTTCTATTTGAGAAATTTCAGACCTGTGTTATTTTATTTTCTTGCCCAGTGATTCTGTGCAATTCATAACTGAGATAATGTTCTTGTGAGGACCAAACTACTCTAAAAGTTCTATCCCTGTCTGGTGTATTGGTCAGGGTTCTATGGGGTAACAACTTCTAGAATGCATTTCTATACATACAAAAGCCCACTTTTTAGAATGACTTAGAGGCTGTGGTCCAGGTAATTGAACATTGGCTGGCTATAATGGCAAAGTCCAAGAATCCAGTAGTTGCTCAGTCCACAATGCTTCATGTCTCAGCCCATCAGTAGTATAGTCTGGAATCTCAAAAAGATGGCTCCAATGCCAGTGAAGGAATGGACTTGCTAGCAAGGTGAGAGCAAGCAGTTAAAGAGCAAAAGCTCCCTTCTTCCATTTCTGTATATGGGCTTCCAGCACAAGGCCTGGCTCAGATTACAGGTGAGGTTTTGGGGCTCAAAACGTCTGAGTTAAAGGTGTTTCTTTCCTCATTAACATCCAGATAATGTCTTCCAACTACAAAGAGCTGGATTCTATGTGGATCTTCTCTCTTCAAATTAAGCAAAAATACCTCACAGGTGTGCCCCTCCATTTTTGGGTCTTAGTTAATTCCAGATGTAATAAAATTGATAACTAAAAATATCTATCACAACTTCACCCCATGTCAACTTGACACACAATTATATCTTTTTATATCATGATTAATTTCTAAATGTAAAACAATAACCAGGTCATAATAATGCCTAAACATGATATAATTATTCCAAGTACAAAGCAAACACATTATGTATTAGACCAGCTCAAAAATATGCCTAGCATGATTTAACTATCCCTGTACAACTATAAACACAATAAAAAGTTAGAATAAGTGGCAATGTCCCTTGAGGGACATTTTTTAGTATCTCATATTTAAATATGATAAACATCAATATTCTCCCTTCTTTTAGAATGAATGTTTTTATTTATTTGTTTACTTTTGTTTTTACATCTTAACCAAAATTTCACCTCCATCCTCTCCTCTCAACCCTCTGCCCACCTCCACTCTTCCTGATCCACATCCATTCCTCTTTCTCTTTCTTCTCTTCAGAAATGTGCAGGCCTCCTATAGATATCTGCCTGCCATGTCATATCAAGTTGTGGTGGGACTAGGCATGACTTCTCCTATTAAGGCTGGATATAGCAATTCAGTAGGAGGAATGGGTCCCAAAAGCAGGAATTAGAGACAAGCCCTGCTCCCACTGTTAGGAGTCTCACAAGAAGACCAAGTTATACAACTGAAAATATATGCAGAGGGCCTAGGTCAGTCATGCATGTTCCCTGGTTGGTGGTTCAGGCTCTGAGTCACTATGAGCCTAGGTTATTTAGTTCTGTGGCATGCTTGTGGGGCTTCTGACCCCACTATCACCTACAAAAATTTAATTTTTTATTCACTAATTTAAATGCATTGGTGTTTTGCCGTCATGTATGCCTGTGTGAGGGTGTCAAATCCTCTGGAAATGGAGTTACAAACAGTTGTGAGCTGCATCGATTTCTTTCATTATTTTAAAAATTAATTATTTCATATGAATAGGGTATGGAAATCTACTGATTGGAATTTAAAATAATAACATATATCCATTTACTTATTTTGAGAGGGGGAAATATATACATACATACATATATACATACATACATATGATAGAGAGAGAATGAACATACAATGCACACCATGCCATTTTGACATTCTGTTTATATGGAGGTCAATGAACAAATTTGTAGGAGTAAGCTCTTTCCTCCCACCCAACTAGGCATCTCATTGGCCCTTCCCTGGTACTTTTCATGATCAACTCGTGGCTTTCTGCCTTAGAGGATTTTCTTGTGGTTCTGAAACTTAGAGAATATTTTAATATTAAAGTGCATTGGAAAATTTGTGCAGAATTTTGTTTCAAATGATTGATACTCTTAATAAAAGTTCACCCTAGGGGTAAGAATTCTTGATGGGATGAGGGTTGCTGTGTGTCTAGCTTGAAGAAACTGCTTGTCCAGAGTAATTCATGGGAAAAAGCAAAAGTGAAGTTACTCTGGCATACAGGTAAGTGAGTTCACTGAAAATAACCAGTGAAAAAGCACCAAGGAAGGTTCCAGGGTGAGTCATTGAGATGCCATGTTCCTTCTTGGCATTGTGCCTTTGAGAGTCTGTCCTATGTGCCCCATGCACTTGTCAGGTCTAAGGTTATTTGTCATTAGTGATCTGAGACCACTGTGGATACTTCAGGTTTCAGCATTTAACCACTTACAGCAATCATCACATACTTTTCCCAATATAACATTCTTACAAGGATCAAAATTTCCAAGGTACTTCTGAACTTAGATAGCCTTTGTTGTTACTGCATGTTTTAGCATACTAATGTCTCGAAGACTCAGAGAAAAACATTCCACTTAGATGAAGTACCTTGTACATTTCAATCTCTAGATACTTTTAAAAGAAGAATCAATGAAAAGTTGATGCAAAATGACATGCACAGAACATGATATACTGAGATGCATCTTTAAATTTATATAAAAGTTACACTTCAGGATCAAATATGAGCACAGTCATTAATTATACCCAGACTTTTGCTTTATTGCATACTTGTTGGCATTCAGAATATGCTATATCAAAACATGGGGATTGACATAGGAAGTTATTTGAGTGGATAAATGAATGTGAGGAAGGACTCAGATCTTCCCCTGAAACTGCTCATAAAACCTAGAAAGGATTTCCTGACAATTTCCTGAAGCAGGTCAGAAGCACCACATGTCCCTCCATGGAGGAAACGTGCAGCCTCATATCTGAAGACTGATGAAGGCACACAGAGAGGACATGATCCAAAAGCCCTCACTATTTGCCATTCATCTGCTTGTCTCCTATTGCTTTCATTTTGACACATATTTCATATTTCCATCAACTTCCACTTTCACATTCCACTTTCCATCAACTCTAGAATAAAACCTCAGGTCTACTACATACTCTCAGAGGCGCAGTGCTGGCCCTGAGCCATGGTGCATGTTCACAGCTCAATACCATGCTGCATGGGTAAAATGACTGGACCTACCAGGAGTTGAGTATCAGAAAAGCTAAGAAGGGTAGGGATACTGGGAAACATGGGAGATACATAAAGGCATCATTTTGTGGTAGGAAGGAACTCTGGTGAACATGAAGGCTTTAGCCCACTCCAAGGATCAGGACCATAATGAAATCTAGAGTAAGGGCCCATAATTTTGGGGCCATGTGCACCTCTGTGCCTACACATTGTAGAATTTGGAGACAGAAGCCTGATATGAGACCAGATGAGTGTTTGGAAGACTCCCTTTCATTGGTAGCCTTGTCCTGGTTTCTAGCAGCCTGCAGGGTCAGTAATTCCTCTTGAGATGATCTCCACAGCAGGATTGATGCCCTTTCACCATCTCCATGTGCTCCATGGGTCACTCGACCTGCACCTGGGATGTTACCCCACTTCTAAACTAAGGAGTGTTCTGCAGCTGTTGGGACAGTTTTTGGCAGGAGTCTGTGAAGCTTCTGGTGGCTGCCATTTGGAAGAGGCATGTAGACTTCTGGGGATGGATTAATTCTGTTTGCTTGCTCTTCCTGTTGAAACTTTAGGCACAAGTGTCAAAGGCTTTGTTCTTGTCTTTCATGCTTGGTAGCCTGACTAGGGGTGGCATAGACCAGGGAATGAGACCTGTTCAAAGACAGCGCAGGCATGTACATTGGTAGCAGTTGCTCTTATACTTTCATAGGTATCAAACAGTTTTAGTGAGAGATACCTCTTTCCATCTTTTACCTGATAGCTGGAAGCTCATTAAGTTGGGTCTAAGAGGGAACTCTCCAAATGAGTATGGTGTCTGGCTGGGTGCACGGGGGTCTGGGATTCAGGGTTAGAGGCTCCCCAGGGCAAATGACAGTGAGGTGGGGATGGATGGCAGCTGATGATGCTATGTTCACCTTCTCCCAACTCCCTTGCTCACTAAGTGGCTGGGCATCAATACTATATGCTTTTATGATTAAGTAATTTGATACTGATTAAGTGAAGTCAAAATGTTGCTACTAATGTACATTTAAAGTACCTGACTCTTTCAATTGTAAATTAGAATATTTACTTAATATTATGTGAAAATATGCACACTTAAGGATTACTTCTTAAGCACAAGATATTCTATGTAATGACAATTAATTCTGGATGAAAACAATCTTGAAAAAATTATCTCATGTCTAAGCAATTTTGGGTTTTTTTTTCTACCTTAGGAAGACTTGTGCTGTGAAAGTTTGCACTAGGTAAGTGAATATGCTTTTCTTTTGGTAATCTCTGTTTTGTTGTGGAGTCTTTAAAAAGAAACCTAAGATGGGTAGAAATAAATGATAAGACTCTCCTCTTTTTAAAAAAAGTACTCTCCTCTCAAAAACATCTTCTATTAGCCCACCATAATCTGTTTTATTATGCCTTTTAAGGATATCTTGGAAGTTTGTTAATTTGAATGCAATAAGCCCCCATAATCTCATAGGGATTGGCACTATTAGGGAGTGTGGCTTTGTTGGAGAGAGTGTGGCCTTGTTGGAGGATTATGTTACAGTGGGGAGGGCTGAGATGTCTTATGCTCATGCCATCCCTAGTGTCTCAGAACAATTTTTTGCTCCCGGTGGATCAAGATGTAGCTTCATCTCCACATTTTTCTCCTTCTCCAGCACCATGTCTGCCTGCATGCCTCCATGTCCTGCCATGATCATAATGAAGTAAACCTCTCAAACTGTAAGCCACCTGATTAAATGTTTTCTTTTAAAATTGTTGCTGTGGTCATTGTGTCCCTTCACAGCAATGAAACCCTAACTAAGACAGTAGGTATCCAACATAATCACAGAGGACAATGGACTCAGGAAAGAATTCTACTTCTGGACAACCCTTTGAGCATGGACTTTGGTATAAACCAGCTCTGATGCAGAATACCTTGTAAGGGGTTGTACATTTAGGTGTATTTGTTACAAATGCTTTTAGACCTGTATCATCTTTATAGACACCACTGTAGAGCAAGCCAAGGACAATTATTTCACCATGCTAAGTAGAAATCTGGGACAGCCATGTGTCATGCAGTGGGTAAGAGCTGATCTGTTGTTCTACGCTGAGTAGCAGCATCCAGAGTCAGAAATACCTTTCTCTTGTGTTCTGCCTTTTTGCCTCCTATTACTTTAGACATGACCTTTCACCCATTTAACTAGAACTTTCCCAACACATGCAGACAGCCCACCCAAGCCATCTCCTTCCCATGCTACTCACCCTAGTTACCTCTGTGTCTAAAAAGCCTAGTGTAATAAATGTTTCCTAAGTCTACACAGAAACATAAACAAGTCCATGAAGGAATTAACAACTCGACTTCTAGGCAACTAGAAGATGTTTTAGATAGAGAGAGTAGTGGCCACTACCATCACGAAGAATGATACCTCATGACTTATATATATTGAAGACTGCATTATTCAGGTGAGAAAAAATTTAAAAAAAATAAGATTAATATTAAAGTATTGAAATGATATAAGGTTACAGAAAAAAGTGTTGAAGGAAGTTTTGATATTCATTTCTAGATACTGAAAGCAAAGATTATTTATCATGTTTCTATTTCTTGAAAGTTACATTTTATATATTTTCTAATAAGGCAAAAAAGTGTCTCTGTTGTGAATTAAAAAGTTATGCCTTTCAAACAAACATAACAGGTACTCAGAGTTGAAGGTAGAAAAGAGCTAACACAGCAAGGTGGCCACTCGGAAAGTTCTGTTGCCTCCTTGGCGGGTGTCTGGGAGTTGGGATTTCAGTTTATCTTTATATTTATATACACATGTATATGCTGTTAGATATGGTTGTACATATTATGTATACCATATAGGTACTTATAAAAACATGCACATAACTATACCCATAGCTCTGCGTACAACATGCATACCATACACATGCTTACCTGTAGCTTGAGTTTTCCTGCCTGGCCCACAGTCAGGACAAATCTCTCTCACCTGCCAGTCCCACAGCCGCTCAAACCCGACCAAGTAAACACAGAAACTTATATTGGTTACAAACTGTATGGCCGTGGCAGGCTTCTTGCTAACTGTTCTTACAGCTTAAATTAATCCATTTCCATTAATCTATACCTTGCCACATGGCTCATGGCTTACCGGCATCTTCACATGCTGTTTGTCATCCTGGCAGCTGGCAGTGTCTCTCTGACTCAGCCTTCCACTTCCCAGCTTTATTCTCCTCCTTGTCTTGCCTACACTTCCTGCCTAGCCAATGGCCAATCAGTGTTTTATTTATTGACTAATTAGCAACACATTTGACATACAGAACATCCCATAGCACATACCAATACCACAAAGATTGTTTGTTTCTTTTTAATTTTGTTATGCCAAATTATTGTACATCTAATTAATTTAATGTATATTTCTATGTGTCTGCATGTGGGTGTGTGGGTGTGTGTGCATGCGAAGGTGTAGACAAAAAAAATGTTTCTAAATGTATGAAAGTGGGCTCATATATGTGAGTATAGTGTGTAAAAAAGCATGTGTGTATTGTGGCACAACAATGATGGTGCCCTCATCCTTTATGATGGGCTAGTGGCACTATTACTTTTGGGTGGGGCATGCTTGAACATGCTGCATTCTGTGCATGGAATTTCCACGCATCTAGAATACTGATGTTGTCTAAGATGTTGCTAACAATGTGTAGATGTTTCAGGTTCTTTCTTAGATGGATATCTACAATCTATGTCACATGTTAAGCCCTTCAGATAACATTTGACACCAAGCATATGTAAGTTTTCAGTTTCTCCTTCCTCTTCTACTGCACTTTCAGATTACAGTAAATCATCACCATCAAGTAAAAGTAAAAACACTTACTGGCTATCTAGAACTTGGTGAAGACCAGGAAATTGTGGGTTCCCAGGATACAATGATGTCCACTGGAAGACTTGCAGGAGGGGCGTTACTGCTGCAACTGTTATAACAGGCATCCAAGCTGAGACAGCAAAGAGACATCCCTGCTGGCCAACCATGTAAGTTCTCTTCTTCTGGATTCAGCTGCTGCAGACAGGAAAAGTATTTCAAGCTCTGTGATTAGATAGCTGGTTTTATTGAGTCCACCCTCCCAAAATCCTGTTTGGCTTTGAGAATAGCATAATGCTTACGCTGCATCTAGAAATAACAGGAAGACATTCCCAAGAGTTTCTCTTTTATAACTGAGATTTTATTGGTTGAGGACCAGTAGAAAAACATGTTAATTCAGTTTGGTTTTCTTTCTTTTTGCATGCCACAATTCTTAAGTGTAGGATTCCATCCTCATAAGATAGAGGAATGGAACACTGTGATACCTTGACTAACTCCTCAGATCTCTAAGATGCCTCCTTCCCACTATCCTTAAATGTCATATTATGGCAAGAAAAAAGCATCTATGATAAAAATAAATAAATAAATAAATAAATAAATAAATAAATAGGAAACCCAACAAAAAGGAGAGTGAGTTAGAAGAATCGCTGGAAATCTGAGACCAGCCTTGAGAGATAAACTTTCAAGGAAGGAGAGAGTCATGAAGGCAAAGGACAATGGGAGATTGGGAAGGGGTTTTCTCAAAGTGGGATATGACCATTATTTTCTACTACTAATCTCCACTAGCATTTGTTAGAAAAAATGACAACAGCTGAGGCAGAGTCAGCACCTGTCCCAGGACTCCACTTTCCAAAATGGGACAGGATGAACTGCTGTTACACTGCTATCCAGTGAGTGACAGCCTCAGAAGTCATCAACTACCATAATGAGAGGAGGTAGGGACAGCCTCATGGCTCTATGCTTTCTGGTCAATCCCACTTCAAGTTGTGTTTAATGATGGTGAAGGGACAGGCTGGAGGGCAAATTTCAAACAGCTCTGTTCCCCAAGCCCCAGGTACCGCAGATGGCACAATACAAGCCTCATGACAAGAGAATCTTGAAGACAAACTGAGTCCCAGAAATGATAGACGAGTATTTGAACTGTGTACATATGGCCTGAGACTGCCCCATCCCCAATGACCTTCTTCCACTCTGTAGTGAACTTCTGTGGTAGGAGAGGATGACTGAATGGGAAGTTGTCCCCAAGCAATGATGATAACTGTAGCCTTCAGGCACCTTCCCTAATTACCAGTCCAAAAACATCTGCATAGCTTGACCACCTTTGTGCTTCCCTGAGCAGAGTGAGGCCTGACCTCTGTAACACTCTTTAAGGAATCACTGTCATAATTATATTTGTGCCTTTGACAGGTTGGCAGCTCACTCTATTAAAGTGGCCTGTGATCCATAACAATAATAATGTGAGCAGGAAACAATTTCTGTTAAGTCAGTGCAGACATTCTTTGTGGGAAGACCTGATCGCACGTCAGTGAATGGACACGACAAGGAGCTTTCTTACAAGGGATCACAAAGGCATGGTTCATTGTTCCAGGGGTTTTCAAGGTAGAAGACAAATGACATTTTGAGAAGTTTTTACATAGCAAAGACCAGGGGAACAGCCTCATTAGTGCATGCCATGAATGACATACAGGAAAGGACACCATGCCCACACTACATAAAAGGCTCCATGAAGATCTTCATAACCCTCGTGTGCCTATCAAGGCAGCCTCTAGATCAATGGAGGTCCAGCCTCTGTTGTATTAACTGCCTGTGAGATGCCTTCATGGGAGCAGACCACAGAAGGAAGGAAAGGCAGTAGGGGCCTTGTTGGGACTCTAGGTTGTTATCTTTACTGAGAAGCAACAATTTTCCACATGAGCTCATGGTTCCTCTTTACCATGCCCACAGTCACCAATGCAGCAGCAAGGACTCTTCCAAGCACCACTGTCTCGTTCCTACTTCACCTTTCTATTTGTGTAATATGTAGTTTATTTCATCTGGACTCTGTGCTGTGTGTATTGGTGTCTGTACCCATTTCCCTTGGAAAGAGACAATGTTTCTCATAATATACTTGAGAAGAAAGGGAAGGGCAATAAATACAGTCCTCTATCAATATCCACATGTTATTTTTATTTCAGAATGGCTGAGCATAATCCAAGGCTAATTATAAATTACAAAGCAGCTTCAGGCAAACCTGGACTCAAAAGTATCCACTGCTTCAACCCTAAAAAGAAACAAGTACCAGCCACTCCTATCAATGTAACCAGCCTTAACTCTAACACAAAAACTGCCTGGACACAGCCATACCCTGAAGTAGCCCAGGCCAACATGGTCCCTGAAAAAGCCCAGGATAAGAACCTAAAGTGAAAGAAGATCAGGATTAACCATTAAACCATGATGTCAAGAGAGAAGTATTCCAAGGCCTGAGGATGAACCTGATGAAGACCCAGGAATAAAGCCTAAATTAGCAATGGCTTTCCCTCATCCAGAAAGGCCAGGGACCAACCATAAGAATAAAAGTGCCAAACCATGACCTAAGAGAGGCCTGCACCAAAACCTGAAGTTGAATAAGCTCTGACCCAGAGGAAAAACAGAGGTATCCCTGGGTCAGTCCATTAAATGGAAGAGCCAAGGCCAAAGGAGAAAAGTAAAAGTAACAAAATGAAATAAAACAAAAAGAAAAGAACACTCATGCCTAACCTTGGCCATGAAGAATGTTGGCCCCAACTAAGAGGGAAATGAGTTCTACTCTATCCCTTAGACGAAAAATACCTGGACTGAAAAAAGAAAAGGAGAATATCCATGCCTAACATTCACCTGGACTCTCATGAAGATGAGAAGTTGGCCTCAGCATAACTCTGACCCTGAAGACTGGGCCAAATGAAGAAAGGACACAGGCCCAGACCAATCCCTCAAATGAAAGAGTCCAGGGCAAAGCAGGAAAAGGAGAACACAGGGGCCTAATACTTACCCTGACAAAAGCCTGAGAAAAAACAAGGAGAGAAGAAGACCTGGGTCATTCTCTTAAATGAAAGAGGCCAAGAACAAGGCAAAAAAAATTGGTCTGCCTATAATCCTTACCCTGACCAAGTATGGACCTAAGGAAGAAGAGATTTGGGCCACATCATAACCTTAATGCTGACAAAGACCAGGCCAAAACCAAGAAAAGTAGTGGGACAGAGTCCCATTCTAGCTATGAATATGCCTGGGCCCTAATCAAGAAGAGAAGTGGGACTGGGCCATCCCCTAAATAAAGAACACCCAGAAAAAAACAAGAAAACAGCCATGCCCAGCTCTAATCCTTAATCTGAGGACACCAAGGACCAAATGCAGAAGCAGGTCTGGGACAAATATTGACTTGGAAGAATTCAGAGTTCATACAAAGCTCATAGAACAAACCAGGCAAAATCAAAAGTGGAAATGTTACAGGACAACCACAGACCTTGATGAAGAAAAACAACAAACCCTAAAATCAAGGGAGCTCCTGCCAACCCAATAGAGATATGTGGTCACACTTAATGTTGACCCTAGGAAGTCCAGTTTGAAGAGACAATTTAAATGGAGCCTGCTCCAACCACAATGAAGAACTCTTCCTAGGTCAAACACTGATATCAAGTAGCTAAGGACCAAGTCTTATGTGAACGTGTCCAGGCAATCTAAGAAGAGAAACATGCCTGACCATAAACTGCTATCAGTGGAGACCTGCAGCCTATTGAGCAAGAATTAAACTCAGAAGCCCTGAACATTAAGGATGTGAGGGCAGAATATTCTCTTCTTCAACCAACACCCTAACCAAAAGGGAGCCAGAAACACCATGTTCTCAGTGGAGCCAATGACTCTCTTACAGATGAAAGCAAATGGACATCATTAACATATTTGGTAGTTAGAGGGAACCTTGAGGCACTCTGATCCCAGATTTTGATTTCACTTGATATTTTACAGTCAATTAAGGCCTCAAAAAATACACATAGAAAAATATTGGTTGAAAATCTTAGACTCACAGACTTCATGTACAGATAAAAGTTGACATCCTGAGTACCAACTGTGTGGATCACATACATTTCATTTACAACATGTCCCATCCTCAATACGTGCAAGCCAAGATGTGCTACTCACCATATGATCCAAGCTCTCATCTGGGTAACTAATTAATATGGACATAGCATAATACAAAGGGGTTATACTACATGCTGTTGTGGCCTGATAAAACTCCAAATCTTAATTTCAACTGATATTTTTAGGAACAAACAAGTCTCAAAAGTAACACAGGAGTAACTCTTCCTACAAAGAAGCTTGGACTAAGCCAAAATAAGCCTTGTTCAATTTAACTGACATCTGGACACATTCTATCCTCCAAAAAGCATAGTTGGTTTGTGTCCTGATTATCAATACAGGTGCAAGGCACAAAACAGATCTCACAGTAAACGTGGCAGTTCCTTGACCTCCAGGTAACCAGGGCTCATATTGTCTTCAAGGGTGAGGGGTTAGTGCCCTCTTTCCATCCAACCCAGGAAACAATCCCACCACAAATGAGCCAGGATTTAAAGGGAACAAACCTCAGCTTAATGGCCAAAGGAAATAGACATACCCATGACTGTGGCCTCCTCTGATGCCAGGCCTTCTCAAATTATTTCTGGACACTCCAAACCTCATCTGTGACCTAGGACATACCTGTTCACCAAGAAACATGGACTCACCCATAATCATTTCTTCACTGATGACTCATATCAGATCACTGGCCATGAACTCCAATGCTAATCTGGCAGCTCCTTGATCATCAGGTAGGCTGAGCTCACATTCTCCTATGACATGAGCCAGGACCACATCATAGACTTTTTGGGTTCTGGGCTTCAAAACCTTTGTGTCCAATCCCCCTTACACTCATTTCCTTGCTCCAACTAAGGCCTCAAAGGAGCCAGAGGCTCTTGCTGACCACAGAAGAGTCTGTGTACCCATACTTCTTAGTTGATCCATAACTATACTACATAACACATTAAGCCTCGACCTAAACTCAGACTTTATGAAAAACTTTAGAGTATGCTATACAGAAGGGACTAAAAGACAAAGAACTCATACTGATACCTATCAGAATGAGACAAAACATCACCATGACCTATATGAAGAGACCACAGGTGCTTCCCCTGTACCTTCATATCAAGGAAACTTGGATCAGCTGAGTTATATGTCCTTTGTACTGACATCATAAGTTCCCTAGCCTCTCCTTATTGACCTTAGCCCTCAATCTGACTTGAATAGAAAATCACAGGACAAATTATGAAAGGAAAGTACACCAGTCAAAATGTGAAACCATAGTAGGCCAGGATAACCTCCAAACCCTGTCCCTGAAGAGCACTGGAATAAACCAATTCTCTAATGATGGTAGGGTTGTAATCTAAAACCAAAGTTCCTTTAGACAATTTCACAAAGACAAGGACTCTGTCATAGGAAATCCTCTTTTGTGTTGAGGGCATGGGACACCAATAGACTCCCTAAGCAATCTAAGCTAATAATAGTGCCTGTGGTCACTTCTCAGAAGTTGAAGGTCACACCCTAGTGACTGAAACATCAAGCACTTGGGACATAAGATTCACAGAATTTGGCCTAGATGTGATATTAAAGACCCCTCTATGAAGAATAGTTTCATAAAACTCGAAGGTGCTACAAAAGCTGCCAGGGAGGGACCTAATTAATTGTGATGCCTATTAACTGCAAAATGTCCAACAGGGTGGTATATCACTGAAGGTGAAATAATGGCACTCATATTGGGTAGTAACTGGTCTATCTAATAGGACTTAAGGCTTGGTTATCAGGGAAGAAATCTTGCCTGATAGTGGACTACGAGGCAACTCAGCATGGCTATTGAGGTCATGGATCTTATTTCAGAACCTCCTCCTGACACTTACCAAACTCTCACAGTTCCTAACTGAAATCCTGTATTAATCCTTGTATTGACAGTTAAGCTTAGCTCTCACACTCACCCATGTAGATAGTTTTGCTGTAGATTCTGCAGCCCATTTCAGAAAGCTACAGCTGGGTTAATGCAGAAGATGTGAGAATGTGGGGAGTCAAAGCCCACTGATACATCTACAACAAAACCCTCAGCACTTGTACCCTGCGATCACGGAATAAAAGGGGCCAGAAAGATATTCAGAGTCAGAGGGTCTGGAAGTCTTTTGCTAAAGGAGTGTCTCCTAGATAGGACATGGAAGCTGCACCCTGAACCCACAAAAACATGGTTCCCTCAAAAAGATTTCAACAAGAAAACACCATTAGACATGCTAGTGTGGCTGGAGAAACCTCACTGTGACTCTCTCATAGAAAAAGAGCTACAGGCAACTCTAGGCAGTACTGGAAGGGGGAGACTTAGTTTCCCCAAGGATGACCCTGTAACTGGTTATCAGTAATTACTAGACAGCCTGAAACATGCAAGAAACAAGAAACATACATGGCATTCAAACACAGTTACATATTTATGTATAGCTATGTATTTTATAATAAAGGAGAAGGATCTACAAATTTGTCAGAGACTCAGAGAATCATAGTAAGAGTGAGTGGGAAAGAGGTATAATTTTATTTTAGTTTTAGATACTGTAAGCATTAAAATTTGGTGGCCCTTTTATAGAGGCTTTGGCTGGGTTCGATACTAAGCATTATAATATTTATACAATGACACAACTTTCATGTGTTTCTATTTTACTTTAACAGTCCTTCAATCCTAGATGTCTGTTCTCACAAGGATTCACAATCACAGTAGTCACATGTTAGTCATGACAGTGACAGCCGACATAAGCCTTTACAATATAGATGAAATAAGGGCCACTATGCTCTCCCCAAGTCTTCACAGTACCCTACCCTAGTTGCCAAGCCCCTCACATTCAGAAGGTAAAAATACCAGTATTCTCCATAGTCACTGGATCAGAAGAAGCTGGATCTGTCATTTGATTCCGAATTATACAGGTAACTGAGTCTTCCAGTGTTTAGACAACAGAAAATCAAGAGTTATTCTACATGTATATTTTACATTTCCTATTAAATGACCCAAGGTAAGTTAATTAAGACATGACCCGCCACTATTTTCCTACACCTCATATTTTTCTTGTATCCATCTTTTTCATCAACTGGAAAAAGTGTCTACTATGTTTGATTTTGCAAATACACATAGGATTCTTTTCTGCTATATTCACATACTTATTAAAGTAGTTCTCTTTTCTATTTTTTTCTTTTTGGAAAGTAGAAAATTGTTGCTACTAGACAGGCATACATTTTTTGAGATGTTAATCACTGTAGAAAAACAATGAAATGAAACACCCTGGCTAGATCAAAGAGTGTGTGTCTTATTTCACAGTATGTGCAAACTAGGACAGGCAGTGCCTAAGTCAGAGGATACTTCATAATACATGGTTTTCTATGTCTAAGGTTTCAAACTCTTCAGATAAATCACTATTTTATCTACTTCTAATATTTTACTTGTTTGATTTTGAAGACCAGGTTTTGCTACAGAGGTTAGGCTGACCTTGAATTGTTTTACATTGGTATAGATTTTAGTTCATTGATACAAATTTAAAGTTAATTTTGTTATACTGTGTGTATATTTCTACTCTTGTTTAAGGTATTATGTTTGTACAGCTCATTTAAAATTGTAGTGGATAATTAAGAAATAGATTAATAATTAGTCATCTATGATAATCATAGTTGTAGCCATGTTAGTTTAGTTTTCTAGGTATGTATAGATATATTTCAGACAGATAGGTAGTCTTCAAATACTTCAAAGACCTACAAAATATGGCATTTAAAATATTTTTAAAAAATTTAGACTTTCTGGACAATGAGACATGTCTGATCCTGACAGCACTGATTTACTTCAGAGAGGATGGGCATCACAGACACTCTATATGGAGTTTATCTTCACCTTGGCAAAAATAGCCATTTGGGCAAGAAACTGTTCTTGCCTGGACTGCTTGATTGACTGGACTTACAGGACCCATAGAAAGATGACCACTGAACTTTGCTTGGCAAAATAGTCCTTCAGGTTCCTGCTTCACAGAAAAAACTGTCAGACATTCTACAGGACACAGAGAGAAGTGACTGAGAGACTCTAGGCCTATGGGCTAAATACAGATGCCCCAACTTTACAAAGAAACATTAGATGACTGTCTATGCTGCCAGCTGTCTCTGTCTACTCTCGCAAGACTCCCAAAAGTTGCTTGCATCCTTCTCCCATTTCTCAGGTAATTTTACATCCTTCTGAGTTCATTGATGTAGTTGAAGACTAGATAGTTATAATTTTCCTTAATGATAATAAAAGATAAGTTAGATATAAAACCTTAGACTCACAAATGTAAGATAGGTAGGATATCTTTAATTTTGCCAAATACAAACAGACTAGTTATTATAAACAGACAAGATATTGTAACTGTAATTCTTGCTTGATAATTGTTTTGTTATCCATAATTTTACTATGTAAAAGTTAAAACTTTCCTTTAAAAAAAAAGGAAAAGTGCTGTGGGATGTTCTGTGTGTTAAATTGTTGGTCTGATTGGTTAATAAATAAAACACTGATTGGCCAGTAGCCAGACAGGAAGTATAGGTGGGACAAGGAGACAGAAGAATTCTGAAAAGTAGGAAGGCTGAATCAAAGAGACACTGCCAGATGCTGCCATGACAAGCAACATGTAAAAGATATTGGTAAGCCATAAGCTATGTGACAAATTATAGATTAATAAAAATGTGTTAATTTAAGATATAAAAACAAGATAGCTAAAAGCCTGAGCCATTAGGCCAAACAGTTTAAAGAATATAAGAGTCTATGTGTTTATTTTATAAATGGACTACAGGACTGCCGGGGCTTAGCGGGAGCTGCAGAGAAACTCTCCAGCTACAGTTCTCTTTCTATTTTTTTGTTTTTTGGAAAGGAGAAAATCGTTGCTACTAGTCAGGCATAAATTTTTTGAGATGTAAATCACTGTGGAAAAATAATGAAATCAAACACCCTGGCTAGATCAAAGAGTGTGTGTCTTACTTCACAGTACGTGCAAACTAGGACCTGCAGTGCCTAAATCAGAGAATACTTCATAACACATGGTTTTCTTTTTTTTTTTTTTTTTTTTTTTTTTTTTTTTGGATTTTCGAGACAGGGTTTCTCTGTGTAGCTTTGCGCCTTTCCTGGAACTCACTTGGTAGCCCAGGCTGGCCTCGAACTCACAGAGATCCACCTGGCTCTGCCTCCCGAGTGCTGGGATTAAAGGCGTGCGCCACCACCGCCCGGCAACACATGGTTTTCTATGTCTAAGGTTTCAAACTCTTCAGATAAATCACTATTTTATCTACTTCTAATATTTTACTTGTTTGAGGTCAGGCTGACCGACCTTGAACTCACATCAGTGCTCTTGTCTCTGTTTCACAAATGATGTTATTCAGTGACCACCATGCCTGGCTCTTTTTCTAACATCTACAATGAATCAGCTATAAAGATCGAAGCATATTAACACATGAGGCTTGGATTCCGTGAGACATGACCTCAATGTTGGGGATAGGGCTATTTAAGATTCTACATGGAAGGGAAGGATAAAGAACCAATGGATAACAGGGAAGGGGGCTCCATCTATGTGGCCATGGAGAAGCCATCATTGATGCTGCTGTACACCTTCCAACACAGCTGCTGTGGGGACATTCTCCCTCCTGACAGTAACTGCTCACCTGGCTAGGTAACTAATCCCAATAAACTCATTGGTTCCTCAGTGTGAACTTGGTAAAGTCACACTTTGATTGGGGAACCTTAAGAAGAGTAGGTAGACATTGTTCTCTACAATTGGAGGAGAAACTCACATCATACACATTCGCTCCCACACATAAAATATTTGTCAGCTATTGTGACATGGTACAATTTAAAAATAAATAGAAGAGAGATAAAAATAGGCAATAAAAACAAACAGAAGTTTCCCATCTAATTTTGTTTTATTTGTATTAATTTTAATGAAATCCCCACCCTGAGATGCCTGTTTTTTAAAAATCTATATTCCAAATTGTAAATTATGGGTTGTATAAATAAAATAAAATATCACCTCATTTAAAAAAAAGAACAAATGCAATACATTAACACATTCAGAACCAATGTCTTCTGAAAATTTATCTAAAAGTCATACTGATGAGTATTTCTCTCTGAGGGCACTGGAGAAGATAAGGGGTTAAACTATAATGATATTCAGTAGAATTTCATACAAAAAACAAGGTAAATGTAAATTAACAACAAATAGGTTCTACTTTGTATATGAAACTGCTATGAATATTAATTTGTAAGATGATTTTCCTTGTATCAATCTTTTTCATCAATTGGAAAAGGTGTCTACTCTGTGCAATTTTGCAAATCTGATCACTAAGGACATACTAGTCATCTTATTAGAAAAGCATAGAGGTGCCTTTCTGCTCTCATAGTGCAAAGGATGTTTCACTGAACAAATACAATATCAACACCCATGCATTAGTGCTCAAGTCTGATGCTCTGTCCTGTAAGGCTCACAGGCAATAAAGAAACAATAATGAAACTTAATATTAAGTAACAGAGTCACAAGACTTTCCAAATGTTCATGTTTAGTCAGGTTCCAGGGTACTTCACAGCCAAATATTAATTCACCAAAAGAAAGAAAAGGATATGCCACTTAAGATTACCTTTTCCTGAACGTGATGTGAACACCTGTGGAAATGCTCAATAAGAATCACAAGGCTTTATGTCACTCTTCCTAAGGAATAAAAAATGGTTAAAAGCATAAGTGAATAAACTGAACAAGGCCCATCATTTGGATCTGGAGCCAAAATCTTCTAGTCCAATGGGCATAAATCTAAATTGCAGTGAGTGACTGTCTTACTCTATTCTTTCCAAACCTAAAAATTTGTATTAGATTTTTAATGCTATAGATCTGCAAACTTTTAAATAATAGTTTTAAAATTCTTTGAGATTTTTATACATAAATAGTGTATTTTGATCATATTCCCCTTCATTTCTCCCAGATGGTTCCTGATCCACTCTGCTAATTCCAACATTACTAAATTCGTGCCTTTTGTTTTGTTTTAAGTCATCTACCTAGGGCATATGCTCATGTGTTAGAGCCGTCACTGAGTTTGCTCAAACTACCTGGCATCAGCACCCTAAAGTAAACTGACTCTTCCTCCTCCAAAAGGCACCCACTGCCACCAGCTTCTCAGTTAGGGGTTTGGGCCAGTGAGCCCCTTTCTCTTCCATACTAGAATGTTGTCGGCTTGACCTTGGAGTTCATGAGTGCAGTAGTCCTGTCATGCCCAGAAGATCCTGTTTTATTTCAAGTATTGTAATATGCTACAAGAATTTCAGAGATATCAAACTTGACAAAAAATATGATTATGTGTTGAGAGGAATTCTGAAGAAAATGTTAATGTTCTTATTTTGACTTTTTTTTTATTATTTAAACTGCTTGGCCATTAGCTCAGGCCTATCATTGTCTAGCTCTTACTCTTATATTTAGCCCATTTTCATTAATCTATAATTTGCCACATGGCTCATGGCTTACTGGTACCTTACATCTTCCTTGTCCTAGTGGCGGCTCCAGGCGGTCTCTCCCTCTGCCTTCCTGTTCCCTCAATTCTCCTCTGTTAGTCCCGCCTATACTTCCTATCTGGCTACTGGCCAATCAGTGTTTATTTATACAGAGTAATATCCACAGCACTTCCCCTTTTCTTCTTTTTAAAAAAGGAAGGTTTTAATTTTAACATAGTAAAATTACATATAACAAAACAATTATTGAGCAAGAATTACAGTTACAATATTAAAGAAGATATCCTATCTATCTTTTATTTGTGAGTTTAAGGTTTTATATCTAACTTATCTTTTATCATAAATAAGGAAATTTGTAACTATCTAGCTTCAACTACATCAAAGACCTCAGAAGGATATAATATTACCTGAGAAATGGGAGAAGGATGCAAGCAACTTTCGGGAGTCTTGCAGGGTAGACAGAGACAGGTGACAGCCTGGACAGTCACCTCATGTTCCTTTGTAAAGTTGGGGCATTTGTCTTCAGCTCACAGGGCTAGAGTCTCTCGGCCATTTTTTTTTCAGTGTCCTATAGAATGCCTGGCAGTTTTCTCTGCGAAGCAGGAACCTGAAGGACCATTTTGTCAAGCAAAGTTCAGTGGTCATCTTTCTATGGGTCCTGTAAGTCCAGTCGATCAAGCAGTCCAGGCAAGAACAGTTTCTTGCCCAAATGGCTATTTTTGCCAAGGTGAAGATAAACTCCATATGGAGTGTCTTCGATGCCCATCCTCCTCTCTGAAGTAAATCCGGTGCTGTCAGGAGCAGACATGACTCACTGTCCAGGAAGTCTAAATTTTTAAAAATATTTTAAATGCCATATTCTGTAGGTCTTTGAAGTATTTGAAGATTACTTGTCTATCTGAAATATATTTATGTATACCTAGAAGACTTAACTAACATGGCTATAAGTATGATTATCATAGATGACTAGTTATTAATCTATTTAATTATCCATTCTAATCTAAATGAGTTACATAAACATAATACCTCAAACAAGAATAGCAATATATATATATATATATATATATATATATATATATACAGTATAACAAAATTAAGATTAATTTGACTTATTATACTCACACATGAGTTACAATTAAATGAATCAAGGCAGTACTGTATCATGAATTTGATTGTTGCTTTGTATACTTGAAAATGTTTAAGGTAATTTCCTCTCTCTACATAATTTCTAAAATTCAGAGTAAGAAGCTGAATGTACAAAAAGACCACTGGAAACTGAACTGGCGTACATCCATACTCTTGATATTTTACCGAGGAACTTTGGGTGACTTAACAGGCAGCCAGCTGTGTCTGTCATTCTAGGGTTTTGGAAGTTGCTTACAATGCATTTCCTATTTACTTAGATAATATTGTATCCTTCTAAGGTCTTTGATGTAGTTGAAGACTAGATAGTTATAGTTATAATTTTTCTTGGTTATAATAAAAGATAAATTAGATATGAAACCTTAAAATCACAAATATAGGATAAATAGAATATTATCTATTAATTTGACAAATATAGACGAGATATTACAACTATTATTCTTGCTTGATAATTGTTCTATTATATCTAATTTTACTATGTTAAAGTTAAAAACTTTCTTTTTAATTAGACAGAAAGGGGAAAAGCTGTGGGACAATGCTTTTGTACACTGGTTTAATAAAACACTGATTGGCCCGTAGTCAGGCAGGAATTATAGGTGAGGCAAGCTGACTAATGGAATTTTGGGAAAGGTCAGGAGTCACCAGCCACACAGAAAAAGCAAGATATGAAGGTAGAACTCAGAAAAGGTACCAAGACATGTGGCTAAAGACAAATAAGAATTATGGGTTAATTTAAGTGTAAGAGCTAGTCAGTAATAAGCCTGACCTAATGGCCAAGCAGTTTTAATTAATATAAGCTTCTGTGTGTTTACCTGGGTTTGATCAGCTGTTGAACCTCAGAACCATGGGAACCGGGTAGAACCAAGAAAACTTCAGCTGTACCTAAAGTCTTCCACTGTGACCCCAGAGGTTCATAAAAATGTCAACTTGGTGTGAAGTCACTTTTGGGTGAGGTATGAGACAGGGATGTAATAGCTATACCATGTGACATCAGCACATGGACATTCTACTGTATCATGGAGAGCCCTGGCATTCCATGTGATGTCACCAGTGTTGTGGCAATGCCAACTGTCATTGGGGCATTTGTGCAGTGTCTCGTGTTTCACCTACAGACATGCTGACTAGACTGAACAGGATTCTTGGGAGACAGGATGGCGAGCACAGGGAGGCCAAAGGGAGGCAGAAGGAAGATGCCCTTCAGTCTCCATGTCACACATCAAGAAATAAATGGTTCTGGGGAAAGCACAGTGAGTCCTGGGAAAGGGATGGGGAGCTTCCTGAAGGAGGAAGGCTTCAGCTGATCCTTCTAGGAGTGGGGATAAGGGGGTGAGAGTTTCTGAGAAGCCATGGGCATATCCAGGTCCTCTGAGTTCTTCAAGAGCAGACCTAGAATTGAGGATTTTCATGGATAGTTTGGCAGAGAGCCAGGGATGGTCAAGGCTGCAGCTGTTCTGTTGAGGGCCCTCTGCTTTCACTCTGAGTGGGAAGGAAGCACAGAGGGACTAAAGAGGTTTCAGTAGCAGCCCTGCAACTCACACACACTGGATGTCTTTTGTCCTGTGTCACTAATAACAGGGAAAGTAAAGTCCCCTGGCTAGAGCTAGAGGTTCTCACATTTTAAATAACAACCTCTAGCAGGGCAGGAGCCACAAAGGATTGCTGCATGTCAGTGATCCCTAAGGTTTCTGAGTTCCTGCCCTCTCACTAGCCAGTCATCTTTCCTCTACCTTGAATACATGATTGAGACATCACTCTTCCTGTAAGTTTTTGTTCTTGGTGTCAGAGGGTTCACCAGTGGATGCCCAGTCCTTAGGTATTTTCAGTCATACCTTTCAATAGTTAATAACAACTTTGCTAACATCATGAAGGCTGGAATGTATTCTGACCTGCAGTATGGTGGGAATGAAGCCTCTGCAAATGGCACATTAAGCTATATGATGGATTTAGCCTTTGCTAATACAAAACAAAACAAAACAAAACAAAAAGAGATTTCTGGGCTACACGCTGCTTTGATAGAAACATAGACCCACTATTTCTGAGAATTGATGGCTCCCAGAGCTGGCGGAAAACATACTACTGCCATGTTGGGAAGCTAAAATGGGCGGAACCAACAGCCACAGCGCCAGCGCGTTTCAGGCTTAGAAGGCTACAGTTTAAAGCAATAGGCTCAACCAATATAAAAAAATAAGCCACATAAAGATGGCTACCACACAGAGAATCTGGATTATGTTCTCTTTGATATTCGTAACTGAAGAAAAACATTTGATTACAAAAGCTGTTAAATTATGCCAAAATATATATTTTAAAAGTACCTTGACTTCAAAATTTGGATGTAAGGATATGTTGCTTTGGAAAGGAGGCTCTGATTTTGTTTCCACAGAAAGCCAGAGGCTAAGGATTTGTTCAAGATTAAGAAACATCAGATTTGACCAGCCAAGTCCTCCTGAAAGGTCTCCGATGACACCATGGCCCTGATGATCCAACATCCAAATGATTTCAAAGCTACTGGCTCAGACGACATACCCTCATGGACTATTTCATAATTCTAAAATTTTCTTTATGTCCCCATAAGATACAGCGCCCCCCTCCAGCAGGAAATAGTAAGAAAAACTACGCCCAAATTCCCAAATATACCAAGCTGACTTTGGAGATATATAAAGGTTAAAACCTTCCTTTTTAAGAAAAGAAAAGGGGAAGTGCTGTGGGATGGTCTGTATGTGAAGTGTGTTACTGATTGGTTAATAAATAAATCACTGATTGGCCATTGGCTAGGCAGGAAGTATAGGCGGGACAAAGAGAAGAATTCTGGAAAATGGAAAGCTGAGAGAGAGACACTGCCAGCCGCCACCATGACAAGCCGCATGGGAAGATCCCGGTAAGCCACGAGCCATGTGGCAAGGTATAGATTAATGGAAATGGATTAATTTAAGATATAAGAACAGTTAGCAAGAAGCCTGCCACGGCCATACAGTTTGTAACTAATATAAGTCTCTATGTTTACTTGATCGGGTCTGAATGGCTATGGGACTGGCGGGTGAGAGAGATTTGCCCTGACCGTGGGCCAGGCAGGAAAACTCTAGCTACAGCTGAAGCGTTTGGAAAAAGATTCATCATTACCTGTGTGAATTATCATTTTTCTGACAGGACCCTAATAATCCTCCACCATCCCCATACATTGTAACTGCCCCGTGGATCTTCTCTGATGTGCTTATTCACCTCATGGAACTGATCTTCCTTCCCCATTATCCTGAACTAATTCCTTAGCATCATTTATTTCTCATCTTATTAGTTAGCGATCATCAGGATGAGAAGAGCCATTCCTGGGCAAAGTTTGGAAAATGAGTCTTGCCCTTCATACATGATGAACTACTGAATTAGAATGAACTAGATTCTAATGAATCAGGGAGATCTCTGGATTGGAAGGAGGGGGTGCTGAAGGCTTTCCCCTGTGTCTCAGAGAAGGCTTCTGGAAAGGGTGGCTTGGCTTTTGTTGAACTGGGAAGAATTTATTATCAGATAGGTAACAACCATTGGCAGTGACCATAACAGTTCCTTCTCTGGAAATTCTATTGTATCCCAGAGATCCCTTGGCATCTTCTGTGAAAACACCAGTGTTGTGGCAATGCCAACTGCCCTTGACTCATTCATTAAGTGGTTACAGGGTTCACCAAAAGACATGTTGGCAAGACTGAGCTCAAATGATTGGCAGAGGAAGCCCTGGTTTTCTAAGGAGAAGATGATGCCAAAATTGGACCTTATCTTAATGAGGTTCAGTAGCTGTAATCATCTGAAGCAATGGGCCTCTGTTGCTTCTCTTGGTCCCTAAAGAGCAGATCCAAAGTGGAGGATTTCTGATGGGTAGTTGGCAGGGGGACTAGGAATGATCAAGGAGGCAGCTGCTAAGTGGGTCCACTGTACCTGGATCTCTGTCCTCTTTGAGTTTCTGTTTGATTGGCAATGCTCCCAGCCACAGCCAGGGAAAGAACACCTTGTCGTTACTGGCTCAGTCAACAGGAACTTCTGTCCAGGAAGCAATATGCATCCATGTACCTCTGAAAACAGGATCCCTGACATCCCCCACACATACCCTGGTGCTTAACTGTTCACAGTATTGGGAAAAAAATTTCAGGTCTTTGTAGAGGCAGAATTATTTATCTGCAAAGATATCCTTTGGAGAAAAACAAAGTAATGGGGTACATGAAGGTGAGAAAGAGGTTACTGAGAGGCATGAAAGGCTTCCTGAGGGTTTGTGTCCTTCTCTGCTCTGGGTGAATGGTGACTGACCACTGATGACTTCCCTGCATCCTGTTTTTTTCTTCTCCTCATCACCTGCTGCCATTTTCCTTTCACCTTTGCCTAACCTTGGTTCAGCTAACCTTGTCCTTGGAGCTTGGCATGGACTTTATTCCCTGAGAAATTCTGAACTTCAGAGGAGCTTGTGGCTGCATCTCAGCCCAGCAGAAGTCCCACAGCTATGCTGAGGTGTGAGAAGAGGCTGTCTCAGTGCACCCCTTAGACTCATCATACTCTAAAGCACCCACTCCATGTTGTGTCTGCAGCACTCAGAACCTGCTTTTATTCCAAACTTCTTCATACTGAGTAAAAAAAGCCTGATGGAGGGTTAGAAGAAATGAAAACTCTCAGACATTGATAGAAGTGTAAGATGGTGCAGCCGTGTGAGAAGCTATGCACAAATATTCAGAAAGTTGAACTGCAGACCCTGCGTGGACCATTGATTCAGAATGGAAAGTAGGTGTCCTCAGAGAATAGGGGACAACAGGGTTACAGCAGGACTCATCAGAACACCTCCAGCTAGAAACTATTCAGATGCCCATCTTTGATAAGGGAAAATATACAAGGTGGTCCATGGAATATTGTGAAGCATGGAATAATACATGCAATCATTTGGATGTGTGTTAGTCAACCTTCTGTTACTCAAAGAAATCCCTGACACAACCATCTTACTTGAAAGAAATGTTAACATAGACTTCTGATTTTATAGGTTTTCTAGTTTTCTGAGCATGTTACTTTGGGCCTAAATTGAGGTAACCTGTGGTATAGAGAGCTTTCATAGGAGAAAGCTGCCCTCCTTGGAGGCACTGGGTAGCACTGAGAGAGAGCAAGGGGCTGGTCCACTGCCATCCAGTGGTCCTGTGCTGGGGAACTAAGCCTTCAATGCACAGACAGGGAACTTGCTAGGAGAGCTTGAATTACTGGTCAAGGAACCCTGGTGTTCACCTGTCTGTGTACAGGTTTATAAGGCAAGCACTACATTGACTGATCTGCACACTGAGTTCTTCTTCCAGATCACCAGGCATGCATGTGTTATACAGACACACAGGCAGGCAGAACACCTGCACATTTAAAGTAAAAATAAAATGAAAAATTATGAAAACAGAGTAAAAGTACATAATCTTCTCCACATCCCTGTGCTCAGAGCATCCTGTGTTTTCCTGACTCTCGGCTGAAATGTGGGTAGGGGGAGTGTGGGTTAAGGAAAGTTAACTTCTCCATAGTGTACCAGGTGGTCTTCTTACCTTAGTGTTATCTGGGAAACTAAACATAGATGTAATGTAGTATGCCTATATGTATGCATCCACATACATGTGTGTGTTCAATTGTGTGTGTGTGTGTGGTGTGTGTTTGTGTATGTGCATGTGTGTGTATGTACAGGGGTGCAGGAAATCCTCTCCTAAAAACACAATCTTCTAATGAGCAGGAACATCAAAGACTTGAGGAAAATCTTCAGTCCCTGATGAAGCAGAGGGAGCTGCTCACCCGGCAAAGGGACTTGGCAGTAAAACTGCAGCAACACTTCACTGTGTCCCAGATGAGGTAGGAGCCCAGGCTTCCAGAAGCAGGTAGATCCAAGTGGGTCCACTGTACCTGGATCTCTGTACTCTTTGAGTTTCTGTTTGATTGGCAATGCTCCCAGCCACAGCCAAGGAAAGAACACCTTGTCGTTACTGGCTCAATCAACAGGAACTTATGTCCAGGAAGCAATATGGTTTCTCCTTGGTCTTATGGGCATTGTGTCCCCTTCTTCCCTTCTGAGACCTCTAGTATCCTCTGAATCCATCTCTTAGATTAGATCTTCCCACAAATGTTCACATGGCATCCAGAAACCTAGAGAGGGTCATTAATCATGAAGGAAAGTGTTTTCTCCTGCAACTTTATTTTCCATCAGGAACATCACGTTTAGAGATTAGTGTCTACACTTTGGCAGATGTGCATACTGTGGGAGCCCATTCTCGGGTTCCTTGTGGCTTTACCCAGCAGGTCCGCATAGAGGATGATTAGGACCACGGGCCTAAGTGCAGGTGTCTGAGATGGTCTGCACTTGGCTGTGCTGGGAGGAGGTCTTTTGCTCCACCCCTTGGTTTCTCTATAAAAACCCTGGGGCAGAGACAGTCGGGGCCCGTTGGAATAGGTTCCAGGCCCTCTCGAGGCTATCCTTTATTTTCTATCTGTTTATCTCCGCGATATTCTCCGCAATAAATCCTTCTATCTAATATTTCCTGCTGCTCGCACTCAAGAAAACTCTGGGGAACTGTGGGGGTGGTTGGGTAAACGCCCCACAGAATGGCGCCCGAACAGGGACTAAAGAAAAAAGAAAAAAGGGACTAAAGAAAAAAGGGGGGACTAAAAAAGAAGGGGGGACTAAAGACAAATGAACAGGGACTAAAGACAAAGTAATAGGGACTAAAGATAAAGGAAAATAATAGTTTTATTACAGAGTTTTTGGCGAAAGTGCTGAGTTCAGCCCTGCCAGTGGATGAGGCATGCCGGTGTTATGGAAAATATATATTTTTTATATATATATTTTTGAGAGGCAGGGGTTTTATCCTCGAGAGAAAAGGAAAGCGGACTGGAAGGATGTCCAATGCTGCAGCGAAATTCTCTTCTGTCAAAATTTTCTATCTTCTATCCCTTTCTCAATTTCTATCTGTGAAAAATAAGTATAAGGCATAGGGTAGTGAAATAGTGTAGGGAAAACTTAGAAGTGTAAGATTGTGTAGGAAAAAATAAGTAAGGCAACTAGACAGAAAAACTCGTCAATTTTCTAACTTGGGGGCTCTGAATGCAAACTGGGGGAAAAATCTTTCTTTGGGCTATTTGGGTAGTAAAAAAGCTCTTCTTCGAGCTTATGGGGAAGAATAAGTTTCCTATGGAAGCTTTTGACCTGGGGCAGCTGAAATGGTAAGTCCAAGCGGCAGGAGAAAGTGATTTCTCCCTGAGGCAAAAATGGGGATGTAAAAAGCCAAAAAGTTTAAAGTTGGGAAGTTTTGGGAAAAGTTGCTCTTTCTCTTGGGGGGAAAAAAACCTTTCTCTTAAAGCTTTTCTTGGAAAATTTGGGGGAAAAAACTCTAAAAAGCCTTCATCTTTCTCAAAAGCTCTCAAACTTAAAAACTAAAGCCTTTAACTTTCTCTCAAGGGCAAAAATTAGAATCACCTGAAGATATTAGTATGGGGACCACCTGTGATTAGCTCTAAGGGAAAAACAACAAACCTCTTAAGACAGCAAAACCTCTAAGTTCTGTTTTTCAAGCCTTAAAAATTGTCCCTGCAATGCAGGAGGCAGGGACAAGTTCCTAAAAACCTCTTGTAAGCTGTGTCTCTTCAAGCTAGTAAAAGACAGTGGGTCAGAGTACCCTGAGGGAAACGCTTGGGAGAGTGTGGGTAAAGAGCTACAGAGAGCCCAAAAGGGCCAGAAACTTTACCTGAGAAAAGCAAAAAAGCCAAGCTTTTCAGTTACAGTGGAGCTGAGGCATCAAGGGTTTTGTTTAAAAGCAAAAAAGCCAAGCTTTTCAGTTACAGTGGAGCTGAGGCATCAAGGGTTTTGTTTCTGAGTGAGCGTTTCAGAATGAAAAGGTGCTCCTAATCGTCCTAATGCAAAGATCCCCTGAAGCATGCAAACTGTTAGCATTGTATCCTCGCTTCTGACCAAAAACCCAGAGGTGACTGGCCAGCATCTCTGAGTTGGGGTGCATTTCGGGGATACTAGGGTTCCTGCAGTTGTAAACTTCCTGGAGCATAGAGCTGAGGCAGGAAGGTGCAGGACCCAGGGGAAGATTGCTAATGAACAAACAAAACTAAAGCCAGTGGGAACAGCACAGTTGCCTGCTCTCCTACAAATCCCGAGTTGGTAGGTCCACAGCTGCAAAAAGAAATCTGAGAAAAAAGCTTTCCTATCAGTAAGGACCTTTCTGGGAAAACAGTAAAGCTGAACTGTGTCTGAAGCAGTTGTGCTGCTGAGTCAGAACGCTGTCTGGGGAAAGAGCCCAGCCAGGGCAGAACAGCACTATCCAGGAGTAAAGCTTTCTTTTCTGTCAGAGAAAGCACCTCTTTGAGAAAAGCTTTGTTTCAACTGACTCCCCTGAGATGAGGGAGTGTAGCCCTGAGGGGTGATTGCCTCTGGCATAAGCTCTGTCCTTGAGCACCCAGACAAGCAAACGCAACCCACTGGGGGACTGGGTCAGGTGAAGGCCTGATGAAGTAAAACACCTGTCCTAGTGGGAGTTTAGAGATGGCAAAAACCTCCCTTGTTAGACTTTCAATCTGTACGCTAACCACACAGACCCTGAAAACAGACAAAAAAACCCTACCTTCAGTAGCAGGGAAAGCTGCCACTGTAGTGTCGGAAACTGTTTCTGGGGTAGAGGGGATAAACTGAGACCAAACTGGGAACTGTCTGGGAAAAAGACTCCGAAGAAACAGAAGGGACATATTCCTCCCCAGAAAATACATGACCTGTGAAAAGCTGCTAGAATTTGAGGCAGATTCCGGGGGAGAAAAAAGGCCCCTACCTCCAAAAGCAGCTAGGAGGGGAACAGAGCCACAGACAGATACCTGAAGCTCTGCATCTGGGGAAGGGAGGAACAAGCAAAATGAGATAGATCAGTGGGAGAAAATCTCTCTGAAAGAGCTATGGAAAAGCTGTTGTACATGATCTTGTTTTTCACTGACTGGCTAAAACACAAGCCCCTAGGAAAGTTGCTATCAGAAATGCCAGCCTCAATGCCGGCTAACGAGGCAGGTGTGGTTCTGATTTGGGGCCAGTGTTGGATGAAGGAGAAACACCTGTTAAAGCCAGTTGAGGCGAGAATAGAAATCTCCCAACGTGCCATAACTGAAAATGTAAAATGCTTGTTCAAATCTCCCGTTGCAAAAGCAAAAAACTTTGTTCAAACCTCCCAGGCAAGAATTTGTAAGCAAGTCTGGTAAAAAAGAACTTAGAAGTTGACTCTCAGACCCGAAAAGAACTATGGGAAATGACTGATGGAAAAATGATATAAAGGACTGATATAAGGGACTGATAGTATTATGGACTGATATAAGGGAAATGCATTCTGGGAAAGGTAGTTTTTTCCGCTAAAGATGGTGACATTGCCCTGAAACACGTTTGTCAGCTCGAAAATATGTTCATGGTAAATTTAAAATTCAGCTTTTAAAAGAATAAGGAGGAAAATCATCTAAGAGTTTTAAGTGTCAGTTCCAATGAAATATTGAAAGGATATGGAACTAGGCACTTCGTGGTTTGGGGGTTGGTAAAATGCCTTATTTACCCTAATAGCTGTGCAAAGTTTTTACGGTAGTTGGATGGCAAAAGGCTACCTTTAAGAGCAAACAAGCCACTTTAAAATCCTTAAGACAGCAAGAGAGAGCAGTTTATACACTCAACGTTGTCTTAGATATGAAAAAACTTATGTGAAATTAAAAGTTATTTACCTCTTGAACAAAGAACCTGCAATGAGTGATTCCTTTGCAAATCTAATTAAGGGGATAAGAAACAGGCATTCAAAAAAATGACTGCTTTATAGATGGGAAACAAACTTCAGAAAAGCTGTCTTACAAGAGTTGCTTCACCTGAAAGTTCCTTATAAGAAATCAATGCTAAATCACAGCTGCTAATAACATCAGTAGTTAAAGCTAATAAAATGAAAATGCTAAATCCTGAAAATGCTTTTTCTCAAAGTAAGCTAATGAAGGATATGTTTCATGAAAGAACATCTATGTTCTTGACTCCTTTGAATAGTAACAGTTTTGGTGAAAATATTGGAACTAACAACAATCCAGTCAAAATGTTTCAATAAATTCAAGATGCTATTCCACAAAAGAAAGCTGCCATGCTTTGTGGGCCATATTAGAGTTCACTCCAGTCTTCCTGGTCCTTTAGCTGAGGGTAATGAGAAATAGAAAGAACCCTGCTTGGGATTATGGAAGGGTACTAATCCTGTGTTAATATGGGGTCTAGGACATGTTTGTGTTTTTTCACAAGAGGAGAATGAAGCTCGGTGTTTACCGGAGCGTCTGGTAAGGAGCGTGGAACTAAGAAAGGTCAGCTCCAATGACGTTCCTACAAAGGAACCAGAATGAAAGTGGCTCGATCAGTGTTTCTGAGGTTTTGTCACTGGTTGATGCAAACAGTGAGGAAATAGAGTTCGGAGCTGTGCCACTTTTGGCTTTACTAGCTCCTTTGGAAAAATACGTTATATCGCCTAATAGCTGTGCGGTATTTGGCAAAGACCTTACAGCAGCTAAATATGGTAATTTCACCCTCAGTATGAAATGAAGTTTTTTCGGTAGAGCAAACCAAGAGTACTGCTATAATAGAAACATTTGTCTGAATTGAAGCACTTAGGGGAACTATTATGAATTTGGGTGAAGGGACAGCCTCTAGTTAAACACCGTCTAGCACTGACAGTGCATCTCTGCTGGGTCCGGAACGGCTGAGAGAACTGGCAACTTTGGAGTGTGGCGTCATCCTGGGAAGGTTACAGTCCCCTAGCAACAACTATCACAATTCTATAACAACAACACTCACTAAATCCCAGTGCTTTATAACAAAGCTGACTATAAACTCTAAAATTTAGAAATGATGTACGTACTTCCTGTCTAGTTAAGAGAATCTGTCTAATAGAGATAGTACTAATAATTAAGAGTAAGAAATAGAAAAAGAAGAAAATAAGATATGTGAGTTTGTAAAAATTATCTTGTTAGATCTGTGTTAAGAAATCTTTAGGTGTTTGCTAAGTTAAATATATGCTAATGGTAGCCCTGTATAAGTTTGTAAAATAGATCTATAGAGTTCCTTTAAGAAAATAAGCTTGCAAGAAATATCTAAGGTAGTCTAAGACGTGTAGTAATAAGCTTGTAAGAAGTAAAGATACTAATTGTAAATGTAAGTTTAAATAAGAAATATGATAAGTATATAAGAAATATATTTGCTAAAGTAGTTCTGTAGTTTCCTTAAGGAGTATAAATAAGTAGATGTTAATGTGTTATATGTGAGTTTGTAAAAACATGTAAATGTTGAATGTGAATCTAAATGCAAAAAATGTTATATGTGAGTTTGTAAAGTGTAAATGTTAAGTGTGAGTCTATTTTTAATGTATATGGTGAAAGAACCTGAGACACAGAAGGTAGTGTCCTACTAGACTGCAAAGCAGGCAGTCTGAGCGGTTTTTCAAAAGCTCCAAAAGCCGCTAAGAAGCTAAGAATGGCGGACGCCAGAACCAGCACAAGGCATCCGCAGCTGAGATCCGTGGAAAATCGACGCAACACAGAAAAACCTGAGCTAACATCAAAAAATGGTGCAGTTTAGACTACTACTGTCTAAAAAGGTCGGTCTGTGAGAACAAAAGTTGCAGAGACGCTTGTTTGAACTAAAATTGTTAACTGCAAAAAGTTTTGGTTGTAAAAAGTCTCTTCATATTTGGAAGTGAAAGCCTGATACCAGAATTTATTTCTTGTTTGAACTTTTTGAACTTAAAATGAGATAAAATTACAAAAAGACTTTGGTTATGGATTTCTTCATATTTGGAAGGCTCATACCAGAATTTATCATTTGAATTTTGGGACTTAAGAAATGAAATGAACAATAGAGATTTCATTGCAATGGGACAATTTTGAGTTTATTCATAAAAAAATGGAACTGTTTAAATGAAGAAATTTATTATTTCTACCTAGAGTCAAGATGCAGTTTTGTGTATGCATATATGCTTTATTAATTGGTGATTCATGAATTGTTTTGTGGAACTGTTTATGTAAAAATGAAATTACTTACAGAACTGGTTTTGTGTTACAAATGGAACTGTTTAAATTGAAACGTTTGGGTTTTCTAACTAGGCTTGAGATTTTGCTTAAATTATAAAGAAAGGGGGAAGAGTTAATATTCCTTAGTCTAATTTCAAAAGTTGTTTGAGGGATTAATGTCATGTTTTTGTTAGTAAGAAATGCAAATGGGGTATATTAAGAGACTACTTTTAAAGTGTAAAGAGTTTTATTAAGAAACTGCTTTTGGATGTTTTGCTAAGTTTTCAAAGTGTTAATGGTTAGATTGAGAAGATTGCTTTTCAATATGGGTTTGTAGGAATTGTATGAGTTTGGGTTCTTCTAACTAGGTTTGAGGTTTTCTTTAAAAAATTATAAAGAAAAGGAGGAGCTATGAGATTGAATTATGTTTGCAGAACCCTATTGATATTAATGCACCCTGGTTTTGTGGAGTTAAGGAAATATTTAAGTTTGATGTGAATACATCGAAGTTTTTCCTATGTTCTGTTAACAAGAAAATTCAAATGATTGAGTTAAAGTTGTAAGACAGAGAAAATTGTTAACTATATATAGCACCATATATGCTAATTCAAATAGTTCTGTTAAGAGTTTGCTTTGAATTGTAAGATTGAGAGAATTGTGACTATGTATAGCAATATTTATGTTAACCTGTTAATGGTAATGATGAAGCTAAGGGATTCTTTAAGTTTGTAGCCGCCTTAAGAGTTTTGGCTTAGAAAGGGCTTGAGGCAGCTAAGACTGCTGTAGTCACCTTGGACCTAATTCAAAAGAGAAATGCCATCTATATCATCCTCTACTCCCATACTGGGAGGTGTAACAGCTATGGAGATTGCTGTAAGCCATTAATAGTTTTTTTTATATATTAAGAAAGGGGGACCTGTGGGAGCCCATTCTCGGGTTCCTTGTGGCTTTACCCAGCAGGTCCGAATAGAGGATGATTAGGACCACGGGCCTAAGTGCAGGTGTCTGAGATGGTCTGCACTTGGCTGTGCTGGGAGGAGGTCTTTTGCTCCACCCCTTGGTGTCTCTATAAAAACCCTGGGGCAGAGACAGTCGGGGCTCGTTGGAATAGGTTCCAGGCCCTCTCGAGGCTATCCTTTATTTTCTATCTGTTTATCTCCGCGATATTCTCCGCAATAAATCCTTCTATCTAATATTTCCTGCTGCTCGCACTCAAGAAAACTCTGGGGAACTGTGGGGGTGGTTGGGTAAACGCCCCACAGCATACAGCAGCCTACTGCTGATTGCTGGCTCTCTGCAGTGTTTATCAGTTTCTCATGAGAAGATTTACTCTGGTCATAAACAGAGTAGGAGTTGACAAGCTAATCCCATGCAGGGGTCTGGGCTGTAGGAATCATCAGAGCCTTCTCTGCATTGCTGTGTAGGCTCCACTAGAGGGCAGGCATAGAGTTTTCCAGGAGGTTCACATTCACCTGGTATCTAATCAAGACCAGGTACATCTTTCCTGACCTGTGCCTCAGACCTTGTCATACTGATATTTCTCCAAAATGATGTCTTTGGACTGTTGAAGAAACATGCTGTTTTTTTCTAATCCAGCACAGTGTGTATTTTCCAGTTCAACTTCTATCAGTTTTTAAAAGTTGAGGAAAAAATCCTGCCCAGGTGTTCTCTGACACTTTTCCGTTGGTGAAGCAGGGAATGAACTCGGATGAAAGGTAATGCTGATTGTCTAGCTGTGTAGATCTGGTGGGGGCACAAAAGCTGACAATGGCAGGTCCCCACCAGGCTTGTGTCCCATCTGTCTTCCTCCCCTAGGTTTGAAAACCTCCAGCAGGAACTGGGGCAGACCACAGCCCAGGATGAGAGCCTCCTGCAGATGGAGCTGCTGAAGCAGAAACACTATGTCCCAGGCAAGTCAGCCACCATTGAGCCCCATCCCCAGCAGCCAGGGTATTCATGGGGTGTGTTTCCTTCCTTAACTTTTGTTTACTAGAGATTAATAGGTCCTGATTTTCTTGCCAGTGGCACAGCAAAACTGTTTCTGAATCATATTTTCTTTACTGATTTTACCTGACAGCACCTGTTAAGAGTACTGAGAAGGCTGGAGGAAGCCAGAAACACCTTGAAGGCATGACATTCTACACTCCAGGTTCAAGGCCTCCTCAGAAAATGCCACCTCTTTTCAGCTTTGAACTCAATAGTGAGGCAAATATCAACCTACCATCAGGGGATCCAGCCACAATCTGATCCACGTCTGTTGGCTCACTATCCTTGGAGAAAAGTTTGTGTCAGAAATGAGTATAATATCCAGAGAACACAACACAAATTACTAAGATCTCTGAGTCCATATGTGATGGGCAAGTGTTGCTGAAGATAATTTACTACAGAGAATAAGCCAGTTCCTCACCTCATTTACTCTTCCATAGTGAAATTCCAAAGGAAACTGAAATTTGTTTGTTTTATTTTTTGTTTTATTTCTTGGGATATTTATGCTTTGGTTTTGTGTTTTCTTCATTTTGTTTAAGGTTGTGTTAATTTTTGTTATTTCTTTTATTCTTGTCATTGTTTTAATAGTTTGCTAAGGCTATACACTGTATATATTGATGCTGTTTTGAAAGCCCACATTGAATCAAATGAATGTATTTTTGTGAATAAAATTCAATTTCAAACTTTTCACTCTAAGATTCTTCTTTAGTCAGATGAGGTTTCACACTTCTGTAAACCAAGAACTCACAGGCTTGTATTTATCTCAGTAAGTTCCAGGAAGCTTGGGCTGCACAAGGATTTTCCATTCATGGGTCTCAGGGCTACACAAGGGGATTGCACCTAGGATGTGGATGGCATAGCCTACTACGTGGACACCCACTACATAATAGAAAAACTAGATATATTGTATATTTGAGGTCGTATATTTAGCTACCAGTAAACTGTGGTACACTGTACACACATGTTCAAGAAATCATCATGTAGACCAAATTAAAGAGAAACAAAAATATTTTGCTCCAGGCTTCTCTGGAAATGAGAACATTCATTAAAATTGTATAAACAAAACCAGGAAATGAAAATCATTCTGCCTCTGGTTTTCTTGAAATATAACATGAGTGGCAACTGAACAGCAGAGATCATTTCCTGCATAACATGTTGGGACTTTTTTTTTTGTGATGCTTTTCTTTATACCTATGGGGTTTTTTTGCCACCGCGTACATGCAATTCCCACAGAGGCCAGGTGAGGGCAGATTCCACCAAGAATTTAATTTAAAAAGGTTTGTTAGCTGTCCTGTGGGTCTTCTGAGACAGAAATAAATGCTCTTAATGGATGAGCCATCTCCCCAGTCCCTGCAATTGACCTTGTCCTCCCATACATGTGTGCTGTATTAGGTGAATCGGATCACTCCCCACCAAAGACTGAAGTTTCTTGAAAACTGTAGGGACAGGCATGCTAAATTGTCTTAGGCTGCCACACATCCATTCTGGGTTCTCTCATAGGTTCAGGATCCTGCCCCGGTCTCACTGACTGTCAGAATGGAACAGATTTCCTAGATCTCTTCTAGGTTGACAACACCTATGAAGCCTGTCTGATGAAATGCAGAATTGAGAAGACCCTCCTGGGGTTGGAGGTAGGATGAGGAATCCCTCTTGATGGTCCATATAAGCAATGTTGGGAGGAAATTATGACTAGGTGGAGTGGATGGAGGCTTATTCAGGGGCCACATGTCTCTGGTGCAGAGTGATTCTGTGAAATTTATAACTGAGATAAGGCTGTTGTGAGGCCCAAACTACTCTGAAAGTTCTATACATATCTGGTGTACTGGTCAAGATTCTGTGGGGTAACAACTTATAGAATGCATTTCTATATATACAGAAGGCTATTTTTTAGAATGACTTAGAGGCTTTGGTCCAGCTAATTTATCACTGGCTGGTTATGATGGCAAAGACCAAGAATCCAGTAGTTGCTCAGTCCACTACGCTTGATATCCTAACCCATCAGTAGTATAGTCTGGAATCCCAAAGAAGTTGGCTCCAATACCAGTGAAGGTATGGACTTCCTAGCAAGGAGAGAGCAAACAGCTAAAGAGCAAAAACTCCCTTCCTCCATTTCTGTAGAGGCATTAGAGGCAAGCTCTGCTACCAATCTTAGGAGTCTCACAAGAAGACCAAGTTGTACAAGTCTAAAATATATGCAGAGGGCCTGGATCAGGTCCATGCATGATCCCTGGTTGGGGGTTCAGGCTCTGAGTCACTATGAGCCTAGGTTAGTTAGTTCTGTGGGATGCTTTTGGGGCTCCTGATCCCACTGGCTCCTACAAATGTTAATTGTTCATTCATTATTTTATGTACATTGGTGTTTTGCCTTCATGTAAGCCTGTGTAAGGGTGTAGAATCCTCTGGAACTGGAGTTACAAACAGTTGTGAGCTGCATTGATTTTTTCATTATTTTAAAAATTATTTCATATGATGAGTATATGGAAATTTATTGGTGGGGATTTAAAATGATAACATATATCCATTTACTTATTTAGAAAGGATAAAATACATATATACATATATATGATAGAGAGAGAATGAACATACAATACACACCATGACATTTTGACATTCTGTTCATATGGAGGTCAATGAACAAATTAGGAGGAGTAAGCTCTTTCCTTCCACCCAACTAGTCATCTCATTGGCCCTTCTCTGGTACTTTACATGATCAACTTGTGGCTTTCTGCCTTAGAAGATTTTCTTGTGGTTTGAAACTTAAAGAATATTTTAATATTAATGTGCATTAGGAAATATTTGTGCATAATTTTGTTTCAAATGATTGATACACTTAATAACTTTTCACCCTAGGGGTAAGAATTCTTGATGGGAGGAGGGTTGCTGTGTGTCTAGCTTGAAGAAACTGCTAGTCCAGAGTAATTCATGGGAAAAGGCAAAAGTGAAGTTACTCTGCCATGCAGGTCAGTGAGTTCACTGGAAATAACCAGTGAAAAAGCACCAAGGAAGGTTCCAGAGTGAGTCATTGAAATGCCATGTTCCTTCTTGGCATTGTGCTTTGAGAATCTGTCCTATGTGCCCCATGAACTTCTCTGGACTAAGACTATTGGTCACTAATGCTCTGCAGGCCCCTCTTGACAGTTCAGGTTTTAGCATTTAACCAGTTATAGCAATCATCACATAGTTATCCAAATATAACATTCTTACAAAAGTCAAAATTTCCAAGGCACTTCAGACGTTAAATAGCCTTCATGTTTACTAAACATTTTAGAATACTAAGGTCTCAACGACTTAGTAAAAAACATACCAGTTAGATGAATTACCTTGTATATTTTCATCTCTAGATACTTTTAAACATGAATTTCTGAAAAATTGATGCAAAATGACATGCACAGTACATGATATACTGAGGTTCTTCTTAAATGCACTTCAGAATCAAATATGAGCATAATCATTAATTATACCCAGAACTTTAGCTTTATTTCATACTTGATGACATTCAGAATAAGCTATATCAAAACATGGGGATTGACATAGGAAGTTATTTGAGTGGATAAATGAATGTGAGGAAGGAGTCGGATCTTCCCCTGAAACTGCTCATAAAACCTAGAAAGGATTTCCTGACAATTTCCTGAAGCAGGTCAGAAGCACCACATGTCCCTCCATGGAGGAAAGGTGCAGCCTTATATCTGAAGACTGATGAAGGCACACAGAGAGGACATGATCCAAAAGCCCTCACTATTTGCCATTCATCTGCTTGACTCCTATTGCTTTCATTTTGATACACTTTTCATATCATTCCACTTTCCATCAACTCTAGAATAAACTCTCAGGTCTACTACATGCTCTAAAAGGCACAGTGCTGGCCCTGAGCAATGGTGCATGTCCATGGCTCAATGCCATGCTGCATGGGTGAAATGACTAGGCCCACAAGGAGTTGAGTATCAGGAAATGCCCCCGAAGTGAGAAGGGTAAGGGTATTGGGACATATGGGGGAATACATAAAGGCATCATTTTGTGGTATGGAAAGAACTCAGGTGAACATGAAGGCTGTAGACCACTCCAAGGATCAGGACCATAATGAAATCTGGAGTAAGGGCCCATCTGTTCTGGAGCCGTGTGCACCTCTGTTCCTACACGTTGTAGAATTTGGGGACAGAAGCCTGATATGAGACCAGATGAGTGTTTGGAAGACTCCCTTTCTTTGGTAGCCTTGTTCAGGTCTCTTGCTGCCTGCAGGTCAGTAATTCCTCTTGAGATGACCTCCACAGCAAGACTGATGCCCTTTCGCCATCTCCATGTGCTCCAAGGGTCACTCTGACTTGTGCATGGGATGGTACCCCATCTTTAAACTAAAGAGTGTTCTGGGACTCCAGAGGCTTTAGGCACAAGGGAGATGTTGGTGTGCTTACTCTTCATGTTGAGACTTTAGGCACAAGTGAGATGCTGGTGTCAAAGACTTTATTCCTGTCTTTCACACTTGGAAGCCTGGCTAGGGGTGGCATAGACCAGGAAATGAGAACTGTTCAAAGACAGCGCAGGCATGTACAGGGGTAACAGCTGCTCTTATACCCTCATACATATCAAACAGTGTGAGTGAGAGATAACTCTTTCCATCTTTTCCCTGTTAGATGGAAGCTCATTAGGTTGGGTCCAAGAGGGACCTCTCCAAATGAGCGCGGTGCCTGGATTGGTTCACAGGGGTCTGGGATTCAGGGTTAGAGGGTCCCCAGGGCAAGTGACAGTGAGGGGGGGATGGATGGCAGCTGATGATGCTGTGTTCATCTTCTTTCATCTCCCCTGTATACTGTGCCTGGGCTTCAATACTATATGCTTTTATATTTAAGAAATTTGATACTGATTAATTGAAGTCCAAACTTTTGTTGTTAATGTACATTTAATGTACCTGACTTTTTAAATTGCAAATTAGAATATTTGTTTAATATTGTTTGAAAATATGGACATTTACGGATTCCTTCATAAGCAAAAGATATTCTATGTAACGACAATTAATTCTGAATGAAAGCAATCTTGAACAAAATCTCAGGTCTAAGCATTTGTTGGGGGCTTTTCTTCCTTAGGAAGACTTGTGCTGTGAAAGTTTGTACTCGGTGAGTGTTCATGTGTTTCTCTTGGCAATCTCTGTTTTGTTGTGGAGTCCCTAACAAGGAATTTAAGATAGGTAGAGCCTAATGATGAGACTCTCCTTTTTGTTTTTTAAAAAAAAGTACTCTCATATCAAAAACATCGTCTACTAACACCACCATAATCTGTTTTCTTATGCTATCTAAGGATATCTTAGAGATTTTTTAATTTGAATGTAATAAGCCCCTATAAGCTCATAGGTAGTAGAATTATTAGGATGTATGGCTTTGTTGGAGAGAGTGTGGCCTTGTTGGAGGATGTATGTTACTGTGGAGGAGTGTTGAGATCTCTTATGCTCATGCCATGCCTAGTGTCTCAGAGCACTTTTTGTTGCCTGTGGGATCAAGATGTAGCTTCTTCTCCACTTTCTTTTCCTTCTCGAGCATCATGTCTGCCTGCATGCCTCCATGTCCTGCCATGATCATAATGGACTAAACCTCTGAAACTGTAAGCAACCTGATTAAATGTTTTCCTTTTTAATTGTTGCTGCAGTCATGGTGTCCCTTCACAGCAATAGAAACCCTAACTAAAACAGCACGTATGCAACATAATTACAGAGGACAATGGACTCAAAACAATTTTACTTTTGGACCACCCTTTGAGCATGGATCAGATGCAGAATACATTGTAAGGGTTTGTACATTTAGGTGTATTTGTTACAAATGCTTTTAGACCTGTATCATCTACGAAGACATCATTGCAGAGCAAGCCCAAGGTCAATCAATTCACCTTGCTAAGTTGAAATCTGGGACAGCCATGTGTCATGCAGTGGGTAAGAGCTGATGTGTTGTTCTATGCTGAGTAGCAGTGTGCAGAGTCAGAAATGCCTTTCTCTTTGTGTTCTGCCTTTTTTTCCTCCTATTACTTCAGACATGATCTTTCAACCATTTAACTAGAACTTTCCCAGCACATGAAGTCATCCCACCCAAATGAACCCCTTCCCATGCTACTCACCCTGGTTACCTCCATGTCTTCAAAGCCTAGTGTAATAAATGCTTCTTAGTCTACACAGAAATATAAACTAGTACATGAAGAAATTAACAACTCGACTTCTAGACAACTAGAAGATGTTTTAGATAGAGACCATAGTGGCCGCCACCATCATGGAGTATGATATCTCATGACACACACACACACACACATATATGTATGTATATAATGTATACATATATAATGTATATATATGTATGTATATAATGAAGACTGCATTTCTCAGGGGAGAAAAAAATAAAAATATAGTATTAATATTAAACTACTGAAATGATATGCAGGTATAGAAAAATGAACTGAAGGAAGATTTGATATTCATTTCTAGATACTGATAGCAAAGATTATTTCTGATATTTATGCTTTTTGAAAGTTACATTTTACATATTTTCTAATAAGGCAAATACAGTGTCTCTGTTGTGAATTAAAAAGTTATCCCTTTCAAAAAAATGTAACAGGCACTCAGAGTTGAAGGCAGAAAAGAGCTAACACAGCAAGCTGGCCAATCAGAAAGTTCTGCTGCCTCCTTGGCTGATGTCTGGGAGTTGGGATTTCAGTTTACCTTTATATTTATAGACACATATTTATGCGGTTAGATATGGTTGTACATATTATGTATACCATATAGATAATTATAAAAACATGCACATAACTATACTCATAGCTCTGCATACAACATGCATACCATACACATGTGTACCAATACCACAAAGGTTGTTTGTTTCTTTTTTTTTCTTATTTTGACAATTTATTGTACATCTAATTTAATTTCAAAGTTTATTTCTATGTGTGTGTGTGTGCCTGCAAAGGTGTAGACAAATACATGTTTTTAAATTTATGATTGTGGGCACATGGATGTGTGTACTGTGTGGGAACAAGCATGTGTGTATTGTGGCACAAGAATGATGGTGCCCTCATCCTTTATGATGGACTATTGCAGTAGGTGGGGCATGCTTGATCATGCTGCATTCCGTGCATGGAACTTCCATGCTTCTAGAGCACAGATGTTGTCTAAGATGTTGCTAACAATGTGTAGACGATTCAGGATCTTTCTTAGATGGATATCTACAATCTATGTCACACGTTAAGTCCCTAAAATACCATTTGCCACCAAAACATGTAAGTTTTCAGTTTCTCCTTCCTCTTCCACTGCACTTTCAGGTTATAGTAAATCACCACCATCAAGTAAGTCTAAAAACACTTACTGGCCATCCACAACTTGGTGGAGAGAAGAAAATTTTGGGTTCCCAGGATACAATGATGTTGACAGGAAGAATTCCAGGTGGGGTGTTCCTACTGCAACTGTTACCACGGGCCTTGAGGCTGAGACAGCAAAAAGGCATCTCTAATGGGCAACTGTATAAATTCTCTTCTTCCGGATTCTGCTGCTGCAGACAGGAAAACGATTTCAAGGTCTGTGATTAGATAGCTGGTTTAATTGAGGCCACCCTCCCTAAATCCTGTTTGGCTTTGAGGGTAGCACAACACTTACACTTCATCTCATCTAGAAAACAGGAAGAATTTCCAAAGTGTTTTTCTTTTATAACAGATTTTATTGGTTGAGGACCAGTAGAAAAACATGTTAATTCAGTTTGGTTTTCCTTCTTTTTGCATGCCACAGTTCTTAAGAGTAGGTTTCCATCTGCAATAAGATCTAGCATACAGGAAAGGAACACTGTGATACCTTGACTAACTCCTCAGATCTCTAAGCTACCTCCTTTTGACTACCCATCAAATGGCACATTAGGGCAAGAAAAAAGCATCCATGGTAAAAAAAAAAAAGAATAAAAAGGAAATCCAACACTAAGGAGACTGTGTTAGAAGGATTGCTGGGAATGTGAGGCCAGCCTTGAGAGAGAAAACTTTCAGGGACGGAGAGAGGCATGAAGGCAAAGGACAATGGGCGATTGGGAAGGGGTTTTCTCATAGTGAGATATGTCCATTGTTTTCTACTACTAATCTCCACTAGCATTTGTTAGAAAAGGTGACAACAGCTGAGGCAGAGTCAGCACCTGTCCCAGGACTCCACTTTCCAAAATGGGACAGGATAAACTGCTTTTACACTGCCATCCAGCGAGTGACAGCCTTAGAAGTCATCAACTACCACGATGAGAGGAGGTAGGGAAAGCCTCATGGCTTTCTGCTTTCTGGTCAATTCCACTTCAAGTTGTGTTTAATGTTGGTGAAGGGACAGGCTGGAGGGCAAATTTCAAACAGCTCTGTCCCCCAAGGCCCAGGTACTGCAGATGGCACAATACACATCTCATGATAAGAGAATACTGACGATAAACTGAGTCTTAGAAATGGTAGACCATTATTTGAACTGTTTACATACAGACTGAGTCTGCCCATCGCCACTGACCTTTCTCTTTTGAGCAGTGAACTTTTGTAGTAGGAGAGGATTATTGGATGGGAAGTTGTCCCCAAGCAATGATGATAACTGTAGCCTTTGGGCAACTTCCTTAATTACCAGCCCAAAAACATCTGCATAGCTTGACCCCCTTTGTGCTTCCCTGAGCAGAGTGAGGCCTGGCCTCTGTGACACTCCATAAGGAATCATTGTCATGGTTACATGTGTGCCCTTGACAGGTTGGCAGCTCACTCTACTAATGTGGCCTGTGATTTACAACAATAATAACGTGAGCAGGAATCAATTTCTGTTGAGTCAGTGCAGACATGCTTTGTGGGAAGACCTGATCACACATCAGTGAGTGGACATGACATGGAGCTTTCTTGAAAGGGATCACAAAGGCATGGTTCATTGTTCCAGGGGTTTTTAAGGCAGAAGACAAATGACATTTTGAGAAGCATTTCCATAGCAAAGACCAGGGGAACATCCTCATTAGTGCATGCCATGAATGACATACAGAAGGGGACACCATGCCCACACTGCATAAAAGGCTTCATGAAGATCTTCACAACCATCATGTGCCTATCTAGCGGCGGCCTTCATCAATGGAGGACCAGCTTCTGCTGTTATATTAGCTGCCTGCGATATGCCTTCATGGGCTAGACCACATAAGGAAGGAAAGGCAGCAGAGACCTTGTTGGGACTCAATTTTGTTATCTTTACTGAGAAGCAACAATTTTCCACATGAGCTCATGGTGCCTCTTTACCCATGCTCACAATCCCCAATGCAACAGCAAGGACTCTCCCAAGCACCACTGTTTCCTACCTACCTTACCTTTCTATTTGTGTAATATGTAGTTTATTCCATCTGAACTCTGTGCTGTGTATGTTGGTGTCTGTGCCCATTTCACTTGGAAAGAGCAAGTGTTCCTCAGAATATACTTGAGTTGTAAGAAAAGGGCTGTAAACACTGTCCTCTATCAATATCCACATTATTTTTTTTTCAGAATGGCTGAGCATAATCCAAGGCTAATTACAAATTACAAAGTAGCTTCAGACAAACCTGGACTCAAAAGCATCCACTGATTCAACCCTAAAGAGAAACAGGTACTAGAGAGTTCCAGAATATCAATGTAACCAAGCTTACCTCTAACACAAAAACTGCCTGGACATAGTCATACCCTGAAAGTAGCCCAGGCCAACATGGTCTCTGAAAAAGCCCATGCTAAGCACCTAAAGTGAAAGTAGACCAGGATTAACCATTAAACCATGGTGTCAAAAGAGAAGTATTCCAAGGCCTGAGGATGAACCTGATGAAGACCCAGGAATAAAGCCTAAATTAACAATGGCTTTACCTCATTCAGAAAGGTCATGGACCAACCCTAAGAATAAATGTGCCAAATCCTGACCTAACAGAGGACTGCACCCAAACCTGAAGCTGAATAAGCTCTGACCCAGAGGAAAAACAGAGGTATCCCTGGGCCAGTCCATCAAATGGAAGAGCCAAGGCCAAAGGAGAAAAGGAAAAGTAACAAAATGAAATGAAACAAAAAGCAAAGAAAAGAACACCCATGTCTATCCTGACACTGAAGCAGGCTGGCCCCAACCAAGAGGGAGATGAGTTCTACCCTATCCCTCAGAAGAAAAAGACGTGGCTCAAAGAAGGAAAAGGAGAGTATCCATGACTCAACTTTACCTGGACTGAAGGCAGGGCCCTCACCAGGATGAGAAGTTGGCCTCAGCATAACTCTGACCCTGAAGACTGGGCCAAACTAAGAAAGGACACAGGCCCAGACCAATCCTTCAAATGAAAGAGGCCGGGACAAAGCAGGAAAAGGGAACACAGACAGGGGCCTAACACTGACCCTGACAAAAGCCTGAGATAAAACAAGGGGAGAAGAAGACCTGGGACATTCTCTTAAATGAAAGAGGCCAAGGACCAACCAAGATAAAACTATTGACTGCCTATAGTCCTTACCCTGATGAAGTATTGGCCTAACCAAGAAGAGATGTGGGCCATATCATAACCTTAATGCTGACAAAGACCAGGCCAAAACTGAGAAAAGTAGTGGGCCTGAGTCCCATTCTAGCTATGCATATGCCTGGGCCCTAATCAAGAAGAGAAGTGGGGCTGGGGCATCCCCTTAAAGAATGAACACCCAGATAAAACCAAGAAAACAGCTATGCCCAGCTCTAATTTTTATTCTGAAGACACCAAGGACCAAATGAAGAAGTAAGTCTTTAGCTAGAGTTTTCTCCAGTCCTGCCTGGCCCACAGTCAGTTCATTTCGCTCTACATGCCAGTCCCGAAGGTGCTCAAACCCAACCAAGACTTATATTACTTATAAACTGTATGGCTGTGGCAGGCTTCTTGCTAACTGTTCTTATATCTTAAATCAACCCATTTCTATTCATCTATAAGTTGCCCATGTGGCTTGTGGCTTACCAGTATCTTAACATCTTCTCATGGCTGCAGCTGGTGGCGTCTCCTCTGCCCCAGTTGTCCTGTTCCCAGAATTCTCCTCTCTCCTTGTCCCGCCTATACTTCCTGCCTGACTACAGGCCAATCAGTGTTTTATTTATTAACCAATCAGAGCAAAACATTTAATATGCAGAACATCCCACAGCATAGGTCTGGGACAAATATTGACTGGGAAGAATTCGGAGCTCATACCAAGCTCATAGAACAAACCAGGCAAAATCAAAAGTGGAAATGTTACAGGCCAACCACAGACCTTGATGAAGAGAAACCACAAACCCGAAAATCAAGGGAGCCCCTGCCAACCCAATGAGAGATATGTGGTCAGACTTAATGTTGACCCTAGGAAGTCCAGTTTGAAGAGACAATTTAAATGGAGCCTGCTCCAACCACAATGAAGAACTCTTCCTAGGCCAAACACTGATATCAAGTAGCCAAGGACTAAGCTCTGTGTGAAAGGAGTCCAGGCAATCCAAGAAGAGAAACACGCCTGACCATAAACTGCTATCAGTGGAGACCTGCAGCCTACTGAGCAAGAATTAAACTCAGAAGCCCTGAACATTAAGGATGTATGGGCAGAATACTCTCTTCTTCATCCAACACCCTAACCAAAAGGGAGCCAGAAACACCATGTTCTCAATAGAGCCAATGGCTCCCTTACAGATGAAAGCAAATGGACATCATTAACATATTTGGTAGTTAGAGGGAACCTTGAGGCACTCTGATCCCAGATTTTGATTTCACTTGATATTGTACAGTCAATCAAGGCCTCAAAAGAGACATACAGAAGAACATTTGTTGAAAATCTTAGACTCACAGACTTCATGTACAGATATAAGTTGACATCCTGAGTACCAACTGTGTGGATCACAGATATTTCATTTACAACACGAACTATCCTCAATACATGCACACCAGGATGTGCCACTCACCATATGATCCAAGCTCTCATCTGAGTAACCAATGAATATGGACATACCATAACACAAATGGTGTTATACTGCATGCTGTTGTGGCCTGATATAACTCCATATCTTGACTTCAGCTGATATTTTTAGGAACAAACAAGTCTCAAAAGTAACATAGGAGTAACCATTCCTACCAAGATGCTTAGACTAACCAAAAATTTGCTTCAGTAATTTTTTACTTCTTTAACAGAAACATGGTCCATAAAGTTTCTTTTTTCTTACAAGATTTGAGAGAGCTGAACTTAATATAAAATATTAGATCAAGGATGGAAATGATTTCTCAAAGAAGGATCCCGTTGTATTTTTTTTTTAAATTCCCAGTATGATGTGTAATGCCAATCACCTAAGCATTAACAAATAAAGGCTTTTCTCACACATTGTCAGAGTTCCTCCTATATTTAATTTTCCTTATTCTGACTTTTCTTAACATTCTGGAGTTAACCATCTCACCCTGACCTTTCAACTGCAGGCAATTCTACATTTCATTTCATCAACTTGCTACATCTCCACTTTACTTAAAGGATTCCAGACTAATCACTGAGTAGAGTGTCCTCGTGCTGCTGAGCTCAGTGCTAAGAACCCCCAACTAATTTTGTTGTCTTTATAAAAATAACATCCCCAAAGGCAATCATGATCAGTCCATCACATTCTGGAAAGTCTATGACATGACTTTTCTCTAAAATATGTCCTTAAAAAATTGGCAATGGGGATTTAGCTCAGTGGTAGAGTGCTTGCCTAAAAGGCCTTGGGCTTGTTCCTCAGCTCTGAGAAAAAAAGTGGTCTGAATGTAATCTTCAGAGGATCTAGCCTGTGACATATTTCTGGACCAGAAATTCTTGCCTCTCCATCACAATAATCCATATCATCATTCTAGAACTTAACCTGTTTTGTCACAACATCTCTGTATCATCTGCTGTATCCAGGATTCCTTGTTTTTTTTCTAGAGTTCTACAAAAAACCGAGAGCATTTATTTAGAAAGGTTCTTCGGGGACTAGAATGACAGGGCCCCCTGGATGACAAGCGTTTATCCCCCACCTGGCATATCAGCATAAAGAAAAAGTGGGACCACTGACAGACAATTGGAATGGAACTAAATTTGAGGGCTATTTCAGGGAATCAGAAGTCACAGAATTGTCCAGATTCAAAGGGCTACAGATGTTGATGAAAAACTTCTGAGTTCTTCACCCCTATCTAGTTCTCTGACCAATATGGAAAAAAGGACAAATGTTCTGAGTCCATTCTGCCTTTGGTGGACCCAATAACCACTGTATTGTATAGCCTGAAAAACTGTATATACTTTTATCTATCTATCTATCTATCTATCTATCTATCTATCTATCTATCTATCTATCTATCTATTATCTATCTATCTATCCTTCCATCACCTATCTCTATCAATCTATCCATCCACTTAACACTATCCATCCATCAACCCATCCATCCATCTTCTCCTGCTGCTATACTTCCTCTTCTATTTCTCCTTCTTGATCTTTTCTTATTAATCCAGAATATTATAACCATTTTTGCCTCCCTGAGTTTTTGCGGGGCCTTAGTAAATATTAATTACATCATAACAAATAAAAGCTTTTCTCTGTGGGGTCATTCTCCATATTTTCCCACCTGAAATCTTTGTAATCCCTATCTTTCCCAGCACTTGCTAAAGTGTGACATTCCTTAGATCTCTGACACTGTGACACTAAAAATCTTGTATAAAAGAGTGTTTGTTAAAAAAATGCAAGTTGTGCTTAAAACAAGCCCAAAACCTACATCCAACAACTTGATACTTTAATAACTTGCAAGTACATCATCTTAGTTTGTTTCTTTATATGACAAATGTAATTTAGATGTAATGAATTTGGTGAGTTGAAATATTCAGTGCTTGTTAGTCCTCTCCCATGAAGTTTACAAAAAGGTTTTCTGACTAAATAAATTCTTGTCAAGGTGTAAAATCTGTAGAGTTTTCTAAATGAAAATGGAAAGTTGCACACAAAGCCAGAAAATAGAGTTAATCATAAGTCAGATATTTTATGGAAGATAAAAAATCAAGATCTTATATTAAACTGCTGAATTCATTAAAATTCGTTAGGCAAAAATTCAGTACACTTGTATACAATTAGAATGTAATTCTCCGTTTGGAATAAAAGTGATAGAAGATGCCACTTAGTTTCGACCTTTTATACAGAGAAAAGGAAAATCATTGCTAGAACTTGCATTTGAGAGTCTTAAAATGGCCTGCAAAAAGAGCCTGTCTTAGTCAGGAAGTATTCTGTCTTTCAACTAAAGACTTTCAAAAGATCAATGAAACCTCCTGTCAAAGCTTGGCTCATGGGATTATAGGCTATGAGAACAGATGAGATCAATCTGAATGCCATAGAAGTGGGAAAGCAGGTCATGCACTTACTTAAACCTCCTTGAAATACAGGCTATGTAATCTAATGAAATCTGAGAGAAATTATATCGTGATGGACTGGCTCACAGGAAGCTTTGTGGATGCTTGGTTATCACAAGCAGAGGTCTCACATACACTGGAAGATGATGAAGGAAGGATGGGGTTTTCCTGATAAAATATATATGAGAGAAGCAGTGCTTTATGGACAATTCTCTGAGCATAGTAGAGCACTGGGCTGTGCTTACAGAAGAGGTCAAACATAAAATGGTTGATTCACCAGGGACTTTAGGACTGGTGTTTGCCTTTAGTACCTTTGCAGAGCTCCACAGGACAATGTGAACTTGTAGAAACAACTAACATTTTAAGGAACAGGTGAAATGTTGTGTAACAATTTTCCTTTTTATGAAATTCTTTTCTATTATTTTTGAGATTATAATTGCATTATTTTCTCTTCTTTTTCACCCTTCCAAACCCTCACAATACTCCTCCTTGCTCTGTTTCTAATTTATGTCCTCTATTTTCATTAATTGTTGCTATGTTCATATACATATATATGTGCATGAAGATATATATATATATATATATATGTGTGTGTGTGTGCATGTATGTATATCCATATATTTAAATTTCCTAAATGTAAAACAATCATTGTGTATAGCTAGAATATATGTTTCCAGTACTGACCATTTGATATTGAGTATCCAACTGTTTTGCTCTTACCTGGGTTGGACTATTTCCTTAAGTCTCAGAAAGTTCTGTGGAAAGAGAGAGGAAGTTCATAATACCCAGCAATTAAACCAATGTTGGGAAAGCTGAAACTTTCAGGATTAACAAGGCCCTTCCACTCCCAGGTTAAACAGGTGGTAACTAAGGAGAACTGAAGAATTCAGACCCTCTGACTCATTCAGCTGCAAACAAGTCATGCAGACACATTCAGAATTCATTAATTTGAGGGAAAATTAATTACACAATCTTCCCTGAGAGGCAGATACATAACAAGGAATGGATAAATAATATAAATATGGCCAACTTCTGGATTCCTTTTTATTTTCTGTACTGAGACAAAGGCTTAGTAGGCTTTGTCTTCCACCAGTAGACTGCCTCTTCCAGCTATCTGGTTCAGGACAGATAGGTATGTTCACAGTGAGTCCTGAACATGGTCACCTGAAGCTACAGGTGATCACCCAGAGTCAGATATTGGGGCAAAAGCTGAAAAATCAGAGAGGCAGAGCAGTAAGCCAATAGTTTTTAACCCTATGAAATCCTTCACCAAAAAAGAGTAAGCACCTCTCTCATCCCACCTTATCACTCCCTCTATCTGCCCAGCTCTATCACTTCTTTTCTGTCTGTACAGACCTCCAGACCTCTATGGTTAACTAATAGCTAACTCCTCCTTCTGATGTTCAGGCAAGCTTTGTTAGAGCACAAATAAAATATCACCACATTTCCCCTTTTTTTGTCTAAAGTAAAAAATGGTTATAACTAATATAAGAAAAACTATATACAATAAGTTCAATAACTATATAAAATATATACAGGCAATAAATATAATAAGTACAATAACTATATACAATATATACAGGCAATAAATACATCAACCATGTCTTCCATTTGCATTTGACAAAATCAGAAAAATACTCCATTTTCTATCCTATTTTTGTAAATCCAAAGGACTGTGTCTAATTCTACTTCTATCCTAATTTGCATTACCAACCAAAAAACATCTTTTGATGTCCTTCAAACTTATGCACTTCACACCTTTTTAGTGAGTTTCTTTTCTGAATTTCTTAACAAGGAAAACTATAACTATTTAATATTCAACTCCTTCAGAGACCTGAGAAGGAAATAACATTGACTGAGTAAACAGGAAGTACAACTAAGCGACTTCTAAAACATGTGAGAAATGACAGAAACAGCTGGTTGCCTGCACAATCACTCAAGATTTCTCTGCACCATTGGGACATCCATCTTTGGCCTACAGGCCTAGCATATCAGTCAGACTGATCTGGGAAGAAGGATTTTCTGAAGGGCCTTCCTACTTTGTCTTGGCAAGGTGCAGCAGTCCTTTCCTTTGTGTCATGCTTGTCCATTTTGGACAGCATACTGTCAGCAATTGATGTAAGGTCACTTTCTTACCCAGTGGCTAACTTTTGCCACAAATAAAGTAAACACTATCTTGAGTTTCTTCAATGCCTATCATCTTCTTTGAAGTAAATTGATGCTGCCAGGAGCAGACATGTCTCACAGTCATAAAAAAAGAAAAAAAACTCTATGTTATCATCTTAAATGCCATATCCTGCAGATCTCTGAAGTGCTTTAAGATGACCTGTCTATCTAAAATATATTTCTGCTTGACCTTGAGAACAAACCTAATATGACTACATGTTTCATTGTAATGAATAAGTACTAACCTGCATTTCTTTATTATCCTAAGTAGTTGGCCATAAATTTCAAGAACTAGAAAATTGCATTGCATTGTGAAATGAACTGTATAGGAATGATACATTGAATAAGATTAGAAATATATGTACAGTATTTTCTAACAGAATCAAACTCAAATTTGTATCAATATGCATAATTTATATATAATATACAAAAATCAAATCCAATGTGAAACATTTAAAACTAGTAGTTCCATTCTAAAAGTAGATTCAAAAATCTAACTTTCTATATTACCATATCTATATCCTCTCTTTTTTCTTTTCAGAGTAGACTCAATAATCTACACTTTGTCCTACCTTTTCTATATCCCTTTGTTTCAGTGGTTCAACATATGGAAGTCTGTAAATGGAATCCACCATATAAATAAACTAAAAGAAAAAAAACCCACATGATCATCTCATTAAATGCTGAAAAGGTCTTTGACAAAATTCAACATTCCTTCATGATAAAAGTCTTGGAGTGATCAGGGCTACAAGGAACATACCTAAATATAATAAAGGCAACACACATCAAGCCTACAGCCAACATCAAACTAAATGAAGAGAAACTCAAAGGGATTCTACTAAAATCAGGAATAACACAAGGCTGTTCACTCCATATCTATCAACATTGGACTTGAAGTTCTAGCTAGAGCAATAAGATAACAAAAGGAGATCAAGGTGGTACAAATTAGAAAGGAATAAGTCAAACATTCACTATTTTCAGATGATATGATAGTATACATAAGTGACCCCAAAAATTCTACCAGGGAACTCATTCAGCTGATAAACACCTTCAGTAATTTGGGAGGATACAAGATCAACAAACTCAAAAAAATCAGTAGGCCTCCAATATACAAATGATAAATGGGCTGAGAATGAAATCAGAGAAACATCCACCCTTACAATAGCCACAGACAACATAAAATACATTGGAGTAACCTGTCTGACAAGAACTTTAAGTTTTTAAAAAAGAAACTGAAGAAGGTATCAGAAAATGGAAAGCTCTCATATGGTCTTGGATAGGTAGAATCAACATAGTAAAAATGGCGATCTTACCAAAGGCAATCATCAGATTTAATTTAATCCCCATCGAAATCCCAACAAACGTCTTCACAGATTTTCAAAGAACAATTTTCAACTTCATATTGAAAACCAAAACCCAGAATAGCCAAAACAATCACGTACAATGAAGGAATGTCTGGCATCACCATCCCTAACCAAATGGTCTACTATAGAGCTATATTATAAAAACAACTTGGTATTGGCATAAAAATTGACACATAGATCAATGGAATTGAATCAAAGACCCTGACTTTAATCCAAAGACATACGAATACCTGATTTTTGACAAAAAGCTAAAATTATACAATGAAAAAAGAAAGCGCCTTCGACAAATAGTGCTGGCCTACTGGCATAACTGTATGTTGACACACACAAGAATGCAAATTGATCCATTATCTATGACCATGCACACAACTCAAGTCCAAATGGATCAAAGACCTCAACATAAATCCAGTTACACTGAACCTGATAGAAGAGAATTAGCACAGACACTGAGAGCAACACCTAATAAATGGGACTTCCTGCAACTGAGAAGCTCCTGTAAGGCAAAGGAAAGGGTCAACAAGACAAAATGACACCCTACAGAATAGGAAAAGATCTTCACCAAACACACATCTGACAGAGGGCTGATCTCAAAATATATAAAGATTCAAGAAACTAGACATCAAAACACCAAAGAATCCAACTTAAAAAATGGGGTACAGATCTAAACAGAGAATTCACAATAGAAAAATATTAAATGGCCAAAAGACATTTAAGGAATTGCTCAAAATCCTCAGCCATCAGGGAAATGCAAATCAAATGACACTAAGATACCATCCCACTAACAACTTCATAGCTTGAGTGAGCTTTACTGACACTGGGGGAATCTTCATAACCATGTGACTTTTTTTGAGCCCACCAATCTCTGAAATTCTGAGGATCTTCCCTGGATGAATGTTCACTTCAGAGGTCTCATCCCTACTACTCCCCATTATCCTGACCTCATTTCTAAGCATCCTTTCTTTCTCAAATTATTGATTATTAATCTTGAGGAGGGGAAAATCCAACCCTGGACAGCACATGCAAAATGAGCTTTCAATTTCACTTAGATGAAGTTTCTAATGAAGCAGAGGCCTAGATTTCTGGCTTTTGAAGGAGGATCTACCTAAAGGCTTTCATTGTGAACCCAGAGGCTCCTGCAAATGGCACCTTGGTTTCAAGTCACTTTTGGGTGAGGTATGAGACAGGGATGTAACAGCTATACCATGTGACATCAGCACATGGACACTCTACTGTATCCTGGAGAGCCCTGGCATTCCATGTGATGTCACCAGTGTTGTGGCAACACCAACTCTCATTGGGGCATTTGTGCAGTGTCTCGTGTTTCACCTACAGACATGCTGACTAAACTGAACAGGATTGTTGGGAGACAGGATGGAGAGCACAGGGAGGCCAAAGGGAGGCAGAAGGAAGATACCCTTCAGTCTCCATGTCACACATCAAGAAATAAATGGTTCTGGGGAAAGCACAGTGAGTCCTGGGAAAGGGATGGGGAGCTTCCTGAAGGAGGAAGGCTTCAGCTGATCCTTCTGGGAGTGGGGCTAAGGGGGTGAGAGTTTCTGAGAAGCAATGGGCATATCCAGGTCCTCTGAGTTCTTCAAGAGCAGAACAAAGTTGAGGATTTTTCAAGGTTAGTTTGGCAGAGAGCCAGGGATGGGCAAGGCTGCAGCTGTTCTGTTGAGGGCCCTCTGCTTTCACTGAGTGGGAAGGAAGCCCAGAGGGACTAAAGAGGTTTCAGTACCAGCCATGCACTTCACTCACACTGGATTTCTTTTGGTGTGTGTCATTAATAATAACAGGGAGAGTAAAGTCCCCTGGCCAGAGCTACAGGTTCTCACATTTAAATAACAACCCACTAGCAGGGCAGGAGCCACCAAGTATTGCTTCATGTCAGTGACCACTAAGGTTTCTGAGTTTCTGCCTCTCACTAGCCAGTCATCTTCCCTCTACCTTGAATGCAGGACTGGGACATCACTCTTCCTGTAAGGATTTGTTCTTGGTGTCAGAGGGCTCACCTGTGGATGCCCAGTTCATAGGTATTTTCAGTCACACTTTTAATGGTTGATAACAACTTTGCTAACATCATGATTGATGGAATGCATTCCCTGAAGCATTTGGTAAAAGTTTCATCTTTACCTATATGACTTACCATTGCTCTGACAGGACCCACACAATCCTCCACCATCCTCATACATTGTAACTGCCCGATGGATCTTCTCTGATGAGCTTATTCACCTCATGGAACTGATCTTCCTTCCCCATTATACTGAGCTAATTTCTTAGCATCCTTTATTTCTCATCTTGTTAGTTAGAGATCATCAGGATGAGAAGAGCCATTCCTGGGCACAGTTTGGAAAATGAGGCTTGCCCTCCATACATGATGAACTATTGAATTAGAATGAACTAGATTCTAATGAATCAGAGAGATCTCTGGATGGGGAGGAGGAGGTGCTGAAGGCCTTCCCCTGTGTCTCAGGGAAGGCTCCTGGAAAGGGCAGCTTGGCTTTTGGTGAATTGGGGAAGAGTTTGTTATAAGATAGGTGGAGGCTGTTTGCAGTGACCCTAACAGTCCCTTCTCTAGAAATTCTGTTGTATCCTGGAGAGCCCTTGGCATCTTTTGTGAAATCATCAGTATTGTGGCAATGCCAACTGCCCTTGAGGCATTCATTAAGTGCGTATAGGGTTCACCAATCAACATGTTGGCAAGACTGAGCATACTGACTGGAAGAGAGATCTCTGGTTTTTTAGGGAGGAGTTGAGGCCAGAACTAGACCTTCTAGTAACGGGGTTCAGTAGCTGTGATCATCTGAAGCCATGGGCCTAAGCTGCTTATCTGGGTTCCTAAAGAACAGATCCAAAGTGGAGGTTTCTGATGGGTAGTTGGCAGAGGGCCAGGAATGGTCAAGGATGCAGCTGCTGTGCTAGGACCTTTTTCAGTTCATTCTGGTTGTCAAAGAATGCCAAAGAAGGCACAGAACCACTAATGAGGTATCAGGGTAGCATGTTGCTACATTTTATTCTCAGTGGATTTCTGTAGGTTTCATGGATATCTGATATAAATACCAGAGAGTGAAACTTTCCATCCATGTACCCAGGTCTGAGATATTCAGTTGCTTTTAGTCCTGCACACAGGTTATCGGGCTGGGAGATGCAAAGCACCAGGCAGTCCAGGACTTTCTTGCATCACATCAGGTATTGGCTGACAATTCCAAACCAACATGGCTGGCCTTGCTTATGTCTTTCAGGGACAGTGGGGCTGCAGTAGAGCCTGAGGCATATATCTATCCTCACAGATTAGAGACAGACACATGGCTTATGGTCCCCAGTTTAAAGATAGCTGCTCTGAATTTTGGGGCTTCGCTGGGTTCCATGCATTTCCTCTTCCTCAGGACTCCTCTTGGGACTCCACATGATCTCTCTTGGCTCTATGCCATTCATCTGTACAAATTCACTTGTATTTATGGACCTACAGGGACTTAGGAAGGCATCATCCACACCCTTCTTCCTCATTGAGCAGGAGCAACAGCTGAACCAGGTGGATAAACTGACCCTTCAGCTACAGATGATGACCAATGAGAGGAATGAACTGCTTGAATTCCTGGCCCTTTATAACAACAATGAGTTGAACAACAGGTACTCATAATGCCCTGTTCTCTGGTGACTGTCTGAACCCTACTGTGTCCTGAGTGCATCTGAGAGGCAGAACTGAAACCTGTAGGAGTGAGATAGGACACAGGCTGTTCTGATTCCTCCAAATTAAAAAAGCAGAGCCTGTGGCCTGAATCACAAAGTACAGAGGGGCAGTAGGGTGTAAGATCACAACATGCATTTCAAGAGGCCTTGACAGACATTGGCTTTTAGGAGATGCTTGGTGCTCTGGGTTGAGTGTTTATATTCCAGTATTTATTTTTGCTTTTTGATCTGGGAACAACCTGAAAGGCCTTGTGGTCCTACTCGGTCCATCTGTGTATCTGCAAGGCCTAGATTTCATCCCTGCTCCTCTCTAGTCTTGTTCCTTATACTATGAGACAAGGCCACTTACCTGCATTTCTCTGACATCCTAACTGTGTGTGGAATTATGTGTGTGAACTGCTCTCTAAGGGGCTCAAACGTTGCAAACATGGCAGTGGCAGGTTTTGCTCTTTTCAATTCCCTCTCCCTTGATAAACCATTAGATTACATTCCTAAATTTAGTCCCCAAAGTCTGTTTCCTTTTGTGGACACTGACTCATTCTTGAAACTAAACACCAAAGTCCAATAATCGAAATTCATTACTTGGTTACACTGGCTAACCTATCCCTTCAGAGCTCAACAATTTACCCAGCACAGACTTAACCTTTTCTACTTAAAAACCCACTGCTGAAAAAAGCCTGCTGCTTGCTGTTTGCCTTCGCCTGATCAAGAGACAGGCTCCCAAACTATGCTTGCCCTGCTGGGTTAATAAATCTCCTTTTGCTTAGGATTGTGTGTCTGAGTGTGTTCTGTACTGCCTCTGAGAGGCTCACTTACAGTGTGTGTGTGTGTGTGTGTGTGTGTGTGTGTGTGTGTGTGTCCTTCCTGATCCAGAGAGTCAGAGCTTGATAGTAGGCCTGAATATTCACATGTCTCAAAGATTTCTGGTGATGTACGTGCCGAGGCCAGGGAGCCCCACATTGAGCATCACTGCTCTCAGCCTTTGTGCTCACCCTGGTCCCTCATTGGAATCCCCTTGGGAGTTTATAAAGCCATCCTCATGTAGTGCCTCCTTCATGGCACTACTGATTATGAGTTCTGGATATCCTTGTAAGGAGAAAGAATCTCTGTTCTCATGACAGTGGGAATGTCATCACAGATTTCAGATAGACCTGGATCTGTGGCACAGACTCCTCACACCCTCTCAGACAGCTAGTCTGCCGCTATAGGTCTACTGAGGGAGCTCATGTAGCCCTGTCTCCTTCCCTATTGACACCCAGCCTTTCCTGGCCGTGGGGCAATGAGGCAAGTCCAATGCACATCAGGAGGTCCAGTACATAGGATTCAGGGTGTGACATCCAGTGGGCTAGGGCAGTACAAACAGAACCTTAATTCATGTGATCCCTGAGGCCTGTGTTCATGGGGTTCTTTGCTCCTGGGGCCATGCCCTACCACAGGCTGATATCTGAGCTTCAGATGCTGAAAACACAGCATGAGAAGGAGATGTCAGATGTGAAGAAATTCCCCAATGAGATCTGTGAGGCCTCATACAAGTGCAAGGAGCTGAGTGAGAATACCCACTTCTACTGGTGAGTGCCTAATTTAGATGGGACCCCAGAAATTCGTAAGGACTGCTTCTGGTAGTCTGAAGTTTCTCCAGTTCTGCCTGACCCAGCTGTCAGGAGGAATCTGTCCCACTCACCTCCTGAAGCCAAATGGTCCCAAAGACACACACAGAGGCTTATATTACTTACAAACTGTATGGCCAATGGCTTAAGTTTCTTGCTAGCTAGCTCTATCATCTTAAATTAACCCATTTCTATTAATCTATGTTTGCCACATGGTTGCTGCATGGCCAGGCTGCTGGCATGTTTCTCCTTGGGTGGCAGCTGGCATCTCCTCCACCTCTGACTTGCTTCTCTGACTCTCCTGGATTTTTCTGCCTGGCTCCATCCTGCTTTGCCATAGCCCAAAGCAGCTTATTTATTAACCAATGGGAGCAATACATATTCACAGCATACAGAAAGACATTCCACAGCAGCTTCTCCCCTTCCTCACCTTAGAACAAAGTTGAATTGAGGTTCTAGTCTGTTTACCTCTTAGCAAGCAGCCTGCCTTATAGCTCTTGGACTTGTGCCTCCGAAACTGAGTTCTCCTAAGAGTGAAGAGTCTGAGAGCCCCTCCCAACATTTTCCTGTCAACTTCTGGAGCTTCTAGAGAGAAAACATGGTTTGCACCATGAATGTTTTCTGTGGCTCTGGCAGGAGCTTACAGAGCTGGTTTCTATGGGAAACATGGAATGTATTTACATTGGGTCTTCTGTCCCTCCTCAGGGCATGGTTTCCCTCTACCTGCTCATGTTTTCTCAATACTGTGAACAGGTAAACATCAGGGTGTGTGGTGGAGAGGTAGGAGATCAGGTTTTCGGAGTTACATGGATCCCTTTTGCTGTCAGGGTATTCAGAAGTAGTTTGAATCTTTCTGTAATTTGGCTATTCTCTGGCTTTAGTCTGCACCTGAGTCATGCTGGCATGGCTAATGTGGGTTTATCCCAGGGATCTGCGGTTGGGGACATGGGACCTTGCAGGAAGGATGGTATTAGGAGGCAGGAGTGGCAGATGGAGGTGGAGCTCATCATTTTTGGTGATATTTCAGCACCGTCTACAGTCAGCTCCTGAGGGAATGGACTCAGCTAAAGGAAAAAGTGAACATGTTGAAAGAGGACAACAGAAAGCTGCAGGGGGAGCAGATTTTACTACAAGAGTCCTGCGAGGAGGTGAGGAGGCTCTGTGAGAAGGCCCATGGGATGATCTATGATCTCTGGACAAAGCAGCAGCAGGTAGGTTGAAGCAGCAGGGCCAAACTGCCCACTTGTCTAACCATACACACACATACACACACACCCATGTAACCATCTACTCACTTATCCACCTGACCCATCCCATCCAATAGTTCATTTCTGTGATCATTCACAAGTCATTCTGGGGAGTTAGCATCTTGGAAGGCACTGCATCACTGGCAAGCAAACCCTACTGCTCTGCTAGAAGCTGCAGTCCATCAAAGGAGATGGGTAAATCACATGTCACTCACCAATATGTTAGTACGGAAAGAGAAGTGCTATGATGGGAGCCACTTAGGGAGTAGCACAGAGATCTGAGTGAGTGAGGTCAAGGGTTCTGGGTCTCACTTGCTTTGCACAGGTCATATGAGATCAGAGGCAGAAACAGTATGGAAGGAGGAACGTGCCCTACAAAAGCCAAATGACTGTGTCTTGTGGACATCTTTTTGGGTGTCATATGGCATTTTACCCTCTTGTTCCCCGACTGCCATGGTGTTCTCTTTACCTGGTCAACCTCTTGGTTCACACTGACAGGAACTTAAGTAACAGTTTCTCAATACTGTTTCCTGTGACTAGCATTGGCCAGTTCTCCCATCCTGGATCTTACACTCAGAAGCTCACTGGATGACCAGGGATGTGGCAAGGGCTTATGACAGGTGGGCGTCAGGGTGGCAGATTTGAGATTTTTTTTTTTTTGGTTTTTCGAGACAGGGTTTCTCTGTGTAGCTTTGCGCCTTTCCTGGAACTCTCTTTGGAGACCAGGCTGGCCTCGAACTCACAGAGATCCGCCTGGCTCTGCCTCCCGAGTGCTGGGATTAAAGGCGTACACCACCACCGCCCGGCTAGATTTGAGATTTTAAGAGAATTAGTTCTCCATCTTCATCAACATAGCCTGCAGAAGCATAACATGCTTTCCCAGGCATGTTTAGTCTCAAAATGATGGAAAGCAGATTTGTGGGTCTCACTTGAAACAGCTAGTGTGAGGAGTCTAAATTCAACTGGTAATGTCATCCTCAATCAGTTGATGTCCTCCTCATTGTGTTCTGTCCACTTATGATTTGAGGTGTGTGTGTGTGTGTGTGTGTGTGTGTGTGTTGTATGCATGCTTGAGGGTGCACACATTAGTGAGTTTGTTGGAAGGCCACATCAAGTGACCTCTGTTGCTTTCTCCCTTAATCCCTTTATCCTGGGTCTCTCACTGAACCTGAAATTTTCTCTTCTGGCTAAGCCGGATAGCCACAGATCTTTGGATCTCCTGTCTCCTCACAGTAGAGCTTCATGTCTTTTTCTGTCTCATCTCATTGCTAAATGATTCATTTGGTCAGAAAAAGAACTGACTTGTAGGTTTCTCTTAATTTTTATACATTTTTATTACTTTGAAATTAATGCATTTCGTAAAAAATAGCAAAAATCAAACTATGGAGCTATTTGAAAAATCAACATAGACTTTTCTTTCACAGCATAGAGGTAACATCCCAGGATATTTCTAGTTTGTCTTACTGGCTACACAATATGGAACCTGATATTTTGATGCTCACTCTGTCATGTATATGACTGTGTCTTAGGACAGATTCCTCCTCATAGTTGTATAGAGTGCGCATTTCAGAAAAGTGCTCTAGGTGACCTAAGTAGCCTCCTAGTGACTTCCTTGGGACTGTTTTCATATAATATGCACTGAAATCTGGTCAAAAGTTATTGGGTAAAGTAATGACAATGGGTGACCTCCATTCTCTGGTCTATCACTGTCTTCTGTGGAGGAGTCTGGGTAGGTTTAGTGAGGAGTCTATGATGGGTCAAATTGCATCTGTCGGAAGGCTTCATGTCCAGCCATCATCCATGGGCACTTGGTCTTGTGTGGTTAAACTCAGTTGTGCAGAGGTTGTTACTTTTCTGTACAATCAGTGAGTCTGGCGATAAAAAGTTCCCTAGAAGGGGAAATAAGTTCAGGCCAGGGCAGAAGAGCCTGGATGAGTCTGAGTCTTGTAGACAACAGGGAGGACACACTACCTCTCCCTAGAGTAGAAAAGGTGCTGTAACATTCTAGTCTTCTGCCTTGCTCTTCTGGGTTCAAGAAAGGTGTGTGTGTGTGTGTGTGTGTGTGTGTGTGTGTGTGTGTGTGTGTCTATGTGCTGTCTTATGTGTATATATGTGGGTATGGGAATATGTGTTTGAGCCTGTATGTGTATGTTCACTCACTCATGGAACAATGGAACATCTTTAAGAATGATGGAGACAGACATCAATGTGAAAGTACTGTGCCTAACCTGGTTAGTACCACTTTGCATCAGTCAAAGAACTGACGGAGCTGCTCATCATTCGGCATGTCCATAAACTAACAACAACAAAAGACAGAAAATTGATGCAAGGCAAAATTTTTTCAGGTCTTTGTAGAGGCAGAATTATTTATCTGCAAAGATATCCTTTGGTGAAAAGCAAAGTAATGGGGTACATGAAGGTGAGAAAGAGGCTACTGAGAGGCAGGAAAGGGTGCCTGAGGGTTTGTGTCCTTCTCTGCTCTGGGTGAATGGTGGCTGACCACTGATGACTTCCCTGCATCCTGTTTTGTTCTTCTCCTCATCGTCTGCTGACATTTCCCTTTCACCTTTGCCTAACCTTGGTTCAGCTAACCTTGTCCTTGGAGCTTGGCCTGGACTTTATTCCCTGAGAAATTCTGCACTGCAGAGGTGCTTGTGGCTGCATCTCAGCCCAGCAGAAGTCCCACAGCTATGCTGAGGTGTGAGGAGAGGCTGTCTCAGTGCACCCCTTAGACTCACCATACTCTAAAGCACCCACTCCATGTTGTGTCTGTAGCATTCAGAACCTGCTTTTATTTCAAACTTCTTCATACTGAGTTAAAATTTGTCCTGATGGAGGGTTGGCAGAAATGAGAACTCTCCGATATTGGTAGTAGTGTAAAATGGTGCAGGCCTGTGAGAAGCTATGTACAGTTATACAGAAAGTTGAAATACAGACTCTAGGTGGACCATTGATTCTAGAATGGAAATGCCTCTGGGCTGGAATATGGGTAAAGTGGGTATGGGTTAATAAAAGGTAACTTTCTTCTCCATACTATCCCAGATGATCTCTTCTTACAATAGTGTTATCTGGGAAACTAAACATGGATGCAATGTAGTGTGTTTGTATGTGTGCATCCATGCACATGTGTGTGTTCAAGAGTGTGTGCGTGTGTGCATGCATGTGTGTGTGTGTGTGCTTGCACATGTGTGTATTTAAAGGGGTGCACACAATCCTCTCCTAAAAACACAATGTTCTAACGAACAGGAACATCAAAGACTTAAGGAAAATCTTCAGTCCCTGAGGAAGCAGAAGGAGCTGCTCACCCAGCAAAGGGACTTGGCAGTAAAGCTGCAGCATCATTTCACTGTGTTCCAGATGAGGTAGGAACCCAGGATTCCAGAAGCAGGTGGATCCAAGTGGGTCCGCTATACCTGGATCTCTGTCCTCTTTGAGTTTCTGTTCAACTGGCAAAGCTCCCAGCCACAGCCAGGGAAAGAACACCTCAGAGTGTCTTTACTGGCTCAGTCAACAGGAAATTCTGTCCTGGAAGCAATATGCTTTCTCCTTGGTCTTATGGGGATTGTGTCCTCTTCTTCCATTCTGAGACCTCTAGTATCCTCTGAGTATCTCATCTCTTAGATTAGATCTCCTCACAAATATTCACATGGTAGCCATAAACCTAGAGGGGGATCATCAATTTTGAAGGAAAGTGTGTCCTCCTGCAACTTTATTTTCCATCATGAACGTTATGTTTAGAGATAATTGTCTACACTTTGGCAGATTTGCATACAGCAGCCTACAGCTGATTGCTGGCTCTCTTCACTGTTTATCAGTTTCTCATGAGAAGATTTACTCTGGTCACAAACAGAGTAGGAGTTGACAAGTTAATCCCATGCAGGGGTCTGAGCTGTAGGAATCATCAGAGCCTTCTCTGCATTGCTGTGTAGGCTCCACTAGAGGGCAGGCATAGAGTTTTCCAGGAGGTTCACATTCACCTGGTATCTAATCAAGACCAGGTACATCCTCCCTGACCTGTGCCTCAGACCTTGTCATACTGATATTTCTCCAAAATGATGTCTTTGGACTGTTGGAGAAACATGCTGTTTTTTCTAATCCATCACAGTGTGTATTTTCCAGATCAACTTCTATCAATTTTTAAAAGTTGAGAAAAAATCCTGCCCAGTAGCTTTCTGACCCTTTTCCCTTAGGGAAGCAGGGAATGAACTCAGCTGAAAGGTAATGCTCGATTGTCTAGCTGAGTAGATCTGGTGGGGGCTCAAAAGCTGACATGGCAGGTCCCCACCAGGCTTGTGTCCCATCTATCTTCCTCCCCTAGGTTTGAAAACCTCCAGCAGGAACTCCACAGCCCAGGATGAGAGCCTCCTACAGATGGAGCTTCTGAAGCAGAAACACTATGTCCCAGGCAAGTAGGTTACCATTGAGACCCATCCCCAGCAGCTAGGGATCATGGAGTGTGTTTCCTTCCTTAACTTTTGTTTACTAGGGATGGATAGGCCCTGATTTTTCATGCCAATGGCACAGCAAAACTGTTTCTAAATCATACTTTCTTTACTGATTTTACCTGACAGCACCTGTTAAGAAGACTGAGAAGGCTGGATGAAGCCAGGAACACCTTGAAGGCATGACATTCTACACTCCAGGTTCAAGGCCTCCTCAGAAAATGCCACCTCTTTTCAGCTTTGAACTCACTAGTGAGGCAAATATCAACGTACCATCAGGGGATCCAGCCTCAATCTGATCCATATCAGTGGGCTCACTATCACTGGAGAAAATTTTGTGTCAGAAATAAGTCTAAAATACAGAGAACACAAGACAAATTATTAAGAACCCTGACTCCATATGTGATGGGAAATCTGACAAGCAAGACTGTGTTAACGTCACACTGCCATCTAGACAGAACACACCAAAAGCACAAGAATCTCTCTACTGCAGTGCTGAAGCTGACACCATGTCATGGGCAAGTGTAGCTGAAGATAATTCACTAAGGAGAATAAGCCAGTTCCTCACCGCTTTTGCTCTTCCATAATGAAATTACAAAGGAAACTGTAAATTCCTTAATATTTTTGTTTTATATCTTGGGATATTTATGCTTTGGTTTTTGGTTTTCTTCATTTTCATTTAAGGTTTTGTTAACTTTTGTTATTACTTTTATCTTGTCATTGCTTTAATAGTTTGCTAAGGCTATACACTGTATATAATGATACTGTTTTAAAGGCCCCATTGAGTAAAATGAATGTATTTTATGAATAAAATAAATTTCAAACTTTTCACTCTGAGACTCTTCTTTAGTCAGGTGAGGTTTCACACTCCTGTAAACCCAGAACTCACAGGCTTGGATGTATCTCAGTAAGTTCTAGGAAGCTCGGGCTGCACAAGGATTTCCCAGACATGGGTCTCAGGACTACACAGGGGGATGGCACCTTGGATGTGGATGGCATAGCCTACTCCATGGATAACAACTACATAAGAGAAAAACTAGACATATTGTATCTTTGAGGTCATATATTTAGCTACCATTTAAATGTGGTACACTGTACACACTTGTTCACAAAATCATCTTGTAGACCAAATTAAGGGAAACAAAACTATATTGCTCCAGGCCTCTCAGGAAATAAGAATGTTCATTAAAATTGTATAAAAGAAATCAGGAAATGAAAAGCAATATGCCTCTGGTTTTCTTGAAATATATCACGAGTGATAACAGATCAGTAGAGATAATTTCCTGCAAGACATGCTGGGATATTTTGTGGTGTTTTCTTTATACTTAGGGGTGTTTTACCACCACATACATGCAATTCCTACAGAGGCCAGGTGAGGGCAGAGTCCACCTGGAATCTAAATTAAAGAGGTTTGTTAGCTGTCCTGTGGGTCTTCTGAGACAGCAATAAATGCTCTTAATGGATGAGACATCTCCACAGTCCCTGCAATTGACCTTTATCCTCCCAGCCACGTGTGCTGTATTAGGTGGATTGGATCACTCCCAAACAAAGACAGAAGTTTATTGAAAACTGTAGGGACAGGCATGCTAATTGTCTTAGGCTGCCACACATCCATTCAGGGCTCTCATAGGTTCAGGATCCTGCCCCAGTCTCACTGACTGTCAGAACGGAACAGATTTCCTAGATCTCTTCTAGGTTGACAACACCTATTAAGCCTGTCTGATGAAATGCAGAATTGAGAAGACCCTCCGGGGGGGTAGATGTAGGATGAGGAATCCCTCTTGATGGTCCAGATAAGCAATGTTGGGAGGAACCTCATGACTAGAGGGAGTGGATAGAGTTTTCATCAGGGCCACATGTCTCTAGTGCAGAGTGATTCTGGGCAAAACCATAAAAGGAGAGAAGTGGTTGAAGCTGCTCTGCTACCACAGCAGATCTCGATTATATCGAGAAAGTTCTTCAAGATGACTGATTTACTCTGGTGAAGCTCCTCTGGGATAGATCTGAGTTCTGAGACTGAGAGTGAGGCAGAGATTTAATGTGTAAAGGAAGTAATTCCGTGTGCCTCCAGGCTAGAACTATCACTATCAAGAGCAAAAGGTACCTACTGTCTTCTGATCTTAGTGTGTGTGTGTGTGTGTGTGTGTGTGTGTGTGTGTGTGTGTGTGTTGCCAGGTCTTGGCCCCCAGAAGCTAAGACATCTGGCTTTTCATTCCTCACTTAAGCTAGAATCTGTCCATCTCATATAATTACTCATTTAATTAGATTACTGTGTGTTCCTTTTGAGAAATTTTAGACTTGTGTTATTTTACTTTCTTGCCCAGTGATTCTGTGCAATTCATAACTGAGATAATGCTGTTGTGAGGCCCAAACTACTCTTGGTCAGGGTTCTATGGGGTAACAACTTATAGAATGCATTTCTATACATACAAAAGCCTATTTTTTAGAATGACTTAGAGGCTGTGGTCCAGCTAATTGAACATTGGCTGGCTATAATGGCAAAGTCCAGGAATCCAGTAGTTGCTCAGTCCACAATGCTTGATGTCTCAGCCCATCAGTCTGGAATCCCAAAGAAGATGGCTCCAATGCCAGTGAAGGAATGGACTTACTAGCAAGGTGAGAGCAAGCAGCTAAAGAGCAAAAGCTCCCTTCCTCCATTTCTGTATATGGGCTTCCAGCACAAGGCCTGGCTCAGGTTACAGATGAGGTTTTGGGGCTCAAAACGTCTGAGTTAAAGGTGTTTCTTTCCTCATTAACATGCAGATAATGTCTTCGAACCACAAAGAACTGGATTCTATGTGGATTTTCTCTCTTCAAATTAAGCAAAAATACCTCATAGGTGTGCCCCTCCATTTTCGGGTCTTAGTTAATTCCAGATGTAATAAAATTGACAACTAATAATATCTATCACAACTTCACCCCATGTCAACTTGACACACAATTATATCTTTTTATATCATGATTAATTTCTAAATGTAAAACAATAACCAGGTCATAATAATGCCTAAACATGATAAGATTATTCCAAGTACAAAGCAAACACATTATGTATTAGACCAGCTCAAAATTATGCCTAGCATGATTTAACTATCCCTGTACAACTACAAACACAATAAAAAGTTACAATAAGTGGCAATGTCCCTTGAGGGACATTTATTAAACATTTATTAAATCTCAAATTTAAATATGATAAACATCAATATTCTCCCTTATTTTAGAATGAATGATTTTATTTATTTGTTTATTTTTATTTTTACATCCTAACCAAAATTTCACCTCCATCCTCTCCTCTCAACCCTCCGCCCACCTCCACTCTTCCTGATCCACATCCATTCCTCTTTCTCTTTCTTCTCTTCAGAAATGTGCAGGCCTCCTACAGATATCTGCCTGCCATGTCATATCAAGCTGTGGTGGGACTAGGCATGACTTCTTCTATTAAGGCTGGATATAGCAACTCAGTAGGAGGAATGGGTCCCCAAAGCAGGCAATAGAGACAAGCCCTGCTCCCACTGTTAGGAGTCTTACAAGAAGACCAAGTTATACAACTGAAAATATATGCAGAGGGCCTAGGTCAGTCCCATGCATGTTCCCTGGTTGGTGGTTCAGGCTCTGAGTTACTATGAGCCTAGGTTATTTAGTTCTGTGGCATGCTTGTGGGGCTCCTGACCCCACTATCACTTACAAAAATTTAATTGTTTATTCACTAATTTAAATGCATTGGTGTTTTGCCATCATGTATGCCTGTGTGAGGGTGTCAAATCCTCTGGAACTGGAGTTACAAACAGTTGTGAGCTGCATCGATTTCTTTCATTATTTTAAAAATTAATTATTTCATATGAATAGGGTATGGAAATCTACTGATCGGAATTTAAAATAATAACATATATCCATTTACTTATTTTGAGAGGGGGAAACATATACATACATACATACATACATACATACATACATACATACATATGATAGAGAGAGAATGAACATACAATACACACCATGCCAATTTGACATTCTGTTTATATGGAGGTCAATGAACAAATTTGGAGGAGTAAGCTCTTTCATCCCACCCAACTAGGCATCTCATTGGCCCTTCCCTGGTACTTTTCATGGTCAACTCGTGGCTTTCTGCCTTAGAGGATATTCTAAGTGGTTCTGAAACTTAGAGAATATTTTAATATTAAAGTCCATTGGAAAATTTGTGCAGAATTTTGTTTCAAATGATTGATACTCTTAATAAAAGCTCACCTTAGGGGTAAGAATTCTTGATGGGATGAGGGTTGCTGTGTGTCTAGCTTGAAGAAACTGCTTGTCCAGAGTAATTCATGGGAAAAAAGCAAAAGTGAAGTTACTCTGCCATACAGGTAAGTGAATTCACTGGAAATAACCAGTGAAAAAGCACCAAGGAAGGTTTCAGGGTGAGTCATTGAAATGCCATGTTCCTTCTTGGCATTGTGCCTTTGAGAGTCTGTCCTATGTGCCCCGTGCACTTCTCAGGTCTAAGGCTATTAGTCATAAGTGCTCTGAGACCACTGTGGACAGTTCAGGTTTCAGCATTTAACCAGTTACAGCAATCATCACATACTTATCCGAATATAACATTCTTACAAGGATCAAAATTTCCAAGGTACTCCAGAACTTAAATAGCCTTTGTGGTTACTGCATGTTTTAGAATACTAATGTCTCAAAGACTCAGTGAAAACATTCCACTTAGATGAAGTACCTTGTACATTTCAATCTCTAGATACTTTTAAAACAAGAATCACTGAAAAGTTGATGCAAAATGACATGCACAGAACATGATATACTGAGATGCATCTTTAAATTTATATAAAAGTTACACTTCAGGATCAAATATGAGCACAGTCATTAATTATACCCAGACTTTTGTTTTATTTCATACTTGTTGGCATTCAGAATAAGCTATATCAAAACATGGGGCTTGACATAGGGTAGGTATTTGAGTGGATGAATGAACGTGAGGAAGGACTCAGATCTTCCCCTGAAACTGCTCATAAAACCTAGAAAGGATTTCCTGACAATTTCCTGAAGCAGGTCAGAAGCACCACATGTCTCTCCATGGAGGAAACGTGCAGCCTCATATCTGAAGACTGATGAAGGCACACAGAGAAGACATGATCCAAAAGCCCTCACTATTTGCCATTCATCTGCTTGACTCCTATTGCTTTCATTTTGACACACGTTTCATAACATTCCACTTTCCATCAACTCTAGAACAAAAGCTCAGGTCTACTACATGCTCTCAGAGACAGAGTGCTGGCCCTGAGCCATGGTGCATGTCCACGGCTCATATCATGCTGCATGGGTGAAATGACTGGGCCCACCAGGAGTTGAGTATCAGAAAACGTCCCCGAGGTGAGAAGGGTAAGGGTACTGAGAAACATGGAAGATACATAAAGGCATCATTTTGTGGTAGGGAAGGAACTCTGGTGAACATGAAGGCTGTAGCCCACTCCAAGGATCAGGACCATAATGAAATCTAGAGTAAGGGCCCATAATTTTGGGGCCATGTGCATCTCTGTCCCTACATGTTGTAGAATTTGGGGACCCAGGCCTGATATGAGACCAGATGAGTGTTTGGAAGACTCCCTTTCTTTGGTAGCCTTGTTCTGGTTTCTAGCAGCCTGCAGAGTCAGTAATTCCTCTTGAGATGATCTCCACAGCAGGATTGATGCCTTTTCACCATCTCCATGTGCTCCATGGGTCACTCTGACCTGCGCCTGGGATGTTACTCCACTTCTAAACTAAGGAGTGTTCTGGGGCTGCTGGCTGTCACTTGGGACAGTTTTTGGCAGGAGTCTGTGAAGCTTGTGGTGGCTGCCATTTGGATGAGGCATGGGAACTTCTGGGGATGGATTAATTCTGTTTGCTTGCTCTTCCTGTTGAGACTTTAGGCACAAGTGAGATGTTGGTGTCAAAGGCTTTGTTCTTGTCTTTCATGCTTGGTAGCCTGACTAGGGGTGGCATAGACCAGGGAATGAGACCTGTTCAAAGATAGTGCAGGCATGTACAGTGGTAGCAGTTGCTCTTAGACTTTCATACGTATCAAACAGTTTCAGTGAGAGATACCTCTTTCCATCCTTTTCCTGATAGCTGGAAGTTCATTAAGTTGCGTCTAAGAAGGACCTCTCCAAATGAGTATGGTGCCTGGCTGGGTGCACGGGGATCCGGGATTCAGAGTTAGAGGCACCCCAGGGCAAATGACAGTGAGGTGGGGATGGATGGCAGCTGATGATGCTGTGTTTGTCTTCTCCCAACTCCCTTGTTCACTCAATGGCTGAGCAACAATACTATATGCTTTTACATTTAATTAATTTGATACTGATTAAGTGAAGTCAAAATGTTGCTATTAATGTACATCTAAAGTACCTGACTCTTTCAATTGTAAATTAGAATATTTACTTAATATTATGTGAAAATATGCACATTTAAGGGTTACTTCTTAAGCACAGGATATTCTATGGAATGACAATTCTGGATGAAAACAATCTTGAAAAAATCATCTCATGTCTAAGCAATTTTGGTGGTTTTTTTTCTACCTTAGGAAGACTTGTGCTGTGAAAATTTGCACTAGGTAGGTGAATATGCTTTTCTTTTGGTAATCTCTGTTTTGTTGTGGAGTCCCTAAAAAGGAACCTAAGATGGGTAGAAACAAATGATAAGACTCTCCTCTTTTTAAAAAAGTACTCTCCTCTCAAAAACATCTTCTATTAGCCCCACCATAATCTGTTTTATTATGCCTTCTAAGGATATCTTGGAGGTTTGTTAATTTGAATGCAATAAGCCCCAATAATCTCATAGGGATTGGCACTATTAGGGGGTGTGGCTTTGTTGGAGAGAGTGTGGCCTTGTTGGAGGATTATGTTACAGTCGGGGAGGGTTGAGATCTCTTATGCTCATGCCATGCCTAGTGTCTCAGAGCACTTTTTGCTGCCTGTGGATTAAGATGTAGCTTCATCTCCACATTTTTCTCCTTCTCCAGCACCATATCTGTCTGCATGCCTCCATGTCCTGCCATGATCATAATGAACTAAACCTCTCAAACCGTAAGCCACCTGATTAAATGTTTTCCTTTATAATTGTTGCTGTGGTCATTGTGTCCCTTCACAGCAATGAAACCCTAACTAAGACAGTAGGTATCCAACATAATCACAGAGAACAATGGACTCAAGAAAGAATTCTACTTCTGGATGACAATTTGAGCATGGACTTTGGTATAAACCAGCTCTGATGCAGAATACCTTGTAAGGGGTGTACATTTAGGTGTATTTGTTACAAATGCTTTTAGACCTGTATTATCTTTATAGACACCACTGTAGAGCAAGCCAAGGACAATAATTTCACCATGCTAAGTAGAAATCTGGGACAGCCATGTGTCATTCAGTGGGTAAGAGCTGATCTGTTGTTCTACACTGAGTAGTAGCATGCAGAGTCAGAAATATCTTTCTCCTGTGTTCTGCCTTTTTGCCTCCTATTAATTCAGACATGAATTTTCACCCATTTAACTAGAACTTTCCCAACACATGCAGTCAGCCCATCCAAGCCATCCCCTTCCCATGCTACTCACCCTAGTTACCTCTGTATCGTCAAAGCCTAGTGTAATAAATGTTTCCTAAGTCTACACAGAAATATAAACTAGTCCATGAAGGAATTAACAACTCAACTTCTAGGCAACTAGAAGATGTTTTAGATAGAGACAGTAGTGGCCAATACCATCACGGAGAATGATACCTCATGACTTATATATATTGAAGACTGCATTATTCAGGTGAGAAAAAATTAAAACAATGAGATTAATATTAAAATATTGAAATGATTACAGTTATAGAAAAAAGTGTTGAAGGAAGTTTCGATATTCATTTCTAGATACTGAAAGCAAAGGTTATTTCTCATGTTTCTATTTTTTGAAAGTTACATTTTACATATTTTCTAATAAGGCAAAACAGTGTCTCTGCTGTGAATTAAAAAGTTATGCCTTTCCAACAAACATAACAGGTACTCAGAGTTGAAGGTAGAAAAGAGCTAACACAGCAAGCTGGCCACTCGGAAAGTTCTGCTGCCTCCTTGGCGGGTGTCTGGGAGTTGGGATTTCAGTTTATCTTTATATTTATATACACATGTATATGCAGTTAGATATGGTTGTACATATTATGTATACCATATAGGTACTTATAAAAACATGCACATAACTATACCCATAGCTCTGCGTACAACATGCATACCATACACATGCTTACCAATACCACAGAGGTTGTTTGTTTCTTTTTATATTTTGTTATGCCAAATTATTGTACATCTAATTAATTTAATGTATATTTCTATGTGTCTGCAAGTGTGTGTGTGTGTGTGTGTGTGTGTATATGTGTGTGTGTGTGTGTGTGCATGCAAATGTGTAGACAAATACATGTTTCTAAATGTATGAATGTGGGCACATATATGTGAGTATAGTGTGTGAAAAAGCATGTGTGTATTGTGGCACAACAATGATGGTGCCCTGATCCTTTATGATGGGCTAGTGGCACTATTACTTTTGGGTGGGGCATGCTTTATCATGCTGCATTTTGTGCATGGAATTGCCATGTTTCTAGAATACTGATGTTGTCTAAGATGTTGCTAACAATATGTAGATGTTTCAGGATCTTTCTTAGATGGATATCTACAATCTATGTCACATATTAAACCCTTCAGATAACATTTGACACCAAGCACATGTAAGTTTTCAGTTTCTCCTTCCTCTTCTAATGCACTTTCAGATTATAGTAAATCATCACTATCAAGTAAAACTAAAACCACTTACTGGCTATCCAGAACTTGGTGAAGAACAGGAAATTGTGGGTTCCCAGGATAAAATGATGTCCACTGGAAGATTTCCAGGTGGGATGTTCCTACTGTAACTGTTACCACAGGCCTCCAGGCTGAGACAGCAAAGAGGCATCTCTGCTGGGCAACTGTATAACTTCTCTTCTTCCGGATTCTGCTGCTGCAGACAGGAAAAGGATTTCAAGTCTGTGATTAGATACCTGGTTTTATTGAGGCCACACTCCCTAAACCCTGTTAGGCTTTGAGGATAGCACAATGCTTACGCTGCATCTAGAGATAACAGGAAGAAATTCCCAAGAGTTTTTCTTTTATATCTGAGATTTTATTGGTTGAGAACCAGTAGAAAAACATGTTAATTCAGTTTGGTTTTCTTTCTTTTTGCATGCTACAATTCTTAAGTGTATGTTTCCATCCTCATAAGGTAGAGGAATGAAACACTGTGATACCTTGACTAACTCCTCAGATCTCTAAGATGCCTCCTTCCCACTATCCTTAAATGTCATATTAGGGCAAGAAAAAAGCATCCATGGTAAAAATAAATAAATAAATAAATAAATAAATAAATAAATAAATAAATAAATAAAAAGGAAACCCAACACTAAGGAGTCTGAGCTAGAAGTATTGCAGGAAATCTGAGACCAGCTGTGAGAGATAAACTTTCAGGGAAGGAGAGAGGCATGAAGGCAAAGGACAATGGGAGATTGGGAAGGGGTTTGCTCAAAGTGAGATATGTCCATTATTTTGTACTACTAATCTCCACTAGCATTTGTTAGAAAAGGTGACAACAGCTGAGGCAGAGTCAGCACCTGTCCCAGGACTCCACTTTCCAAAATGGGACAGGATGAACTACTGTTACATTGCTATCCAGTGAGTGACAGCCTCAGAAGTCATCAACTACCATGATGAGAGGAGGTAGGGAAAGCCTCATGGCTTTCTGCTTTCTGGTCAATCCCACTTCAAGTTGTGTTTAATATTGGTGAAGGGACAGGCTGGAGGGCAAATTTCAAACAGCTCTGTTCCATAAGCCCCAGTTATTGCAGATGGCACAATACAAGCCTCATGATAAGAGAATCTTGATGATAAACTGAGTCTCAGAAATGATAGACCAGTATTTGAACTGTGAACATATGGCCTGAGTTTGCCCCATCCCCAATGACCTTCCTCTTCTCAGCAGTGAACTTCTGTAGTAGAAGAGGATGATTGGATGGGAAGCTGGCCTGATGTGACTAGAAGGGCGGAGAATGCTCCTGTTAGTGGTCATGGACTTGGATTTACTATGTGGTAGGCATGGGTTTGGTGGGTCATTATGTATTATCATGTAAGTATAGGCTAACTAATAATGTAAAAACGTAGGCTTGAATTAGGGCTACTGCAAATTCTAAGATAGTTAGGAGGGCCAGGATAATGAAGGTAATGGATGCAGTGGGTGGGCTAATGCTTGTAAGAACTAATGTTGCTCCACCAATTAGATGAATAAGAAGGTGTCCAGCTGTAATATTAGCTGTGAGTCGAACTGCTAGAGCTATGGGTTGGATAAATAGGCTGATTGTTTCGATAATAATAAGCATGGGGATTAAAGAGATTGGAGTTCCTTGAGGTAAAAAATGGGCTAGTGAGGATTTTAGTTTGTGTCGGAATCCTAATATTACGGCCCCTGCTCATAGAGGGATGGCTATTCTGAGATTTATTGATAGTTGTGTTGTAGGAGTGAATGTATGTGGTAGGAGTCCTAGAAGGTTTGTTGATCCAATAAATATTATAAGTGATACTAATATTAGTGATCATGTACGTCCTTTTGGGGTGTGAATGAGTATCATTTGTTTTGTAATGAGTTTTGTTAGTCAATGTAGAAATGAGAAGTAGCGATTTGTAACTAGACGTTTAGAGGAAGAGAGTAGGATTGATGGTAATATAATGATAAATATGATGATTGGAAGTCCTATTATTGTGGGGGTAATAAAAGAGGCGAATAGATTTTCGTTCATTTTGATTCTCATGGGTTGTCTGTTTTTGTTAATTTTGTGGTTTTAATTGAAGGATTTAGTGGAAAGTTAATTATTGAAATTTTTAATTGTATAAGTACAAATAAGGTAATTGTGGATGATAGAATAGTAATAAAACATGTGGATGTATCTAGTTGTGGCATTTCACTATGGAAAATATTATTTTCTGACTTTAACTTAAAAGGTTAACGCTTTAAGCTTCATAGTGAAATTAGATTATTGATGCAGATCAGTTCTCAAAATGTTTTAGTGGTACTATTTCAAGGACGATAGGTATAAAGCTATGGTTTGAACCGCAAATTTCAGAACATTGACCGTAGAATAGTCCTGGTCGATTGGATGAGATTGTGGCTTGATTAAGGCGTCCTGGGATCGCATCTATTTTTAATCCTAAAGATGGGACGGCTCATGAGTGAAGTATGTCTTCTGATGAAATTAGTATACGAATTGGTAGTTCTATTGGTAAGACAACTCGGTTATGTACTTCTAATAATCGAAGTTCACCTGGTTTCAAGTCGTTTGTTGGAATTATATACGAATCGAAACATAGGTCTTCATAATCTGTGTATTCATAGCTTCAGTATCATTGATGGCCTATAGTTTTTACTGTTAGAACAGGATTGTTAAATTCATCTATTATATAAAGAATTCGAAGGGATGGAAGTGCAATTAGAATTAAAATAACGGCTGGAAGGATAGTTCAGATTGTTTCTACCTCTTGTGCATCTATTGTGCTTGTGTGAGTTAATTTTGTGGTAAGTATTAGTGTAATAATGTATAATACTAAGGAGCTAATTAAGAATACAATTATTAAAGTATGGTCATGAAAGTTTGTTAATTCTTCTAAAATAGGTGATGTAGCATCTTGTAAACCTAGTTGGAATGGATAAGCCATATAAGATATATAGATGTTATTCTATAATTTAACTTTGACAAAGTTATGTAATTATTTTACTAATATCTCATTGAGAAAGACATAGAGGTTATGGGATTGGCTTGAAACCAGTTTTAGGGGGTTCGAATCCTTCCTTTCTTATTTTACTTTTATGTAGGTAGGTTCTTCGAATGTGTGGTATGGTGGTGGGCAGCCATGTAATCATTCTAGATTTGTTGATGAATACTCTACTGATAGGACTTCTCGTTTTGAAGCAAAAGCTTCTCAGATTATAAAAATTATCACTAGTACAGCAGTGAGTGAAATAAATGATCCTATTGAAGATACTGTGTTTCATGTGGTATAAGCATCTGGGTTGTCAGAGTATCGTCGTGGCATGCCTGATAATCCTAGGAAATGTTGTGGAAAGAAAGTTAAATTTACTCCTACAAATAAAATGGCAAAGTGGGCTTTGGCTCATGTATCATTAATAGTATAACCTGTAAATAGTGGGAATCAATGGACAAATCCTGTTATAATAGCAAATACAGCTCCTATGGATAATACGTAATGAAAATGGGCTACCACATAGTATGTGTCGTGGAGAACAATGTCTAGAGAAGAGTTTGATAATACAATTCCTGTTAATCCTCCTACTGTAAATAAGAAAATAAAGCCTAGAGCTCATAGTATTGCTGGTGATCATTTAATATTCCCTCCGTGAAGTGTAGCTAGTCAACTAAATACTTTTACTCCTGTTCGGATGGCAATAATTATAGTGGCGGATGTAAAGTAGGCTTGTGTGTCTACATCTAACCCTACTGTAAATATATGGTGGGCTCATACGATAAATCCTAAAAATCCAATTGACATTATTGCTCATACTATTCCTATATAGCCAAATGGTTCTTTTTTACCTGAGTAGTAAGTTACAATGTGGGAAATAATTCCAAATCCTGGTAAGATAAGAATATAAACTTCAGGGTGACCAAAAAATCAGAATAGGTGTTGGTATAGAATTGGGTCTCCTCCTCCAGCAGGATCAAAGAATGTTGTATTTAAATTTCGGTCAGTTAGTAATATTGTAATTCCTGCAGCTAGAACTGGAAGAGAAAGTAGTAATAGAACAGCTGTAATAAGGACAGATCATACAAATAGTGGTGTTTGATATTGTGTTATAGCTGGTGGTTTTATATTGATAATAGTTGTAATAAAATTAATAGCTCCTAAAATTGAGGAGACCCCGGCTAAATGTAAAGAAAAAATTGTAAGGTCTACTGATGCTCCAGCATGTGCTAAATTACCAGCTAAAGGGGGGTATACAGTTCAACCTGTACCAGCTCCTGCTTCTACTATGGATGATGCTAGTAGTAGAAGGAATGATGGTGGTAATAATCAAAAACTTATATTGTTTATACGTGGGAATGCTATATATGGGGCTCCAATTATTAAAGGGACTAATCAGTTACCAAAACCTCCAATTATTATTGGTATAACTATGAAGAAAATTATAACGAATGCATGAGCAGTGACAATTACATTGTAAATTTGGTCGTCACCTAATAATGCTCCAGGCTGTCCTAATTCTGCTCGAATTAGGACACATGGAAGCTACTGTGGTGTTCCAGATGTTCCTGTAGCCAGCACATAGATAGGCCAAGGGTACAAAGAGTCCACTCTGGTTCACAGGTGAACTCACTTGGCTCTACTAAGTAAGTGAACACACGTTTTCTGGCACCTCAGATATGCATGCCACAGCAGTTTTCTTTCTACATGTCACGTGAAACAGACGAAGCACCTACCCCCTGCACCCAATTACTCAGTTCTGTGCCTGTCTATGAGCTCTTGATACAAAATTTCATGTACTCCCCAGGACTTGACAAATGTGCCCACCAGACTGAAAGCTTTAAAGGACAAGTAGGATTCAAAGAAATTGGGGTGTGGGGAGGAGAAACAGGAGAAGGAGGATACAATGGTGGACAGACAGGAAGCCATACACAGAAAGACAAACAGATGGGGGATATAATGGCTGACAGACAGAAAGCCACACACAGAGAACAGCGAGGTCAAAGTCACACACTCAAGTGACCAGACATCAGCTGGTCATCCAGAGAAGACCTGGAATTCCTAGCCAGGAGGAAAGCACAGAGGCATCTAAGTGCTCAAAGCATTTACCCCTGGGGGAAGAGCCAGGGAGCCGGTGAAATCCCTTCAAAGGGCTGGCACATTTTAATGAATCATTTCCCTAGAGCTGACTCTCTTGACTAAATTACACTGCAATGAAATGAGCAAGTTTGTGCATAATACTTTGCAACGTCTGAGTTCCTCAGGTATAATTACACAGTGCCAGTGCCATGGCTCAGTGGATAAAGGCGCTTGCCACCAGGCCTGAAGACCTGAATTCGATTGCCAAGACCCACATGGTGTAAGGTGAGAACCCACTCCTGCAAGGTGTCCTCAGTCCTCCGCCTGTGCCCGTGGGACACACCCCGCACATGGCACGTGCACGCGCGCGCACACACACACACACACACACACACACACACACACACACACACAAACACGCACACGCGTGCACATGTGCAGAGAAGTACATTTTACAAATCTACACGTTAACAGCTTCAGTTTAGTTCAGTGAGTATTATAAGGCCATTTGCATATTAACAAAGTTCGATTCTGACGGTCCAGTCTAAAATATATCTCTATAAACTTACTACAAAACTAGCCAAGTTTCAATACCTCAAAAATCTACAGATAACGAGTTTGAACTGGTCTCTCTACTTCTCACGAAACTTTGAAAACTTCTTCCGAGTTATCAGAACCATACACCAAAGGACTCTTACCTTTACAGCTCGGTTTCTCGGTTGAATTCTGTGAAGTCACAGTAAGGTGACAGCGGAAACGTTCTCTAGAAATGACTGACATCATCCAAATTCTTCCCCTAAGTTCTTCTGGCGTATGGATGTCCTAATTTTACCACTTCCAAGAGCAAAACTTCTCCCCCGGACTGGTGATTGATACACTTTAACCATCTTATCCCTTTGTCCCCAGCGTCTGTACAAAGCTGCCTTTGTTAGTACTCAAGAGCGCCTGTTCCTGTGGGCAACCTGAACCGTTCTTCTAGACTTCTCAGGAAAAACAAGACTTACTGCCTTAACTATTGTTCACCGTTGCGGCTGCTGTTTTGAGACAGGGTTTGGGGAACCACTATGTAGTTGACATGACCTTGAAATCCTGATCTTCCTGCTTCCAAAGCCTGGGCCTGCTGGAGAGCTCGCCATCCCCAGCACCTTCCCATCCTCCCTACCACTGTTTTATGGTAAGAGAAAACTTTGGGTTATCTTTTAATGAAGTGAATTTAGTTTCACCCTAGTATTTCAACTGAGAAAAAATTCTAATAAAACCATTTTGTTAAAGGCAGTATAACTAGAAACCTCAAAGCCGTTCCTGCTCCTGGGAAATATTCCCCTTCTGTCTTTTGTTGCTGTTTCTTTGAGATGTTTGTTTCTTTGAGACAGCATCTTAGTATGTAGTCCAGGCTAGCCTGGAACTTCCTGTGAAGACAAGGCCAACCCGGAGTTCTGTGCCAGAACTACAGTGTGTGACACCACACTTCAGTGCCATTGTTGTAGTTAGTTTGACATTTATTTGTGTGTGTGTGCATATGTGTACATATATGTAGTCTGTGAATGTGTGTGTATCATGTCATGAGTCAGGGAACTCCTTTCAAGGGGTTGGTTCTCTCGCGCCACTCTAGGGGTTCTGGGGTCACACCCAGGTTGTTAGGCTTGGTGGCAAGAGCCTGCACCTGCTGAGAGACCCTGTCCCTTTTGTTATGTTTTGTTTTCTTTTTCGATAAGGTCTCTCTCTGAGGCTGCCCACAAACTCATGACAAGCCTCCTGCCTCAATTTCTCCACATGCTAGAATCACAGAAATGAGCCACCACGCTAGGAGCACAATGTATATTTCAAATACTAGGGTAATAAATGAAATTAATCTATTAGTTCTAACTAATTCAGTGAACATGAACTTAGTCCCTACTACGCACTAGGTATTATGCTGGTTACAAAGGTGTTTAGTCCCTACTATACACTAGGTAATATGCTGGTTAACAGACGCGATGTGAAAAGGCCGAAGCAGGATCTGCTCTCAGACCTTTCCATCTTGGAGCCAAGAAAGGAAGGCAAACGAGGAACTTTATGAAATGGGAGGTCTTACTGACAAAAACAATGGGAAGAGTCTTTGGATTGGAATGAGATTCTGGAAATACCTGTATCACTAGCCAGAAATCTGAAGTTCATGAGTGAGTTGAGAAAGACAAAGAACCTAAAGAGATCTTCAGAAGATAGTAATCTCATCAACCAGGTCTTGACTAGACTCAATGGCATCTTATTTCCTCTAAGATAAACCCAAATTCCTTAAGACAGCTAACTAAATCCCAATAACAGACCCTAACCCTTAGGGTCTAGCAGTATCTATGTACAACATTTTTTTGTTTTTGTTTTTTTGAGACAAAGTTTCTGTAACAGTCTTAGCTGTCCTAGAACTCTCTTTGCAGACCAGGCTGGCCTCGAACAGAGGCCACCTGCCTCTGGCTCCCGAGTGCTGGGATTAAAGGTGTGCGCCACCACTGCCCAGCTATACAACATATTCTTGTTTTCTGTTTTATTTACTTTCTGAGACAGAGTCTCAGCGTAGCCCTGTCTGGCCTAGAACTTGCTATATAGAGCTTGCTGGCCTCAAACTCACAGAGGTCTGATGAGCCTGCCTGTACCTCCTTTCCACCCAACGCCTATCAGTTAAGCTCAGGAAAGCCCAGGGTTTTCCTTCCTGGAGTTTTTCAGGCACTACAACTTCATCTGAGTGAGTACATTTGACTCAGAGCCGGGGAAATAGCTCACTGAGCAAGAGGACTCATTTGTTATACAAGCACAAGGACCTGAGTTTGAATCCCCGGCACCCATGACAAAAAGCCAGATGTGGCCACACCTGTACCTGTCACCCCAGGATGGTGACAGGATGATTGCTGGGGCTTGCTACCTGTCAGCAGATGCCTAGGTTCAATGAGGGACCCTCACTTAAAGGATATCAGGCAAAGACTAACTGAGCAAGACACCTGTCGTACAACCGCACAGGCATATGCTCACACCATGTGCACACATACACCAAAAATAAAAAAAACAAAAAAGGAAAAGAAACCAAGTGTGGGTTTAATTCTTCAGTATGGCTTTACCAGAAGTGAATCTTAGAATATTCTATCAGTATTTTAAGTCTAATCTCTATTGTTCTCTTTAGATGTGATGGTAAACTCGGCAACCTTATGCCTCAGCCTCCAGAGCAGCTGGAACTACAGGCATCCCCACCGTACTCTGCTTGATCTCAACTTCTGCTGCTGCTGAAGAGCTGTTCCTGCAAGCTGGGCAAACATGCTGTCACGGTATTGTACCCCCAGGCCTGATCTTAATTTTACTAGGCTCTGGAGGGGGAGGTAATTAGTATGTTGAAAAACTCCCGACATGAATGACAGTAACCCTAGACTTACTGCTGGGCCTTAGGAGAGGCCATCATGGAGAAAGACAAAGGACTGGGTCTGGTGCAGCAAAACATACCTTCAGTCCTGGCACTAGGAGGCAGAGGCAAGTGGATTCCTATGAGTTTGAGTTCAGCACAGTTTACATAGTAAGTTCCAGGCCAGCAAGGGTTATGGTGAGACGCTGTCTCAAAAAGAAGTCTCTTTTTTTGTGGCATCTCCTAAGCAGTCAGTCATGTCTAGATAAAGATGCCTGTCTCCTTTCCAGCCACAGGCTGTTAGAAACCCACTGAGGTAAAGGAAATGCAAATGTTGTACATCTTATGAGAGAAGCACAAGGCCACAGAGGTAGCTGCTGATGCGCTGAGTGAAGAGTGTTAGGGTTACGTGGTCCAAATCAGTGGCAGGAACGACAAACGAGGTTTTCCCATGGAGCAAGGTGTCTTGGCCCATGGTAGAGTGTGCCCGCTGTTCAGTGAGGGACACTCTTGTTATAGACCAAAGAGAACTGCCAAGAGGAAGCACCAGTGTGTTCGAGGATGTGTTGTGGATGCAACCTGAGTGTTCTCAACTTGGTTACTGCAAGAAGAGGGGAGGAATACTCCTGGTCCTCGCCTTGGTAGTTGGGGCTCGAAAGAGCCAGCAAGGTCCGAAAGCTTTTCAGCCTCTCTGAAGATGATGCCTGCCAATATGTTGTCAGGGAGCCCTTAAACAAAGAAGGGAAGAAGCCCAGGACCAAAGCACCGAAGATTCAGAGTCCTGTTACTTCTGGTATCCTGCACCACAAACGCTGACATTGCTCTGAAGAAACAGCACACTAAGAAAAACAAGGAGGCTGCAGGATATGCTAAACTCATGATGGCCAAGATAATGAAGGACAGCCAGGCAGTGGTGGTGCACGCCTTTAATCCCAGCACTTGGGAGGCAGAGGCAGGTGGATCTCTCTGAGTTCGAGGCCAGCCTGGTCTACATAGGGAGTTCCAGGACAGCCAGGGCAACAAAGAGAAACCCTGTATTGGAAAAAGAAAAAGAGAGAGAGACAGAGAGACAGAGAGAGACAGAGGAGGGGGGAATATGAATTAAGATAAACACCAGGAACAGATTGCTAAGAGATGTAGGCTATCCTCACTGGGAGCTTCCACTTCTAACTCTGAGTTCAGTCAAAAGTAAGTCCTTGAGAATACATATTAAAAAGAGTGGCAAATAACGACCAGAACTTGTGAAAAAAGAGTGAGAACTAAATTAAGTAAAGAAGGTTTTCCCACTTTTCCTACTCAGATATCTTTTTGGAGCAAAATCTCTGTCCTTACTATAGCCTTACCTTCCAATTACTTCTTGTTCCTGCTTTCCTCTTCATCATCTGAACCACACTTTCTGAAATATATCAAGTTTTGTCCAAAACTCTAGAATGTGCTTTCTGTAATTTTAATTTTCTTAGTTATTTTTTGTTTCATTTTTGAGACAGGGTCTCTCTACACAGCCCTGGCTATCCTTGAACTCACTATATAGGCCAGGCTGACCTCAAATTCAGAGCGATCCTCCTGCCTCTGCTTCCCAAGCCTGGCTAAAACAGTCTTCAATACTTATCTGTCCTGTTCTTCCTTAACACAAAGTTCCTATGTCCTTAGTAGCTGATCATGAAGTAAGGAATATGACTAAATCCACCCACATTAAAATTAAAATAGATGGGGCTGGAGAGATGGCTCAGTGGTTAACGACTCTTCCCGAGGACCCTCATGGCAGCTCACAACCACTAGGGTTTCCATTGCTACAGGCGGCAGGCATGCATGTGATGCAAACATACATGCATAAAAATAATTTAAAAATCGTGGGGCAGTGGTGGCGCACACCTTTAATCTCACCCAGCACTTGGGAAGCAGAGGCAGATGGATATCAATGAGTTCAAGGCCAGCCTAGTCTACAAAGCCAGTTCCAGGACAGCTAGAACTGTTACACAGAGAAACCCTGTCTCTAAAAAGCAAAACAAACAAACAAACAAACAAAAAATTTAAAAATCAAAATAGAGTTAGACAGTTCTAGCCACTCCCATATGTATATCTATATACACATATACATACATTATACATGTCCACAGAGATTATCAATGTTCATTTCTATGCATTTTAAAGGTAAATAAACTTAACTACAGTAATTTCACAGAGCTGAGGGGGTCCCTAGAAGTCCACTACATAAATCAGGCAAGCCAACTCAGACCATCATTTCCCAGGGATTGAGGAATTGAGGTGGTACATTTAATCCCAGCACTAGGAAGACAAAGGCAGGTGAATCTCTCTCTGGGAGTTCAAGACCAGCCTGGTCAACAAAGTGAGTTCTAGGAGCCCTGGTCTACATAGGGAGTTCCAGGACAGTGAGAGCTACATAAGAGAGACCCTGCCTCAAAAACAAAAAACAACCAGGGATTGATTCCCCCAAACATGTCAGTTTGCACGGCCATCTACTTGTAGACACTTTTGCTGGGGGGTCATTTTCTTTGTTTGTAACAGGGTTTCAGGAGGCAGCCCTGGCTCACCATAAACTCACAAGAGATCCAGTGCTGAAATCACAGGCATGTACCACCATGCCCAGTTTACAAGGAACTGTTCTCAACAAGTGGTATTAAGACTGCAGGGAGTGGAGGGGAAGCATCTATTGGGCATGCGGGGGACAATCAATAACAGATCGATATTTACACTTTCAGTGTTAAGCTCACAGGTAAATCAAAGCAAAAGCACACTGAGGTTACATAGTGATGTTGTCAGCTGATTTCTAATAAAGGCTGTGAGGCATAAGCACAGTTAAAGATTACTTGCTTTGTAAGTTACAGATGAAGAGCAGGATTAGGCCGTCTCTCCCATCCTTTTCACCCCTTGCTCTCCATTATGTCTCCTGAGAAATCTTTAACCTCCTTTTCTAGGAAGCGCCTGAAATTGTATAGCATATGTTTCAACAATAACAGATTGCTTGCATGACCAAACTATTCAGTTTCCTGAGTCTTTCATACATCTTACAAATTTCATCTTTAGCAAAGAGCCTTGCCGAGCCAGTTTAATTAGAATGTCCTCCCCAGGTATGTGATGGAGGTAGGTCCTCATCCTTCACCAAAGTGTCCCAGAGCCCAGGCTTGTCTTCAGCAGGAATCATCATCCTAAGATGACTTACTCAGACTCCCCCTCACTGGGAATGCTTCCTCTTATACATCTCTATCCACGGCCCCTGCCCCTGCTCTTCACCTATAAATTCCTGCTAACCACAGCTCACTCAGGGTTAAACCCAATCTGTCTCCCCAGTGCCAAGCCCATTGTCACGGCCCTTATATTGCTACAATGGTCTTGAATACAGTTATTCTTCACCATTCAGCAAGTTTCATTAACTATTTTTTCTTTAGCAACAATGAGGTCAAGAACTTGATCTTGAACTCGAGTTCAGAGAAATGTCATCCCTTCTAGTAATTTTTGAAAGAAAGACTGAGGCTGGATTTGTACACACTCCGCAGTCAACCATACAGAAATCACAGCAGCATTCATTCATTTCCAGGTGGCTTTTAACCTCAGCGCCAGCAAAATGATGTCACTGAGTGTGCCGGTGCGCACCTGCAATCCCGGCACTTGGGAAGCAGAGGCAGGAGGACTGCGGCAAGTTCAAGGCCAGCCTGATCTGCACAGTGAATTCCAGGCCAGCCAGGGCTAGCGTGAGAGATTTTACTTCAAAAAGCAAACAATATATCTTGCGTCCACACATATCAGAACTGCAATCAAACTACACAAACTGAAGTGGGGAGAAAGACCTTTCACTTTACTGAGACAGACGCACATGAAATTTTGTTCGAGTAATTTGTTCAACATTCACCATAAATTACTTGTAGTTAATGATAAGTTGGACTTTTCAAGCTAACACAGGATATAGGAAAACAGTAACGTAAGTCTCATCAGGACCCAGTTCTTGACCTCCTGTGGCTTTTCTCAAGAAGGCAAAAAATCTAAAAATAAGAAAGGACAACAATGCCCAAGAATTACCAGGTAAAGGGTGTTCTGAAAGACTCAAATGGCACTTAGTCAATTTTTACCCAAGTATGACCTGCATCGATCCAAAATCTAAAATTTTTTCCTATACGCAACCACAACAAAAACAACAAAAAAGAGCAAAAACAGGGGCAAAGGATCTCATTAGCCGTCCCTCCAGAACAGACACACACTTGGCCAATAAGCATGGGAAAGACTGCTTTAATCCCTGGTCTGAAATCCAAATTAAAATCACAAAGAGATACCAAGTCACACCCACTAGGGTGGCTAAAAAACAGTGAAAACTGACAAGCATTGGTGATTTAAGGAAACCGCAACCCTCATGCACTGTTTGGTGGGAGGATAAAATTCAGCAACAACTTTGATTAAAGCCTAAAAGTTTCTCAAAAAAGTTAAGCACTGAGCAATTCCCTGCTTAGGTTTGTGTTCAGGGGCACTGAAAGCACACATCCACAAATGTTGTAGCAGCATTAATTATATCCAATGGCTAAAAGGTGAAAAACAACACAACTTCATTAACTAGTGAATGGATGTGATAGTGACCACATCCAGATAGACATTCAGCTTTAAAAAAGTACAGAACAGACAGACACACACTTGTTGCAACATGAATGAGCTTTGAAAACATTAGGCTATGTAAAGAAAGCCAGAAAAAAAAAACAGACAGACAGACAGACAGACAGACACACACACACACACACATATTAGGTGAGTGTGGCAAAAGCCTTGATCTCACCACTTGGGAAGTTGAGGCAAGGGGACCACGAATTCAGATTAGCCTGAACTATACAGCAGAACTGCTCCCCTAAGGGAAGAGCCAAAATCTTGTCTTTAAATGGAGGAGGCGGGGAACCCCCAAATACTGTTAGATTTCATTAGTGTCCACTAAGGGCAAATGCATAGGAACAGAAAGATTAGTGGTTGTCAATGGGTTGGCATAGTGAGGGAATGGGTAGCAACTAACAGGTACGGGGTTTCTTTTAGAGATTACGGAGAAAAAGAGCTGGATAGTGGTGACAGTTGCAAAACTAGATGAATGTACGAAAAGCCACATTTTGGAGGGATAAGTAGCACGTTCGCCACCTGATGTATCAGTGGATCAAACGTCCATTTACAAAAAGAGGGCATAGGTGTAACATACCTAAGAATATAATATGTAACACATCCGAACATGCCAGCTCTCGCCATAAATGGACACTGAGGCTTCTTAAATTGAGACATATTTTACACTCATATATAGCCAAGAACAGGGTGGCGAGGCTGCTGAGCCCCGAAGCGGGCTCCGGGGGTGAGCGCCGCCCGCCTCCCAGCATCTGCATCCGAGCTCACCTTCCTCCATCCCTCAGTGTGCGCTCCTGGTTACCGTGGCCTCCCGAGCAAGTGGGACGCAGAGCCCGAGGGCAGCGGCGGGCAGGGCTGGGCAGAGTCGGGGCGGTCTCAGATCCCGCCGGCCGCGACCCCAGCGCCCTCCGACACACCTAGCCATGACGGAGCCGCCGAACGCCGCTGATGTGGCCGCCCGGCGGCTACCTGGATCCGCGGCCGCGCCCCAGCAAGCGGCTCGCCCGCCTGCCGGCTCGGGCTCCCGCTGGCAGCGTTAGCTCAGGCTGCCCTGCGCATCCTCCGGGCCGCCACCCAGCCCGTGCATCCTCGGCTCACCGCTCCGTCGGCCCCGGGCCTCGCCGGGGTCCGGCTTCGTGTTCCTTATGGACCGGAATTCAGCCGAGGACGTGGGAGTCGTTGCGCGCTTCTCAGAGGCCAAAGGACGGGGAGGAGACGTGCGGGCAGCACGTCACGCCCTCCTAGCACCTGGCAGGGTCAGAGCCAAGTGCACAGGCGGGCGGGCGCTGCCCAGCCGAACCTTTCAGTTTGCCCACGCTCGAGTTTGGTAGTCGAGGTAGGCTTGAGCCAGAATCTGCCAAGGAAAACCGGGAGCTGCTTCGATGACTGTTTGTTAGGCACCTATTATGTGCGACTCAGCTGGTGGGGCTCCCGCCACCTAACCCCACCCCACAAAGGTGTGAGCCCTAGGGCACCGACTCCAGGGGAAAGCTGCTCGGTTTTAACCTGAGGCTACTCTATGGCCTCAAACCAAAGCTTTCACCGGACTGGGACAGCGTTGATTTAGCGGCTTTTGAGGTAGACACTGCCCTGTTTATCCTTGTTTTTCTTCTTCTGTGTCACAGTCAAACCTTGAATTTAACTTTGACCCTTAAGGGAGCTGCTGAATGATTAATGGTCATCTGCAGTCGCATGTGCGCGCGCGCGCACACACACACACACACACACACACACACACACACTCTTTCAGGCTGGGTATGGTGACACCCGCCTTTAATCCCAGAGGCAGGTGGTTCTCCTTGAGACCAGCCTTCTCTATTGAGCAGGTTCCAGGAAAGCCAAGGTTGCATAGTGAAACCTTGTGTTAAAACAACAACAAAAAAATAGTCATTCTCTTGTGGGTTTTTGCTGTTGTTGAACCCTAGAAGACAGAGTCTGTGCAGCCCAGACTGGCCTTAAACTCTTTTTGTTGTTGTTGTTGTTGTTTTTTGAGACAATCTCACTGTGTAGGTCTGGCTGGCTGGGCACTTGATTTGTCGACCACGCTGCCCTTGAACTCACAGTGACCTGCCTGCCTCTGCCTCTCAATGCTGGGATTAAAGACAGAGACCACCATTCTCCAACCTGTCCTCAAACTCTTACCCCTCCTGTTCTGGAATTACAGTATGTACCCCTGTGCCCAGCCCTAGAACATTTTCTAAAGGATTTTAAAGTGGGGGTGTCGGGGGAGGGAGGATGGAAAGATGATTAGCAGTTAAAAATAGGTTCTGTTCTTGTAGAGGGAGGACACAAATTCAGTTCCTAGCACCCACCTCCACAACCCTCCCCCAGCACACATCTGAAAGTCCAGTTTCACTGGACCCAAAGCCCTCTTCTGGCTTCCACAGGAGTCTGCACTCAGGAGCACATACCCAGTCTCTACACACACATATATACTCATTTAAAATAAAATTTAAAATCTTTAAAAGATTTTAAAATACCTTTAGGAATGAAAGCATTACTATGAAAAATATGGCTGCTGAATAGAAATTGCAGGAAGTCATTTGGAGTTCTTTGCTAAACCCCAAAAAGGATTCACTTACCACTAACTGGAACTGTTTGTTCCACTTTCTCAGAAACAGCTGTTTGAGTTGGCATGGTAATGAAGCGGCCTCTGCCTTAATCCTTACACGCACAAAGGCAATCTGATGTTGTTTCTCCATATATCACAAGGGGAGGAACTTTCAAATGACCAGTCTGCTCCTGTGGTGCTGCTGCTGCTTCTTTTTTTTTTCTTTTTTTTTTTTTTTTGAGACAGGGTTTCTCTGTGTAGCTTTGGTGCCTGTCTTGGATCGAGCTCGCTCTGTAGACCAGGCTGGCCTCGAACTCACAGAGATCCGCCTGGCTCTGCCTCCCGAGTGCTGGCGTTAAAGGTGTGTGCCACTACCGCCCGGCCCATCACATGCTTCTTTCCACTTTCTTCAGCCCCTTTGTGTCTGTGAAAGAAACCTCCACCTACCTCACTGGAATGCTCACTGTATTTTGAGAAATGAAGTATGTATGGCCTAGTTTTACAATCTGAAGATAAAGCCGCCGCCAGGCGGTGGTGGCGCATGCCTTTAATCCCAGCACTCAGGAGGCAGAGCCAGGTGGATCTCTGTGAGTTCGAGTCCAGCCTGGGCTACCAAGTGAGTTCCAGGAAAGGCGCAAAGCTACACAGAGAAACCCTGTCTCAGAAAAAAAAAAAAAGAAGGTAATGAAGATAAGGCCAATTAAAACCCTTAAACTAAATGGCTGTAGTTTTGTCCTGGGACATGGTGAAGTCAGTGATTCCGTGGCATTTCCAGATGTCTCTGTTTTGATTTAACTACTATCTTAGGATTCTGCTGCTGTGAAGAGACACCATGACCACAGCAACTCTTAGGAAGGAAAACATTTAAATGGGGCTGGCTTACAGTTCAGAGGTTTCGTCCATTATTGTCATGGTGGGAAGCATGCAGGCAGGCAGACATGGTGCTGGAGAAAGAGGTAATATTTCTACATCCGGATCGCAATGGGCATGACTTGAGCATCTGAGACCTCAAAGCCTGCCCCAGCTGACACACTTCCTCCAGCAAGGCCACACCTACTTCAACAAGGCCACACCTCCCTATGGGCCTGTAGGGGCCATTTTTATTCAAACCACCCACAACTACATCTTACTAGAAGGTAATGAGCTGCTCCAAAAATGATCAGAAAGTCTAACAGGTAAGTGTGTCTCCCTGGCTCATGGAGTCTCTTTAAAATTTCCACTCAAAAACACACATAGGGAGCAGCAGTGGTGCACTCCTTAATCCCAGCATGTGGGAGGCAGAGGCAGGCAGATCTCTGTGAGTTTCAGGCCAGCCCGGTCTACAGAGTGACTTCCAGGACAGCCAGGGCTACACAATGAAACTCTGTCTCGAAAAACCAAAACCAACCATACAAAAACACCCATTGGAAGTCAACCTCTGCCATTTTTCCTGAGAAAGCTAGAGGTTCCAAGTACTGCCCATCTCAATCAGTTGGCTGTGGAAGGCAGCTTTCTGCTCATACGCTTCATTCTGTATACCACAGTCTGGTGTGGATTTTTAAAATTCTTTGAGCTTCAACTTGGAACTCAAATGGAAATTCAGTTTTCATCCTGAAACTAACTCACTGAACTCTGCTAAAGAAGCAGCCCCTCCTGGATAGGTCCTGGCTCACGCAGGCAGCAGGAATCACATTCCTAACTCCTTTTGCCGAACTGTTGGTGACTTTGAAGGTGAAGCGAGTATCTCAGAGCTGAGGTTCAGCAGCGATGATGGAGGTGGTGGGTGCCAGACCAAGGGGCCTGTCTTCTGTTGGCTAAAAGAGCTCTCTTGGAAGAAATGGCATTCTGAGCCCAATGAATGAAAAGTTGGACAGACAACCAAGAGCCAAATACAAGTCACTGTGGCCTAGAGAACACAGAGCCATTACCTTAAGTGACACCTTCCATCCTGGAAGGGGTTGCATAAATTTCTGTTGTCAGCAGGGAACAGAAATTCACAAAACAATACATTTACCAATAAATATGGAGCATCAGAGAGGTGGGCTCCAGCACAGCAAGCTAATCCCTTTCAGATGTCACCTCAGAGCATTTTCAAGCTGTCCTGGAGGCTAGAAGTCGGCTAAGCTAGATTCTGAGAAGTTTGTATAAACACGCAGACACGTCTATGTACACATACATAATGGCATACAGATATCATTTGAGATAAAGCATGCAGGGTTTGTCCTGTTTTGTTTTGTTAACATAATGATTTCAAGTTGCATTCATCTTCCTATGAATGTCATGATTTAACTTTTCTTATAGTTATGCATTGTGTATGTGCATGGGTGCGCGCGCTCGTGTGTGTGTGTGTGTGTGTGTGTGTGTGTGTGTGTGTGTGTGTGACTTTACAGCCTGTTTTCTGAGGCAGGCTCTCTGAGCAAACCTGAAGCTTGCTGTTTCAGCTAATCTGGCATGCTTGTTAGTTTTTGGGTATTATGTCAGCTTGACACAGGCTAGGGTCATCTGAGAAGAGAGGACCTCAATTATGATGTCTCCACCAGATTTACCTCTAGACAGAGCTGTGGGGGCATTTTCCTGATTACTGATTGATGCTGGAGGGCCATGCCCACTGTGTGAGGTGCCACCCCTAAGCATGTGGTCCTGGGTTGTGTAAGAAAGCGAGCTGAGCAAACCTTGGGGAACAATTGAGTAAGCAGGGTTTTTCCACGGCCTCTGCTTCAGGTCCAGTCCCTAGGTCCCAGACCTGCTTGAGTTCCCTGCTGTGGGATGGTCTGTATGTCAAATGTGTTGCTGATTGGTCAGTAAATAAATCACTGATTGGCCATTGGCTAGGCAGGAAGTATAGGCAGGACAAGGAGAAGAATTCTGGGAAGTGGAAGGCTGAGGGAGAGACACTGCCAGCTGTCACCATGACAAGCCGCATGTGAAGATCCCGGTAAGCCACGAGCCATGTGGCAAAGTATAGATTTATGGAAATGGATTAATTTAAGCTGTAAGAACAGTTAGCAAGAAGCCTGCCACGGCCATACAGTTTGTAACCAATATAATTCTCTGTGTTTACTTGGTTGGGTTTGAGCGGCTGTGGGACTGGCGGGTGAGAGAGATTTGTCCTGACCATGGGCCAGGCAGGAAAACTCTAGCTACAGTTCCCCAAGCTGTTTTTGTCTACTTTTCCCCCACAGCAATAGAAAGTGAACTAGCACACCTAATCAGGAGGCTGTTGAGATCAGTCTGCCCTCTCTGCTGCCCAAGTGTTGGGATGTTGGATACAGACCAAATGCACCCGTCCTAAGTGCTGGCATTTTGACTTCAGACTCCATCTTACCTGTAGGGTGAAATAAAGTTCAGGTTCCCAAGCCTCAGGGGAGCTGGAAACTCTCCAATTGCTGACCAACCTCTTCCGGAAACCATAGAAATAGTTGTTATGCATCTTTAGTTCTCTAGAAACACCATGGCTGTTCCTAACAACAGAAGGAACAAATGAATCTGATTGGTTGGACTGACAAGCTTGTTCTGGATGTCCATGGACAACGATGAAACACTTAAGGAAAGCCCCCAATCTTTGAACTCCGACTGGTGAAAATTGGAACTGTAACTTGTCAACAAATGTCTATGATTTTTATGCTTAAATACTTGCTTCAACTCACTTCGGTCACAGTTCAGCTCCAAGGTTGTTTTGTGATCCTGATTGATCGGCCTCTTTCTTCCCTCTTTCTTTTATGCTGTCTTGCATTAAATCTTGCTTTTTTGGTAACCTCTTGTGTCGCTTGGGTTGATTCAGAGTCTTGGACCACCATAGGGACATGCTGGCATAGCTGGCCGGCTTTCATATGGGTACTGAAGATTTGAACATGGGTCCTTTTGCTTCCACAGCAAACACGCTTACCTACTGAGCCATCTCCTAAGGCCCTTGTTTTGTCTTTTTGAGATAGGGTTTCTCTATGTATCAATATACTAGGCTGACCTTAAACTTATGGCAATCCTCCTGCCTCCCAGATACTGGGATCACAGATGAGTACCGCCATGGCTGGCCTCTGAAAAGTTTAGTAATAAGAATGTTAGGTGAGATACGGAGTTAAGATCATTGATATTACAAGGCCTAAGACATCTCAATTGACTTACAATGTTGCTTGTCTTCAGAATCAGAAGGTTCTAGCCAAGCAAGGCCAAGCCTTCTGCAGGAATGTTACTGTGGAGATAGCTTCTCCAGAGAACTTTTGTTCACTAGGAAATCAGAAGGGGACAATTTGAGTTGCTTTGGGTAGACTGAGTTTAAATGTCACTAAAGTCAAAATGTTGAATATGTGTTTGAATGATGAGCCTGGGACTGAAAAATCTTCAAAACACTAGAGAGTGATCTGCTGAGCTCAACTCCCAGAACAGAGATGCAGCCTGAGACAGAGTAAAAGTAACCTTTAAGAGGGCAGGTACTGGCACTTACCTGTGAAGTCATGACTTCTAAACTTTAGAGAAGGCCTGAGCAGAATTGAGGGAGCGCTGAGACTCATGGGATCAGATACTGGGAAGAAGCCATTTTGTTCACCCTATTAAGATGCCATTGTAATTGAGAAGGGAGCTGAGGAGTAAATGCTTATTCAAAGACAGATTCTTGAGCTTCCCCCTGAGATGTCTATGAATAGCTCTGATACCCACTCAGTCTAGAACTACAGTGTGCAGCAAGGGAAACGGACAGCTCACTTGGCCCAATGATTCCCTCACAAATGTCAGGACCTGAGCCAGGATACCCAGAACCCAAGTAAAAAGCTGGGCATGGAGTTGGAGGGGTGGCCCAGTAGTTAAGAGCACTTGGTCCTCTTGGAGAGGTCCTGATTTGATTCCCAGCATCCACATGGCAGCTTACAACTGTAACTCCAGTTCCAGGGGATCTAATGCCCTGTTGCAGCCTCCTTGAGCACTGTGCACACAATGGTACACATACATACATGCTTACAAAACGTTCAGACACATAGAATCACATTAAGGAAATCTTTGTTTTTTTTCCCCCTTCTTTAAAAGAAAGCTGGACATCTGTAGCATGCACTTCTAATTCCAGTGAGAGGGAGGTAGAGATAGGTAGATTACTGAAAGCTCAATAGGCAGGTGGTTTAGCCTACTTGGCAAAGTCCCAAGCCAATGTGAGACTCTGACTCATACAAAAAGTGGAAGGTTCCCAAGATATGTCACCTGAGGCTGTACTCTGACCTCCGCATGCACACATTTGCACACACACAAAGAACCAGTGTGAACTACCTGAGAGTGATCCCACAGTCTGTATACAATACCCCCAAAGCAAAAGCATTAGGGAGTGCTATCACTCAAATGTCACACAGCCCATGCAGCAAAGGACCCAAGCTTTCTGCCCCCATTATCACTACTATTCCTGGGTATTTGAATGAAAAAAAAAGAGGAAGAAATAAAAAAGGAAAGACATGACTGCTCCTAGATATGATGAGCATAGCCAGAGGCAGGGACATGTAGGAGAGTCCAGAGTGAACATCACCAAACTGAGCTGGTCCATGTGCAGAGAAGGGAGAGAGGAGAGGAACCTCTGACCAAGAAGAGGGGTGGCCTGGGTCAAGAGACTAGCCAAGAGAGTATAGTACAGACCAAAAGGGCCAGGTAACCAAAATGGCTTGATTATACTTACAGTCCCTGGGCTGGAGAAGTTTAGGGTAAGGGGCGGGGTTTTGGCTAAGGATGGAAAGAGAGAGAGGGAGAGGAATAAAGGTTGTTTTGCTTACTGTCTAGGCTCTACAGGACTATCTGGGGCTAGGTAAGTGCAGGCAGTGTTTGAGCAGTTTACGAAGCTGGACTGCCTGGAGCTAGATGCTTTGGAGCCACCTGAGAGGTAGATTCCAAGGGAACACCTGGGGCTGACAAGTTGCTGGAGCAGTGGGCAGTTGATTTGAAATCTACTGGGACAGGTAGACCACGGAGAGACGGTAAAGTTAAGGAGTTTAGGGGAAATATTTTATCTTGCATGTACATTTAAAACTTTTGGACCTATGGTCCTGGCAGTTGGGAGAGGGGAGTTCCAAGACCAGGGAAAGATCCTACCCTCAAGAATAGGCAGTAGGTGAGTCTGTTGATTGACAAGAGTACTTACCTAGAGTCCGTTTGACTGTGAGGGATGGATCCACATTGACTCCCTGAAGCTTATTTGAGAGCCAAAGTTACATTTTAAGTTTTAATTACCATGCCTTAGAGATCCATGGAACGAAAATGTCTCTGATTTGCAAGCCCCTTGCCCAAGGTTAGATAGTTCCTGAAATGCTGGCGGCTGTTGTTTATGGGAGATAACAAGCCACATGTTTTCACTCCCCTAAACAAGTTTGTTTGACCCATCTGCACCGGATGAGCTTGATCACATGTGGTGAGAAGTACATAGGAAAGAAATACATCAGGATGTACACTTGCCCCTGATTGGACCTAATGGAAAGTGCAATGAATTACGGATTTTCCTTCTTAAGCCCTTGCCCTACTTGATTCTGGGCCATTTTCTGGGTACCTGGGTATGGACTTGCCCAGAGCTTATCTACCTGCCCAGTATTTAATTAAAGCTTGCTTCAAATTTGGCTTTCAACTGTGGTAGTGGGCTTATTCTTCATTGGTGGGATTAACACACGAACTTTTTGAAGTTTAAAAAGAGATAAAAGTTTTAGATATGTTAACATTACCACTGTTTGTAATCTGTACTAAAATCCACATTGTAGAAAAGGCAGTAGACTCATCATGCCTTTGAGTTATAGGAGAAACTCAGGGACCCCAAAATGATTCTGGGTTAAAAGTATTAACACTAAGCTGGGCAGTGGTGGTGCACGCCTTTAATCCGAGCACTCGGGAGGCAGAGCCAGGCAGATCTCTGTGAGTTCAAGGCCAGCCTGGGCTACCAAGTGAATCCCAGGAAAGGCGCAAAGCTACACAGAGAAACCCTGTCTCGAAAAACCAAAAAAAAAAAAAAAAAGTATTAACACTCGTTCCAGATGGCTGAATATATAGATTAGACAGAGATGTTTTTAGCACAATGAGAAGCACTTTTAAGTCTATATACTTCTAAGACAACCAAAGGAAATTTAAAATCTTGGGCTTGTGACTGTGATAATAGTAGCCAGTGCTTATCAGAGTTAGACAACAACTCATCAGAGCTTCATTGATTAATGTTAAATCTCTAAAACGTTTAAGTCTTAATATAACAATAGCATAGAGAGGGAAAGAAATCTGAAACGTGTTTTTATTTTTTTGCATTTCTTACCTGGAATTCAGAGATCCACCTGCCACTGCCTCCTGAGTGCTGGGATTAAAGGCATGCACTACCACTGCAGGCTAAATCACTTTTTTTTTTTCCGGTTTTTCGAGGCAGGGTTTCTCTGTGTAGTTTTGCGCCTTTCCTGGAACTCACTTTGTAGCCCAGGCTGGCCTTGAACTCACAGAGATCCACCTGGCTCTGCCTCCCGAGTGCTGGGATTAAAGGCGTGCGCCACCACCGCCCGGCTAAATCACTTTCTTACAACTCGTATGAACTTTAAGCTTTTTTTCCCATCCAACCATTTACCATGAGACACAGGCAGTTGGTTACTGAGAGCGGTCATTGCAAAGCAAATTCCTTTAAATAAAGGAATAGTAAAAAGTTACTTTGAAACCTGTTTTGTGGGTTTATTTCTTTTCAGGAGTCTGTTAGCAAGGTAAACTGTCCTTCTCTGCTGGAGACCTAGTAATAACTCTAGTAATAACTACACCTGAGGGAGGTGTAGCCTTGAGTGAGGGGCTGGTTGCTTGCTGCTGCTAGTACAGTCAGTCAATATCATCAGAGACCTGAGAAGAATAAATTATAGCAGGAGGTATAATTAAAATGTATCAATTAAAAATTGACAGAAACTTCCCCATTATGGAGGTTGCTCTAGGCTCCTGTTGTCTCCATGGCTAGGCAGTGGTGTTGGGTCTTCAGCCCCGATATGGGACAGCATTTAATCTTCAGCCACCACACAGCAGCAGGCCTTCCACGGTCAGACCCAGGTCTGAGAGATTTTCCTGTAGAGGAGGAATGTGGGGGACTGACCTTTGACCAGGCTGAGTAGGACAATCACCCTGAAAGTGTCTCTATAATAGGAAGCTTTTTCTTTAACATTTTAAAACATATTCTGCAGCACTCTGAAGAGTTTGAGGACCACTATCTATTAAGTATACCTGAGTTTAGGCTTAACCTTGAAAACACATACAGAAAACTAAATAAAGCTTGCTACTAAATGAATTACATAATAGTTTGTAAGTTTGTAGCTTTCATAAGATTACAGATTTACAGACTTATCTCTGTAAGTTTGAGCCTTAAAATTTTGAGTTGAAGATTTAAACCATAAATACAGCCCATAGAGAGACTGGGGACTTTTACAGTATACTATTATAGAATATCATAGTTTCCTACATGACTTAGTTTATCCAAATAGCTAAAGCTTAACAGAGTGAACAAAGACAAAGAAGCTAGGCAAACATTACTGTGAACCTGAGTAGACCCTAGGAATGTATAAATCTTATTTACCAAATATATCTTATTTATCGAACGTATGCTGTTACTTATATAACTATTGTAGAAGTCTGTTGTTGAACAGTTAGCAAAGATGTAAGTAGTTAAGTGTAAATCTCTAAGCCAATTTTTGTTATTCTGAGTAGATCTTTATAGCTTTAAAATTTTATCATCATACAAAAATCCATACTGGTCTAAAATATTTTAGAGGTCTGTTCTTTCCTTAGTCTGAAGGGAGAGACAATGATAAGCAGAGGGCTCAGTAAAACTGGGAAGTTTTGTAATTGTTACTTTATACCATGTTGCCATCTTAAGATGGTGACGTCACATGGCATGCACTTTTTTTTGTAGAGGGCAGAAAGGCCTTGTACTCATAGAGAAGCACTAAGAGAACCAAGAATGTTAATCATGCAGTAGTGTCTCCTCAATGGAGGAGATAAAATCAAATACCTCCATTCCATCCGGAAAGCTGAGAGTGGAGGTTGTTAATGACCTGGTGATCATTTTACTATCTGAAGGGACAGCCCCCACCCAAATTCCCCAGAATGATTATTCCCTATGACTCTTCCCTCCCTAGACCATTATCCATCCTTAGGGGAGATGTCACACACTCTTTATGGCTGGATGACCTCTATGCTATCCTCAGAGACCACACTAGATTCTAGGTCTTTTAACTAAGAAACCCACCCTCATGTCGTATGTACTTTGTAAAAAGAGTTTCTGTGTAGTCACATCTTAAGCTTTATTGTACACCTGGAATTGGAATTATGGGAATTTTGTTAGCTGGAGACCCTTTTCCAAATTATATTATGTTTAAATATACCTACAATAAACCATCTGGTGTTAGGCTTCCTGAAATCTGATCCAAGTTGATGAAGTCAATCTGCACAGGGTTTTCATTCTTATCTCTTTGAGCAGTTCACTTCCCTGTCTGACACCTGCAGGGATCCCCTCACTCTTTAACCTTAGTAAAGATGGCTGACAGTCACATGGTTGCTTCCATATTGATGAGGTCATCAGCCAAGATGCAGGAGAACCACATGGTTGCTATTTAAAAACATGCATTTTCCTAAACAAGAGTAGAATCTAAGTTACATACACAGGATATTCTAAACAAGAGTTGAATCACATATATACTCATGTATAGATTTTTATTTTATTTATTTATTTATTTTTTGGTTTTTTGAGACAGAGTTTCTCTGTAGCTTTAGAGCCTGTCCTGGACTAGCTCTGTAGTCCAGGCTAGCCTCGAACTCACAGAGATTCACCTGCCTCTGCCTCCCGAGTGCTGGGATTACAGGCATGCACCACCACCGCCCAGCCAGATTTTTTAATTATAAGCCTTTTGTTATAAGTTTAAATCCAAATTTTGTGACAGATTTTATAGATTTTTAAATCAGACCCCAAAGAACTTACAAATCCTAAGATAGAGTTTACAGCATAGTCTTAAGAGATCTTTTGATGTTGGGTTGTGGTTGTGCTTGCCTTTAGTTCCAGCACTCAGGAGGCAGAGGCAGGCAATCTCTGTGAGGCTAATCTGGTCTATATAGTGGGTGACAGGACAGCAGAGAAACCCTGTCTCAAACAAACAAACAAACAAACAAACAGAGTAGGAAGTAGAACCTTAGAGATAAGAGACTTGGAAACGTAGAGCAGAGCAAGTTTAGATATAAAAATTTGGGATCATTTGTTTGTGCAGTGGCAGTTGTTACGATTTGTGAGAATTCAGAAATCAAGTGTGCCAGTTTTTGGCCATTGACCTATACAGAGGCCAAGCTGTAGTAATAAAACCTGCGTGGAGGAAGTAAGTGGAGGGAATTTCTATAAGCTCCAACAGGGTGCTGAGAGCAGAAGCTGGGGCGGGGGGGGGGAGTGGGGGTTTTGGGTGGGTGCCAGGAGGGATTACGGAACAGACAGAGCAGGCAGCTCCCAGGGGTTGGAGGAAACTTTAGGAGGGAGCTGAGAACAGAAGTTTAGGGCTGAAGTTTCTAGAAGGAAGAGATAAGGAAACTCACAATGTATAGACCCAGGAAGGCTCACAAGAGAGAAAGATCAGGTAGAGTGGGAGGAAGGAAGGAAAAGGGTCCCAGGCTTCTGAAAGCTGGACTGCAGCTTCCTAGGGAAGAGATGAAGTGGATAAAGTGTCATTGAGACAAGAATTTCCATGGGGCATCTCCAAGCAGAATGGGAAACTCGTCAGATTGAAGAATGTTCCAAATCATAGAGGAAAGGCCTTGTCTTTGTTATTGGAGCCCAGTGTGGGCAAGAGGAGCTTCCTGACACTGTAGTAACAGTAAACAAATTCAGGTAGGGGTGACACTTATCCAGAAGAGGAGAGGGGAGAGAGCAGGAGAAAAGGGAGATGTACACATGGGTGCAGCAGGCCAGAGGAGAAACATGTACAGAGTGTAGAGGTGCCCATGTGGAGGGCACAGCAGGCCAGAGTCCGGAGAGACACTTACAAGGAGTAGACTAAAGGCAAATGGTTAGAAAAAAGGTGGAAGGATGTAATCAGAGGCTTTTGTCTGTCCCACCCAGTCCCACAGCCACTTTTAAGTAATCACTCAGAGGCTTATATTACTTATAAATGCTTGGCCAGTGGCTCAGGCTTATTACTAGCTAGCTCTTACATTTAAATTAACCCATTTCTATTAATCTATGTATCGCCACATGGCCCATGGCTTACCAGTTCTTTCACATCTTGCTTTTTAGGTGGCTCGAAGTGTCTGCCATAACTCCACCCTTCTTCATCTCTGTCTTCAGTTTGAATGTACCGCCTAAACTTATTCTGCCTTGCCATTGGCCAAACAGCTTTATTTATCAACCAATGAGAGTAACACATATTTACAGTACGCAGAAAGACATCCCACAGCAGAAGGAAGCAGTAGCTGAAGAATCAGGCTCTAGAATTTGGAATCCAATCTTATGGGTGGCAGAAGCCAGCAGAAACAATTGATCCATATATACCCTAGGAGAGTCAGATCTGCAGCTTGGTTCAGAATGGCTGAGCTCCCTGGAAGGGAACTCATTTATGACATTCCCCCAGGTTTCAGCACCAGATGAATGAGAAAAAGAGGAAGAAGAAGGAGGAGGAGAAGAAGAAGAAGAAATAAAAAAGGAAGGACATGGCTGCTCCTAGGTATGTTGGAGGAGAAGTTTATTATAGATATGTGGGACAGCATAGTCAGAGGCAGGGACATCTGGGAGAGTCCAGAGTGGACATGGCTAGACTGAGCTAGGCCTCTTGAAGACAGGGGAAAGGAGCTGCTGACCTCAATGGTGGCCTGAGCCAAGAGGGTAAAAGGTAGACAAAAGGGCCAAGTAACCCAAATGGCTGGATTATATAGTGAAGGGCAGCTGGGGGAAAGGCAGTTTAGGGTAGGGAGAGTATGCCAGCCATACCCTGTAACAGGTAGGGACTAAGGGATGCTGGGAGAAGCTGGTGGCTAGCATCTGCTTTGATATGCTAATGGGCACCTCAGCCATTTGTCCAGGTTTGGGACCTAACAGTATTCACACAAGTAGGTTTTACAAGACTCCTGTGTGCCAAACACATGTGCTGTGGGATGTTCTATATGGCAAATGTGTTGCTAATTAGTCGATAAATAAAACACTGATTGGCCATTGGCTAGGCAGGAAGTGTAGGCGAGACAAGGAGGAGAATAAAGCTGGGAAGTGGAAGGCTGGGTCAGAGAGACACTGCCAGCCACCAGGATGAGAAACAGCTTGTGAAGATGCCGGTAAGCCACGAGCCATGTGGCAAAGTATAGATTAAAGGAAATGGATTAATTTAAGCTGTAAGAACAGTTAGTAAGAAGCCTGCCACGGCCATACAGTTTGTAACCAATATAAGTCTTTGTGTTTACTTGATTGGGTCTGAGGCTGTGGGACTGGCAGGTGAGAGAGATTTGCCTTGACCATGGGCCAGGCAAGAAAACTCTAGCTACAGACATGTCATCATTCATCCATCTACAAATACTTATTAAATACTTAATTAAATGTGAATCCCCATCCTCTGCTGTGGGACTACAGCTCTGGTTTCATTCATGGAAAAATAAATGAGTGTCTATCTCACAGGATTCATGTTCAAACATTACAAAATATTTACCTGTGGGATGGCCAGTAAAGGTACTTGTCACCCAGCCCAACAATCTGAGTTCAGTCCCCAGGACACACTTGGTAGAAAGAGAGAACAAACATCCTGCAAGTCGTCCTCTGACTCCACATATGTTCTGTGGCACATGCACACACATGCACACACATGCACACACATCCACACACATGCACACACATGCACACACATCCACACACATGCACACACATCCACACACATGCACACACATGCACACACATCCACACACATACACACACATCCACACACATCTGCACACATCCACACACAATATATATAATGAAAATTTTGCCGGGCGGTGGTGGTGCACGCCTTTAATCCCAGCAATTGGGAGGCAGAGGTAGGTGGATCTTTGTGAGTTCGGGCCAGCCTGGTCTACAGTGCGAGATCCAGGAAAGGCCAAAGCTACACAGAGAAACCCTGTCTCAAAAAAAAAAATTTAAGTATATCTAGCCATATGGTGAGAATTACTAAGAAAGCAGAGTTAAAAGTTTTGGGCCAGGTGTGGTGGCAGACATCTTTAATCCCAGCACTTAGGAGGCAGAGGCAAGTAGATCTCTGTAAGTTCAAGACCAGCCTGGACTATAGAGTGAGTTCCAGGACTACAGAGAGAGACCTTGTCACCTTTCTACCCCCAAAAGAAGAGTTTCAGAGTGGGGATGGGGAGGCCATAGAAGGAGAGGCTTTGTTTTATTTGGAGTAAACATCCTCCTCAATTATAATAAAATCAGAGAAAATTTCATAGCTTGAGCAGAAAGAAATAGGAAAGCAGTTATGATATGTAGGGGAAACACGGCAAACACAGATGTCCTGAGACAGAAATGAATGTGTTGTATTCAGGAGACATCAATAGGCTGGGATGTACCTGAGAGGGTACAATCATTGCCTGGCATACAAATGGCATGGGGGTGGGCTGGGGGTAGAAACAGAAACGGGTGCAATCCTGTGTCTAGAATGAAGAGAAAGAACCCCTGAAAGGATCTGAGTATCAGCCCACTGTAAGTTTGGTTTCAGTGGGATTGTGGGGAGAACAAGGACAGACCACCCCTAAGACAGTTCCTCATAAATCCAGGTGAGGGGTATGGTGGCCCAGCCCAGCCCTGGGCGTCAAACTGGAAACAGTAAGAAGGTGCTGGGCTCTGGACATGCCTGTTTGGAAGCAGAGGTAAAAGGCAAGATTTGCTCATGGAAATGTGGGAAAGGAGACAAAAGGATCAACTGGAAGAATGGATCTCTATCATGTAGATGGATATGGGGGTTCATGAGAGCCATGGGACAGCCATGTCCAACAGTAGTAGTCTTGCAGTAGAGGTGCTGTTTTGAGTCATACTTCATGAACGATAAGTTGAGGCTTTACTCTCAGACTCCACATCCATGAAACAGATAACCCCCAGAGTTTGGAATTGAGGTGTAGAGCACTAACAGAACACTTGCTTTTGGGGGCTTTTTTCCCAGTACCCCCAAAAAGCAATGATAAACACTCCGAGTTTACCAATGCCTTGATATCAGAGAAGACAGACAGTTTAACACAGGATACAACACCTGAATCTATGAAGCCAGGGGACATTTGAGGGGCCATAGTTTACAGAGCAGAAGCATCTTCTGAAGTTTGGAGGTGTTTATGGAGTCAATACAGGACATGATGTAAGGGGACATAATAATAGATTGAAATGGGAAGGATCAATAGTCAAGGGGAAAATTTTTTGGAATGGGGTTGAGAAAGGAAGGAAAGGGGCTAGAGAGATGGCGTGGGGGTAAAGCAGTTGCTATCAAGCCTGAGAACATGAGTTCAACTCCCCCAGAACCCACACAAAGCTGCGAGATGAGAGATGAGAAAGGTGAACTCCCAGAAGCTCCCAGTGCAGCTAGTCCTTCATCCATCCACAGAGGTGAACAAGTGACCTTTTCTCAAATAAGCTGGAAGGTGAGACCCAACACCAAGGTTGTCTTTTGACATCTACCATGTGTCGGGACGTACCCATGCTTGCATTCACACACAGACACAAATGGATGCACACACACCAAGGGAAAAGCAAAAAGAACTACTGCTGTGGGGGCGGGACATCCGGAATGACCAGAGGTGTTTCTGTTTGACAGCTGAGTCTCTTGGTGATGGACCCTTAACTGGGCTTTTCTCCCATGAGCACATGGATCATGGTCTGAGATGTCCCTGCCCCCAGTGTCTTTAGAAGGTGCTCTGCCCTGTGCACTCATTAGGTTTCTATCAACCTTGACCACTGAGTTCTTGCCTCCAGGCTTTAAGCTTCTTGTTCTTTTTAACTAGGAAGATGCCCTAATCTACACTCACCAGACAGATCGAGCCTCTTTGTTTCCACAGCAGCCATTGAATAATACTTAAACAGCATGCAAACCACCAACTCATGAAGCTTTCCACCTCTCAGAGTCCATCAGGTATGTTATTACCTCATATTTGCTTGACGTTGCCAACCCTAAGTGAATTTTCCATAATTATCCACTTGAAACGAATGAATGAACTCATCTGGAAGTTCTTCTGTTGATGGTGCTTTTACTTACATTTTGGTTTGGATTCTGGTTCTACTCCTAGTGGAATAATTCATTAATTTTTTAAAAAAAGAGCTAGGTAGCTCCAGCTGGCCTCAAACTTGAAATCCTTCAGCTTCAGTCCTCAAGTGTTCTGGATTACAGGCTTACACCACTGTGCTGGATGTTATTTATTTAATTTCGAGTTTAATCATAGGATGCTGGAGAGACGGCTTAGTGGTTAAGAGTACTGGCTGCTCTCGCAGAGGACACAGGTTCAACTCCCAGTACTCACACAGTGGCTCACGGCTGCTTAACTCCAGTTCCAGAGAATCTGATGCCCTGTTCTGAGGGACACATGACAAACAGACATACTTGCAGACAAAACATTCATATAATATAAATGAAGATATTTAGTTTTTAAAAAAAGCATTTAACTGCATACTACATGCTTTAAGCTGCCTTGGTTGAGTTTTTGCTAGGACACAGACTTTCTGTAATCACCCTGCTTCTCGGTAGCTGGCATTGCAAACCTGTGCCACCAGGCCCAGCTCCTCTGGCTTATCTTCAAAAATATGTGAAATATGGGGACTGAAGAGGGGGCTCAGCAGTTAAAGACACAAGGCATATTGCTTTTCCAGAGCACCTGAGTTCATTTCCTGGCACCCACATGGTGTAACGCCCACAACCACCTGTAACTCCAGCTCTAGGGGACTCAACACTCTCTTCTTGCCTCTGGGGACACTACAGTGATGTGCACACATCCACATAGTACACCCACATATACATGTAATTAAAAATAAAACCTTACAAAAAATCCTAATAAAGAAGCCAGAGCTGGGTGGTAGTGGCACACACCTTCAATCCCAGCACTCAGGAGGCAGAGGCAGGCAGATCTCTGTGAGTTTGAGGCCAGCCTGGTCTACAGACTGAGTTCCAGGACAGCAGGACAGCCAAGGCTATATAGAGAAACCCTATCTCAGGAAAAGGGGAAAAAAAAGCCAGACCTGGTGACACAGGCCCATGTCCCAGCAACTCAGGAGACTGATTCATGAGGATTACAAGGCTTGCCTAGGCTAGATAATGAATTAAGGCTAGCCTGGAATCTCTATCTTTAAACTAAAAGTTTTATTTTAAAAAGCAATAAAGAAGCTGGACAATGGTGGCACACACTTGGGAGGCAGAGGCAGGGGAATCTCTGTGTTCAAGACCAACCTGGTCTACAGAGTAAGTTCTAGGACAGCCAGAGCTACAGAGGGAATCCCTGTTTCCAGAAAAAAAACAAACAAACAAAACAAAACAAAACAAACAAACAAAGAAGAGAAAGAGATGGGACTGGAAAGATAACTCACTAGGTAAGAGCACTAGCTATTCTTGCAGAGGACCCAGGTTCAATTCCCAGTATCCACATGACAGCTCACAACTGTAAGTAAACCCCAGTTCCAGGAGATATGGCTCCCTCTTTTGGCCTCCAGGACATCATGCACACATGGAGTGCACTTACATGCAGGCAAAACATTAATACACATAAAGATAAAATCTTAAAAAAAATCCAAGTGTGGTGGAGCAGGCCTTTAAAGCCCAATATTCAGGAGGCAGAGGCTAGTATATATCTGTGAGTTCAAGGCCAGCTTGGTCTACACTGTGGTTTAACTAAATCTCAATTGTTCGATTTTACCAAAAAGACTTGGGAACCAGACACTGGAGTGAATATCTGCTAGCTCAGAGGCAGAGTGGGTACCCAGATGACCCTCCTCTGCTGATGTCCCAGAAAAAAAGGCCTTTCTCCTACGCCATCTCTAACAAAACACTTCAAACTGAATGTCCTTCCCTTCTACTTCCTGTGGGTCTATGTGTCCTCCCGACTCTCTCTTATTCTCTATGGTTTTTTTTTTCCTGCAAACTGGTTGCTTGCTCTGCCTCTTGACCTATGGGTTGACTTTATTTAAGCCTGTTTACAATATTCAAGCAGAAAGCTCTTGGATTAAAGGTGTATTCTAGAGCTGAGCCACACCAAAACTAGAAACAGGTTTTTCTAGTAAATAATACAATGTTGGGGTTCTCAGTGTGATAAAATATACTCAACACTACATAGTGAGTTCAAGGCTAGCCAGGGCAACACAATGAGACACTGTCTCAAAAAAAAATTCCTGGGTTGAATTCCTAGTGCACCCCCATCAAAAAGAAAAAAGAGGGAAAATGCACCCATTTGGAATCTGCATAGTAGGTATACAATCATTGCTTTTACAATTTATCTATAAAAGTAATTATAGCAAAACAAGAAGAAGAAGAATGGAAGAATAGAGACTTAGCAGGTGCTCTGTACTCTGCTGAATTCCTGCAAGCAAAGAGGTACAAAGATGTAACTGCCCACAGCAGGTCTCCATAAGCCATCTCTGGCCTTATCCCTTCCAAGTTCTTGGCTAAATAAATCTGAAGTTCATATCCACTGTGTAGTGTTCTGTTTGGGCCATTTCAAAGGGAGTAGCAGATATGATGACCACGTGAAGGTATTTATTTTCTGATAATGGAGACCTCTCTGTCCTGGATAGGGCCTGTAACTGGGAGGGCCTATACCTGCTTGTAATCATCATGTGTAAACTTGCAAAACATTCTCAACAGGAAATAGATCAAAAGAGATTGCAGCTGTAGGATGAGGAAAGGAAACAGTACAAGCTGTACACAGTTTGCCAACCGGGAAAACAAGCGTGTCAGCTGGTCCTCTCCTTCAGCCGGTCCTCTCCCACAGCTCAACTCTTGTATGTGCCCCGCTCCAGCTCACGTCTGCTGTGTTGTCTTGATCAGTCCAGAGTCACAGGAACAGCCTTTTCTGCCAATTAAAGAATTAAAGGACAGGAAAGGAATGTTCCTGAAACCTTGGGAATCCCAGCAGAGCTGTTACAGAATATCTGAGAAATCGGGGACCTTCCTCAGGGTTCTTAGTTTTGTTGGTAAAATCATTTAAGAATGGACACCAACAGAAGCTGGGGGACAATTTATTAGGTTTAAAAGGAAAACTCCAGGTGAACTCCCAAGCTTGAAAGGAGAAGGAAAATGGAGAAGAGAAGGAACAAACCCCATGTTGCCTGAGATAAGGCCTCACGGAGGTCAGTCACACAGTGGCACGGAGCCACATGCCCTGGAGGGGAGCTTTGCAAATCCTCTGGTCAGCATCTGAAAAAAAAAAAAAGAAAAAAAAAAGAAATAGGCCTCAGAAAGGCAGGCTGGCTTGGGGGCACCACGAGGCAGCTCAGCTAGTGGAGACATGTTAGGGGGTGGGAATTCTGGACAGGAAAAGCAAAATACCTTAAGATGAACCAGTCTTCCTAGTGGTGGTCTGCTAGCCAAGTCCTCACCTACCCCAGTGGATTAACTCTTTAAAGAGGAGACAAGGGCATGTCTCTAGTCCCTCAGCCAGTTTGGGGGCATTCCTGTACTTGTGTGTGTCTGTGTATGGTGTGTGGGAGCTCAGATGTGGCCCAAGACAAATGTTCAAGTGATTGGTTGCAGTTTTGTCGTGAGGAAGGACTATGACAAATAATTTCAGGCTAAAGATGTCATCCAAAATAGGATGCAAGAAATAAACAACGAAAATTTTCCCACTTTTGAGAAGAAAAGAAATATATATTCAAGCCTTTTTATTCCTCCCGAGACAGGGTTTCTCCATGTAGTTTTGGTGCCCATCCTGGGTCTTGCTCTGTAGACCAGGCTGGCCTTGAACTCATAGAGATCCACCTGGCTGTGCCTCCTGAGTGCTGAGATTAAAGGTGTGTGCCACCACTGCTCAGCATATTCAAGCCCTTTGATCATACTTTAATTGTGTTATTTGGGCTGGTTGATAGCTCAGCAGGTAAAGGTGTCTATAGTTTTTTGATTTGTAGGATCAACAAAGTGGAAGGAAAGAACTGATTCTCTCAAGTTGTCCTGGCTTCTACACCCATGCCATGCACCCAACCCCCGTCCCCAACACACAGTTATTTGAGACACAGATTTACCCTGCCGCTCCAGTTGGTTTAGCTCTTGCTATGTGGACCAGGCTGGCCTTGAACTCACAAAGACTCACCTGCCTCTCAGCCTTCTGAGTGCTGGAATTAAAGGAGTGTGCTATTACGATTGAAGTAACTTTTACATATTCACTGCAGCTCCTTGTTCACAGCAGGCACGAGGTGGAACTCAAATATCTAAGATTAAAAAAAAAATGTGCGTTGAACTAGCCCTGGTACAAAGCCCGTCTGTCTGTAATCTCAACACTTTGGGATTGTTTGAGGATAACCTGGAGTTCAACATTATAGTCTGGGAGATATATATATATATATATATATATATATATATATATATATATATATATATATATATATATATATATATATATATATATTGAGATCCTGTCCTCCCAAACAAATCCCTTTCCCCACAAAGAATATGTGGTACATAATTCAATGACATATGATTCAACATCAAAATAGAAAGAATCCTTTCCAGTAAACCTTGAAGGTTTTATTTTCAGTGAAATAAAAGTCACAAAAACAAGTGGTTTATGATTCTGTTTATATGGAAAGAGAAGGCAGAACCTGGGTACCAGGGTCAGGAAAAAAGGAGGAATCAGGTTTGCTGTTCAATGGGTCTAGTTTCAGCTTTTTAAAAAATTGTTTGGCCGGGCAGTGGTGGCGCACGCCTTTAATCCCAGCACTCGGGAGGCAGAGCCAGGCGGATTTCTGTGAGTTCGAGGCCAGCCTGGTCTCCAAAGCGAGTTCCAGGAAAGGCGCAAAGCTACACAGAGAAACTCTGTCACGAAAAACCAAAAAAAAAAAAAAATTGTTTGTTTTGGTGCTGGAGACCAAACTCAGGTCCCCCCCCCCTTACACACTTTACCATTTAACTACCACCTGGGACAATCTTTTAGGATTTTAGATGAAAAATGTTTGGAAGGCTTGTTGCATAGCAATGTAAACAGTACTCATAATGCTGAATTTTGTGTTTACAATTCAATAGTAAATTTAACAGGGTCTGGTAGTCCAGGTCTGTGAAGCAAACTATTTAGGAGGCTGCCCAACCTTGACTACCAGCCCAATCTGAGTAACTCTGTGAAGCTTCATTTAACAAATAATTTAAATCAAGCATGGTGGTGGGTGCCGGTAGATATAAGTACACACTGAAGCAGGAAAATGGTTAGTTTGACGCCCACCTGGGCCAGTATGATAAAATAATTTTTTTTTTCTTAAGAACAGCATAGAGCAGCTGGGTATGGTGGCTCCCACCTATAATCCTGGCCATTTGAGGGACTGAAGCAGGATTGCCACAACTCAAGACCACGGAAATCTCCGCAGACAACAACAAAAATAAAATAACAAAGGCCTCACACTGCGTTCATCGGCTTGAATTTGTTTTACCAAACCAAGCCCTGTTGACGCTTTTCCAACAATAACAATAACAAGGGAGATCCCCGGCGGGGGAGGAACAGGCCCCCATGTGTGCTTCCGCAGCGCTCCGCCCACGCTGTGTGCTCCCCCCACCCCCGCTTCCGGCTCCGCCTGCCCGAGGCTCCAGCCCCGCCTCCTGCACGAGCTTCCGCCCTGTCCCCCCCATTGTCGCCGCCCACCCCCGAGTTTCCGCCAATTGCCGCCTTGGCCCTGCCCCCCGCCCCCGCACCTCCGTCCATCCAGGTTCACGTCTCTCGTGCTGTCTTCCAAGCATGGAGCTCCACGGCGAACGCGTGTCCGGCCCCACAGCTTCGTCGTCTTCTGGAGACTGCTCGCAGGTCACGGTGTCCAGGGAGCTGCTGACCGCGGGGAGCGAGGGTTCGAGAGGTGAGCGGCGGCGGAGACAGGGCTGGGCTGGCGGGGCCGGGACGCTGCGGGGGAACTGGGGACTAGCAGAGCCCAGGATGCTGCGGGGGGACCGGGGACGGGCAGAGCCCAGGACGCTGCGGGGGGACCAGGGACTAGCCGGGCCCAGGACGCTGCGGGGGGACCGGGGACTGGCAGAGCCCAGGATGCTGCGGGGGGACCAGGGACTGGCAGAGCCCAGGACGCTGGGGGGGGACCGGGGACTGGCAGAGCCCAGGACGCTGCGGGGGAGCCGGGGGCTAGCAGAGCCCGGGATGCTGAGGGGGGGACCGGGGACTAGCAGAGCCCAGGACGCTGCAGGGAGACCGGGGACTAGCAGAGCCCAGGACGCTGCAGGGAGACCGGGGACTGGCAGAGCCCAGGACGCTGCGGGGGGGACCGGGGACGCTGCGGGGGGACCGGAGACTAGCAAGCCCAGGATGCTGCGGGGGGACCGGGGACTGGCAGAGCCCAGGACGCTGCGGGGAGACCGGGGACTAGCAGAGCCCAGGACGCTGCAGGGAGACCGGGGACTAGCAGAGCCCAGGACGCTGCAGGGAGACCGGGGACTGGCAGAGCCCAGGACGCTGCGGGGGGGACCGGGGACGCTGCGGGGGGACCGGGGACTAGCAAGCCCAGGACGCTGCGGGGGGACCGGGGACTGGCAGAGCCCAGGACGCTGCGGGGAGACAGGGGACTAGCAGAGCCCAGGACGCTGCGGGTGGACCGGGGACTAGCCGGGCCTAGGAAGCTGCGGGGGGACCGGGGACTAGCAGAGCCCAGGACGCTGCGGGGGGGACCAGGGACTGGCTGAGCCCAGGACGCTGTGGGGGGCACCGGCGACGTTGCGGGGGGGGGGGAACTGGGAGCTAGCAGAGCCAAGGACTCTGCGGGGGGACGGGGGCTCGCAGAGCCTGGGACGCTGCGGGGGGTGGGGGGCGGAACCTGGCTGGGGTACCGGGGACGCTGCAGAGCTCAGGTGGCTTCGGTGGGGGGGCAGGGCGGGAAGCTGAGGAGCCCGGGAAGCTGTGGGGGACCGGGGATGCTGCAGGGTCGAGCACATTGGTGGTGGTGGGGAATACCGCGAAGCTTGGACGCGGGGGGTCGAGGATATGACTGTGCCTGCCTGAGGCGGGGCAGTTCTTAGGGAACTCTACAGGGAGGACCGGGACTGGCCCGCCCGGGATGGTAGGTAACAGATGAATACGATTTTTAATAATTTTTGCCTTAGGCACTCACTTCCTTAGTGTCACCTTGGTGGAAGGAGACTTGTGTGCGGGCAATCCACTCAGCATTTCAGATAGTGTGATACAGAAGAGAAAAGCGTGGGAGAAAGAGGCAGGCGGATCTCCTGAGTTCGAGGCCAGGACAGCCAGAGTTATATAATACAGTGACACCCTGTCTCGAAAACAAAAAGAAAATTTGTAGGTTGAAATCCTTACTCAGTGGGGCTTTTGTGAAAGTTGCTTTCTCTGGTCCTCTGTTTCCACATTTTGATTCAAACAGGTGAGACTGCCCATAGAATTTCAATGAATAGAATGCATAAAAGTTCTTGGGCCTGCTTACTAAGTATCGTGGACATGATTTAAGAATCCAGTGTATCTGAAGGAGTTCCAATACCGATTGCTAAAGCTTGTGTAGTGGCAGTGTCAGGAATTTACAAACTCAGGCCTCACCGCATCCCCGACGCCTGCGGAGGTATCCTGATGACCCCGTTCTATGATGAAACTGGCATGGTGTTACACAGATAACTGGACACTGGCAGGAAAGCAGCAAAGCTGGATATTGACTCCAAGCTCTGGCTTTCCTCCGAACTTGACACTAATCAAACCGCTAGGCTTTCAGGAGAGTTCGGAGGCTCTTGGGTCATCTCTGCATTGGGAGTGACAGGCTTTTTGATTTAGAAAGTGAAGAGATTTTCTGTGTGTGAAAAGAAGAGTGGGCAAAGGCTTGAGTTGTCAGTGTCCTGTTCCAAAGCTCTCTGGGTAAGCGGGACAGGTGCGAGCAAGCACAAAATTCTCCAGGGGTGTTTTTGTTTAGATTGACGCTTTCTCGCAGACAAGTATGTTCTGTAAAAGAAGAAACGTGCTCAGTGTGGTTCAGTTTGCCCAGTTCTGCATAGCTTGTAACTTTTTGGTTCTATTTTGTGATCACAGGTATGTAGAGGGGAAGCCGTTCTCTCAGTCCATGTGGTTAGTGGGTGGAACTAAGGTCTTCAGGTTTGGGAGGCAAGCCCCTGAGTCCGTTGAGCCCTCTTTGTTGGCCCAATTTCTGACTTTTTTTTTGAGACAGGATTTTTCCGTGTAGTCCTAGCTGTTCTGGAACTTGTTCTGTAAACCAGGCTGTTGTTGAGCTCAGAAATCGCCTGCCTCTGCCTATTAAAGGCACGTGTCATCACCTCTTGCCATTTCTGACTTTAAACTCTGTGAGACTATCATTGCAGGTCCACGTTCTGTTAACTTCATTATTTAAACTTTTTATTTATTTAATGCCTGGTGCCTGAAGAAGTCCCACAGTGTCTGATCCTTTGGAACTGGAGTTACAGACGAATATGAGCCACCATGTGGGTGCTGGGAATCAAACCCTGGTGTTCTGCAAGAGCAGCTGCTGTGAGACATTTTATTTACTATGTGGCCCTGGCTGGCCTGGAGCTCAGAGACCCACCTGCCTGTCTTCTGAGTGCCAGAATTAAAGATCTGCTCCACAGTGCCAGCTTATTAGTATTACTACTATTATTTATTATATTCCCCCCCCCAGGGTTTCTCTGTGTAGCTTTGCACCTTTCCTGGAACTCACTCTGTAGTCCAGGCTGGCTTCGGACTTGCAGAGATCCGCCTGGCTCTGCCTCCCTGAGTGCTGGGATTAAAGGCATGAGCCACCACCGCCCCGGCTTACTATTATTAATCTAGAAGGTGGAATCAGATGTACATTTGTTACAGATGAGTGATGGAGATGAGTGAGACGGACTGAACAGAGGAGGGGAGATGGTTGTACATGAAGAATCAAAATGTTGTAGAAGAGTGTTTGCTCCTTCTCCCTCAAGGTATTGAATGGTCCAGACTGAAGACAGTCACAGGAGCTGTTGCTGATGTCCCCCTCTCACTGTTCTGCAGGGCTGAGGGTCATCCCAGCACTGAGTTGCAGTGTATTTATGATGTAAATTGTGTGTGTGTTTTCAAGTATCTGGGACCAATTGCTCATCAGCTCTAAGCCTCATTCCAAGAAGACTTCTGCTCTTCAAACAGGATGCAGAGGAGCCCTTGTAAGTACTACCTTTCCACTCTAGGGGGCGCTCCTCCAATTTCGGCTAATTAGTCCTTTATTTGATGGAATAGTCTGTCTTCATGGCTTATATCAAACTGTAGAGTCAAATACAGCAAGTCTAATATTGTGTAAGTCATTGTCTGAAGAAATAGGATTTTTCGTCTTGATCCCCTGCCTGCACTTTTTTCAGAATACATTTTTTTTTTCTTTAAACCGAAAATAATGTTGCTGGCTGAGTGAGATGTCCCACATCTGCAGTTGGAAGGCTGAGGCTGGAGAATTGCAACATGTTGGAGATCAGCTTGGGCAGTTATCAAGACTTCACGTGTTTGAAAAAAGCATTTATTGTTCATGTTTTGGAATATTAAGTTTGGTTATGGAGAACACCACTATTGGTTAACTGTTGTACAAGTCTATGTAGCATAGAAGTGGCCTCAGAATTGAAGCATTCCCTCCTAAATTAAAACATTTCCTTAAATAGTGTAAAGAGACTTTTAAGATAACAAAGGAAACTGGGCAATGGTGGTGCACGCCTTTAACCTCAGCACTTAGGGGATAGAGGCAGGCAGATCTCTTGAGTTTGAGGGCAGCCTGGACTACAGATAGAGTTCCAGGCCAACCAGGGCTACTCAAAGAAACCCTGTCTTGAAAAAAACAAAAGAAAAAAAAAGGATATAGACAGTAAACAAGCTTCTGGAAGTAAATTTGCAGGAATCCCAAGACCCCTTCCCTAAGGATTACATCCACAGTAATAGTTAGTGAAGCCTAGCTGCTTGTGACTCCTGCAGGGAGCTGCAGGGAGGCAGCTTTTATGAGTTGTCACTCTTGTTGCTCTGAGTAAGCCCAGTAAACTCACTGGCTCACTACGTTGCTTTTTGGGGGGAATCTTTGCTTTAGTCTGTTGTTAGAGCCCTGTCTAGGGTGAACACATGTTAGTTCATGTCTTCTAAAGGCTAAACTAGAACTCACTATGTAGCTCAGGCTGGCCTTGAACTCATTGTGACCCTGCTGCCTCAGCCTCTTGAGTTGTGGGATTGCAAGCATCAGTTGTACCCCTCACAGCTTTATATGGTAAATCTTGTTAACAATACAAACTAACAGAGCCAGCCCCCTTCATTAATCACACGATAATATTGCTGAATTGCACGCTGATAAATGTGCTCCTCGTTGAGACTGTCGAAATAGCCTTCATAAAGTCATCAGTGTCTGTGTAAAGGCCCTTCCCCTTTATTTTCAGAAGTCCAGTCAAGATCTTTCTGTCTCTGCCTTCCCAGTGCTCGATGCAGTAATGTGCCTTGTTTTTTGGTGGTGGTGTTACAACTTGAACTTAGAACTTTCGCCAGGCTATGCACGCACTCTCGTGCTGAGCTGTATTCCCAGCCATTTCTGTATTTCTTTTGTTTTTCAAGACTAAGTTTCTCTGTGTAGCTTTGGCTGATCTGGAACTTCTGTAGACCAGGCTGGTCTCAAACTCACAGAGACCTGCCTGCCTCTGCCTCCCAAGTGTTGGGATTAAAGGCGTGTGCAGCCATTGTCCAGGAGAATTTTTCTGTTTTGAGACAGGGTCTCTCTTAAGTTGCTTAGGCTGGCCCCAAACTCCCCCTGTAGCCCAGGCAGGCCACGAAGTTGAGATCTTGCCTTGTACCAAGTAGCTGTGATGTATGTGCTTTCACTAAAAGGCCTAGCTATTTATGTATTTATCTGTTTGTTTTAGAGGCAGGGTCTCACATAGTCTAGGTTGGTCTCAAACTTCACTGTGTATCTGAGAGTGATCCTGCCTCCAGATTTTCCCACCTCTCCCAATTCTAGGATTACAGTTACTGCTGCCACGCCTAGCTTTAGTTACTCTTTTTTTCTCTGCTCCTGGACAGTCTCCCCGTGCTTATCCCTGGCTGGTCTAGGACATTCTGTATAGATCATGCTAGCCTCTAACACACAGATACTCGTGTTTCTGCCTACACTGGTGTGTGCCACCACACCTGGCAGTTATTTACTCTAGGAGACTGCTCAGGCTAAGAGTGCTTGTTAAGAAAACACGAACAGAATTCAAACCCTTAGAACCCACTTCATGTGGCCACGCTATAACCCCTATGGTGTTGGGGGCAGAGACTCTGTTAAAGGACTTTTAAATTGACCTCTGAAACTTTTCAAGCCAGTCCTCCATCATCTGCATTGCTCTCTCAGCGTTCTTCCAGACTCCCACAGAACAGGTCGCCAAACTTTGAATACTTAATGGTTTTAACAGCCCAGAGTTCCAAAGTTTTTCCACAATCCTAAAAACGCATGGTGTGGTCTGTCACAGCAATACCTCACTATTGTGGTACCAGTTTCTGTTCTAGTTAGGGTTTCTGTTGCTGTGGTAGAACACCATGACCACAGCAACTTGGGGAGGAAAGGTTTATTTGGCTTACACTTCCGTATTACTGTTCATTGCTGAGGGAAGTCAGGGCAGGAACCTGGAGGCAGGAGCTGATACAGAGGCCGTGGAGGGGTGTTGTTTACTGGCTTGCTCATCCTGCTTTCTTACAGAACCCAGGATGGCACCATCCACATGGGCTGGGCCCTCCCCCACTGATCACTCACTGAGAAAATGTCCTGCAGCCGGGTCTTGCAGAGGCATTTTCTCAGTTGAGGGTCCCTCCTCTCAGATGACTAGCTGGCGTGGAGTTGACTAAACTAGCCAGGATGGTGGTGAAATTGGATGCATTAAATAGAATTCTGAATTGCAAATTGAGTGAAAGCTCAGATTGCCTAAAGAGAAAACCAGGAAAACTTGGCTCATTTTTGGGATGACAGAACCCAGTCAGAAACTGCAAGTTCATCTGGATCCAGATGCCTGCAGTCCTCACCTGCGGCCTGTCTCTCAGCTCTGCTTTCTTGGTGTTGGAGTGATCTAAAGATGGCTATTCCACAGCTGTGGAGAGTTGGCTGCTTTATGAGACGTTCCAGACCCACATTCATCACTTACTTGGTTTTTTTCTCTTTCGCTCCCAAGTTGACCACTTCCTGGCTTGGCTAGAACACCCTGTTAGCTTAAGCCACAAGGCAGATTCTGGTGGGCATGACTACAGAATACATAGGCTTGTTCAGGATAAGAGAGACAGTAATGACCCAAGCTCAAAAAGAAGGGCAGGGCACGGTCTGTGCAGGATGATGGGAAGTTGGAAGCCAGTTGTGAATTAGCCTGGGCTACATAGCAAGCCTGTTTCCAAAAAGAAGATGGCTGGTGTTGACACTTGCAGGTGAAGGTGGGTAGATGTTGGGCAGGTGACACACCTTCCAGGTAACTGAAATAGTAAAAAGTAGAAGTGGGACCCCATTAGTAACCTTGACAGCCTTACTGTAAAGACCATTAGGTCATTCTGCCTTTTTTTTCCCAGTCACCTTGTTGAATGCCAGCCTTGTAGAATTTTATACTTTTCAGGATGGAAGAGAAACACAAAACATTTGAGTAATAATTGCTGAATTGTGTGATCTTTTTGCTTTGGGAGTTTCAAATAGAGACTGAGAGTATAACTGATTGGCAGAGCCCCTGGCCTAGCAAAAGTAAGGCCCTGGTTCAATCCCCAGCAATCTCCCCTTACCCCCCCCCCCCACCACCTAAGGCAGTTGAGAAGCAAACGGATGTTAAGAGTTGATGGATTGGTCTGGAGAGATGGCTCAGTGGTTAAGAGCACTGACTGCTCTTCCAGAGGACCGAGGTTCATTTCCCAGCACCCACATGGCAGCTCACAGCTGTCTGTAACTCCAAGATCTGACACCCTCACATAGACGTATCTGGAGGCAAAACACCAGTGCAAATAAAATAAAAATAAATTATTAAAAAAGTGGGTGGATTTATTGTTGCTCTGCTCTGAAGTGTTCGACTGGGAGTTGTGGAGTCTGGGATTTACTAACACGTCTGCATGCTGTGTTTGTGCTCCACAGTGTTAGACCAGGTTCAGGCCTTCCTCCCACAGATGGCCCAGGCAAATGAAAAGCTATGAAAGGAAATGGCGGCTGCTCCAGCTGATTGCTTCAATATTGAGAATATTGATGGGACATCCGGAAACATCATACAGATGGTAACTGTGCCCTATTTCTGTTTCATGGGATGGAGTTAGTGTGCTTGTCACCAAAACGGGAAAGAGTGATACTTCGTAATTTTGTTCTAAAATAAAATATTATTTTAAAGTTTGTGAACACCTTCACACAGGCAAGATGGTGGAATGTACTTGGGAGTTGCACAGTCATGTTACCCTGTTACTTGCACAGTCACATTACTGTGTTACTTGCTGTTCAGTGCTGAGCACAGCTGTTGACGTTAACAAAGAAGCAGGGCTTTGTACAGTGACGGCCACTAACCCTTTTTTAAGGGAAGGGCTATATATTTGGCTCAGAGTTCAAGGGGACCATTTTTTTCATGGTGGGAAGTTGTGCGTGAGGCTCCGTCTGGTGGCAGAAGCTCGTGGCATGCTACAATTTCATTTTCTATTCAATACTTTTTCCCTCTTTTTGTCACTTTGAAAGTATAGAAACCATTCTTAGTTGAAGAGCTGAACAAAATTAGGTAGCAGGCAGGATTTAGCCTGCTGGTTATAATTTGCTGGCCCTTGCTCAGAAATGTAAATCCCATTAAGGCAAGAGTTGTGGAGTGTTTTTGAGGGAGTGGGTTGGGGGGCAGCCCTTACCTGTGGCCCAGGTTGGCCTCATTGTCAGTCCTGCTTATCCCCACTGCTGGGGTTACAGGTTGGGATTGTAGATGTGTCACTTAAGTCTGAAGTGTCCAGTGTCGTGCCTGACTCCAGGCCAGTGGTTCTCAACCTGTGGGTCTCGACCTGCCTATTGGAAAACACAGATACTACATTATGATTGTAACAGCAAAATTCCATTTATGAAGTAGCAGTGAAAATAGTTTCCTGTCTGGGGGTCACTACAGCATGAAGAACTGTGTTAAAGGGTCACAGCATTAGGAAGGTTGAGAACCACTGCTGTAGTCCATTTTTGAGAGAATGCTGTTGGCTGTGTACTAGGCAAGAGGAGCCTCCTTTTGTTTTTTACTTTCATGTGTGTTGGTGTTTCACCTGCATGTATGTCTGTGTGAGGGTGTCATATCCTCTGGAGTTACAGGCAGATTTGAGCCACTGTGTGGTTGCTAGGAATTGAACCCAGGTCCTCTGAAAGAGCAGCCAGTAAACTTAACTGCTGAGTCATCTCTCCTGCCCAGGGAAAGCATTTTTAAAGGCATAAGTAAAATCAATCTTTCAAACTTCTCTTACGATGTATTCTGGCACCTGAGAACATGGACGTGCCATTTATAATTAAGCACACAGCCCAATCTGCGCTCTAGAATTTATAATGGATATTGATAGCTTCCTCTGCTGCTTTTATTTAAGAATTACTATTTTTTGTGTGCACGTCAGTGTGTCCAGCACCTATGTGGGTGGGTGCCCGTGGGGGCCAGCAGAACCAGAAGAACGTTAGATTTCCTGAAGCTGGAGTTGAGGTGTTAGGAGCCACTTGGTTGGTCATGGGTGCTGGGAACTGAACTGGGGTCCTGTGGACAAGCACCTCGACCCGCCGAGCCTTCCCTGGGGCCAGCTGTACTCCTTTATCTTTTCTGGTTTCTTGAGACAGGGTTTCTCTGTGCAGTTTTGGTGCCTGGCCTGGATCTCGCTCTGTAGACCAGGCTGGCCTCGAACTCACAGAGCTCGGCCTGCCTCTGCCTCCTGAGTGCTGGGATTAGGGTGTGTGCCACCACCGCCCGGCACTAGCTGTTGCTTTACTACAACATGTTACAGAACTGCCCTGAAGTAGATTTCTCAACCTGACACTTCTTACAGGATGTGGCCTTATTTGAGATGAACCGGTCAGATTCAAAAGAAGAGGACAGCTCAGAAGAGAGCTCACAGGATGGCTCTGAGGACAGCTCAGAGTCTGAAGATGAAGACTGCATCCCCTCCGAAGTCACCATAGACACCATAAAGCTTCCGAATGCAGAAGGTGGCAGAGGCAAGATTGAAGTTTTAGACAGTCCGGCAAGTAAAAAAAAGAAGCAGTGAGATAGGCCAGTGAAAAGAGGCAGGTCCTCCCTACCTGCGACTGGGGGAAGGTGGTTCTGGGGTGATGGGTCCAGGGTCCCTGTGATGCTCTTTCAGTGTCCAAAAGAAAAATTTGCAAGTCTGGGTGTGTTCTAAATAGGAAGTGTTCCGATCTTGACTACAGAGAGGGCAGCGCCCTTGAGTACTGAGAAGGGAAATAGGGAAGAAATAACTTTTGATTGGTTGGTTACATGAGGCATTTGCCTAAGTTGACATGGTCTGAACAGTGTGGCCTGTGACTCAGAGAAGCCCATCTACACTAAAATCTGGCTACTAGTTAGAACATTCCCGCTTCCAAATTGAGGGTTTTGGTTTTGATTTGTTTCTGTACCAAGGCAGATTGTAGTTTGTTATATAGGAACTGGGATTAGAGACCAGCCCAGGATAATGGCCCCTGCCATTTAAGGTATGATGGTGGCTAGATTTTGTTTGTTTTGTTTTTGTTTTTGTTTTTCGAGACAGGGTTTCTCTGTGTAGCTTTGGTGCCTGTCTTGGAACTCACTTGGTAGCCCAGGCTGGCCTCAAACTCCAGAGATCTGCCTGGCTCTGCCTCCCGAGTGCTGGGATTAAAGGCGTGAGCCACCACTGCCCGGCGATGGTGGCTAGATTTTATTAAAGGAAACCAAAATTGCCTTTTAAAGATTTGTAAATGGACAGCATTCAGATCCTGTAAAGGCATACTGAGCTCTTGCTGTAAAGAGGTTTAGTGTTTACAAGTCTCTGTGTGCTGCTATATGTATATGAATTCATGTAAACATTGTCTTCAAATTGTGATGGTACCGACAGCCCAAAGAATGACTAACTAAGCTTACAGAGTGGTGGGTGACGTGGGTAGCTGTTCTGACTCACCAGTCCTGATTGTGTTTTGTCAGAGCTAGCAAGTGCCAGAGGTGGGAGAACGAACCATCCCTCCAGGAGGCTACTTGAGTATAGGAGCATGCCCATTACCTGGAGGACATGGTAACAGCTCTCTCACTTCCTGGTGGTTTGACATTCCATGTGTTGATGCTTACATCCTTGCCTCCTCTGAGCCAGGGTCTCTAAAGACAGGTTATGAGGCCTGGACCCAGTTTCCCACTTTCCAGCTCTGTCTGCACCTTCTTTCCATAGTCCTGAGTCTTAGAAAGAGGTATTATGCTCATCTTCCCCCCTGAGAACTGAGCCATTGGGCTGCTATGTCAAAACAAGAGGAAAGACTACAGCCATGGATGCATACTCCTTAAGTGATACAGGCAGTCAGAAGGGCACATACCCCCATGGTAGTGACCTAAGCCAGTGGTCAAAAACATCTTGCACATCTGTGCAAGTATCACATCTTAACTGGGTTTTCTGGTATCCAGTGTCCACACACAGATCCCTAGCACAGCTGTGCATATACCCAGAGCCAGTCTGTAGCCTGTTTTTCCAATATCCAGGTTTCTTGGTTTAAGAAGCATCTGTGTAGGTGTGGTTTGGAACTTCAAAATAAACTTAGCCAGGGCTTTGCTTAGATTGCTGACAATAGAGCTCCTGCCTAATGACTAAATACAGAAAGTTGGTATTCCTGTGACAAAGACAGTGGCTTCACATCTTGGTGAGTGCCAAGCTGCAAGACCACAGCTGAGGCATAAAAGAGTAAAGCATTTTTATTACCATGTACAGGAGAACAAAGGTTATATATTGTTCTCACACTGGACATGCTCCCCAACAAAGAAACAGTGGGCACTTTATTTGGGAAGCCTTCATGTAATAATAAAGGGAAGGCATGTTGGAGACTGATGCACTCCCTCCTGAGCATACTCAGTTAGGTCATAGCTCAAAGAGGAAAGGTGGCAAATGGGAACATCCTGAGGGACAGCCTACATCGTGAATGAAGATGAGATGGTTGGGGAAGGTTCTTGGGTGTTCTTAGGTTTGCATAACGAACACTCGATGGGTGGTTAGTGGCTGCTTTGGGATAACAGCTAGGTTATAGATAGGAGTTGGCTGACAGCTCAGAGGGACTTGGAGGAGTGGCTGTAGATGTATCCCCTTGTACAGGAGTAGAAAGCCCTGTAAATGTGGTTTGCTTTACCTGTAGTACTCTTGCACAGCTCTGTCCATGTACCTACTAATAGTAGTGTGTCTCTCATTCTGTCTTTCTAGGCACAGTGGGTCATAATCATAAATGCCCATGTCGGGATTAGGTCCAATTTCATGATGCCCAGAAGGTAGCACATTAGGCCAGGTTATGGGTTCCCATTCTACCAGAAGCTCACGTTTAGAACAGGATTGTCATATTGGGCTTTTATTCATATGGGAGGGGCTCTGTTGATAGTGGGGAGATTTGTGAATTTTCTTCACTTTGACTGATGGAGGGAGCAAAATGTTTCACGGCATACCTACCTGACTAGAGAGAGAGTTCACCATGTGTGCAGTAGTCAGAGTATCATCATCATGGGCTACAGTGGTTGCCGCCCAATGCAAGAAGAGGCAGCTGCAGTATGACTCCAATACACATAAATAGTTCAGAGGATAATTGTTTTAGTTTACTTTCCTATTTTTGTGAAGAGACACCATGACCACAACAACTTGTAAAATAGAGAATTTAGTTGTGTGCTTCCTTATAGTGTCAGAGGGTGAGTCTGATCATCATGGCGGGGAGTGTAGGCAGGCCTCTGGGCAGGCATACAGATAAGCAGGCAGAGCTCTGTAGCAGCAGCTTACGTCTGCTCTACAAACAGGAGGCAGAGAGTGAGACTGGGCCTGGATGGGCTTTTGAAACCTCAAAGCCCACCCCTAGTGACACCCCTTTTCCCAACAAGACCACACCTCATAATCCTTCCTAAACAGTTCCACCACTAGGACCCAACATTCAAATGTGTAAGGACCATTCTCGTTTAAACCACCACAGTAGTTGATGGGGTACATCTGTGTTTAGCAAAGCAGTGGTGGTGGTCTTGCCATTGTTTGAATGTGTGATTTATTTGATCCCTGGGGTTTCTGACCCGATGGAGAGTTCTAACATGGAGTGGGCTGGACAGACAACTGGGAAAATGTTGACTCTACCTGTGCTGATTGCACCAACACTGAATTTGCTGTTACCTGTGTAACAAGCAGATAATGGAGCACTTGGGATCCCTAGCAAAGCCAGGCTGCAGGAATAGGCTCCTCCTTGTGGCCTGAATAGTGCCCCTGACACTGGCAGCTAACGACTGAGGATGGGGTAGTGTATCCTGGTTTAATCCCAGGTTGGTGTTCCAGTCTCCTGAAGTCCGAGCATGTGGCATCTTCAGCAGTGGGGGATAGTGACAATAGTATAGTGTGGGGACCTCTGGAGTCTGTCTTTCTGGCCAACAACTCCTGGGAAGGTAGACCACCCTCACATTGGCGTTTTTATTTAACAACTTTATGGTTGCTGGAAGCACCATTTATGTACATGTGTCTTTATTGAAACATGAACTGCCATTTAAGTATTTGTGCCATTTCTGTAGTGTGATTTTTTGGCGCCTTATTAGAGACTTGGAGCAAAGCTTTCCAACCTTTTTCAGATGTGCCGGTTTCACCGGCAGTGAAGCGGACAGACTGCCGCATCCCACCTGCTTCCACCTGCTCCAGGGTTTCCCTCTTTGTCAAGCGGTTGCTCCAGTGTTGTGGATATTGGCTTATACCCCTCTCCATGACAGGGATATGAAACCCATTGAAATTGTCTCTTCAGGTGGGGTAGGCCTCAGGACAGTAGGCACACAGTTGCTTAAGCTGTCCCACAAGAATCTTTACTCAAAATTTCTGAGGGAAGAGGGTCATGTTGGGGGAGATGGAAAGGGTGTTGGGTACAGATCATCAAGATGGATTGTTTACATGTATGAAATTGTCAAAAAATGAATAAACTCGATATTTTACAAAACCATTAAAAGCATTTGGTGGCACATTCTTACAGTCCTAGCACTCAGGCTGAGGCAGGAGAATTGAGAATTTAAGGCTGGCCTTGACCTGGGTTGCACATTAAGACCCTATCTAAAACCTCAAGCTCCCTTGTGTTCTGATTTCATGCTTCCCCGTCAAGTTACGCCACGCTGAGCAACTGAAAGAGGGTGAGGTGTGAAGGTACACCAGTACCCCAGAATCTATCCATTGCCACAGGCCACTGCAGGATTTTCTCAATGACCGTACCATGTCAGTTACTAGTTACTGTGTCTGTCTACAAAACCACAAGGCTGCTCCGTTCAGCTTTTTAAAAAGTGAACGCCATTATCGACATACTTGAATAAATATGCCCTCCATCTCCTCAGGTGGCCTACTGCTCAGACTCCTTTCCTTTTCTGTGTCCTGTTTATCCTTTTGTCCCATCTGTCCTTATCAAGTTACTACTCTCCAGATTTCCTTCCTAGATTTTTAAGACTTTATACCTGTTTGCTTTTGTTATACATTATAGGGTGGGATCTCTATATGAGGAAACATAGAGGAGTTTTTGTCTGAGTTTGAGTCACTTAATATACTTTTTAGATAGGCTCATTTTTCTTGCAAATTTCGTTTCACTTTTCACAACATTTTTCTTGCAAATTTCATTTCATTTTTCTTCACAACTAAGTGATACTCTGGTGTGTGTGTATATGTATCACATTTTTGTTTTGTTTCTTGGTAGGTCTAGACTGGCTGCATCTCCTTGCTCCTATGAATATAGCAGCAGGAAACATGGATGTGCAGTTGTCTTTCTGCTAGTAAATGGAGCCCTTTGGGTACAGGAATGGTATAGCTGGATCCTGTGGTAGATCTAGTTTTAATTTTTTGAAACCTCTCCATGATTTCCATAATGGCTAAACTCATTTGCACTCTCATCAGCAGTGAATAGGATTTCTCTTCCCTCATACCCTGTCTACCATTTGTCAGATTTCCTGATAGCCGTTTTGACTGAGGTAGTTTCAATTTACATTTTCCTGATGGCTAGGGATAGTCAAACAGTTTCTTTCCTTTTTTTTTTTTTTATTTAGACAGGTCTTCTCTGTGTAGCCCTGGGCTGTCCTGGAACTCACTCTGTAGAACAGGCTGGGCTCGAACTCACAGAAATCAACCTGACTCTGCCTCCCGAGTACTGGATTAAAGATGTGCACCACCACCGCCCTCCTGAACGTTTTTTTGTTTTTTAAATACTTGCAGTCCATATGTTTCTGCCTTGGTGAACTACCTGTTCATTTCATTAGCTTATTAGTTGATTGGAAATTTTGCTTCTTTTGATATTTAATTTTTTTCTGTTCTTTGTAAATCTTAGATATTAGCCTTCTGTCTGAGTATAGGTGGTAAAGATTTTTTTCTTGCATTCTGTGTTTTTTGCTGCAAAGAAACTTGAATTTCATGTAGCCCTTGCAGTTTTCTTCGAGCTGGTTTCTGTGCTGTTGGAATTATGTTCAGACAGTTCTTGTATACACTAACATCTTAAAGCGCATTCCCCATGTTTTCCTAGAGCAACTTCAGGTTTTAAATTAAGGTCTTTGGTCTACTTTGAGTGGATTTCTCAAACATTATTTTTGGAGACAGGGTCTTTCACTATGTAGGCTTATCTAGAATTGATTATAGACCTGGTTGGCCTTCATCTCACAGGCACACGCCTGCCTTTGTCTTCTAAGTGCTGGGAATAAAGGCATGCACCACCTTGCCTAGCCCTGGTTGATTTTTGTATAGGATGAAAGGTATGGTAGCACCATTTGTTGAATAAGCCTTTTTTTTGTTTGTTTTGTTTTGTTTTTTTGAGACAGGGTTTCTCTGTGTAGTTTTGGTGCCTGTCTTGGATCTCACTCTGTAGACCAGGCTATCCTCGAACTCACAGAGATCAGCCTGGCTCTGCCTCCTGAGTGCTGGGACTGAAGGAGTGCGCCAGCACCGCCTGACGAATAAGCTTTTTGAATTGTGTGTTTTAGGCACTTTTGTTATAAGTTAAGTGGCTATAACTTTGTTGGTCTGTTTCCAGGTCTTAATTCTGTTTGATTGGTTGTCCCAGAACCAGGCTGTTTTTGTCATTGTAACTGTGTGATATAATCTGTCATTTCTTTTATTTTCTATCACATCTGTAATCCACCTCTCCCCCCCCAGATAATTCTACACTCAGGCTGTTTAGGCTCCTGATTCCATACTGATGTCCATGGCCAGGACAACAGGATTACTCCTCTACAACTCCTTTTTGGTCTGTACATCCACATTAGGGTACCAGTTATGGTGTGTGACACTACCTGGGAAGACGGGAACAAACATCTCCTCTCCCCAGATAGGGAACTAACAGAAGGCGGACGTGAAAGTACCAGTAAAGTCTGACTTTGACCCAATGAGCTTTATTGAGGTGACTTACAGGAATGCGGATGAATAGCAGAAATGACTGAAATTGACCTAAGGTTGTGGGGGACGGGGACACACAGGAAATGAAGAAATGATAATCCCAGACATACATACAGAAAACCTGGGATCTGATGGGAACAGGCCAAAACTAGCAGCAACTAGAAAACTATTTTATGCATCTGAATTGAGGAGGTGGGTTCATTGTATACATCTGAAGGAAGCAGGCCTAGCTAATCTTAGTGTAGGATTCCTAGGGGAGCAGTGTCAGACTGTAAACATCCTGGAGAAGGAAGCTCAGGCTAATAGTTTTTACATACAGTGGTCAATCTTTGGTGAATGAACACTGGTACTTGGACCAAGCAAAGCTTCGCCATTCCTCTGAGCCCCACCCAGGAAGGCTTTGCCATGGGTCTGAAGCATTGGGGTCCTTGATGTGCTGTGCCCATGTCAACAACACCCACTCAGGACTTCATCTCTTCCTTTCCTCCCCAAATCACTAACGCCCACCCCAGCGTGAGTGATCACTGCTGTAGGACTTTTTCAGTTACATTGTCAGGTGTCATATCAGTCTCATTGGACCATAATACTCCCAAGACTTTAAAGCTGTGCCTAGCCCTTGTACTTTGTGTGGGTTGATCTAGCCTCATTCTAGCACCTGCCTGTTGAGATGCTTTTTTCTAATTCTGTAAAACAGAGGTTAGCGTTATGTCATTTTTGTAGTGAAACCTCTCTTCAGAGAATTGGCAGGCTAATAAAACAAGGTCCTGGGCCAATAGCAGTAGGGCTATTAAGTTACTCTAGGGAGTTCTCTGAAGGTCCGCCACATCTGACATTCCAAGTGAATGCAAATCAGTCTTGAGGTTCTGGAGCCAAGGCAATACTGAAAAACGTATTAGTACAGTTTCACACAACAGGGAGAGACTCTGTGACTTCTGTCAGTTGTTCAATCAAAGAGCAGTGTAGGGCACAGTTGCGTGGATTGGGAACTCCCATAGTTAACGCTATAATTTGTCATTCTCTGGGAACTGTGTGTGTGGCTTCCCAGGTGGTACTGAGCTGTAGAAAGGGCTCTGGTCTGGGTGAATAATCTCTACTATTTCTAGCTCCTTGATGGATTTCTTTAATTTCATATTTCCAGGTAGCTTATATGCTGATATTTACAATCTAGGAGTAAGTTTACAGGTTCCCAGTTGCCCAAATACACATGGCTGCCTTCACAGTCGGGACTGTGAGGTGGTGTGCAGAGTGAGTCCAAGAACGCTTCCACCTTCAGAGTATTTTCTTGTGGAGTAATACATATCCTATATGGGGTGCTGGTGGTGGGGTTGGTACATGCCTGCCTCTTGTTCAAGGGAAGTAAGGCAGGGAAAATACAGACTCCATCCCAACAGGCTGAGACTGTTTATTGGAACAGCAAGGGCCTCAGCCTTGCCTTGTAGTGGTAGTAGTGTGCTCAGTAGGGGAGTTGCAGTGTTGACTCTGGGCCGGTTATGGTTTTTATCAAAACGGGCAGCAGGGCTTGGGGAGTGGGTTGGGAGGGTGGTGGTGGTGGTCCAGTAGGCTCCCAGCCAGCAGAAGGTTCCTTGACCAGGGTTGGAGGAGTAGAACATCTGCAAGTCAAACTAAGTTTAGCCCAGCATATCCTAATTCTGAAGGGATATGAACTGGGCTAGAGAAGGTTCAGGGCAGGGAATTTTATAGGTGGGTCTTCATAGGGGTTGGGGATAAGGTTATTTCTGGAAGGACTTTCTTGCCAGTTGAGGGCAAAGATCTATGATTTGGGAGTAGAGGGGTGGAGGTGACCAATAGAGGTTGTATCTATGTCAGACAGTGGTTGTTACCCATTTCTGCCATGAGAATTATGCAAACCTCTGGCCAGTGAAAGTTGGTAGAGTCTTGATTAGGAAGTTGGTGAATCTGAAAAGTCGGAAACAAAATATGAAACCGAGCAAGATGATAACTATTGGGCCCATCAGTTGGGTGATCCATGACTTTCAAGTAGTGTTAAGTATTCTTTCAGAAGGATTTTCTTTTCTTTTTTCTTTGTAGCAGTGGTCTAGCATTTTCCTGTACTAGACCTGATTGATGCATAAAAGTCTTTTCTCCAAGTCTCCTGGTGACTCTGTCCTTACTATGGGAGGCCAGCTCCTACCTTTTCCAGGGTTCCTATGAGGAGGAGAGAGGTATAAGGAACTTGTAGATAGGCCTAGCCGAGAAGAGGCAAAAGACAGAAATGCAGGCTAGCTTTGGGAGAGCCTGGATCAATATCTCACCAGCCCAGAACCTTATTCAAAAGGGCCAATGCCAAGGGGTGAGGCAAAAGACTTCCCTCTTGCTAGATACAGTCAAATGTAGACCCTTCCAAATCCCTGGTACCCGGGCCTGTGGTACAGTCATCCTTTTTTTTTTTTTTTTTTGGTTGGTTGAGACAGGGTCAGTCTTTTTGCTGGGTAAAGCAAGCTCAGGTTTCACTAGGAAACTTCTGTGGACTCCCACACCTTCCCTGTGTCCTTTTAGTTTGACTCTCTAGCCTCATCTTTTCCTGCTTAGCTATTGGCCAGTCAGCTCTTTATTAACAGTGAGAGTAATGTGTTTTCACAGTGTACAAAAAGGATGTGGAGAGAAGCAAAATGAATATGCTGTGAGAAAGAAGTTACCACCACATGGCAGAGCATAGATAAGAAATATGGGTTAATTAAGTTGTAAGAGCTAGTTAGCAACAAGCCTAAGCTATTGGCGAGCATTTATAATTAATAAGTCTCTGTGTGGTTATTTGGGAGCTGGCTGGTGGGACAAAAACCCCCACCCATACTCCCCAACCCCCAGTGAACCCCAATTATAGCTGTCTCCCACTATTCTCTCTCCATCCCTCCCATTCCCTGACCCCTCCTGTTCTCATCCCCACTCACCCCCAGTCCACCCACAAAATCTATTTCCCCTTCCCATGGAGATCCATGCTTCCTCCCTTGAGCCCTCCTTGTTACTTAGCCTCTCTGGGTCTCTGGATTGTAGCATGATTGTCCTTTATTTTACAGCTAATGTCCCCTTGTGAGTACATACCACGTTTGTCTTTCTGGGTCTAGATTACCTCAGGATGATTTTTTTTTATAGTTCCATCCATTTGCCTGTAAGTTTCTTTGATGTCATTGTTTTTTACTGCTGAGTAAATACTCCATTGTGTAAATATACCACATTTTCTTTACCCATTCTTTGAGAGACATCTAGGTTGTTTTCAGGTTCTGGCTATAGTCACAATGAACATAGTTGAGCAAGTGTCCTTGTGGTAAGATGGAGCATCCTTTGGGTATATGTCCAATAGTGGTATAGCTGGGTCTTGAGGTAGATTGAGTCCCAATTTTCTGAAAATCCAACACATTGATTTCCAAAGTGGCTGTACAAGCTTTCATTCCCACCAGCAGTGGAGGAATGTTTTCCTTGCTCCACATCCTCTCCCGCATAAGCTGTCATTTGTGGGTTTCTTTTTTTTTAAGATTTATTTATTAAGATTTATTTATTATGTATACAATGTTCTGCCTGCATGTATGCTTGCATGCCGGAAGAGGGCACCAGATCTTATTACAGATGGTTGTGAGCAGCCAGTGCTCTTAACTTCTGAGCCATCTCTCCAACCAGTCATTTGTGTTTTTAATCTTGGCCATTCTGACAGGTGTAAGATGGAATCTCAGAGTTGTTTTGATTTGGATTTCTCTGGTGGCTAAGGATGTTGAACATTTTTTTTTAAGTGTTTCTCGGCTATTTGAGATTCCTCTGTTAAGAATTCTCTGTTTAGATCTGTACCCATTTTTTAATTGGATTATTTGGTTCTTTGATGTCTAGTTTCTTGAGTTCTCTATATGTATTGGAAATAATCCCTCTGTCAGATTGGGCATGGTGAAGATCTTTTCCCATTCTGTAGTCTGCTTTTTGTCCTATTGATGGTGTCCTTTGCCTTCCAGAAGCTTTTCAGTTTTGATGAAGTCCCATTATTAATTTTTGATCTCAGTGTCTGTGCTCAGTGTTCTGTTCAGGAAAGTGTCTTCTGGGCCTAGTGAGTTCAAGGCTTTTCCCTACTTTCTCTTCTATCAGGTTCAGTGTATCTTCTATCAGTTCAGGAGGGTTGAGATCGGATGTGTGAGGGGTTGGGTGGAGGGAGGAGCTGAATAGGTCAAGTGGGTGGGCATATTTCCTGTCAAGGACATTGTGGTGGAGGGGTAGAAGCCGGAAGGGGAGCAGGGGCGGATGGAGAAACACAAGGCGGTTTGGGTGGGGCTGTTGGGTATGACTGGTTTGTTTCCTCATCATCCAAAGATGGAGGGGCTTCCTTCCTCAGGAGGCAGGGAGATGAGATTGCCCAACTTCTAAGAGAGGGAAAACAGCAGACAGTAGAGGACAATAGCAGAAAATGTGTTGGACCCAAATGTTTTATGCTTAGTGTGAGATTTTTGTGGTTTGTTAGGCTATAGCCATAAGCCCACACATGGCTCTGGACAGAGATCAGTGTTTGGAAGCCATTCCTGGGTTCCACCTTCTGTGGGGTCAGCGCTTACCCATGGAGCCACTGGGCAAACTGAAAGGAAAACGACATGCCTCCCTAACTGGACAAACAAACAAAGAAAGGGAAAGGGAGAAGGGTTCCAAGGCTCACCTCCGAAGGGACCGAAAACACAAAACACTGAGGGGCCAACTCACCCAACAATCACCGAGCATGGGATGCCGAACTGCACCATGGAGGGAAGGGGACATCCAGAGGAAGAATGACAGGGTATGCACCAGACCTAGGAACTTCTGATGCAGTACCGACGGCAAAGGGCAAAAATCGGGACCCATAAAGATTGCAACAACCAAAAAATTGACTCTGACCAACATGGGGTCAATACCAATGCCTGCATGGGTACCAGCCCCACATTTGTGTGCCAGTTGTTACGGGCTGAACATCTTTTTGGGGAGAGGGAGAGAAGGCGTGGATTCAGTGACGCAGACACCAGGAGTCAGGTGAGAAGCAATCGGCAGACTCCTTTATTGCTGGTGTGGGGCAAGCCTAAATACTCCCTCCTGGCACTCCATTGGCTATCAGCCATTTCCTTGGCTGTGTTGGCTTCTCATTGGCCTCATCAATCGGAAGTTCGTAGGTCACCAAGCACAGCAGGAGACTCCAGGTTGGCTTAAGGGAAGTTGTTATTGCGTATGCTTATGCGAACTGCCAAGGCTTTGTTGGCCCTGCCAGCCCAACTGGCTTTTTTTCTTCTCACTAGATACCAACTGCACCAGGACCATAGACTCAGACATGGCCCTCTGCAGTAGCTTGGACCCAGATGTTACCATGGCCCCTGTGGCAGCGCAGGTTACCCAGATTAGTATGGTCCCAGTAACAGCATGGCTATCAGATACCAACATGGTCTCAGGTGACTGACTAGATCCTGGGCATCTGCATGGCCCTCCCCAGCAAAAGGTGCCATGGATATCAACTCCTTGGCTGCTGTGTGGACACAGACAACATGGCCCCCAGCAACAGCTTGGGCATAGACGATACCATGACCCTACATGGCAGCACAGGCCACTCAGATCAGCATGGATCCAGCAGCAGCATGGCCCTCAGATACCAACAACCTATAGGTTGTGGCCTAGACCCTGGGCATCTGTTTGACCTTTGGTAGCAATAGAGGCCACGGAGTTCCAACACAGACTTGGCTATAGTAGGACCATGGACCCAGAGCTGGCAGCAGCCGGGCTTGTATGTTGCCAAGGCTCCAGATGGCAGTACAGGCCACTGACATCAACATGACCCTAGTGGCAACATGGTCCCTGGATGACAACGTGGCCCCAGGTGGCAGCCCAGACTTGGCATCTGCGTGGCCTTTTGTAGTAATATAGTCCATGGTAACAGGAGCCGAGGACATCAACGCAGTCCTTGGCTGTAGTAAGGCCATGGACACAGACGTGGCCCTCAGCTGCAGCTCTACTCAGGATGTCACTATGGCCCCATGTGGCAGTACGGGCCACCCAGATCATTATGGCCCCAGAGGCAGCATGGTCTTCAGATACTATCTTGAACTCAGGTGGCTGACCTTACCCCAGAATCTGCATAGACTTCAGTGACAAAAGGAAGCCATGGACATCAACACAGACCCTGTGTGCTGCAGGGCCACAGTCCCAAACATGGCTTAGGCCTGGACATCATCATGGCTCTGGGTGGAAGTGCAGGCTACTCAAATTGACATGACCCCACCAGTGACGGGGCCCTCAGAAAGCACCGTGGCCACAGGTGGCGGCCCAGACCTGGCATCTGCGTGGCCTTTGGTGGCAATATGGGCCATGGACATTAACAGGCCCTGGTTGCAGTAGGACCATGGACCCAGACAAGGCCCTCAACCTCAGCCTGAGGCCCAGAAGTCATCATGACCCCAAGTGGCCACCCAGATCCGCATGGAACAGATGCAACATGGTTCTTGGATACAAACATGGCCTTAGGTGGCTGGCCAGACCCTAGGTATTTGGTAGTAACCACAGCCAAGGATATCAACCATGATGGTAGGCCACCCATATTAGTCTGCTCCTTCCTCACTGCCTTCACTTCTTCTGTTCCACAGCACATGAACCATTCCACTTCTCTTTTCCATTTATCCACCACACATTTGCTCATCACAATGGTACCTATGAATGTCTTCAGCCAGCCAAGGGTGGCCTGTGGGTGGTTTCCATCTGTGGCATGTTTATTGTTTTGATTATGTGGCAAGGGAATTTTCTTTTCTGGTCCAATCTATTTGGTGTTCTGGAAGCTGCTTGTACCTTTATAGGCATGTCCTTTAGGTTAGGAAAGTCTTTTCTGATTTTGTTAAAATATTTTCTGTGCTTTTGAGCTGAGAGTCTTTCCTCCTTCTATTCCTATTATTCTTAGGTTTTGTTTTTTCATAGTGTCCCAGATTTCCTGGATGTTTTGTGTCAGGAATTTTTTAGATTTAATGTTTTCTTTGTCCAGTGTATCAGTTTCTTCAGTTGTATCTCCTGCGCCTGAGATTTTTCTCTCCATCTCATGTATTCTCTTGGTGATGCTTGCATCTGTAGTTCTGTTTGCCTGCCTAGATTTTTCCATCTCCAGGATTCTCTCAGTTTGTGTTTTCTTTATTGCTTGTGTTTCCATTTTCAGGTCTTGAACAGTTTTATTCATTTCCTTCACCTGTTTGTTTTGTCTTGGCTTTGAGGGATTTTTTTCATTTCCTACAATTGTGTTTTCCTTGAAGGAATTACTGATTTCATACAACTTTGTGTTTTCCTGGATTTCTTTTTTTCTTTCTTTTTTCTTTCTCTTTACAGTCTCTTCAATTTCATTAATTTGAAGTTCAAAACACAATTTTTAAAACACATGTCTGCTGATTATTTGGGAATTTCACTTCATGCACCTAAACCACACTTTCCAGTCCACTCATGTCTGCCCTCTACCCCTGATACCTCTTCCCCTCAAAAAAAAGGAGAAAAAGAAAGGAAAATACCAAGTTCAGTTTATGCAGTTTGTGTTGTCCATATACTCACTGGAGCATGGTCAAACTCCTAGTCTCCAGCCCCCTAAAGAAACTGAGTCTTCCAACTGCACCCTGCCAGAAGCCATCTGTTGTGGAAAGCTACACTTCATCCTTACCACAGTTTTTAAGAAGTTACCTTGGATGGCTTTCTTTTTAGGCTGTTCCTTTTTTTGGGGCAGGGGAGGGGGGGCGGGGGGGGGCGGGCCCCGGTTTGTCAGGTGGGGATAGGGGTCGTCACAGAAACCTTCTTTGTTCTTTTCAACTATGTGTGTGTAGTCATCAGTACCATTGCAAAAGTAGCTTCTTTGCCTCTCACAGTCAGCAGGAACGCTTGGATCCTGGGCCTCTACATGTTTTCTGGCAATAGCATGCACCACGGATATCCACATGGTCTTCAGCATCAGCACATGCCAAGGACTACTGCCTGGTTTCTGTCAGCAGCACTGATCACACACATCAACATGGCCCTCTGCTGAAGCACAGGCTATGCCCACCATCATGTACACCCTCAGTAGCAGCACAGACCAAGGTCATCAACATCACCTCCAGGGCAAAACAGGATGTGGACACCAACATGGACTCTGGTGGCAGCTTGTCCCATGGATACCAACCTAGCCTCAGATGGCAGCACAGACCACAGACGGATCTCATACATCAACAAGGTTCCAGGCAGCACAGACCCTGGACATCCTCGTTGCCTTAGGTGGTAACATGGTCCATGTGCAACAAAATGGTCTCTAGCCACATCAGGACCATGTGTCCAGACATGGCCCTTGACAGCAGCACAGCACTCGAGATCAACATGGCCTTGGGCAGTGGCACAAACTATGGATAACTGAATGGCCTTTGAATGGCCTTTGGTGGTAGCACAGGCCTTTGATGTCAATACAGCCCCTAGCTGCAGCAAGACCACAATCCAAGTATAGCCCTGGGCAGCAGCATGGATCATGGATATCCACTTGTCCCTCAGGCTTCATCGTGGCCTGGGGTAGCAGTATGAACCACTGATATCAATATGGATTCCTGGGAAAGTACAGACCATGGTGGTCTTTTGAGGAGATCCTAACCACGAAATGATCCATTCTTCTTGGACATCCTGTCACTGGTCAGAGCCAAGGTGATTATGTGGCTGGCAGCTTGTTTGGGGGCTGAGTCTGCATTAGCTCCTGGCTGCTGCATACCACTTCTGACCCTCCTGGGCAATGACCTGTATCTCCATTGACTGCTGCCTTCTCACAACTGTTGCTGTTTTCATGTCTCTGGTCCACACCTCTCTACTGTGAATGCACTGATCCGTTCCTCCACATATTCATTAGCCATAGTGTCATCGGACCCTACAGTTTGTCACGTGGTATATTTTTTACCTAAACGGCTTTACATGCAGATACTCCCTGCAATGAATTGATGGTCTGGTTGAAAGGCTCTTGGTTTCTAATACAACATCAGTACTGGATCATCACCAAGACTCCTTCTCAGTTATTCTGCTGTTGCTCAGAGTCATGGTGATCTTATAGCTCTGGTTCTGCAAGACCAGCTTCCTTCATGTGCTCCAACATCTCATTCATGGAGTGGATATTGGGGTGGACTGACTCAAAACACTTCATTTGGACCTGGATGATAGCTGAGTTGGTTGACCTGGGTGGAGACTGAGTGCCCTCGCATCACCTTGCCAGGCTAGTGGGGCTCATGACCTCATTACTACCCCATTCCCATTTCCCCCCTTCTGCTCACTGGGCTGGCAGCTTGTGGATTTCCTTAAAGGGATGTATTCATTTCCTCTTTAAGGACCTCTATCATCTTCATAAAATTGGTTTTAAGGTCATTTTCTTGTTCTTCAGCTGTGTTGGACTATTCAGGCTTTGCTATAGTAGGATAGTTAAACTCTGGTGATATATTACCCTGGCTGTTGTTGATTGTATTCTTACACTGGTGTCTAGGCATCTGGGTTTTGGGTAATTATAGGTTTAGGTGCCAATTTCTGAGTTTGTCTTTGTTGGTGAATGTTTTTTCCCTTGGTTTCTGTTTTCTTTCTGGTCTTCTGGCCTTAGTGGCCTGTGATTCTGGTAGCTGGTGAGTCTTCTGGCCTAGTAGGGAGGCCAAATAGTACCAGGGATGAGGCTTACGAGATGTCCACCATTACTAGAAGGAAGGCTGCCCAGCAGACATGACCCCTGTTAAGGCCCATGGGTGGAGACGAAATCATTGTAAATTTGGCCTGCCTGTAAAGTGTTAATTGGGAAATCATAGTTACTGGCAGACAAAGGGAGTTGGAGAGAGATGAAGTGGAGAGGTTTATTGTTGCTGGGTCCTAGTGGGTCCCTTGGGGGAAGAGTATAAGAAGGCATGGAGTCAATGGCACAGACATGGGAGTCAGGTAAAAGGCAACAGCCGACTCATTTATTCAGAAATGGAGAGAGCCTTATATACTCCCCTCTAAGAACCCCTGCTGCGTTGAGATCCAATGACATTTGTGGTCATACCTCATTGGCTGGGCACAATCAGGACCTCTGACAGTGCCTGTTGCTAGGCCCTCAGGAAAACTCCAGGTTGGTTCATCTCTTGGCTTTTATAGGCCTTATCTTCCTACATGTCCATCCTTTTCTATTTATTATGTGGGTGCTCAGTGGGAGCCAGAGTGCTTTGCTCAAGCCTTGTTGACCCTGCCTCAGGAGGACTTGGAATCAGACCGTACCTATCTTAGGTTGGCCTGTCAAACAAGCTCCTACCCGTCATTGACTACCAGCCCTCGAAGAGCATCATTCCTGGAAAGCTGCCAGGGTCCAGGACTAGGCGATAGCCTTTTGAATTTCAGATAACCAGGTGTGCATAATCTCCTAATCTCCTGGGGAGGACAGTGAGAAGGATGCCTAAGAGCTAGTATCACCTGAAGAGTTGCTGCCTGCTGCTGTCGCATACATTGCAGGAGACGTTTAAGGGAATAAGGATTAACAATACTACCCTGCCAATTAAGGCATGTGTGAGCATACAGGAGGGATCAAATAGCCTTTCATATTATGCCAAACCTTTTAAAAAATGAAGAGTCAAAGGCCATAACCTCTGCCCTTCTTTGGTTTAACTTGAAAATGTTAGCTGTAATGAATAATATAGAAACTTAGTTGGCCTTAATATATTTAGCCAGCTCCCAGCATGCTATACTAACATTTCTCACCTCAAGAGGCAAATAGTGGGGCTCTTCTTTATTCCTTGGGGCAAAACAGTCCATTGATACCTCTTAGCTGGGTTATGCATATGAGGTTCCCACACAGTAAAGGCAAAATGGTAACAATTCTGTGGCACCAGAGAAAATTGAAAAAAGCAACTCTTAATATTTAACACTGGTATGTAATAAGATGGAGGAATTGCACTAGTGTGGGGGAGGCCTGGCTGTGTATACCCCATTAGACCATTAACAAAGATCCTGCAGGGGGCTGTAGGTGTCCTGATTTCTTGGCAATAATGCATGAGGGTATTATGTTTACTTTTGGATGGTTCTATGTGCCCTATTTTTAGCTGTTCTGAAACTAATTCCTTTAGGATTGACAGCTTAGGTTCAATGATGGTTTTAAAAATGATAAGCAGTGCTGGTTACCATGTGGAAAAGTCACAAGTCACGACAAAAACCCAGTTTCAGAGCTTTATTAGGAGGAGGGGAGGCAGAAGAACCAGGCCCTGGGGGGAGACATGTACAGAGAGCAGAGAGAGGGAAAAAGAGATAGAGGGAACAGAAGAGAACAGAACGGGGGCGGGGGGGGGGGGGTTGTTGAGCGTCTGTGTCTGGCTCTTTAAGGGTTCTCGTGGACATGCACAAGTGGGCTTATGGAGCTATGCCACACATGCACAGATTGCGTGACCATGCCACACACGTAGCACACAATCACCAGTGTGCATTGATGATGTAAGACCCCTTGCCTAGCTCCTGAACTGTGCATGTGCAGGTGGAGCATGCAACATTCCATGCTTTTTTTAAATTCCCAGTTTCTAATTTACTTTAGGAAATCATAAATGTTGAAAAGATTAGTTGGGAGGAAGATTGATGAGCTCAGTTTTCTCAGGGAACACCGAGGTTGTAGAAAGTCAACTGTGATTTATCATTTTTATATTGTTTGTACTTCATGTTTTTTTTTATAATTTAATTTTACATATCAGCCACGGATTCCCTTGTACTCCTGTCTCCTGCCCCCCATTGACCCCAGCCCACCCCCCATTCCCATCTCCAGGCCAAAGACTCCCCTGGGGATTGAGTTCAACCTGGTAGATTCAGTTCAGGCAGGTCCAGTCTAAGTGGCCCTGCATAAGCCCCAGCTTTCAAACAGCCAGCTCATGCACTGAGGACAGGTCCCGGTCCCACTGCCTGGATGCCTCCCAAACAGTTCAAGCTAATCAACTGTCTCACTTATGCAGAGGGCTTGATCCAGTTGGGGGTTCCTCAGCTATTGGTTCATAGTTCATGTGTTTCCATTTGTTTGGCTATTTGTCCCTGTGCTTTTTCCAATCTTGGTCTCAACAATTCTCACTCATACAAACACTCCTCTTTCTTGCCAATTGGACTCCTGGAGCTCCACCAGGTGCCTGGCCGTGGATCTCTGCATCCGGTTCCCTCAGTCATTGGATGAGATTTCTAGCATGACAATTAGGGTGTTTGGCCATCCTATCACCAGAGTAGGTCAGTTCGGGCTTTCTCTCGACCATTGCCAGTAGTCTATTGTGGAGGTATCTTTGTGGATTTCTGGGGACCTCTCTAGCACTTTGCTTCTTCCTATTTGGATGGGGTTTTCATTTATCATGGTCTCTTTTTTTTTTTAATTTTTCAAGACAGGGTTTCTCTGTGTAGCTTTGCGCCTTTCCTGGAGCTCGATCTGTAGACCAGGCTGGCCTTGAACTCACAAAGATCCGCCTGCCTCTGCCTCCCGAGTACTGGGATTAAAGGAGTGCGCCACTACCGCCCGGCTCTTATTTTTTCCTCTCCCTCTCTGTTCTTGATCCAGCTGCAATCTCCCGTTCCCCTAAGCTCTCTTTCCCTCAAACCTTGCCCTTCATTACCCCCACTCACGTCCAGGTTGCTCATGTAGATCTCATCCATTTCTCTGTAATTAGGCAATCCATGTGTCTTTCTTAGGGTCCTGTTTTTTAGGTAGCCTCCCTGGAGTTGTGAGTAGCAGTCTAGTCATCTTTGTTTTACATGTAGTATCCTCCTATGAGTGAGTACATACCATGTTTGTCTTTCTGAGTCTGGGTTACTTCACTCAGGGTGATTTTTCCTAGATCCATCAATTTGCCTGCAAACATCATGATGTCATTGTTTTTCTCTGCTGAGTAGTATTCCATTGTGTATATGTACCACATTTTATTTATCCATTCTTCAGTTGCAGGGCATCTAGGTTGTTTCCAGGTTCTGGCTATTACAAATAATGCTGCTATGAACATAGCTGAGCATGTACCCTTGTGGTATGATTGAGCATTCCTTGGGTATATACCCAAGAGTGGTATAGCTGGATCTTGGGGGAGATTGATTCCCAATTATGTGAGAAAGCTCCATATTGATTTCCAAAGTGGCTGTATAAGCTTGCATTCCCACCAACAGTGGAGGAGAGTACTTTTTGTTCCACATCCTCTCTAGCATAAGCTGTTTTCAGTGTTTTTGATCTTATCCATTCTGACAGGCGTAAGGTGGTATCTCAGTTGTTTTTGATTTGCATTTCCTTGATGATTAGGGATGTTGAGCAATTCCGTAAATGTCTTTCAGCCATTTGAGTTTCCTCTGTTGAGAATTCTCTGTTTAGTTCTATAGCCCATTTCTTAATTGGACTGTTAGGCATTTTGATGTCTAATTTCTTGAGTTCATTATATATTCTGGATATCAGCCCTCTGTCAGATGTGGGGTTGTTGAAGACCTTTTCCCATTCTGTAGGCTGTCGCTTTGCCTTGTTGACCATATCCTTTGCTCTACGTAAGCTTCTTAGTTTCAAGAGGTCCCATTGGTTAATTGTTTCTCTCAGTGTCTGTGCTACTGGTGTTATATTTAGGATGTGATCTCCTATGCCAATGCGTTCAAGACTACTTTCTACTTTCTCTTCTATCAGGTTCAGAGTAACTGGATTTGTGTTGAAGTCTTTGATCCACTTGGACTTAAGTTTTGTGCATGGTGAAAGATGTGGATCTATTTATAGCCTTCTACACATTGATATCTAGTTATGCCAGCACCATTTGTTGAAGATGCTTTCTTTTTTCCATTGTACAGTTTTGGCTTCTTTGTTAAACGTTACATGTTCATAGGTGTGCTGATTAATGTCAGGGTCGTCAATTCAATTCCATTGGTCCACATGTCAGTTTTTATGCCAGTACCAAGCTGTTTTCATTACTGTAGCTCTATAGTAGAGCTTGAGGTCAGGTATCGTGATGCCTCCAGAGGTTGTGTTGTTGTATAGGATTCTTTTGGCTATCCTGGGTTTTTTGTTTTTTCATATGAAGTTGAGTATTGTTTTTTCCAAGTCCGTGAAGAATTGTGTTGATGGGGATTGCATTGAATCTGTAGATTGCTTTTGGTAAGATTGCCATTTTTACTATGTTAGTCCTGCCTATCCATGAGCATGGGAGATCTTTCCATTTTCTGACATCTTCTTCAATTTCTTTTTTCAGGGTCTTAAAGTTCTTGTTATATAGGTTTTTCACTTGCTTAGAGTTACCCCAAGATATTTTATATCATTTATGGCTATTATAAAGGGTCTCTGATTTCCTTCTCAGCCTGTTTGTCAATTGTATATTGGAGGACTACTGATTTTATTTTTAAATTTTTATTTTGCAATACAATCAGTTCTACATATCAGCCACAGATTCCCTTGTTCTCCCCCCTCCTGCCCTCCTCACCTTCCCCCATTCCAATCTCCTCCAGGGCAAAGCCTTCCCCACAGACTGAGATCAACCTGGTGGACTCAGTCCAGGTAGGTACAGTCCCCTCCTCCCAGGCCGAGCCAAGGGACCCTGCATAGGCCCCAGGTTTCAAACAGCTGACTCATGCAATGAGCACAGGACCCGGTGCAAATGCCTGGGTGCCTCCCAAACAGATCAAGCCAATCAACTGTCTCACCCACTCAGAGGGCCTGATCCAGTTGGTGACCCCTCAGCCATTGGTTCATATTTCATGTGTTTTCATTCGTTTGGCTATTTGTATCTGTGCTTTATCCAACCTTGGTCTCAACAATTCTCGCTCATATAAACCCTCCTCATTCTCGCTAATTGGACTCCCAGAGATCCACCTGGGGCCTAGTCATGGATCTCTGCATCCAGATCCCTCAGTAGTTGGATGAGGTTTCTAGCACGACAATTAGGGTGTTTGGCCATCCCATCACCAGAGTAGGTCAGTTTGGACTGTCTCTTGACCATTGCTAGCAGTCTGTTGTGGGGGTATCTTTGTGGATTTCTGTGGGCCTCTCTAGCACTTTGTTTCTTCCTATTCTCATGTGGTCTTCATTTACCATGGTCTCCTATTCCTTGGTCTCCCTCTCTGCTGTTGATCCAGCTGGGATCTCCCGCTCACCCAAGCTCTCTTTCCCTCAACCCTCGCCCTTCACTACCCCCACTCATGTCCAGGCTGTCCATGTAGATCTCATTCCATTTCTCTGTCATTGGGCGATCCCTGTGTCTTTCTTGGGGTCCTGTTTTCCAGGTAGCCTCCCTGGTGATGTGAGTAGCAGTCCAGTCATCCTTGTTCCACATCTTGTATCCTGCTATGAGTGAGTACATACCATGTTTGTCCTTCTGAGTCTGGGATACCTCACTTAGGATGATTTTTTCTAGATCCATCCATTTGTCTTCAAACCTCATGATGTCATTGTTTTTCTCTGCTGAGTAGTATTCCCTTGTGTATATGTACCACATTTTGTTTATTCATTCTTCAGTTGAGGGGCATCTAGGTTGTTTCCATGTTCTGGCTATTACCGACAATGCTGATATGAACATAGCTGAACAAGTGCTCTTGTGGTGTGGTTGAGCATTCCTTGGGTATATGCCCAAGAGTGGTATAGCTGGATCTTGGGGGAGATGGATTCCCAATTTTCTAAGAAAGCGTCATATTGATTTCCAAAGTGGTTGTACAAGCTTGCATTCCCACCAGCAGTGGAGGAGAGTTCCCCTAGCTCCACATCCTCTCCAGCATAAGGTGTCTTCAGTGTTTTTGATCTTAGCCATTCTGACAGGCGTAAGGTGGTATCTCAGAGTTGTTTTGATTTGCATTTCCCTAATGATTAGGGATGTTGAGCAATTCCTTAAATGTCTTTCAGCCATTTGAGTTTCCTCTGTTGAGAATTCTCTGTTTAGTTCTATAGCCCATTTCTTAATTGGACTGTTGGGCATTTTGATGTCTAATTTCTTGAGTTCCTTATATATTCTGGATATCAGTCCTCTGTCAGATGTGGGGTTGGTGAAGATATTTCCCATTCTGTAGGCTGTTGCTTTGCTTTGTTGACCGTATCCTTTGCCCTACAAAAGCTTCTCAGTTTCAAGAGGTCCCATTGATTGATTGTTTCTCTCAGTGTCTGTGCTACTGGTGTTCTATTTAAAAAGTGGTCTCCTATGCCAATGCGTTCAAGACTACTTCCTACTTTCTCTTGTAGCAGGTTCAGAGTAGCTGGATTTATGTTGAGGTCCTTGATCCACTTGAACTTAAGTTTTGTGCACGGTGATAGATATGGATCTATTTGCAGCCTTCTACATGTTGATATCCAGTTTTGCCAGCACCATTTGTTGAAGATGCTTTCTTTTTTCCATTGTGCACTTTTGGCTTCTTTGTCAAAAATTATTTGTTCATAGGTGTGTGGATTAATGTCAGGGTCTTCAATTCGATTCCATTGGTCCACATGTCGGTTTTTATGCCAGTATCAAGCTGTTTTTATTACTGTAGCTCTATAGTACAGCTTGAAGTCAGGGATCGTGATGCCTCCAGAGGTTGTGTTATTGTACAGGATTCTTTTGGCTATCCTGGGTTTTTTGTTTTTCCATATGAAGTTGAGTATTATTCTTTCCAGGTCTGTGAAGAATTGTGTTGGTATTTTGATGGGGATTGCATCGAATCTGTAGATTGCTTTTGGTAAGATTGCCATTTTTACTCTGTTAGTTCTGCCTATCCATGAGCATGGGAGATCTTTCCATTTTCTGACATCTTCTTCAATTTCTTTTTTCAGGGACTTAAAGTTCTTGTCATATAGGTCCTTCACTTGCTTGGTTAGTGTTACCCCAAGGTATTTTATGTCATTTGTGGCTATAGTAAAGAGTGATGTATCTCTGATTTCCTTCTCTGCTTTTTTGTCCATTGTATATAGGAGGGCTACTGATTTTTTTTGAGTTGATCTTGTATCCTGCTATGTTGCTGAAGGTGTTTATAAGCTGTATCAGTTCCTTGGTGGAATCTTTGGGGTTGCTCAAGTATACTATCATGTCATCTGCAAATAGGGAAAGCTTGACTTCTTCCTTTCCAATTTGTATCCCCTTAATCTCCTTATGTTGTCTTATTGCTCTGGCTAGAACTTCAAGTACTATATTGAATAAGTATGGGGAGAGCAGACAGCCTTGCCTCGTTCCTGATTTTAATGGAATTGCTTTGAGTTTCTCTCCATTTAATTTGATGTTGACTGTTGGCTTGCTGTAAATTGCCTTAATTATGTTTAGGTATGTTCCCTGTATTCCTGATCGCTCCAAGACCTTTATCATGAAGGGGTGTTGAATTTTGTCAAATGCCTTTTCAGCATCTAGTGAGATGATCATGTGGTTTTTTTCTTTGAGTTTGTTTATATGGTGTATCACATTGACAGACTTTCGTATGTTGAACCATCCTTGCATCCCTGGAATGAATCCTACTTGATCATGGTGGATAATTGTTTTGATGTGTTCTTGGAGTCTGTTTGCCAGTATTTTATTGAGTATTTTTGCATCAATGTTCATGAGGGAGATCGGTCTGTAGTTCTCTTTCTTTGTTGTATCCTTGTTTGGTTTAGGAATCAGGGTAATTGTAGCCTCATAGAAGGAGTTTGGTAATGTTCCTTCTGTTTCTATTGTGTGGAACAATTTAGAGAGTATTGGTATTAACTCTTCTTTGAAGATCTGGTAGAATTCTGCACTGAAACCATCTGGTCCTGGGCTTTTTTTGGTTGGGAGACTTTTAATGACTGTGTTTCTATTTCGTTAGGGGTTATTGGACTATTTAAATAGTTTATCTGGTCTTGATTTAACTTAGGTATGTGGTACCTATCCAGAAAATTATCCATTTCTTTTAGATTTTCCAGTTTTGTGGAGTAGAGGTTTTTGAAGTATGACCTGATGATTTTCTGGGTTTCCTCAGTGTTAGTTGTTATGTCTCCCTTTTCATTTCTGCTTTTGTTAATTTGGATGCTCTCTCTCTCTCTCTCTCTCTCTCTCTCTCTCTCTCTCTGTCTTTTGGTTCATTTGGATAAGGGGTATGTGGTATATTAATTTTCATTGATCTGTACAAAGTCTTTAATTTCTTTATTTCTTCCTTGACCTATTGGTGATTCAGTTGAGCATTATTCAGTTTCCATGAGACTGTAGGCTTTCTGTAGTTTTTGTTGTTGTTGAAATCTAACTTTAAGCCATGTTGGTCTGATAGAACTCAGGAGGTTATTCCAATTTTTTTGTATCTGTTGACATTTACTTTGTGGCCGAGTATATGGTTGATTTTAGAGAAGGTTCCATGGTGTGCTGAGGAGAAGGTATATTTTGTTTGTTAGAATGGAATGTTCTGTATATATTGATTAAGTCCATTAGAGTCATAACATTAGTTAATTCCTTTATTTCTCTGTTAAGTTTTGATTTGGCAGATCTGTCCAGTGGTGAGAGTGGGGTGTTGAAGTCTCCCAATTTTAATGTGTGGGGTTTTATATGTGATTTAAGTTTTAGTAATGTTTGTTTTACATATGTGGGTGCCCTTGTGTTTGGGGCATACATGTTCAGAATTGAAAATTCTTCTTGGTGGATCTTTCCTGTGATGAGTATGTAAGGCCCTTCTTGATCTCTTTTGATTGATTTGAGTTTGAAGTCTATTTTGCTGGATATTAGGATGGCTACACCCGCTTGCTTCTTAAGACCATTTGATTGGAAAGACTTTTCCCAGCCTTTTATTCTTAGGTAGTGTCTATCTTTGAATTTGAGGTGTGTTTCTTGTATGCAGCAGAAAGATGGGTCCTGCTTTCATATCCATTCTGTTAGCCTGTGTCTTTTTATAGGTAAATTAAGTCCATTGATATTAAGGGATATTAATGACCAATGATTGTTTGTTCCTGTTAATTATTGGTGGTAATGTGTGTGTACTTCTCTCCTTTGGGGTTTACTGCTGTGGCATTATTTATTGCCTGTGTTTTCGTGGGTGTATCTGACTTCCTTAGGTTGGAATTTTCCTTCTAGTGTTTTCTGTAGGGCTGGGTTTGTGGATAAGTATTGTTTAAATCTGCCTTTGTCTTGGAATGTCTTGTTTACTCCATCTATGATGATTGAAAGTTTTGCTGGGTATATTAGTCTAGGCTGACATCCATGGTCTCTTAGTGTCTGCATTATATCTGTCCAGGTCCTTCTGGCTTTCAAAGTCTCTATTGAGAAATTGGGTGTTATTCTGAAGGATTTGCCTTTATAAGTCACTTGGCTTTTTTTCTTTGCTGCTCTTAATATTCTTTCTATATTCTGTACGTTTACTTGTTTAATTATTATGTAGCGAGGGGCCTTTTTTTGAGGGTCTAGTCTGTTTGGTGTTCTATAGGCTTCTTGTATCTTCATAGGCATTTCCTTCTTTAATTTGGGAAAGTGTTCTCCTCTGATCTTGAATATATATTCTGTGCCTTTTAGTTGGTATTCTTCTCTTTCCTCTATCCCTATTATTTGTAGGATTGGTCTTTTCATGGTGTCCCAGATTTTTTGGACATTTTGTGTTACAATTTTTTTGGCATTGGTATTTTCTTCGAATGATGAATCTGTTTCCTCTATTGTATCCTCTACACCAAGATCCTCTCTTCCATCTCTTGTATTCTGTTGGTTATGCTTGCATCAGTGTTTCCTGTTTATTTACTCAGATTTTCTATTTTCAGCATTCCCTCCGTTTGTGTCTTCTTCATTGTTTCTATTTCCCTTTTCTGGTCTTGAACTGATTCCCTCACCTGTTTCATTGCTTTCTCATGGTTTTCTTTAAGGGATTTATTGTTTTCTTCTGCTTTATTTGTCTTTTCCTCTAGTTTTTTATAGAGTTCTTCCCATTTTTTGTTTGACTTTTCATTTCCTTTGTTGATTTCCTCCACTTTTTTGTTTAGCTTTTCCTCAATTTCATTTTTGATTTTTTCTTTAAAGGCCTCTAGCATCTTCATGATGTTATTCTTAAGGTTGCTTTCTTCTGCTTCTTCCACTTTGTGATGTTCAGGTCTTGCTGTTGGAGGAGGGCTAGGTTCTGGTGATGCTGTATTGCTCTTTATGTTGTTGTATGTACTTCTGCCTTGATGTCTGCCCATCTCCTTGTGGATTCATTCTTGGTCTTATCAGGGCTCTTGGTCCAGTCAGAGCTGACAGATTTGTCGTTTCAGGAATCCTCTCTTGGTCCAATGAGAGGTCGTGGATTCTACTTCTCAGAAAGCCACTCTTGGTCTAATCATGGCTGGTAGATTCCCTGTCTCCTTAGTTTACTCTTGGTCGAATGACGGCCCTTTGTCCAATGAGAGCTCTCTGTTTTTCTGGGCTGGGTGGCAGCTCTCTGGGCCAGATGGGAGCTCTCTGGGCCGAAATGAGAGCTCTCTGGGCCGGATGGGACCTCTTTGAGCCAGATGGGAGCTGGAGGCTGGTCTCTAAGTCTCAGGAAGTGGCAGAGGTCTCAGGCAGATGGGTGTGGGGGCAGGGCTATAGATTGTAGGGTCTGCTCGGGGGTCTTGGAGAAGGGGAACTTTCCTGCACTGGCTGGCAACTGGGGCTGAGTTGGGTGGGTCTTTTTCAGGATCGGCTGATGCCCAGAATGTGACCTAGGGGCAGGCCTCCCTGGGTATGACCCCAGACACTCACCTCCAGTCCGGATGAGAGCTCTGGCCCAAATGATGGTTTTAAATATGATAAGCAGTGCTGGTTCCAGGTGCTGGTTATTGTGCGAAAAAGTCATGAGTCATGACAAAACCCAGTCTCGGAGCTTTATTAGGAGGGCAGGAGAACCAGGCCTGGGGAAGATGCATGTGCAGAGAGAAGAGAGGGAAAGAGAGATAGTGGGGACAGAAGAGAACAGAATGGGGCGTGGGTCTGTGTCCGGCTCTTTAAGGATTCTCGAGGACATGCACAGGTGGGCTTATGGAGCTATGCCTCGCATGCACAGATTGTGTGACCATGCCATACACCTAGCACGCGATCACCAGTCCGCACTTATATTCTAAGACTCCTTGCCTAGCTCCTGAGCTGCGCATGTGTGGTCATGCAGCTGGAGCGCAGCAGAATCCCTGCCCCAGCCAGGAGGGCTTCAATAGGAACTTGACTACCTTAAGGACAGAATGATAAGGACAGGAGACACAAAGGAAAACACCAAGACAGAAATCTGATCAAGGTGCAACTTTATTTTTCTCCAAGAGGGTTTATACAGCTCTTGCAGGGTGGGGGGAGCAGGGAGCTGTTATCTGCGTGACGCTAATGCAGCTACAGGATGTTTGTGCAGGATATTGACAGGGTGAAAAGGCCAAGGGCTCTAACTCAGTGCCCTGTCACTAGGCAACCTGATTGCAAGATGTTCTAGTTCCCTGTCTTATAGAGGGTCTGTATTTTTCCATTAGCTAGAGGCTCTGTCCTTGGTCCCTGACTTAGTAATAAATTTAAAGGCCAACATAAACCAGGTTGGATTGGTCTAAAAGGAGGTCTCTCAAAGAGGCTTTGCATGGAGAATTACAGAGGCCCTGTCCCTCTAAAGGTTGTGGAAAAAGGTCCAAGAGGGAATATCTCCCTAGACTCAAGCACCATGGGTGTCCCCATAGTGTGGGAATCAATGGACCGTGCAGTTTTTTGAGGGAGCAGAAATGGGTAAGCGCAAGGCTGTTACTGCACAACTGTTATGCAACAGGGCATATAATCCAGGCTCTTGGGATTTTGTGGTACCATGGTCCTGAGCCTGTGCAGTCCCAGCTGTACTTCAGTCATGCCTTGAGCGAGCCTTTTTCCTACACACAGGTGCAGCCTCCCCCGAGTTAAGGGGTCTGTGTGGGGCATCTCTCACATTCGGAAATTTCAACCCCGGAGTCCTGCATATCAAGGCGGTGGTAGTGAACCTGGATCTGCCTGGCCCGCAGGTCTGTTATTTGGCTTCGGATGAACCGAGTGAGCTGGGAAAATGCCCATGGCCCAAAGGCAAGGACCAGGAGCAGGCCTACAACAGGTCCTGGGAGAGAGGGAAGAAGGGCCGTTAGCCAAGGGGAAGCAGAAAACCAATTCTAGAACCACCCAAGCTCTTGTTCTCCTTTTCTTTTTCTCTTTTCTAGTCTTTCTCTAACCTTAGCTATACCGTTTCTGACTACCCCGGTGTGATCTGTAAAGAAGCAACATTCCTCTTTGAGTGCAGTACGAAGGCCACCCTGTTGTAGAAAGAGGAGATCCAGGCCTCTCCTGTTATACAAAACTACCTCAGCTAGGGAGGAAAGGGATGACTCGAGGGCAGAAATTCCCCATTCAAGTTGGGCAATATCCTCGTCTATGGACAGTTGAAGCTCAGAGTAATGTTGGTTGGACAGGACCAGAGAGGCAATCCCTGAGCCTGTTCCCACTGCTCCAACTCCCAAAAGGACTGCTAAGGTGATAGCAGTAACAGGCTCCTGTCAAGGCAGTCGTTTCAGCGTGGCTTCTCTTCCTAGAGATCTAGGAATTGATCTGAGGAATAATAGGTTAGTCTGGGGATGACCTGTACTAGAATACAGAATAAGGGGGCGGAATGATTATTGTGGTGAAGTGAAATACAGGGCATAAGTCCATCAGTACAAGCCTGTCAGGTGTCATTGGCGGGAAGTAAATACCCAGAGATGGTTGAGGTCATCCAGGGGTCTGGGTCATCCAGGTAATTTTGTCTGCATGGGGTACAGGAAGGTCAGTGGCTGCTATTAAAAACCTGAATAACCCATACCATGTCTATTCTCCTTGGGAACAGGCTGAATTGGTTGGGCTCTCCCCTGGGCTTCTTTGCCCAAGCCTGTGCCAGGGACATAATTCATCCGTAGCATTTGTTGTATGATTATAGTTTGGGCTATATAAGATTACTTGCGTTTGTGAAAGTTTGTCCCTTCCCCAAAGATTAACAGGCTTGGAACCACAAAAGGAGTGATAGTCCCTTGGTTTCCTTCCTCGTCCTTCCAGGAAAGTATCTTTGAACTAATTAAAGATTATTAGACTGACCGATTCCTTTTAAATCGGTGAGGGACGGAACCAGTGGCCAAGTGGACGGCCAGTGAGACTGGGAAATGACTGTGACATCTGCCCCCGTATCCAAGATACTCTGGAACTTCTTTCCTTCTATAGTAAGGGTGAGAGTAGGGTGATCCTGAGTGACAGGCTAGACCCAGTAGGCATCCGAGGACCCCAATCAGGCTGACTCTTGGGGGGTGTCTGTAATTGAGGGATTATCACAGACAGACGAGGGTAGAGGACCCAGCTGTGCCTGTCGCGTATCTTAAGGAATCGTGACCGTGCCATTTACAGTAGTGGCCAGAATCTCAATTTCCCCCGTGAAATCACTATCTATTATGCCAGGGTAGACCTGGACCCCTCGGAGGGCTGCAGAAGCACGGCCAAGGACAAGCGCACAAACATCAGGAGGGTAAGGGTCCTGTCACCCTTGTAGGGATGACCTGAACCCCCTCAAGGGAGTTTAATACTCTTTCTGCGGCGGCGGCGGCACACAAGTCCAATCCGACACTGCCTGGAGTTGCTCTTCGGAGGGAGGAGAAGGGAACTGGGGTGGGGGAATTTTTTGAGGCTAGGAAATTAGGGGGTGAGTGGACCTCAAGGCCCCAGGGTGCGTTCTTGGAGGCAACAGGGCCAGGGGCTGGCCCCTCTGGAAGTTTCCTGGCTCCCGTGGAGAAAGGGGCTGACCGAGATAATTGGTTTTTGACCTGCATTCTCTAGCCCAGTGACGGCCCTTGTTGCAGCGGGGGCATAGAGTGGAAGGCAGGCACCTAATAGAGGCGGCCTCATGGGCCGGCTGGGCTAAGGTCGCGAGGCTGTGACCTTTCTGGGGACATTCCCTAGTGAAATGTCCAGGTTATTTGCAGAAGTAACAGGTGCAGGCTCCAGGCTCTTGCGAAGCCCTCAGGGCAGCACCTATAGCTGATCCCATGGCATGGGGAGTGCCAACACCCGGACAGAGTCTGACATATTCAGACAGGTCCGCTCTGTTTTTATGAGGGCAGAGGACTTCCTGGCAGGTATTGTTTGCATTTTCAACGACCAAGTGTTTTTTGTTTTTGTTTTTGTTTTTCGAGACAGGGTTTCTCTGTGTAGCTTTGCGCCTTTTCCTGGAACTCACTGGTAGCCCAGGCTGGCCTTGAACTCACAGAGATCCGCCTGGCTCTGCCTCTCAAGTGCTGGGATTAAAGGCATGCGCCACCACCGCCCGGCAAGGCCAAGTGTTTAACGAAGGTACTTTCGTTTTCGCCTGGCCCTGGCATCATTTAAGCGAGAGACAAAATTGCTAAAAGACTCATCAGGGCCTTGACGAATCTTTGGCAATGAGATGGTAGCTGACCCCTTTTGGGGAAGGCATTTCCAGGCCTGGACCCCAGCGTTTTGAATCTGGGCCAGGGGGCCGGGAGGGAATTTTGCCTGTGCTTCATTTGTATCATAGGGGGAGTTGCCGAGAAGTTTCTTTAGCATCCAAGTTTTTGAGGACGACTGTTGAATATTTTTTTGAGCAACCTCTCAACAATTTTCTGTAAATTCAGTTTTCCAGAGGACAAAGTCACCCCCAGAAAGAGCTGCGTGGGCAAGAAAGTACCAGTCATTAGGGGTCAACCAATGTTCACTCTCGTTTTCTACCAAGGCTAATGTAAAAGGAGCAGTAGGACCATACTGAGCACAGGTGGATCTAAGCTTTTCAACAAGGTGGACATTTAATTTTTGGTAAGTCTGTCCTGGCGGGAGGTCCTCTGATGATGGTTCCTCCTCCTCCTCCTCCTCCTCCTCCTCCTCCTCCTCCTTCTCCTCCTCCTCCTCCTCCTCCTCCTCCTCCTCCTCCTCCTCCTCCTCATTTTGGTCTTCCAAACCCTCTGAGGGGCCGCTCTGGGTGGCCGCCTCAGATGAGTCCCCATAGGTCTGGCTCCGGGTAATGGGAAATGCCAGGACAGGCTGAGACTTAATTTTTGATTTAATAGATTTTTGAGATGGTTTTAGCAAGCCAGGAGCCACCGCCTCAAGGGCAAGGTCTTTAAGGTCTTTGTTGAGAATTTTTAATTCCCTTAAAAGCTCAATATGTTCCCTGAGAGTCTGGAGGGCCCATCGCAGTGAGCTGAGATCTGGGACGCAGGGGTGGGGGTGGGGGTGGGGGTGGGTGGGGTGGCGACAACACTCATCAAGGATGGGCCCACAAAAGTGGGAAGATGGAGAAACATAGGGAGGGGGCATTGTGGAAAGGGGAACCGCTGGAGATTTTTGAGGTGGTTTAAAAAGGCTCAGGGACCCCTGTTTTAAGGGGAGATTTTTGAAGGGGGCCAGTCTGGATTGTGGTAACGGGTCACCTCTTATTCTAGGGAAGCCTCCTCGGTGGGGTCTAGAGGGGAATTAGAGGTAAAATTGTTAAGAGAGGGATGAAGATGGAGAGGGGCAGACTCCTGAGGATTCAGGGTGGACTCCTGAGGATTCTTAGGTTCAGAAGTCATGAGCGTTCCCTCTTCCATAGAACGCAGGTTGTGATCTGAGGGACAGACCGAAGGTGGACGAGAAAGCACTCGGGTCTTAGGGCAGGTGGAGGGGGGGCAGAAAGCTTCTTTTAAGATTTTTTTCTCCTGTATTAATAACCTCTTTTATGTCAGGGGAATGTTTGGACCTTAAAAATGTCATTAATAAGGTTCCCTTAAGAAAATGTGGTGATGGGGACCTTCTCTGGTCAAAAAGCCCTGCAGTAATCATCTCAACAGTCCCCAAGTCGTCGCCATCTTTTTTCATCTATGGTTCCCTCTTGGGGGAACCAAGGACATGTGTCCGTGATATAATGAAAAAAGGCTTTAAGGTCCTTTTTCTTTACCCTAGTTCCTCGTGTCTTGAGGGCTTCTTTTAGGCCAGAAATAAATAAATCTTGTAACGAAGTTGCCTGTCCCATGGCTCGTCACTTTCTTACCTGTGTCGCCTCTGTTCTCTGCGATCGCTGTCCTGAACCGGACGATGTCAGGGGGATCCAACAACTTCACCAAGGTCTTTGCTCTGGGAGACGATGTTCCGGATCCTCAAGAGGGGGTTTCGAGCATGTTGGGTGCCAGTTGCCCCAGCTGGCAGGGCTTCAACGGGAACTCGACCACCCTAAGGACAGAATGATAAGGACAGGAGACACAAAGGAAGACACCAAGACAGGATTCTGATCAAGGTGCAACTTTATTTTTCTCCAAGAGGGTTCATATAGCTTGCAGGGTGGGGGGAGCAGGCAGCTGTTATCTGCGTGAAGCAAGCTAACGCTGCTGCAGGATGTTTGTGCATGATGTTGACAGGGTGAAAAGGCCAAAGGCTCTAACTCAATGCCCTGTCGCTAGGCAACCTGACCGCAAGATGTTCTAGTTCCCTGTCTTATCGGGGGTCTGTATTTTTCCGTTAGCTAGAGGCTCTGTCCTTGTCCCTGACAAATCTCAACAGTTCCACCCATACTTCTTGATCTAGGAGCTAAGTCAATGGAATGGGGCTAGGGGGCTTGGTTGTGGTGGATCTCATGGGGACAGTAGCCTTCAGAATTGGGGGTGCATGTCTTGTACAGGGTCATGGACCACAAGACACGCCTTTTCATGGACCTCAATATCATCAAAAAAGGCCCTGTCATCTATAAGTAGGACAACTTACATCTTGCAAAGTATCTCTGCCCCAGAGGTTTCTAGGTACATTGGAAATGATAGGGTGAATGACTTCTCAATTGCCATCAAGATTCATCCAATGGACTGGATGGGTGGTCATCTTGGAATGTAGTAGGCCTCCCACACCAATCATAGTCGGACCAGGTTTAAACTTCCAATGTTGGAAGTGAAGAAACCCCAGTCTTGGTTAAAATGGGTAGCATTTCCACCCTTGTCAACCAAACCTTTGGAAAGATGGGCATTGTCTAATAGATTTTGGGTTACCAGAGCCTTTTACTGGCAGGGCTGAGGAGTTCCTCACCTGGAGTTTAAAGGGGCTGGTGTTTCAGCAAGCTGTGACCTGCAATCCTTTGCCCAATGAAATCCTTTATTGCATCTGGGGCATCAGATCATAGTTTCTGCCCGGGGGCAGTCATGCCACAGATAGCCTGTTTTGCCACATCCCCAGCAAGTTCTGTCTACCTGAGGACCCTCGGGAGTGTCATTAGTACCTTGCTTATCAGTGAGGCAAGCATCCAGGGAGGCAGTAAGAGCGGTGATTGGACTGGTGCTGGGGTCAAGGTCTCTGGTGGCCTTCACCCATTTTTATGTATGTCCTTATACCTCATAGCTGTATTACAGATTTGGGTATTGAGTCCCTCCCAAGTCAGTTGTTAATAGCTTGTGTCTAGAGGGGCCCACATCCACTCTGCACTCTACTGCCTCATTCACACGGGCCAAGAAGTTGGTGAATAGCTCCCCGGGCAGTTGGATAAAATTGCGGAAGTACAGGCTCTGGGGACCTTGAGGTCCAGGTCCGAGACTTGTTGAAAATAGGCATTGAAGCCAATCTGTGCCTGGTGCCCTGGATGGACATATTTCCTATAACCTGTGAGCATATCATAGGTCACCTGGACATTATGTAAGATGTTCGTTCAGGCCTGGGATTCTGCCTGATCCTCATAGTCTGATTTTTCAGCTAAGAAAGACTTCAGGCTCCAACACAGCTTTAAGCAAATGGTACCAATAGAAATAAGTTTGTAACTGCATGGACCATTGAGCAAGGACCTGCTGAAAGTAGAGGGAATCTGGGCCTGACCCATTGGTGGCCTTCCAAATGAAGAAGAGATCAGCTCTGGGGATGGGAATCCAGTGCTGGGCATTGACATTTAGGCTCCCACTCTATAAGGCTTCGATGGGCCTACAGACTGACAGTGGAGCAGGCTGTGAGGGTTGTAAGACACCTGGCACCACGGGAGAGTAGCCACCTCCTGAGGCAGGCAGGTATTGTGGTAGATCACCCCAAGAATCCTGCGGCGGAGGGGTAGCTGCCAGTGGTGGTGGAGCAGAGGGGATAGCAGCACATGACTTGATAGCTGCCTTCTCTTTGACAGATTTGGCAGGACCCAGACTGAAAGCTACATTCTCCTTGACAGATTTGGTTGGACCCAAACTGACATATCTCAGGGCCCAAACTGACAGATTTCCTGGAGGCTTTATTGCCCACGCTACAAAGCAACTCATCAAGTCCGAGTGAGGGGCTGAGGACAGGACAGCGGGTCATTCGTATCAGTAGAATGCCGTTTATTGAAGGGAAGTAGGGGCCTAAAATACAGACTAACAGCATAATGGAAAAACCTAGGAGGGCAAAAGTTCACTAGCTCATGCCCTAGCTGTTTACTCAACTGTGCGGGATGCATGGAACAAGGAACGTGCAGTTAGCTGTTTTCGAGGAAGGAAGCCAGCAGGAAATCAGCATAGGGAGGACATCTGGTCAAGGTCAGTAAGCAAGTTAGCAGCTGCCCAAGGAGCAGGGGCCAGGGCCCAACACAAGCCCCCCTCAGCTCCTTTGCAGCCCTGGAAGCAGCACCCTTGGGGAGCCGGCCAGGGGTTGGCCCGGTGTCTGTTTTAATCAGGCATCCTGTGAGCAGCTTCTGAGAGTGATGGTGAGACTGTGGAAGCCTTGGGCTTGGGCATGAGCCAGTGTGCAGAGGCCTGGTGGAACGCTTCATTCTCTGCGGCTTTTCGCCGTTCTGGGTACTAAGCTTGCCAGGGGAACTGGGACCAGACTTGACTGTTCCCTTGCTTCAGGAATGGAACCAGAATCAATGCAGAGGTGCTCCCTGGCTATATGGAACTCGGCAGGTGGGTGCAGGTGCCTGCAAGCCATGGAGAAGGAAGGAAGGGAAGGGAAGGAACAGTATTGAGAGGTTATGGGCTGAATGGGTATGTCCTTGATTGCTAGGAGGGGCAGGAATTTTTAAAGAGACGGGAAGTGTGGAAAGCGTGGCACAGCAGCCACACAGGAGGCTGAGGGTGGAGGCCTCCCAGGCATTTGGAGTTTGCCACATATGAGTGCCAGTTGGTGGGAGATTTATTAAGGCAACTCCACGTAGTTAAAAGGGAGGTTTATTTTGGAGTAACTTACAACAAGTAAAGGGATAGGTTACAGGATCCAGGAGAGGTAAAGTGCAGTCCTATGGAAAACTGCTTGGTCTCCCCTCCAGGATCACCAGGAACAAGAGACCGGCACATCCGGACTTTGGTTCTCAAGGGCTCCCGTCTTGGTCCTGCATTAGGGGCAGGTCATAGGTAGGCGTGACAGTTACCAGAAGCCTCACTGGGGGTAGTACTTCCAGGACAAAGCTGGAGCATGTAGCTACCCACTACAGTGTTTAGATTAATGTCCATGTCTGTAGGCTATTATAAAGCAGCTATGATCTATGTGTAGTGATATTCTGTATTAGCAAGAAAGTTAAGTTTTTGTGAAGTAATATTTTCGACAATATTATAAGAATATTCAAAATTTGTTAAACAGTTTCAAGTTGTAAAATTATTAACTACTCTTACCTGAAATGAGAGACTGGCTTGCTTTTCTTACTGTCCTTGGGATGGTTTTTTGGGGTGTAGTAGCGCTTTTCAGCCAACATGAGTTGCCAGTGTCGTGCTAAAGCAGGTCCCACTGAAGACTGGCTGGCGGCTGCAGGTGAGAGTAGAGTGTCCCGTGTGCATGTGGGGAGGATTGGTGGCAGCAGCATGGTGGCGGACCTTTCTGCCTCTTCCTGGAGCTTTAGGGCCCGGCTTTGCCTTTGAGGCCTCCTTGGCCCCTCAGCGCTCTTCCATCAGCCCAGAGGCTGACGTGTGGAATTGAGTGGCCTGAACTCAGGGCGGGGAGAGTTCTAGGCAGTGATTATGACGGTTGGCATTGGCGTCCATTTTAACTAGGCAGCTTCTGAGCGAGAAGGTGAGACGGTGGAAGCTGTGGGCTCAGGTGGGAGCCTGCGTGGTGGTGGGTGGCTCACTCACAGTGGCTCTCGCCAGTCTGTGGGCTAAGCTCCCTGCAGATCCTGGAACCAGACTCAACCACTGTAAATCCTGGTTAGCAGATTTTAGAGAGAGAATCTTTTTTTTTTTTGTAAGCCTTCATTGTTATTTTTTAAAGCTTGTAAATCCTGGTTAGCAGATTCCAGAGAGAGAATCATTTTATGTAAGTCTTCATTGCTGTCTTTCACAGTCTGTATCAGTCCCAATAGTGACTCATCTTTGTTTTTATTATTAAACCAGTATTTGAACACTGTACGAATTGTTACGATGAATGCTAAAGTGGTACAGGCCAGATATGCCTTAGAAAGGTCATAGATTTCCAGGAAAATGTCATTCATCATATAAGGAAAAAGGTTTTTTAAATTCTTGTGAGGTAATGTTGTCGGCCCTATTACAAATTTGTTAGCTCATTTTTGTTAGTCAGTTTTAAGGTGTAATATTATCAAGTACTTTTACTTGAAATAAGACGCTGGTTTCCTTATCTTTTCGTGGTTTTGGGGGTGTAGTAGCACTTTTCAGCCAGGAGGAGGCGTTGTTATAGCTCCAAAGCAGGGCCTGTTGAATGTCTTGGCTGGCGGCAGAGTGAGCACAGGCAGTAGGCAGTTCTTCAGGTGACTCCCTGGAGCTTCAGAGCGTGGAGAGTTCCAGGCTGCTCTAAGGCCCTCTCTGCCTCTGCAGACAGGAGATCTGCCAGCAGGCCCGGCTCCAAGCCCTCTCTGTGCCTCTGTAGGGTGCCACCCAAGGGAACAGTGCCATGTCTGTTTTAACTAAGTGAAACTGTGGAAGCCTCGAGCTGGGGCGGGGAGCCGGCACTCAGGGAGGAGGGGAAAGGCCTCACTCACAGCAGTTTCGCTGGTCTGGGGGCTAAACTTGCCTCGGAACTGAGACCGGATTAGCTCTTTTTCGGGAATGAAACTGTGTAGGTTTCCTGGAGCTCTGTAGGTGGTACCCTGCAGTTTCAAGTGCCCGCCAGCTTTGGAGGAAGCTGAGGGTGGGAGCCACCCAGGCCTATGGAATTTGCCTCACATTGGGTGCCAGATATTGGTGAAATTATTAAGGCCACTCCACGTAGTTAAAATGGAGGTTTATTTTGTGGGGTAGCTTACAAGTGAAGGGATAGATTACAGGATCTGGGAAAGGTGTAGTGCAGTCCAACTGTGTTCTCTGGAGAACTCTGCTCAGTCTACCTCCAGCGTCCAGGGTCCGGGAACCAAGAGAGCGCGACACATCCGGATCTCGGTTCTTCCGGGTCCTCCCTTGGCCCCACCTTGTAGGCGTGACAGTTACCTAAGCTTCAGTGGGGGTTGGAACTTCCAGATCAAAGCTGGAATGGCTACCCACTACACCTTTGGGTGGGGAATGGAACCAGACTGGCTGTGGAGGGGCTCCTTGGTGCCCACGCCGAGAGTGGTCAGCTATCCAGAACTCAGCAGGTGGGTGCACGTGCCCAATAACCAGGGAGGCGGGACGAAGGGAAGGAACAATACTGGTAAGTTATGGACTGAATGGGTAAGCACTTGGTCCCCAGGAGGGATGGCAGTTTTAAAAGAGACAGGGAAGAGTGGGAGGTGTGGAAACTGTGCCACAACAGCCGCAGAGGAATCTGATGGCAGAGGCCGCCCAGCCATTTGGAGGATGCCCCACGTGAGTGCCAGGTAGTGTGGGCATTTATCAAGGCAACTCCTAACTTACAGCCAGTAAGGGGGTTGTTCACAGAATGTGAGAGAGGTGAGGTGCAGTCCAGCTGGGTTCTCTAGTAAACTCTGACTTGGTCTGCCATCCAGCATCCAGGTTCATGAGAAATGAAGAGGGCCGGACAGATCTCTGGTCTTGAGGGCTCCCATCTCGGCCACACCCCAGGGGCAGGTCATAGGTATGCGTGACAGTTACCAGCTGAGGTGGTGCTTCAAGGTCAAAGCTGGAACCACTACCCACTACATACCTTGTATCCACATGAGTTTATTATGGAGAGCGTGAGAGAGAAATAGGGAAAGAAGGAGAGAGAAAGAAAACGAAGAGAAAGGGAAAGTGGATTTGTGCACACCTCATGACGGGAAAGGGAGGAAGAAGGGAGGGGTGTTTCCCTAAAGGTGCCTTACATCAAGACACAGGGTGGGTCCCCAAGGAATGGGCCAGAATGCCAACACCTTCATTTAGTTTTTTCATTTGCAAGCCGTTCATAGTGGCACTAAACAGAGTCCTAACTCTGTGCACTTCGATTCTTGACATGCAAAAGTTTTTCCTCCTTTTTTAAAAAACCTAGTTCACTGTTTAAAATTTGTCAAGTGTCTTACGAGCTCTGATGATGCAGATGGTGTATGTGGGGTATCACCCCACCGGGAACTGAGGTCACCTCTGAGGAGGTGGTCTGGAGCTGAGGGAAGTTAAGTGTGCCGCTTATTCGTTTCCCAGCCTCCCTCTTACCCGGAGCTCATCAGACACAGCGGGGAGTCATGTCAAGCAGGAACTCCTTTATTATTAGGCAGTAAACATCTTATAAAGCCTAAAACCACAGAACCCTGGGGGGGATGGAAGGACCAAACCAATTGTTCTAAAGGTCACCCTATACTCATTCCTTTTTCCAGGAGCTGTTTATGCACTGACATAATCTCTTGATTTTTGTATTTAATCCCACTGCAAACAATTTGGGCTAACTTCTCTCAGTACCATTTGTATCTAATCTCAGCATAAACAACTTGGACTCACTTCTCTCGGTACCATTTGTGTCTAATCTCAGTGCAAACAACTTGCGCTAACTTTTCTCGGTACCATTTGTATCTAATCTCAGCATAAACAACTTAGGCTAACTTTTCTCGGTACCATTTGTATCTAATCTCAGCGTAAACAACTTGGGCTCACTTCTCTTGGTACCATTTTTATCTAATCTCAGTGCAAACAACTTGGGCTCACTTCCTCTCGGCACCATCTGTGTAGCTCACGTCGTGGAGCCAGGGCCATTCTCATCGGGACGGTTTAGCTTTTGTACTTTGTGTTGCTAAATCTCACGTACTAGTGCGTAAAAGGCATCCTCTACACCCTGTCGGGTCTTTGATGATGTTTCAGTGTAGGGGATGTCATAGCTGCTTGCAAGGTCCTGGGCCTGCCAAGACTCAACAGTATGAGTGGCCACGTCATACTTGTTCCCCACCAGCACCATTGGCACATCATGTGAGTCCTTCACCTGCTTGATCTGCTCCCTGTACTGATGAATGTCTTCAAAGGACTTGGTGTTGTTGATGGCAAACACACGAGGAAACCCTTCCCTGTGCTCATGTACTGGTCCCACATGGCACTATACTCCTCTTGACCTGCTTTGTCTAAGATGTCCAGCGGACATGTCTTCCCATCCATCAATGACCACCTGTTTCCAATAGGAGTCTTCTATGGTGGGGTCATAATCGTCCACAAAATGTTTCTGGATCAGCTGGATGGTCAGGGCACTCTTTCCCATGCCTCCAGCACCCACCACCACAAGCTTGTGTTCTGTCATTGCTTCTATAGGGACTGTCACTCCAAGAGCTCCTGCCCCACAAGGGGTGCAAAGGGGAGCAGAAAGCCCTAATTGGTGCCTGACATGGGTGTCCTTGTAGCCCCGAGGCTGGAGTGTGATGGCTGAAGGGTGTAGAGTAACTGAATATGGAGGCTAATTCTCCCTTTTGTTTTATTGTTAAAGGGTGTGGAATGAGTGACATCGGTTTGTCAGAGGATATTTGGCTCTAGGCCTCTGGGGTTAACTCCCTGTGTTTGTAAAGGGGGTACCTTTAGGAAAAACTGGAGTGTACATTTGGGGCGCCTCCCAGGGGGGTATGGATCCATTCTATTGGCTTTCCTTTTCTCACTAGCACTGCAGAGATCATTGTAGTGCTTATGAACAGTCAGAGGGAACTGGGAAGGTCAGCAGAAATCTATTAAGGGCATCTTGAAAAAGGTATGGTAAAAGGTATTGTAAAAGGATTGCCTGATGTTCTCAGACAAGAGCAATAACATCCTGAGGTTTTTTAATTTTTTAAAAGGAGAATAAGGGTACAAGACTATTCTTGGAGATGGGAACCCAAGGTAGTATTGAATGGATCTCTCCCAGGATACTCTGCAACTGAGTCAGGGTCAAAGACACAGGAATGTGTAGCTTAGGCTTAAGTGGGCAGGTTCAGGTCAGGGTAAGTTCGGTGCCAAGAATCTTAAAGGGGGGCACCCTTTGGACTGTGTTAGGAGCCACTGTGAACCCTCCTCTCTGAAGCTGTGCAGCACCTGCCCCAACAAGTCCTGCAGACAAGAGGGGACCTTAGGTCCCAACATAATAATATCCATATAATCAGGTAAGCATCTTACCATCTTTAAGTAGGGGTACTAAGAGGATGGCCAGGTATTCTTGTCAGGCGGTTGGGCTATTAGCCATTCCCTGGGGTAATACAGTCCATTTAAATCTCTGATCAGGTTGGGAGAAATTGAGGGAGGAGATAGAGAAGGCAAACTTGGTACAATCATCCAGATGGAGGGGGATAGACAAGAAACAAAAACATCAATCGCAACCAGGGTATATTCTGAGGGTATTACTGGTACCCAGGGCAGACCCCTCAAGGGGGTGCCTACCAGCTCCATGTTCTCATTTACTTTCCATAGATCCTGTAACATGTGCCACACTCCTGACACTTTTTTAATAACAAAGACAGGTTATTCCAGGGACCCATGGAAGGGTTCACACACTGAAGGTCCGATTGTTCCTTAACTAGAGCCTCATTTAGGTATAGCAAGTGGCTACTGCTCCACCCATACTGGGTCACCCAGCCTCCACTCGATAGGGGGTACCTGGGAACCCAATTGGAATTTTGGGGTCATTTTTATAGTAGGTGAAGAAGTCCTCTCCTTTAACTCCTCTGCTCCCCCTCCCCTTCCTTGGGCCTCTTCTTCCTCCATAATGTCATAGAAAGCTTGGTGGTTGGTGGTGAGTATTGCATCCATTTGGGACAACATATCATACCCCAATAAGTTGGCAGTAAGATTCTCAGCCACCAGGGGGCATATCTTGTCCTGTTCCCCATCTGGGCTGGTCCTTTTGAGGAGAGTGACTGTTTTAAGGGATTGAGCATTAACCCCTACTCCCAATATTCGGGGTCCCAGAGTCAGGTCCCAGTCAGGGGGTACCTCCTCCCAGTGGAGCACGGTCCTGTCTGCCCCTATATCACACCAGGAAGTGGAACCTTCTCCTACCTATGACAATTCTCATCTTGGGACAGTGTCCTTGGACCAAAGGAACTGTCAGTTGGCATGGGCCATTCTGGGGGCCATGCCTGCCCCTCCCCAGAGTTCCTCCTTTGGCTAACAGGGCTGGAGGGTGCCCTTTACATAGTTTAAAGGTCTCCCATCTATGTTGAATTTTGACCTGCAGTCTTTTTTTCCAATGATATCCCTTCCTGCACCTAGGACAAGGGGTGGTAGGGGGCTTTATTGTCCCTGGCCTAACCAAAAGCCTTTTGCTGACCTGCAGGAGGCTGTTGCAGAGGACACTAGCGCTTAAAATGTCCCTCCTGCCCACATCTACAGCAGGCCCCCGGGTAGCAAACTTTGCAGTCCCCTGACTCTGGGTTGCCAGGGCCTGTGAGAAAGCCTGAGTTAGGGCAGCTGTCTGGGATTACAACGCTAAGACTAGCATCTGGGTCTGGTGGTGTTCGGTGCCCAGATCCTGGGTGGGGACCACCCATTGGCCCATGGGAGCCTCTTTCAGCCCTGCATAGGCAGCATGGTGTTCTGAATTCATTCCATCCCAGACCAGAATCTATAAAATTGGTACCATTGGGGTCCAGTTGGTAGTTTGTGATTAATGCTCTGTTAACCCAGTCTATAAACTCTGGTAGGGTCTCATTGGGCTTCTGCCTGACTCCAGCTATGGGGGATTCTGTAGATCCCTCATCTAGCTTACCCCAGGCTGCTTGCCCTGCCTGTCCCACCTGGTCTTGGTATGGTGCTGGGACCGCAGCGTGCTGGACCCCAGAAGAGTACCCGTTAGCAGTTCTTGCCAACATGCCATAAGTAATTAGGATTGTAGGCTGAGCAGCTTGATTGGCCTCTGCTTGGACTCTACATTCCTCCTTATAGTGGACACACCATTTGATACATTGAGTGCTGGAATGGTCAGCCTCAGCCAGGTCCAGCCAATCGTTGGGGACACAGGGATTATATGCAATTCCCTGCAGTAGGGTCTGGGACCAAGGGGGCATTTTGGACCATACTCTGCCACTGCCTTGTGGAGTTCCTTAAGGTTTTTGGCCATCCATGGGTACAATTCTTGTGGCCTATTAGGGCTGGAGGCCAGATTAATGGGAAATGCCTGGGTTGTCTGTTCTCGGGGCCCTGTGCTTTGCCTCCCTTGTGGCCCTATCTGGTTAATATAGGTCTCTGCACAAGTCGGTTCATTGACTCTCTGATCCTCGGCTAATGGTCAGTCATAGGTACCCTAGTTACGTAGGTCCCTTCTAAGTGTAGTATATGGCAAGGAGCATTTCCCTATTTTAGGGATGTAAGGCAGGGGGCCATGTGATGACTTTACACTTGGTCTCTTTACCCTCCTGGTCCTCTTTACATTCTTTGGCCTCCCCTGGCTCTTGGGGATCTTTTGGAAATATTGCATTACCCATACAGAGGTTTTCACCCACCATGGAAGACCGCTTGGCCTTGGCTGAACGTACTTTCAAGCCCCAAGTTGACTGCCAGCTCTGGGGTCTTACCACACCGAGAACTTAGATCACCTCTGAGGAAGTGGTCCGGAATAGAGGAAAGATAAATGCACCACTCACCCAATTCCCAGCCTCTTACCTGGAGACAGTCAGATGCAGTGAGGAGTCATGTCAAGCAGGAACTTGTTTATTAATAGGCAGTAAGCATCTTTTAAGATAGAAAACCACAGAACCCTGGGGTGGTGGTGGAAGGAATGAACCAATTGTTTTAAAGGTTACCCTCTACTCATTCCTTTGTCTACGTGCTGTTTATGTACTGACATCATAGTCATTCCTTTGTCTGATTTTTGTATCCAATCTAATCTCAGCGTAAACAACTTGGGCTCCATCTAACTTCCTCTTGGCACCATCTTTGTGGCCCATGTACACCACAAGTGTAGGCATAGATTTGCAGGGGTGATTAGCTGCAGTGATGTTCATTGCTGACACAGTAGGGTCCACTGTGGCTACTGTCCTGTGCATGGGGGAGAGCAGTCTGAAGAGCTAACAGAGAAACTAGCATGAAAAAATCAATGTGACATGTAGCAGCATGGGACAGTATTGCCTGGCTCGTCACTTGTAGCTGCTAGCTGTGGCTGCTCAGCACGGCGGTGTAAGGCTGGGGGGGTCCTTCCGGTGTTTGAGGCCATGGCTTTAGCACTAATAGTCTGTGCCCTAAGTAGGAGTGGCAGCAGTGATTCTGAGGAAATGGCTAGGCAGTTGTAGTTCTGCTTGGTTCATTGGTTGTGCTGTCCATGCCGGAATCTCCTGGGAGGTGGCTATCTGACTTGCTCTGCCCTGCCCAGGTACTGTGTGGGCTATTCAGGTAGGGTGAGGGAATGGCCTGAGAAATGGGTGGGAGAGGAAAACAGGCATTTGGATAGGAGTTGGCATGAGGCGGGGTTCACTGAGCCACCTGAATGAAGGGCCAGGATGGAACAGCTGACCCATGTAGGAGAGCCAGTGGGTGGCTGTGCATATTGCAACTGGAAGTGCCCTTTTCTAAAGCTGGGAACACAGCAGCTCCACTTAGTTTATGTGATAGTTAAAAGAGGTTTATTTAAAGGGGTAACATAACTAGTAAAGAGGTCAGTTACAGGATACAGGAGAGGTGAGGTACAGTCCAACATGGTTCTCTGAAGAACTCTGACTTAGTCTGCAGACCAGCATCCAGTATCATGAGGAGTCAGGAGAGCCAGCATGTATGCATCTCAGGTCTTACGAGCTCCCATCTTGGCCATGCCCTACGAGCAGGTCATAGGCTTGCATGGTAGTTACCGTCTGCCTCGCTAGGGGCCAGTGCTTCAAGGTCAGAGCAGGAATAGCTATCCACTATATGTATCGTGAAAAGCCAATGCCCCATGGTGGCAATATCTTACCAGGTGTTAGGGTCCTTGAATCACCCCACAAAAGACCACTTATGTATGCAAAATCAAGAGTGTTCATTTCTCAAGAGAAAATTCCTGCAAATGGGGTCAGGCATAGAGCAAAATGGCAACAAACCTGAGAGAAGCTCGTAGACGTTTGTTAAACCCAGCAAGGGAATTCCAGATGTGGTTTGGTCATCTCCAGCAAACAAGATTGCCTAAGCAAGCAATGGTTAAATTAGTTTAAATTTGATTGACTGTGGCATGTTTCAACATGTCAGGGGAAGCTCGGACATTATCCAAAAAAGAGAAGGGAAGGGTTTTCAGGATCTGGGCACGGAGGCAGGTTGGAGAGAAGGCCGCAGTCCCAGCCTCACTGGTGAATGACGAAGTGCAAACTGGAAGGGCATAGCCAGTGTTATTTATTAAGCGGTTTAATGTTGTTCATTAAGCGGCGCTGTTTACCTTGTGAGAAAAGCTACTGGGTACAACAAAACCCACTACAAGAGTTTATTAAACTTCACCACTACTTGGAAAAATGCCAGGCCAGATTCTGCCCAAGGCCTGCCCAGTGTCCAGCTGCCGATTGTGTGAAGCCCAACAACTTGGAGGTGTTGGTGAGATTACCCTACTGACTGTTCAGCTGAGATCCATTCGAGAGAGGTCTCAGAAGTCTGTAGTCTGAGGCAACAACATCAATTGAGGAGTTGGTGAGCGAGCAGAGCGCCCCGAGAATGCAAGAGAAGGAGCCGTCCAGCCACCGAACCAGGTCAGCAGAGTCATAAGCTGTGGGGCATACATGGGCTGCAAAGAGGGTGCTGAGAGAAATTCAGAAAAATAGAGCTTAAGCTTTAAGGTGTTTATGCAGAGAGTGGATACAAATGGTACCAGAGGAAGTTAGTTTAAGTTGTTTATACAGAGAATAGATACAAAGGATGGCTAAGAGGAGGTTAGCTTGGGTTGTTTGTATGGAGATTAGAGACAAATGGTGAGAAAGAAAGTTAGCTCAAGTTATTTATGCTAAGATACTAAAAACAGGAGATGATATCAGGACATAAACAACTTGTAAATAGGGTGATCTTTAAAGTGATTGCTTGGTTCCTTCATCCCCTCCTAGGGTTCTGAGGTTTTCTGGTATAAAAGAGGCTTAGTGCCTATCAATAAACGAGTTCTAGCTTGACTTGACTCCCCACTGCGTCTGATTGTCTCCAGGTAAGAGGGAGGCTGGGGAACGGGTGAGCGGCGCGCACTTACCTTTCCGCGGTTCCAGGCCACCTCTTCACAGGTGACCTAGGTTCCTGGTGGGGCAGATCCCCACAATAAGCCCACTCTACACCAACTGGGAACAGGTAAGGCCCCGTCTCTGGACTGGCAGACCAGTTCTCTAGACTCTAGGCCCCCGGGGGCACATTATGTGCCCCTCCCCCCAGCCATTGGAGCCCTCAGGGACCAGGTGGCTACCTTTCCCTGCTCTCTCGCCAAGAAAACCAGTCCCTGTGACCCCAACGACCACTGGAGTTATAAGCCCACCCTGCACTGAATAGGAACAGCCTTTGGAACCCCAGGGACTAGACAGCGACCTCTTTCCCTGCCCTCTTGTCAAGAAAACCATCCGATGGGACAACCACCACTGGAGCCATAAGCCCACCCTGTACCGATTGGGAACAGCTTCTCACTGAGACAGAATCCACTAACCAATTGGACTAAGCTGCTGTCAGAGAAACTACCCATCAGCACCAAGAACTCACAGTGGGCCAACACTACCAATTGGAACAAGAAGCATCCTCAGACATAGTCACCGCCTACATGGAGCAGAGGAAGAAATGTGTAGACACCAGTGCAAAAATACAGGCAACAACATAAAGACCTATATGACAACATCAGAACCTAGTGGTTCTACACCTGCAAGACCTGAACATACCAATACAGAAGAAGCAGAAGAAGTCAATCTTAAAAATGACTGTAAGAGGATGATAGAGGCCCTTAAAGAGGAAATGAAAAATTCCCTTAAGAGGAAATGAAAAACTCCCTTAAAGGGGAAATAAAACATTGCCTTAAAGAAATCGAAGAAAAGGGTTGGGGATTTAGCTCAGTGGTAGAGCGCTTGCCTAGCAAGTGCAAGGCCCTGGGTTCGGTCCTCAGTTCTGGGGGGAAAAAAATCAAAGAAAGCCAAGAAAAAGCAATTAAACAGATACAGGAAAGAATTCAAGATTTAAAAATTTAAATTGAGCCAGGCGGTGGTGGCACATGCCTTTAATCCCAGCACTTGGGAGGCAGAGGCAGGTGGATCTCTGTGAGTTCGAGGCCAACCTTGGCTACAGAGTGAGTTCCAGGACAGGCTCCAAAGCTACACAGAGAAACCCTGTCTCAAGAAAGAACAACAACAAAAAATTGAAATTGAGACAATAAAGAAGACACAAACTAAGGGAATGCTGTAAATAGAAAATCTGACTAAACAAACAAGAGCTACAGATGCAAGCATAACCTACAGACTGCAAGAGATGGAACAGAGAATCTCTGATGCTGAAGACACCATAGAAAAAATAGAGTCATCAGTCAAAACACTAAAGCCAAAATAGTCGTAATACAAAACATCCAGAAAATTTGGGACACCATGAAAAGAGTTTATTAAGGAAAGGGAATAGGAAAGATGTGCATAGGCCTATGGAATGACCATGCAGGAAGTGAGGAGAAGAATAAGTAAAACCTGCTGTTATAGGTTCCCTCCCTCCCGCACATGTGCACATCGGCTTACATAGCAATACCACACATGCACATAGATTATGTGATCACACTGTGTGCAAATGACATGATCACACCGTGCATGTAGGATATAAGGCACTGGGATGATTAAGCATCTTGCCCCACTGCACATGTGGTCATGTAATTGGGGGAGTGGCAAGGATTTCTACCATTCTAGACTCTTTGTTTCCTTATAAAAAATGGCAGATGAATGGGAATGGGGGCACTGTGTCTCCAGAAACTGTTTCCAGCTGACTCAGTGGGCATTGGTTAACTTTTGGATGTAGGGAATGATGCTTTTGGGGTAGCAAGATGTCCTGAGGTAGTGGATTGTCCTCCACTGCTTTGGGAATTGTCCATTGCCTTTTGCTGCTTTGGGCTCTGTGACTGTTTGGGTCTGACAAGGTACTGTTGAGGCACAAGAAGGAGTTTAGAAAAAATTTTAACTGGGAGGGGGGCGATCTCCAAGGGGTCCCAGGATGAGGGAGGGTGGTCCTGGGATCAGGAAAGTTTGAATTATACTTACCCGAAATAGATCTGACCTGTCCAGGTGGGTTGAAGCTGGTTCTGGTGCTCAGAAGAATATTTAAACATATTGAAAAGCAGCCACAGGGAATTTAAAGTCTTGAGCTGGTAGCCATAGTATTGTATGTAATGTTTAGTACTCTGGTAACAGAATTTTATTGGTTAGTGTTGGAGAGAGCGAGAGAGAGAGAGAGAGAGCGAGAGAGAGAGAGAGAGAGAGAGAGAGAGAGAGAGAGAGAGAGACTGAGACCTGCAACATGCTTTTTTCTTTGGTTAGAAATGATAAGCTTAAGTCCCCTAAAGCTCTGGAGTGAGAGAGGGTACTGAGCTTGTGTAATGGACCTGGTAGTGTCCTGCTACAGGATTTTAATAGGGATATGGTGCTTAGGAAGGTTCTGGGTGTCCTAGACTTTGGGGTTTACCTGAGAGGCTGGCAAGGAAAATAAAATGTTAGAGCTAGTAGGCTGGGTGGCTAGGAGGAGGAGGAGGACAGGGGCTGCTGACAAGTCTGGTGAGGCAAATGGGGGGAGCAAACTAAATAAAAGCTCCTACATTAGCCAGAAAAATCTCTTCGCATTAGGGGCACACGGCAGAATGGCACAACTAAAAATGTGTGGGTGAGAAGGATACCCCTGAAAATACATTTAAGTGGTCGGGTCTGGTGAGGTAGGTAAGGGCTGTCACCCTACCCTGACAGTAGGGAGACGAGGATAGGTGGGAGCCCAAAACTCCCTCTGGACTCAGTAAGTCACTCCAGTGTTCAAAAGGAAGGAAATGGATCACCCTGATACTGTAATGACTACCCTAGGTTCCCTGTGAGAGATGGCATCTTCAGTTATCTATCACCAACACTAGGATATTGACTAGAGGGTGGTCTTCTTTTGATGTCCCCATGCCACGAGCTGCACGGGGGCAGTCAGCTGACCAGTGTCCCTTTTGGTGACACTTTGGGCAAGGCCCAGATGGTGGCTCATGTAGGGCAGGGCAGGCACGAGCCCAGTGGCCTTCTCTACCATACTTAAAACAGGGACCTAGAGGCTTTCAGGCAGCTGTTGGATAGTGTGTGCCAGCATTTGGCAGTTTTGTTTACGGGCATTCTGATCTCTCCCATGGTACACCGTCAATGCCACTACTAAGACGACTTCTGCCTGTGGGGTCAGAGGCCCTCTCGATAGATGCTTAAGCTTAGCCCTGATGTTGGGGGAAACTTTATAAGACAAAGTGGGTCATAAGGAGCTGTCTGCCCTCTGGGCTCTCAGGAGCTAGGCCTTTATATTGTAAGAGAGCCTTTGTAAGCTGTTCTAAAAAAATTAGATGCATTTTCTTTCATCTTGAATTATGTTTTTTAGCTTTTCGTAGTTTACTGGTTTGAGGGCAGCCTTAGGAAGATCTGCCAGGAGACAGGTTGTAAACCATGTAACTATCTAGTGAGAGAGCCACCCGATTATTGTAATCCCAATGTGAGTCCTGATTGGGAACTGCCTTGGCTCCATGTGGATGGGCAGCATTGGTTTGATGAACCTCATCCACATGTGTACCAGCCTGCTCCCAAATGTGTCTCTACTCCTCAGGAAGTAGGTTATTAGCAAGATCATATATATCATGAAAGGTGCGGCTGTAAGAACCTTAACTAGTACATCCACCCTGGCCAACTCTCACAAAGGGAGAATGGTTGCTGGGTCTGCATGGCCAACGTCAGATCCCGTAGTAGCTCGAGAACGAGTAATAGGTGGAGAAAAGGCTGTTGCCAGAGTTGGGCAATTGGAGCGGCCCAATATTGGAGAGGAGGAGAGAGCTAGGGGAGGAGCCAGGGGAACGGACTCCAGAGGAGCAGGCAGATTCATTTGCAGAGTCCAAAGCAGTAGTCAAAGATTCCTCAGGTTCAGGTTCCATGGCAAGGAGCATGTGAGCTGAAGAGAAAGATTCTAGAAGGCAGGATTTAGAGCTTAGGTTAAAAAAAAAAGCTTGAATATAAGACAACTCTTTCCATTTGCCCATTCGTTGGCAGAAGTTAGATAATTCCTCTAAAATATTGGAATCCAAGGAGCCATTAGGTGGCCATTTTTTAATATCTAAGGGATATTTAGGCATTTCTCAGAGGAGTAGTGCGACTAATAGGAGGAAGTCTTATTTCCCATGACCGCGGCACAGAGAGAAAAAAAATGTGATCCAAGACTACAGTCTTCGGCATCCCCGAGTTCAAGTGAGGATCAGCGATTGGCACAAGTCAGTCAATACTTCGTCAAGCCAGAGAATGAGGGCCAGGGCCTTTGTAGCCCAAGGACGGGGGTCTGACAGTGGCAGGCACAAGTCATTCAATGCTTCATTAAGCAAGAGAATGATACCTCAGACCGCAGTCATGGGAAATGGCTAGAGATTGAAGCCTGCAATGGGAGGCCGACTGTAGCCGATAAAGGGCATGGACAGGGGTTCCCCCAATCCCAGGGACACCAGAGGGATGCTGGGTAATCTACAGTTGTTCCCATGGGTCGAGGGGACTGTTTCATGCTGGCTGGAAAGGGAAAACTCACCAATTGAAGCAGCTGATATTGTGTTAAGCGGTCAGGCTGCTAGGCAAATGAAAAAGTGGGCAGTTTTAGATAGAGTAAACCTCGGTCCAGGGTCCTGGGCGCAGAGCACTAGGAGGGCCTGATTCGTTTCGGCACTGACGTTATTTACTAAGCTGCGCAATGCTGTTCATTAAGCAGGGCTGTTTACCGTGCGAGAAAAGCTGCAAGGTACAACAAAACCCACTGTAAGAGTGTATTAAGGAAAAGGATGTGCATGGGCCTATGGAATGACCGTGCAGGAAGAGAGGGGAGGAATAAGTGGAACCTGGTTTTTTAGGTCCCCCGCTGTCGCTAGAGTTTTCCTGGTCCTACCTGGCCCTTGGTCAGGACAAATCGCTCTCACCCGCCAGTCCCGCAGCGGCTCAGACCTAACCAAGTAAACACACAGAGACTTACATTACTTGAAAAGTGTATGGCCGTGGTAGGCTTCTTACTATCTTTTCTTATATCTTAAATTAACCCATTTCTATTAGTCTATAAATTGCCACGTGGCTTGTGGCTTACCAGTATCTTAACATCTTCTCATGGCATCAGCTGGCAGTGTCTCTCTGCCTCAGCCTTCCACTTCCCAGAATTCTCTTCTCTGCTTGTCCCGCCTATACTTCCCGCCTGGCTACTGGCCAATCATTGTTTTATTTATTAACCAGTCAGAGCAACACATTTAACATACAGAACATCCCATAGCACCCCCTCCCCGCACATGCGCATATGAGCTTACACCACACACGCACATAGATTACATGATCACACAGCACACATATTAGGTAGGACTAAGGCCCTGGGATGACTAAGCATCTTGCAGTCACATGCTAAGTAAAGTAGCTGAGGGAGTGACTAGGAATTCTAACATTAGGGAATTCTCACAGTCAGGTCCCCAGCTCTGCGCTCACACTCAGCTTTGCACCGGCTCAGTGCTATCTCTGTGCTGCTTCCTCTCTACCGATCATTTTCATAAAGTTATTTTTAAGATTATTTTCTTGTTTCAGCTGTGTTACTATGTTCAGGTCTTCTTGCTGTTGTAGGATAGCTGAATTCTGGTGGTGACATATTGTCCCTTTTATTGATTGTATTCCTACACTGGTATTTAGGCATCTATATTTGGGATGATTATTGGGCTAGGTGTTTATTCTTCCATTTGTTTTTGTTGGATGGGTGTTTTTTCCCATGGTTTCCATTTCCTCTTTGGTATTCTGGCATAAGTGTTCTAGTAACTGTAAGTATTCAGTCCAGTATGGTGTCTCTGCTGGGGTTTTTGGGGCCTGGGTCCCTAGATTCAGCATGGCCTCCTGTAAGGCCAAGTCTTTTTTCAAACCTGTAGACCAGGATAAGGAGCCTAGGGGAGGGCATGCAGTCTGTGGTTGTTGGTGAGATTTTAGCGTGTGTCTGTGGCCTGTGTTTTTCTGGGGTCCCTAGAACTAATCTGGTCTCCTGTAAAACTTCTGGGTCTCCAGGCAAGAGTATGGAGCCCTGGGAAAGGGGTTCCTGTTGAGGGATGTTGAAGAGTGGTAGAAGGAGGTGGGCAGTGTCTTATCTTGAGTCCCTAGCTGTGGCCAAGCCTCCAGTAAAGCCTAAGTCTTCTGTAATTGAAGGCAGGAATATGGAGAGTGATGAGTCTTTCTTTTGACCTCTACCTTCTGAAGAAAGACATTGAGACTTTTCATTAATTATGAAAGCCCTGGCCTTAGCTTGGGCTTGTTTCAAACCAGCTCTTAAAACTTAACCCTTTTTTTTTTATTAATCTTCATTCTGTCACATGCCTCATTACCTGTCCTTGGTAACATATCTGACTTCCTCCATGTATGACTGGCAAATCTCCCACCTGATACTCTTTTTCATAGTTCCTGTCGCTGTCCCGAAGTCGTCCTGCCTATCCTCACCTGCCTATCCTCTTGGCTGTTCAGCTCTTAATAAACCAATTAGAAGGTACCTTAGGCAGGTGAGGAAGGACAAAGACACATCTTCACACAGTGTACGAAAATATTGTCCCAACTTCTCTAGCTTGTAATCCAATAAAGGGCTCTGTTCTCTAACATCAATAAACTGTATACAATAAATAAAATTATGAAAACTATAAGGTAAGACATTCACAGTGTCCAATCCATTTGTATTTGGCAACTTTGGAGAAAGTACTCTATTATCTATTATCTCTCTTATCTTTGTGAGTTTAGAGTTTTGTACGTAAAACCACTTTCTATTATAAGTTGTATGATCAACCGAAAAGTATCTTTGTAGACCTTAAAGCATTTTCTTAGATGAGCAACCTAATTTTTTTTCAATTTTAATAAGTAATTTAATTTTACATATCAGCCATGGATTCTCCTGTCCTCCCTCCTCTCGCCCCCACCCTCCCGGCAATCTAACCCCCATTCCCATCTCCTCCAGGGTAAGGGCTCCCTGGGGATTCAGTCCAGCGTGGTAGATTCAGTCGAGGCAGGTCCAGTCCCCTCCTCCCTTTACCCAGGCTGAGCAAAGTGTCCCTGTATAGGCCCCAGGCTCCCAAAAGTCAGCTCATGCACTAAGGACAGGTTGTGGTCCCACTGCCTGGGGCCTCCCAAACAGTTCAAGCTAATGAACTGTCTCACTTATCCAGAGGGCCCAGTCCAGTTCCATGGGGGCTCCTCAGCCATTGGTTCATAGTTGATATGTTTCCACTAGTTTTGCTATTTGTCCTTCTGCTTTTTCCGATCATGGTCTCAACATCTCTCGCTCATACAATCCCTCTTCTCTCTTGCCGATTGGACTCCCGGAGCTCCACCTGGGGCCTGATCGTGGATCTCTACATCCACTTCCATCAGTCATTGGATGACAGTTCTATCCTGACAGGGTGTTTGGCCATCCGATCACCAGAGTAGGTCATTAGGATTTTCTCTCGACCATTGCCAGTAGTCTATTGTGGAGGTATCTTTGTGGATTTCTGGGGACGTCTCTAGCACTCTGGTTATTCCTATTTCAATGGGGTCTTCATTTATTATGGTCTCTCTTTCCTTGTTCTCACTCTCTGTTCTTGATCCAGCTGGGATCTCCCGCTCCCCTAAGCTCTCTTTCCCCCAACCCTTGCCCTTCATTACCCCCCTCACGTCCAGTTTGCTCATGTAGATCTCATCCATTTCTCTGTCGTTGGGCGATCCCTGTGTCTTTCTTAGGGTCCTCTTTACTAGGTAGCCTCTCTGGAGTTGTGAGTAGCAGTGTATTCATCCTTTGTTTTACATCTAGTATCCACCTATGAGTGAGCACATACCGTGTTTGTCTTTCTGAGTCTGGGTTACTTCACTTAGGATGATTTTTTTCTAGATCCATTCATTTGCCTGCAAACCTTATGATGTCACTGTTTTTCTCTGCTGAGTAGTATTCCATTGTGTATGTGTACCACATTTGATTTATCCATTCTTCAGTTGAAGGGTATCTAGGTTGTTTCCAGGTTCTGGCTATTACAAACAATGCTGCTATGAACATAGCTGAGCAAGTGCCCTTGTGGTATGATTGAGCATTCCTTGGGTGTATGCCCAAGAGTGGTATAGCTAGGTCATTGGATGAGATTGATTCCCAATTTTCTAAGAAAGTGCCATATTGATTTCCAAAGTGGCTGTACAAGCTTGCATTCCCACCAACAGTGGAGGAGAGTTCCCCTTGCTCCACATCCTCTCCAGCATAAGGTGTCTTCAGTGTTTGTGATCTTAGCCATTCTGACAGGTACAAGGTGGTATCTCAGAGTCGTTTTCATTTTCATTTCCCTGATGATTAGGGATGTTGAGCAATTCCTTAAATGTCTTTCAGCCATTTGAGTTTCCTCTGTTGAGAATTCTCTGTTTAGCTCTATAGCCCAATTCTTAATTGGGCTGTTGGGCATTTTGATGTCTAATTTCTTGAGTTCTTTATATATTCTCAATATCAGCCCTCTATCAGATGTGGGATTGGTCAAGATCTTTTCCCATTCTGTAGGCTGTTGCTTTGTCTTATTGACCGTGTCCTTTGCTCTGCAAAAGCTTCTCAGTTTCAAGAGGTCCCATTGATTGTTTCTCTCAGTGTTATATTTAGGAAGTGATCTCCTGTGCCAATGCATTCAAGACGACTTCCTACTTTCTCTTTTATCAGGTTCAGAGTAACTGGATTTATGTTGAGGTCTTTGATCCACTTGGACTTAAGTTTTGTGCACGGTGACAGATACGGATCTATTTGTAGCCTTGGACATGTTGACATCCAGTTATGCCAGTACCATTGAAGATGCTTTCTTTTTTCCATTGTACAATTTTGGCTTCTTTGTCAAAAATTATATGTTCATGGGTGTGTGGATTAATGTTAGGTTTTTCAATTTGATTCCATTGGTCCGCAAATCAGTTTTTATGTCAGTACGAAGCTGTTTTTATTAATGTAGCTCTTAATGTAGAGCTTGAAGTTAGGGATCATGATGCCTCCAGACATTGTTTTATTGTACAGGATTGGTTTTTTTTAATTTATTTTAATTTATATCATGTGCATTCATAGTTTTGCCTGCACGTATATCCATATTGGATGCCCTGGAGCTGGAGTTACAGACAGTAGCAGCCTTGTGCTTACCCATTTCCACTCCCTAAAAAAAACTGCATGGTCCATTGATTCCCACACTATGGAGATGCCCTTGGTGCTTGAGTCTGGAGAGACCTTCCCTCTCGGACCTCTTTTCACAACCTTTAGAGGGACAGGGCCTCGGTAATCCTCCATGCAAAGCCTCTTTCAGAGCCCTCCTTTTAGACCATTTGAACCTGGTTTATGTTGGCCCTTAGATTTATTACTAAGAAGGGGGAGATGTCAGGGACAAGAACGGAGCCTCTAGTTAATGGGAAAATACAGACCCCCGATAAGACAGGGAAATAAAACATCTTGCGGTCAGGTTGCCTAGCATATACTCTACACACTAAAAGTTGCTCATTTTCATGCTGTCACCAATAAGGGCATGCTATTTTACTAATGGAAAGGGACCTAAATACTTTAGAATCACTTGCTTTTTAAAAAATGGAACAGTTGTTTCTCAAATAACAGTTCTGTTTCTTTTTAAACAGAGAAGTAACACTGTGACCCATGTTATTGTGTTAGGATTCTAGTGTCCCCTGTTTTTTAGTATTCTTAGTATTTTATGTCATTCTAATTTTTCTAATTTCTCTTTTTCCCTTTCAAAATAGGTTTTCCTCACATAATATATTCTGTTTATGTTTTTCCCTTCTACTATTCTCAACTCCTTCCTACCTCTCCTCTCTTCCAAATATACTCCCTCTCTGTTGGTCATTCAAAAACAGTCTTTCTATAGGATAATAATAAAATAAAATATTTCTATGTATTTAAGTCGACAGAGTCTGCAATGAAAGACTATTCTAAATCAGAGTCTCACCAGAAAAAAATGAAAACATGGTGCTAGTATCCTTTTTTAAAATAAAAAACAAAGATTTTTCATCTCTTAATTATATGCATACATCTGTGCACGTGTATGAGAATGTGCATCTGAGTACAGTTGTCCATAGCAGCCAGAAGAGGCATCAGATTTCCTGGAATTAGAGTTCCAAGCAGTTGTAAGCCAATTGATGTGGGTGCTGGGAACCAAATTTGGGTCATCTGGAAGAGAAGTCTGTGCTCTTAGGCAGTGAGCCATCTTTCCAGCTTCTTTTAACCTTTCTTGGATAAATTTTCCACTGTATGAAATGTTTCTGTACTAATTCTACAATGCAGAAAATCATCATCAGGAAAACAAAGAAATTCATTGTGCCCCTTTTTTGTTGCTTACCCACTCACAAAGAAGAAACATTGGGCACCAAATGGGCAGTTACTTACTGGTTATAAACCAAAATTTTAAAACATTTCTGAGTTCATCAAGAAAAATGATTCATCCATCATGTTTACAGTAGAACCATTGCCAGAAAAAATTATTTTTCCATAGGATTCTTCTGTATTATCAGGGCCTGGTACCCCAGAAGAGTGGCTCACTCTCACTTTAGTCATAAAATCCATGTAACTAATGGCAGTGGTCTCACTGATCTACATTGGATATGCAATCACAACTGCCGGGGACTATGTTTGATATCTACATAGACAAAAGTTATGTTTACGTTCTGAAAGTTGAAATTCTATATATGTGTTTATTTGTTCAGTGTTTAATGCAATAGAGGTTTCCAGCTTTAACTCTGTTCTAGGCCTAGGGGACTAGGGCTGAGGTCAGTTAATGGCAGCTAGGTTTTTTTCTTTTGTAGTCAACATAGATCAAGTAAAATGCTGTGTATTTACTGAGTGACTGACTGTTCATAAGTTATGAGATCTACACGTTGGAAATGTAACAGGCTGCAGCCACACCCGCCAAGACTGAAGCTTATGTCAGGCCCATGGTAGTCAATGACCTCAGCAGCACTACACCCTGTGATGTATTTTTATCAGTTTTCTATTAAAGCAACTGAGAAGAGAGAATTAGAAACACAAAGGCAAATTTTTCTCTTGTTCCATCACTTGTTTTCCAAAAGCAGAAGAGACATCTCAAACAATGGTTCACAGAAAATGATTTCACTTAAGTCCTGTATGCCTTGAAGTAACAATATAATGCAAATCGTTGCATAGGATGGTCCCCTCACCGGTTATATGCAGCTATGTGAAATGCCAGGTTTCTTAACCATTGAAACTTGTGTATAACTATGAGAAGCAGGCCAGATCTTGTTATAGATGGTTGTGAGCCACCATTTGGTTGCTGAGAATTGAACTCAGGACCTCTGGAACAACAGCCAGTGAGTGCCCTTAAACTCTGAGCCATCTCACCAGCCTCCCTCCCCCCATCTCTTTTTATCAAGATATAATCTGAATTTAAAAATAGTTTCAGGGATAAACAGATGCTATGACTATACAAATTTGTACAATAGAATATTACTACTGATTCATATCTAAAGTAACCTGTATCCCCAAACCCTAGTGCACTAGAAATAAATGTACTAGATGATTTTCTGTTGCTCGCAGTTTTGAACTTTGAAAGTATAAGAGTAGGCTACCAATTTGGCCTCTGGCCACTGGAACCTTGGTTATGTCACATCACATCCAACAGCATCATGTCAGGGACATGAATGGCTGACTACAAACCTCATAAGGTTTCCCTTTGCTATCTATACAAATAAAATACGGTTGTTGTGACATGTACAATCTTATTCAGACCCCCAAACACTGACTCTCATAAGTAATTGGTTTTTGAATTTATACCATACAGACATTCAAAATTGTTGCCACGAAGTAATTTTATGATTCATTGCAAATTTACTTTAAATGTAAGATATTTTCACTTTATAGCCACCCACCATGCTAACTTAACTGCCTTCTCTGTGTGTTGGTGTTTGTGTTGAGTGTTGACGGGGCCGGCCTGTTTTGTTACTACCTTCTTTAGAGGGGTTAGTCTGTAAACACTCCCGGCCATTGCCACCTGGTGGGTGCTCGAGAGGGCTGGCTTCTTGGGGGTGGGCGTTTTTTGTCTCGGCCCTGGTTCCCCTGTTCACGAATGCTCAAGGCACGCCCCAGAAGAGAGCCTTACCAATACTGCAGACCTCCCCACGCCCACCCGCATTTATTCCCTTTCCTCTCTGGTGATCAAGTGTGCACGTTGCACGTGCGCTGCTCTTAGCTGCCATGGCTGGAGGCCCGTCAGGCTGGGTCTCTCCCACCCTCAGTGAGAAAAGTCTCTTCTCTAGCGATCCAAGGAAGGGGTGTGCTCTTGCCGTCTGTTGGGGTTCCCTTCTGCATGGTCCCCCTCGACCGCCTGCCTCAACCGCCTGCCCCGACCGCCCAATGCCTAGCTTTGGCCGAGTGTCCCCCCCATGCCCGTCTCTGGGGGATCCCGAGTGTTTGTGCTCCTCCGGCTGACCGACGGACTCTAGTCAAAATTACTAGTATAAACAGAAGGAAAATAGGGCTATGTATCCCCACAGGCATCAGCACTGGGGGATTTTTTTACCAGACTCAAATACACCATCTCCGACGTCACTTGATAAATCAGAAGCAGCATTTCCATCAGCCATAGACATTTCCACTGGATGAACACACCTCTCGGGAGCCCACACTGGTAACTCGGCATCTGGAGGATAAACACACACAGCTCCCCTTACCCTAGCCAGAATCAGGGCAGCGTCTTTCCAAATACCTGTAGACAGATCTTTTCACCTAACCTGCGCCTGTACCACAGGCCAGCCCTGAAAATGTCGGGTCATGGCAGTAAAGTGTAGTGAGTAGCCATTCCAGCTTTGATCTGGAAGTTCCAAACCCCATTGAGGCTTCGGTAACTGTCACGCCTACAAGGCGGGGCCAAGAGAGGACCCTGGAGACTGGAGACCCGGATGCGCCGGCTCTCTTTGTTCCTGGACCCTGGTCACTGGAGGCAGACTGAGCAGAGTTCTCCAGAGAACACCGCCGGACTGCACCACACCTTTGCGAGTCCCGTTACCTATCCCTTCACTTGTAAGCTACCTCACAAAATAAACCATTTTAACTACATGAAGTGGTCTTAGTGATTTCACCAACAGTAGGGCCCTGTTTATCAACCATTAAAAAATTTAAAATGTATAAACATGATAATTTTATATTTGGTCCTGATTCTGGCCCCATAATCTCCTCCTCTTTTATTTTAATTAAATACTGCTTGATGGTAGCATGTGCTCATTCAACTATAGCTTGGCCTCGAGGATTATAAGGAATGCCAGTAACATGATGAGTAGACCAGGCAGCACAAAATTGTGCAAACCTTCTGCCCGTATAAGCTGGGCCATTATCTGTTTTTACTTGTCTGAGAACTCCAAGGTAAGCAAAAGCTTGAATACAATGGCTTTGTACATCTTTTTGGCATTCTCTTCGATGTAAGGAGGCAAAGATAGCTACTGAACATGTATCTACTGAAACATGAATATACTTAAGCACACGAAGGAGGGCACATGTGTAACAACCATCTGCCAAATATCATTGGAACGGAGACCTCGGGGATTCACTCCCAGAACTGGAGAATTTAAAAAGGGGGTGCAGGTGGGACAGGTGTATGTAATTTTTTTAGCTTCTTGACGAGAACATTTCATGTGGAAAAATGTGTAGTCCACGCCTGCCTTGAACTCGTGATCCTCCTGCCTCTGCTTCCTTCAGCAAATCCTACCAGCATGCGCCACCACAACCGGTTGAGAGGGGTCAGGCTTTAGGCCAGTGTTTGTAAGCCAGAACAGAAACATCTGTCCCAGTATCCAGAATTCCCTTAAAAACCTTCCCATCTATAGTTAATTGTAATTGGGGGTCTGTCCTGTAAAGAAGCAACCCAAAAGGCGGCATGACCTGTGGAGCCAACCCCCCCCCAGTGCCTCTAACAGGGTTAATAATTGGATTATGTGTAGATACCCTGGGAATCAATAGTAATTGAGCCTTGGGGAATGACTATAACTCCTCTTTGAACAGTGGTCATAATCTTAAGTCCTCCTTGATAATCTTGATCTGTGACTCCTGGAAGAACTGTGACCCCTTTCAAGGCTTCACTGCTTCGGCCCAATATAAGGCACATGGTGTTAGGTGGTAAGGGTCCATACACTCCTGCTGCGGTCCCATTTGAGGAGTTAGGAGTGCTCTGACGGTGGTACTGAGGTCCAGTCCTGCACTCCTGGGGTTCCTCTGGCGAGGTTCTCAACATGAAGGGATTGCCTTGAGGGACGAACTGAATCCTGCCACTCCCTGGTATACTGGAAGGGCTCATTGCCCCGTACACTTGGGCTTTTCGGGGGTACCGGAGCGGGCCCCCTTGGCCGTTTGCTGGCTGTAAGGGTTTCCCCTTCAATGTCTGTTTTTGAACAACAGTCGCTACTCCAGTGAGCCCCTGATAGATGCCAGGATTAGTCTGTTGTCTGTTATTAGCACAGTCCCTTTTAAAATGTCCTGCTTGTCCACAACCAAAACAGTTGCGCTGTCCTGTGTTACCTGCAGCCCCTCCAAGGCCATGGCATATGGATGCAGCTAGCACCTGTCCCGTTATGTGATTTCCTTCTGTATTTCTACAGATCCTGATATAATCTTTCAAACTCTTACTTCTATGAGATCTTAAGGCTTCCTTACAGTATTTATTGGCATTTTCAAAAGCCAACTATTTACTGTTGGCATGGCTTGATCAGCTTCCCTGGACGAATTTATAGCTAATTGTAACAAGCGTGAAACAAAATTGTGATAAACCTCAGATGGGCCCTGAACCAGTTGATCACCTGCCGCTTTATTAGGCATTGCTTTCCAAGATTGGATTATGGCAGTAGCTATTTGTGCATATACCCCAGGATCATAAACAAGTTGTGCCTCTAAGGCAGTGTACCCTCAGCCGGTTAGCATGACTAAATTCCTCTGAGGAAATCTGGCTTGTGCATTTAAACGGGCAATTTTTATACACTTTTCCTGATACTCTCCTTTCCATAGTAAGTAATCACCTCCAGACAAAAAGGCAGGGCATAGCTGCTGCCAATCGCTGGGTGTTAGGTTAGATGTCTGGTAAGATTCTACCAAAGATAAGTAAAAGGAGCCAGGGCACCGAAACTGGATTCAGCTTCCTTCAACTGGCTCATTTCCTTGAAGGTGAGGGCAACATGCTGTCTGATTCTCTGACCAGGGTTAGCAGGATCATCTGTCTATGACCGGGAATGTATGGGCACCTGAATTTTGGAAGGCTACTCCTCGATACTCTTTTACATTTGGCCATTTCCAATCCTCATAATAGGCCGGAGGTAGAGGTAGCGCAGATGGCTGAGTGCCAACAGCGTCCTCTTTGCCTGAACTTTCTTTTGGTTTCACTTTACATTGTTTTAATTTTTTCTTTAACTCCTTGATTTCTTCCTCTAATCTCTCTCCTCCTCTGAGTCCTCTCCTTCTGATTCTCGGTCTCTGTGCCCCCTAACATGTCTCATCAACAGCACTTACAGATTACTTAGTTTCTTCCTCTTGAACCTTTTTAAGAATTGTAGTAGCCTCAGCTAATTGTTCTTGTACTTTAACCTTCTCTGTTAGCAAGGCATCTTTAACTAATCTCCATAAGTAAAATGTAGGTATAGGTAAATCTGGGCCCCTCTCAGGAAGGCCCTTTGTAAGTCCTGTTTCACTTGTTCCCAATCAGGGATGTTCAATCCCCCTCCAGTTAAAAACCAAGGACTGATTTCTGCAACAATTGTAACAAATGCGGCTGCGGTACTTTGCTTAATTTCTGTTCCTTGCTGTTTTAAAACCTTAGTGATCTCAGTGGCCATCTGAGATTTACTTGTAGCGTTCCCCATGGTACGTACCTTAATTACTCATGTTCGCAATTCACTCCGTTCTCTAGCCCAGGAGCGATCCCGCATGGCAATTGAGTCCGAAATCTGGCAGGGGAAGTTGGGATGAACACAACACACACCAGTTAAGTTGCGAGCATCAGGACTCTTTTATTCTTTCTTCCCTATCTTATATACCCTTTCACAAGGAGGAACAAACAGAATTGTTTACCAAGCACCCAGGGTCAAGGAATGGCCAGCATGCCCCAGGAAGCAAAGCTGCCAAATCATGATATGTACTGATCAGCAAAACATCTGCAGAACAGCCTGACCTCAGTGCACTCAGAACAGGGGAGGTGGGGGCAGTCTTATTGGGGTCAGAGCCATTCTGATCCCAACACACTTACCCAGAGGGCCAGTCCAGTTCAATGGGAGCTGCTCAGCTATTGGTTCACAGTTCATGTGTTTCCACTAGTTTGGTTATTTCTCCCTGTGCTTTTTCCAATCATGGTCTCAATATCTCTTGCTTATATAATCCCTCCTCTCTCTCACTGATTGGACTCCTGGAGCTCCACCTGGGGTTTGGCTGTGGATCTCTGCATCTGCTTCCACTAGTCACTGGATGAGAGTTCTATGATGACAGTTAGGGTGTTCGGCCATCTGATCACCAGAGCAGGTCAGCTCAGGTACTTTCTCGACTATTGCCAGTAGTCTATAGTAGAGATATTTTTGTGGATTTCCGGGGACCTCTGTAGCACTCTGCTTCTTCCTATTTCCATGAGGTCTTCAATCATCATGGTATCTCCCTCCCTGTTCTCCCTCTCTGCTCCTGATCCAGCTGGGATCTCCCACTCCCCTAAGCTGTCTTCCCCCTGACCCTTGCCCTCCATTACCCCCACCCCCAGTTTGCTCATCTAGATTTCATCCATTTCTCTGTTGTTGGGCGATCCCTGTTTCTTTCTTAGGGTCCTCTTTACTAGGTAGCCTCCCTGGAGCTGTGAATTGAAGTCTGGTTATCCTTTGCTTTACATATAGTATCCACTTATGAGTGGAGTACATACCATGTTTGTCTTTTTGAGTCTGGTTTATCTCACTCAGGATATTTTCTAGTTTCATCCATTTTCTGCAAACCTCATGATGTCATTGTTTTTCTCTGCTGAGTAGTACTCCATTTTGTATATGTACCACATTTTATCTAGTGAATACTTTTCTTAGTTTCAATAGCAGGTCTTTCCAAGCCTTGTCTTACCAGTTAATTTTTCATATCTGGCACAGTTATTAAACTACTTCTTAAAGGATAAAATATGAATTACTAAACTGATAATAATTATAATCAGCATTCTGTCAATTCCAGTTTAGTTGGTCATTTAATTTTTACATTTTCAAACCATCCATTGTAGAACTGTACAGAGTCGTAAATGCCTGCATTGTAATAATGTTCTCCATTCTGTTCTCTTTTAACTTCTTTATTGATTCTTTGGGAGTTCTACATCATGCACCCCAATTCTGTTCAACTCCTGTCCCTCCAACTCCTCCCCTCACCCCTGCAGTAGAATCAAAACCAACCAAGCAAGCAAACCAACAAAAACAAGAACAAAAGAAACCCAAAACACCCATAGAATCAGCAAACCCTCTGTGCCCACCTCCCCTACACTTCTTGATTTGTCCTGGTGGTATTGGAGGCTTCAGTGTGTTACATTGCATAATCTTTTGTTCAGTCAGCTTTACTGGCAAACGTTCATTGCAGTGAGTCACTGCTCTGGTTCAAGGACTTTGGTTTCTGGTATGTCGTCCTCTCCAGAGCCTCACTAGAACTCTTCTGGGATATCCTGTGGCCATCCTGAGTCTTGGACATCCTGCAGGTAATTGTTCTACAGGACCAGTTCTTTCACAAGCTCTGACAGCTTGTAGATGGGATAGATGGTAGGGTGAACCAACCCAAAGCCCAGCTTTGGGCCTGAGTGATAGCTGATCTAGTCAGTCCATGCCCTCAGGGACAGTTCACCCTTGCCTGTGGTGAGGGTCGGGGCTGTCTCTCCTGTGTTCGGGGGCCAGCTCTTGCTACACAAACAGACTCTGGGGCCCATACCAGCACCGGATCGGGTTCCTTCCAAGTGCCTGTAGAAAGATCCTTCCATCGAACCAGAGGATAATTTGCAACGTGAACTTTCCAGTTCCTGTCTGCAGCAGAATCCACCATTAAAATTTTTTAAATATCTAAAACAAGGAAAAGAACAGAATGTGGAGAGAAAAGATGAGTCCCTAGCTTCCACCTTTTTACTTTAGCAAAATATATTTCTAAGGTATGATGGCAACATTCTACTATAGCCTGTTTTTAAGGGTTATAGGGAATAGCAGTCTTACTAACAGTAGAAAAATCTTGACAGAATTTTAAATCCCTCCCCCCCACTGCTGTAGGCAGGACTATTATCAGTCTTTATGCATTTTGGCACTCCCATATAAGCAAAAGCATGAAGACAATGATTCTTCACATCCTTATCCTTCTCACCTGAATGGGCAGAGGCAAAAATTAGAGAGGAATATGTACTGATAGATACATGGACATATTGTCATTTCCTAAAGGAAGGCATATGTATGACAAAGGTCACGAAGATCCAAGAAAATCTCAAGCCACCAGGTTTCAGGGACAGTCTCACTTGTTCTGTTGAAGATCTTTCCATTGTCAGCACTGATCACTGCCCAGGTCACCTGATGAGGTTGGTGTGGGTCCCTCTGGGCCGCAGCCAGATCCAGGAAGAGCAGGACGACCACCAGCTGGAGTACTGCCATCTGGCATCAGGATAGCACACAGTTGCAGCTCATGCAGCCAGGTCCACTCTCACTGGGAGCGTTTAGCTTCTGCAGTTTGTGCTGCTGAATCTCACGTACTAGTGTGTAGAAAGCATCCTCTGTTGGGTCTTGGCTGATGTTTCAGTGTAGGGGATGCCGTAGCAGCGGGCAAGGTCTTGGGCTTATTGAGACTCAACAGTACAAGCAGCCTGGTCAAATTTGTTCCCCACCAGCACCATTGGCACATCGTCTGAGTCCATCACCTGCTTGATCTGCTCCCTGTACTGATGGATATCTTCAAAGGACTTGGTGTTGTTGTTGGCAAACACACCGAGGAAACCCTCTCATGTGCGCATGTACTGGTCCCACATGGCACTATTCCTATTGACCTGCTGTGTCTAAGATGTCCAGCAGACATGTCTCCCCATCAATGACCACCTGTTTCTGATAGGAGTCCTCTGTGGTGGGGTCCCTGTGGGTTGTAGGTGTTATTTTAGGGCGCTCTTACCCTGCGAGGAAATGTCACGAAACACGACAGAATCCTTTAATAAGAGTTTAAGATGAAAGGGACAGATAGTGCCCAGGCCTGTGGGAGACACGTGTGTAGAGAAGAAGAAGGAGCGGGGAATATGGTGCCGGCTTATAAAGGCTGGGCGTGCACAGGTCGATGTAACTACTCCATGCATGCGCATAGATCACATGGCTATGTTGCACGCTTGCGTAACCATAAAACGTCATGGATCCTGGTCATGCGACATGCCTTGACCCGGAAATGGCTATTTTGACCTGGAACTGGCTAGGTGGAAATGTCCAGGTCCGCGGGCATATACAAACATGCCCAACCATGGGGGCGTGTTGTGAACCCTTCATCCCTGACTCTTCCTTTAAAAAAAAAAACAAAACGTGGTTGAGTGTGTATGGGGCGACATTTCTCTCAAAGACTGCTTCCAGCTGAATAGTGGGCGTCGGTTGGCTCTTGGCAGGGAATGGGAGGGTAGCTTGTGAAGTCCTGGGATGATGGTGGGGAGGTTCTGGAATGATGTTCTGCCATCCCCTTGTTCTGCAGCTGTCCATCCATGCTGTGGCTGGGAACCTTCTGTTTGACAAGATACTGTTGACATAGAAAAAGCTTAGAGAAAAAAGAATCATTATTTATTTATTTTTTTTGGAGTTGGCATTAATCTGAGGGGTAGATCTGGCCTGCCCAGATGGATACATGTAACATTTATCTGAGGTAGATCTGGCCTTAGTACTCTGCCTAATTTTTTTCTGAGACAAGCCTTATTAGAGGTAGTTTATTTAAGACACCTGTTTCCCTTATTAGGTTAGCATTTAGGAAATGCAGGTGATCAGTTACTGAGTATTCAACAATGATAGATTGTTGAATTATATTTTTCCTTACCACCTGAATATTTTTGATGGTCCTTTTTGCCTCCGGCTCTGTGTGGCCCTGGTTGGGAAAGGAAGGGGTGATACCTTATTCCTCTGGAATTGGTGACAAGGCAGTGGATTCTGATATCCTCTGGAGCTTGAGAGTGAGAGGCCCTGTTTGTTTCACTATATGAAGAAAGATTTTTTTTGGGATGGAGGTGAGATAAAAGGTTTTAGATGAGACAGATGGACCCAGTGAGGAAAGCTCTTGAGTTTAGCAGCTGTAGGAGTCACAAGAATTACCTTGAAGGATCCCTGCCACTTAGGGGAAAGGGGTGAAGGGTGCTGGCCTGGAGGGAAGAGAAGAACCTGATCCCCAATGTGGATTGGAGGTGGACAATTATTGTCACACGGCTGAGGTAATAAACAGTCTGCGTAGCTCCATAGAATAGACCTTAGTTGACATAAAAGCAGAGTTAACAGGCTATCTGGAACAGTTGGAGGGTTGGATGAAACAACCTGGTATTAGAACTGGCCTTCCATACGTTAGTTCAAACCAAGAAATTGAAAGAAGCTTTTTAGGAAGAGCCCTGAGCCTGAGAAGAGCTAGAGGCAATAATCTTACCCAGTCGAGATGAAGTTCCTGTGACATCTTAGTAAGAATAGTTTTTAAATACCGGTTGGTACGCCCTACCTTTCCTGAGGATTGAGGACAGTATGGGATATGAAAATGTCAAGGAATGTTAAGATCCTTAGCTAGTGTCTGAGAAATCTGAGAGGTGAACTCTGGGCCATTGTCAGACTGAAGAACCAGGAACCCCAAACCGAGGAATAATTTTTTGGAGAAGGAGGTCTGCAACTGTCTGAGCCCGCTTATTAGAAACCGGATATCCTTCCACCCAATCTGAAAATGAGTCTACCATCACGAGGAGATATTTAACTTTCCTGATGGTGGCCATATGGAAGGGAACCTCTAGCCTGGTGGGTGGGAAAAGGCTGACTCTTTTTTTTTTTTTTTTTTTTTTTTTTCGAGATAGGGTTTCTCTGTGTAGCTTTGCGCCTTTCCTGGAACTCACTTGGTAGCCCAGGCTGGCCTCGAACTCACAGAGATCCGCCTGGCTCTGCCTCCCGAGTGCTGGGATTAAAGGCATGCGCCACCACCGCCCGGCTGTCTGACTCTTGTACTTAGTATTGGGATCTGTTTTTTGGCAGATCTCACAGGAGGCAGTAATAGTTCTTAAGAACTGTAAGTCCTCACAGGTGGGCTGCAGGTGAGCTTTTTGAATTGAGACAAAGCAAGATTATTAGGATGAAAGAGCTGGTGTAGATAGGAAATAATTTGTCTAGTGTCTGGTGTTCCCTATGAGAGTGTAGGCTGTACTGTATGGATTCCCTGTGGTGGGTGAGGTGAGACTTGGCCCTGGAGGGCCACTGTCCTGGCTGCCTGGTCAGCCTGGTTGTTTCCCTTGGAGATGATCGAGCTATCGGTCTGATGAGACCGGCAGTGGACAATTCCTATAGCCCTGGGGAGGTGGGAAGCCTCCAGCATGGCCATTATTTGGCCTGAGTTAGATATGGATCCCCCTTTTGCTGTGGGAAGGCCATGCTCCCTCCAAATAGCAGCGTGAGACAGGAGGATATGAAAAGCATATTTGGAGTCTGTGTAAACATTTAGAGATTGTCCCTGTGCCAATTGGAAGACACAGGTGAGAGCTATCAACTCAGCCTGTTGGTTAGTGGTGTGTGTGGGTAATGCCTGTGCCTCTACTGTCTCAGTATCTGACACTATGGCATAACCTGCTTTACGGGTCCCTTCATATAAAAAGGAGCTGCCATCTGTCTACCAGGTATAAGTAGCCTGAGGAAATGTGCTCTCCTGTATGTGTGAAGGGAGAGGTAACAGTTCCTCTAAGGTTTCAGTGCAGGAATGAGAAGGAGAATAGTCAGCATTAGGTTGAGGGAGGAGGCTTGAAATATTAAGAGGTGGACAAGTCCGGAAAGTGTGGCATCCTCTAATAATGCCACCTGGAGAGAAAGAACCTGGGAAGGAGGTAAAGTTTGTAAGCCTTTATAAGTTAAAAGATGGGGCAGATTATGATGAGAGAAAACGGTAATGGATGACCCAAAGCTTAGCTTTGATTCCCGAATAAGGAGCTCTGCAGCTGCTAAGGCATGGATGCAAGGTGCCCAGCCCTGACTTGTAAGGTCTAGCTTCTTTGACAGATAGGCTACAGGAGCAAAAGAGGGTTCCAGCTGATGCCCTAGATTTCCCAGGGCAAATCCTTCTTTCTCTGCTACATAGAGGGAGAAGGGACATGTTAAGTCTGGGAGATGGAAGTGCTGGAGCCTGAAGAAGAGCCTGTTGGAGCTTTTGGAAAGGTTTAGTGACAGGATGAAGGAGGGGTTTATGTGGCGAGCCCTGAGCTGCCCCTTATAAGGGGCAAGCAAAGAGAGAAAAAGATGGAACCCAAGACCGTAGGAAGCCAGGTATTGCTAGGAAAGACAAAATCTCCGGTTTAGTAGAAGGGACTGTGAGGGACTGGATTAGACGCTTCTATCTACAGTAATAGCCTTGTGAGTTGGAATAATGGATAGACCCAAATAGGTGACCTGGGGAGTTGACAGCTGAACTTTAGAAGGAGATACCCTGTAACCTCAGCTGGATAAGAAATTTAGGAGAGCAGAGGTGTTAGTTTGGCTAACCTGTAAGGATGGGCTACAGAGTAAAATATCATCTACATACTGTATTAGTTTAGAGCCAGAGAGAGACAGAGAAAGCAGGTCAGAGGCCAGAGCCTGACCAAATAGGTATAGACTGTCTCTGAATCCCTGTGGCAGAACAGTCTAGGTCAGCTGTGTAGACAGGTGAGTGTCAGGGTCAGTCCAGGTGAAAGCAAAGATATTTTGAGACTGAGGACTGAGAGGAATAGAAAAGAAGGCGTCTTTGAGATCTAGAACTGAGAAGTGAGAGGTTCCAGAAGGGATGGTGGATAGGAGAGTATAAGGGTTATGCACTACAGGATGGAGAGGGACCACTGCAGAGTTAATGAGCTAGAGGTCTTGAACCAGGTGGTAGGTTCCATTAGACTTTTTAACTGCAAGTATGGGGGTGTTAAAAGGTGAAGAGGTTAGGCGGAGCAGCTTTTTCCTGAGAAGGTCAGAAATGATAGACTTAAGTCCTCAGGCTCTGGAGTGAGAGAGGATACTGAGCTTGGGTGATATACCTGGCAGGATCTTATAGCTGGATAATAACAGGCTGATGGTGTCTAGCAATAGAAGGGTTTTTGGTATCCCAGACTTTTGGGTCTACCTGAGAGCCTGGCAAGGGAAAAGAATTGTTAGGGTCAGTAGAGTGAGTGGCTAGGAGGAGGAGGAGAGGAGCTGCTGGCGCGTCTGGGATGAGGCAAGTGTGTGGAGCGAAAGAAATGGACGGTCCTACCTTAGCTAGAAGATCCCTCCCCATTAGAGGTACAGGGCAGCTTGGCACCCCTAAGAATGTGTGTGTGAGAGGGATGCCTCTGAAAATGCAATTGAGTGGTGGTGTCTGATGAGGTAGGTAAGGCTGCCCCCCAGCCCCGACAATAGGGAGACGAGCAGGAGAGGTGTGCCCCAAAAACTCTCTCAGGACAGAGTAGGTAGCTCCAGTGTCCAAAAGGAACGAGATGGGGTGCCCATTTATTTTATTATTACCCTTGGTTCCCTGTGTGAGATGGGAGTGGCCGGGGCGGAAACCGGGCAGCATCAGTCCTCGCCGTAGGCCAAGCCTAGAAAGTCAGCCAGAGGGTGGTCTTTGTCTGGCATTCCTATGTCACTTGGGACATTAGGACAGTCAGCTGACCAGTGACCCTTTTGGCAACACTTTGGACAAGGCTTTTTTGGTGCCCTTCGTGGGCCAGTGGTGCAAGCCCGGGCCCTATGGCCTTCTTTCCCACTCTTGAAACAGGGACCAGACGGCTTTCGGGGAGCTGGTCGGATGGTGCTTGCCAGCATCAGGCAGTTCCTTTTCTGGGCTTTTTCATCCCTCCCTTGGTACCCCTTAAATGCTTTTGCCAGCACACCTGCCTGTGGAGTCAGAGGGCGATTCTCCAAGCGTTAAAGTTTATCCCTAATGTTGGGGAAGCTCTGTGAGACAAAGTGGGTCATTAGGATCTGCCTGCCCTCAGGGCTCTCTGGGTCTAAGCTAGTGAACTGATGAGCCGCTCTAAGAAGTGAGACGGATTTTCGTCCTTACCCTGAATTATCATCTTTAGTTTTTCATAGTTTACTGGTTTTAGGGCAGTCTTATGGAGACCTGTCAGGAGACAGGTAACAAACCTATCTCTGGCTAGACAGCCACCCTGGGTGTTATAGTCCCAGTGTGGTTCTTGGTCAGGAACCGCCTCAGCTCCTGGGGGGTGTGAAAGGTTAGTCTGATGAATTTCATCTGCATGGGTCCTAGCCTGTTCCCATACCCGCCTGCGCTCCTCAGGAAGTAAATTATTAGAAAGTATTACGTATATATCAGGAAAGGTGAGACTATAAGATTGACTTATATATTGAAACTGTTTAATAAAGGAAACAGAATTAGAAGTATAAGAACCCAGCTTACTTCTATCTGAAAGAGTTCTTCTAGAGAGAATGGAACATGAACTTTAGTCAGTCCATCCACACCGGCCACCTCTCGCAAAGGGAGATCAGTGGAAGGGTTTGGATGGCTGGAATCAGGCAGTTTAGCAGTTTGAGAACAGGTGGTAGGAGAAGTAAAGGTCGGACCCAGGGCAGGGCCTTTGGAAATGACCACTGCCAAGGGAGGAGCAGACGCTGCCGAAGGAAGATCAGCTTTAGAAGGAGAAGAATCCAGAAGAGGAGCTGAAGGAACAGTCGCCCTAGGAATAGGGGTGGGAACTGGAAGTCGAATAGGTAGAGGTTTTAGAGTCAGAGATTCCGGAGTCAGAGAATCCTTCGGTTTAGCCATAGCTAGGAGCATATGAGCAGGAGAGAAGGAATCCAGAAGAGACAGTTTAGCACTGAGAAAGAAGAAAGCAACTGTTTCCATTTGCCTGCTTGCTGACAGAAATTAGATAACTCCTGTAAAATATTGGGACCTAAGGAGCCACTCAGCGGCCAGTTTTTGTTGTTTTCTAAAGCATATTTGGGCCATTTCTTAGTGCAGAGATGGGTCAGCTTAGGAATCTTTATGTAAGGCATTAAGCTGAGAGGTTTTAAAGCTTCAAGAAGACAGCCTAATGGAGAGAAAGGACTAATAGGGTTGGAAGTTTTGTTTCCCATGTCTGCAGCGGAGAAGCAGAAAAATAAAAAAATAAAAAAAAACCAAACATGATCTGGAGCCAAGGCCCCAGGCGTCCCCAAGGCCAAGGACGGATACCAGGCACAGGCCACTAATTGGCTTGTCAGCCACAGAAGCGGCGGGTGGGGGGGGGCCGCCACGTGAGGCAAGGATTCCCTCGAATCTGGACAGCATTTGCCGCTTCATCAAACCAGGTGAATGTGTTGCCCTCACGTGGCTCCCAGGATGCACCCAACAGCGGTGGTCCCACTGCGAGAAATATCTGAGGCTGCAGACGTGGGAGACAGCTAGAAATTTAGGCCTGTGATAGGGGCCGACTGTAGCCAATAAAGACCGTGACTGGGGGTTCCCCTGTTTTCAAGAATACTTGTGAGGCGCTGGACGCTCAACGGTTGTTCTCACAGATTCAGGAATCCATTTAAGCTGGCCGAAAAGTGGGGAGACTCACCAATCGGAGAAGCAGTGTTGGATGTAATTTATGTGCAGCCAGGCGAATGGATAGTGGTCTGTCGTGTACAGAGCAGAGTGCCTGGTTTGTGTGTAGCAGTCGTCCCCAGTTTATGGGTTTCCAGGTGCAGGGTGCCCGGAAGCGCATATTTGGTCTTCGGCACCAGATGTTAGTTATTTTGCTGCGCTCTTACCCTGTGAGGAAACGTCACGAAACAAGACAGAATCCACTAAGAGTTTTATTAAGATGAAAGGGACAGAGAGTGCCCAGGCCTGTGGAAGAGACACATGTGTAGAGAAGAAGAAAGAGCAGGGAATATGGCGCCGGCTTATAAAGGCTGGGCGTGCACAGGTCGACGTAACTACTCCACACATGCGCGTAGATCACATGTTGCACTCTTACGTAACCATGTAACGTCATGGATCCTGGTCACGCGAGACGCCTTGACCCGGAAATGGCTATTTTGACCTGGAACTGGCTAGGTGGAAGTGTCCAGGTCCGCCCGGCATATGCAGACATGCCCAACTGTGGGGGTGTGTTGTGAACCCTTTAGCAGGGAATTCTCATATGTTTTATGTGCCATTGTTCAAACAATTCTGTCTTGGTTTTACTGACGAAGCAAGGCCCATTGTCTTTCTTAGCATGGGTCCTAACAGGGTGGCCAGTATTGGTGAAATTATTAAGGCCACTCCATGTAGTTAAAAGATTTATTTAATGGTGTAACTTACAAATTAAGGGATAGGTAGGTCGTGGGGTCTGGGGAAGGTGTATCGCAGTCCAGCGGTGTTCCCTGGACCTCTGCTTGGCCCACCTCCACCGTCCAGAGTCCCGGAACAGAGAGAGAGCGCTGGCTCATCCAGATCTCATGTCTCCAGGCACCTCCCTTGGCCCCGCCTTGTAGGCATGACAGTTGCCGAAGTCTCAATGGCAGTTGGAACTTCCAGATCAAAGCTGGAATGGCTACCCACTACAGGCCAGGTATTGTTGGCAGAAGGTCGGGCTATTAGCTATTGGTGAAATTATTAAGGCCACTCCATGTAGTAAAAAAAGGAGGTTTATGTTTTGGGGTAACTTACAAGTGAAGGGATAGTTTACAGGGTCTGGGAAAGGTGTAGCGCAATCCGACAGTGTTCTCTGGAGAACTCTGCTTGGTCTACCTCCAGCGTCCAAGGTCCAGGAACAAAGAGAGCTGGCACATCGGGATCTCAGGTCTTCAGGGTCCTCTCTCAGCCCTGCCTTGTAGGCGTGCCCATACCGAAGCCTCAATGGGGTTTGGAACTTCCAGGTCAAAGCTGGAGTGGCTACTCACTACAATTAGCCATTCTCTGAGGTAATACAGTCAGTCCATTCAAGTCTTTGATCAGGTTGGGAGAAATTAAGGGAAGGAATAGAGAAGGCAAACTTGGCACAATCTGTGGGTTCCTACCCCACCGGGAACTTAGGTCTCCTGAGAAGGGAGACCTGGAACTGTAGCTAGAGTTTTCCTGCCTGGCCCACAGTCAGGACAAATCTCTCTCACCCGCCAGTCCCACAGCCGCTCAGACCCAACCAAGTAAACACAGATACTTATATTGCTTACAAACTGTATGGCCATGGCAGGCTTCTTGCTAACTGTTCTTATCTCTTAAATGAGTCCATTTCTATAAATCTATACCTTGCCATGTGGCTCGTGGCTTACCGGCATCTTCACATGCTGCTTGTCATGGTGGGTGGCTGGCAGTGTCTCTCTTCTGCCTTCCTGTTCTCTCAATTCTCCTCTCTGTTAGTCCCGCCTATACTTCCTGCCTGGCCACTGACCAATCAGTGATTTATTTATTGACCAATCAGCAACACATTTGACATACAGACCATCCCCAGCATGGAACTGAGAGGTAAGTGCACTGCTCACCTGTTCTCCGGCCTTCCTTTTTCCCAGGGAGCCAAGTCAGGCCAGGACTCGTGTATTTTAAAACAAGCTCTTGTTAAAGTATAAAGAACAAAAGACCCAGGTTCGGGGGGGGGGGCAGCAAATCCCCCATTGGGCCGATCAGCTTAAAGGTTACCTAATCATGTGCCTAGTCTACAGTATTTACAGTGTTGTTATGAGGGAACCATGTACTGACATTTTTCTTTGGTTTTTTGTTTTGTTTTGTTTTTTGTTTTTTTGTTTTTTTGAGCTGAGGACCGAACCCAGGGCCTTGTGCCTGCTAGGCAAGTGCTCTACCCCTGAGCTAAATCCCCGATCCACTGACATTTTTCTTGACCCAAAGCTCCAATCACATTTTTTTGTAAACTTGGGTTCCAGCATCTACACTTTCCCTCGGAGCACCTTTACTAGCCCCTGGCTCCATTGGCCCTTCCCCGCAGACTCCTCCTTTTTGTTTTATGCCCACCTTGGTTTAGGTTTGGGCACAAGGCACCTCTTAGGAGGTTCGCCCATGGCACCTCGGTTTAGTTTAGCCTTATGTTTTTGGGGGAGTCCTCTGGGTTGACCCTATTGTTATGGAAATGGAGAGCCATAAGCTGTATTTCTTGTTTTGGGCATCTTGTGAGCCCAAATATCTTTCTCCAGATGCAATGCCCAAAGTTAAATAATAGAATTAGCAGGACTATTGGACCCAACAATGTGGAGACCAGGGTGGTTAACCAGGGGGACCAGTTGAACATTTGCTGATACCAAGAATTCTGTTTATCTCTTTGTCTATCCTCAGTTTCCTTATGAATCTTGTCTAAATATTTGGTGACCATCCCAGAGTGATCGACATAAAAACAGTACTCTTCCCCCAGGGCCTTGCATAGCCCTCCCTGTTGCAAAAACAAAAGGCCTAGCCCCCTATGATTGTGTGAGGCCAATTGTGCTAGCGAATCAAGGAACTTTTGAAGGAACCTAACAGGAGTTTCTAACTTAGCTAAGTTTACATCCATTAATTGTCTTAACTCTTGATATTTTTTGTTGTTGTAACACCATAGAGGGAGCCCCCAGGCCCGCTCTGGTGGCTCCCGTCCCTAAGAGGGTGGTCACTGTCAGGGCTGTCATTCGTTTTCTCTTAACATGAGGGCTCAATCGCGCTATGACCTTCTCATTATCGTGGTACAATACATGAGGAAGCATCAACACCATGACACAAGAATCATTCCATTGTGTTAAGAGTTCAGTGGAAACGCAAATGGACAGCCTGGTCTGGCGGCAGAGCCAGAAGACACCTGAATCCTTAGGCCTCAGCCAGAGAGGGGTTGTGGCATTTATCTCCTTGCATCCCCTCCAGCGGACATCCGGAGCCCCCTCTGGTGTAATACAGGTCATAGTTGTAACCGCAGATGGGAAAGATAGCCCCGTGTGGTCCTCCACAGTTGGGTCACCCCACCTGCATCCGGTAAGGCTGTGCTCTGTCCAAAATTGTCCTTCTACTCCCACTGCCTCAAAGAAGGGGGGGCGCCGATATAATCACATCCAGCAGGAGGCAGTGAGATCTGGCCAGGAATAGTTTTAAAACCAAAAATGCCATTTGTACTGCTGACAGGCCAAGTCCCTCATCCTTAGGTAGTCCAGGGGGCCTGAGAGGGGTCCTTATCACAGGGGAGGAGAGAGAGTTAGTTAATTCCTTATGTGGGTCCAATGGGGGAGAAGTGATCAGGGGTAGGATGGATTGCGTGGGCCCTATTACTGGGAGCTCCTGAATTGGCCAGATGGTTCTCCTTGTGGAGAAGAGTAGCCCCTGGTCATCTCCCTGCCTGTATAAGTGAAGGCCTCACAGTTTCCCTATGTCCCACTTGACCGCTCTCTCTCCCATCTCTGTAATAGTCATCTGCATGGGATTACTTCTATACTTGGAGCAGTGGCCATACAGGGGTTTGGATGCCAGAGGAGTCTGGGGAGCCCATCGGACCTTGATAATACCTCTTTGTTTTATCCAGTAGCCTGTCCCAGTTTATTCACATCCCCACTGAGCACAGTAATAGTTATTTGCACCTCCACATTGGGCAACCTCCTTTGCAGTCCGATTGCTTCCAGGGCATATGTAGAAAGAAGTATCCCATAGAATGGCCCTCTTTAATACATGGGAGCATCCCGGACTCTGGGGGTCAGAAACCTGTGGTAGGCTGCACCCATTCACCCCTTTGCATTCAGGTTGACCTTCATGAGCAGGGGTCCAGTCTCCAATGTCCCAGGAGTCTCTCACCAGATCACAAAGGTCGAAGTAGAGTTCAGGCCACCAGACTACAAGGAAGGCCTGAACGCATGGTGCTGTTGAGGAGTTGAGGATGTCTCCATTGCCAGCACCCATCACCGACCAGGTCACCTCTGAGATTGGTGAGGATTTCTCGAGGCCATGTTTGTTGCCTGGAAGAGCACCAGAGTCACCAGCAGAAGTTCTGTCTGGGGTGCCATTATCTGTAAGAGCCAAGGAACACCAAGTTTTCTCAAGGATGATAAGCCCCTGGACTTGACTATTGTTTTTGTTGTTTCTTTTTGTTTTAAAATTGACTTGAGACTACCATAGATGTTTTTCTCCTTGTTAGTCAGTCTGGCTTTGGGCATCTTCCTGTTGGGAGGGGGATAGGAAGGAATTTTAGATTCCTGGCTGGGAGCCAGATTGGGGCTGTCTCCCCTATGGCGAAGTGCATCATGGTGATAAACTCTGTAATATGTCACAGTCGTAATTAACTAGTCAGATATGCTTGTTGGGTGTGTACTTGAGGGAGGGAGCCTGTGTCCCTTTGGATATAGGGCGAGCAGACGTGTGCACTGCAGATCCTGCCGACGTGTGCACTGCAGATCCTGCCGAGTGTCCACACAGTGGACACAGAGTGTCCCCCTTCCATAGTAAGTAAGGGATCCGGTCCTTTCCATTGAAATGTTAAAGGATCCTTCTACCATACTTGAATCTGAGACTTGGGGTTTAACTGACACCAATGTTTTTGGAACCTGGCTTTATTGACTCCTTTGGGCATATTCAAAATATTAATAGTGAATAAGGCCTGGTCTAATTGAATATGGGGGGTTACTCCCCCTTTTTGTTTTCAAAGCTGTTCTTTAAGGCATTGGTGGTTTCTTTCAATGATTGCCTGCCCTTGAGGGTTGTGGGGGATTCCTGTGGTGTGTTTTATATGCCATTGCTCAAAGAACTCTGCCATGGCCCTGCTGGTGAATCAAGGCCCATTATCTGATTTGATTTGTGATGGCAGGCCTAAAGTAGCAAAACATTGAAGGAAATGGGAATGTGCATGTTTGGTCCTTTCTCCCATGTGGGCTGTGGCCCAGCAGGCCCCTGAAAAGGTGTCTATTGAAACAAAAATATACTTAAGTTTGCCAAAGGGTGAGAAATGAGTAACATCAGTTTGCCAAAGGACATTTGGCTTCATCTAGGGTTGATGCCTGGTGTCTGTAGGGGAGGCACTCTGAGAAAGGGCTGGCAGGCCTTGTAAGTATGTACTGTTTTCTTGAGATCTTTGACAGGTATATGAGGGAACCTATGCTGCAAGCCCCTCCAATTAAGATGGGTCAGGCCATGCAGGTTAGTGGCCTCCTGTAATGTAAGCATTTGGGCCCTGGAGGCCAACTCATCGATCCAACTATTTCCTCTAGCCAAGAACCCTGGGAGCCTGGAGTGCCCTCTCATGTGTGACACATGAATGTGATGCTCCCTCCAGTAATCCCCAGGGTTTGCATCCCGGTGAATGTGTGCCTGGAGCAAATATGGTAGCAAATTCACCACATATAGGTTGTCAGAATATAGATTGAAAGGTCCTTGAATATTTTGAAAGGCCATGTGATAACTGCCAACATTTCCTTATATTGTGCTGATCCCTGGCAGGGTCAAAACTCCTGCAGGTCTGGGGGGTCTTGATCATCTTGGAAAACAGCAAAGGCGAAGCCTGCTTGACCCCCATCTGTGAATACATGAAGGGCATCTGGGATGAGTTCCAGAGGGAATAGTTGAAGAAGCTTTAGCGGGAGCCTCCAGAGCATGACTGCCCATGGGGAAGGCCCGTAATGGCAGCCAAGGGACCCCAAGAACCCTTCAAGGGAGAGTGCAAGCTGGGCATTAGCTCTGGAAAGCCATTCCACATGAGCCATCCAAAAAGGGAAGACAGTAGATTGGGGGTCGATTCCAAAGTGTCTCTGGGCTTGTGTCCTGCCTCTGATTATAGCATCCTGGAGCTGATCAGCCTGAGAGTACACTCACAGCATGCTACCCGGGGAAGTGTGTACCCATTCTATAGGCTCTCCTTCCTGTACCAGTACTGCTTAGGATGGCACTTGTGAATAACCAGAGGGAGATGGGAAGATCAACAGAATACCTCTTAGGGAGACTTTATCAAGGGTCTCCTGAATCTGTAGGAGAATGGCCCCCTAACAGGGGCCCTAATAAGGTGTCTAGACATTGTTGACAGAAAGCTGGGCTATTGGCCATTCCCTGGGGCAACACAGTCCACTCAAATCTCTGATCAGGTTGAGAAAAATTAAGGAGTGGAGAAGGCAGTAGAACAGTCATCAGAGGGGAATAGAGAAAAAAAAACCACCACCAGGGCATACTCAGCGGGTATGGCCGAGAACCAGGGCAGACCTATTTAGGGGTGCCCACCAATTCCATCCTTTCATTCACTTTTCTTAGGTCCTGAAGCATACACCGGGCTCCAGAGGCCTTTTTGATAACAAAAACAGTTGTATTCCAAGGGCTCACGGAAGGGCGTACATGCCTAAGGTCCAATTTTTCCTTGACCAGAGTATGAAGTGCCTCTAACTTAGGTCTAGCAGCAGCCACTGCTCCACCCATATCGGGTTACCTTGTTTCCACTTAATAGGGGGCACCTGGGGGGCAGTGGCCTCTAGGATTGGGGGTAGACCCAAGTAGGCTTGTTAGGGTCATTTCTGTAATGGGTGAAGAAATCCTCTTCCTTTATCTCCTCTATTCCCCACCCCTTGCCCTGGGCCTCCTCTTCTTCCAAAACATCACCATAAAAGGCCATATGGTCAGTAGTGAGCACTGCATCCATTTGGGGTAGCATGTCCTGTACCAGAATGTTGGCTCAAGATTATCCACCACAAGGGGGCGTATCTTGCACTGTTCTCCATCTGAGCTGGTCCACTTAAGGAGCACAACCATCTCTAAGGACTGGGTGTTCCCCTCACCCAAAGTATTCGGGGTCCAGCTGCTAAGTCCCAATGAGGTGGCACCTCCTCCCGGTGGATTACTGTCCTGTTAGCTCCTGTATCCACTCGAAAGTGGAACCGTTTTCCATCTATGACAACACTCTCTTGGGGTGGTGACCTGGGATCAGGGGAATGGTCCAGTTGGTGTGGACCACTCTGGAGGGCCTCGCCCACCCCCTCTTAAGGGGGCCTGCTCCTGTGGTTGATGGGCCTAGAGGGCACCCTTGTTCTAGTTTAAAGGCTTCCCATCAATATCAAACTTTGATCTACAGTCCTTTATCCAGTGATAACCCTTCCTGCACCTAGGGCCACAGGGTGTGGAGGGGAGCTTTACTCCCCACAGTTGACCTGGGTCTTTCTGTTGGCCAGCTGGGGACTGCAGCAATGGATATTCTCGCTTGAAGTGCTTCTCCTGGCCACATCTAAAGCAGGTTCCTTGGGTTGTAGATTTTGTGGCTCCTTGTCCCTGTGCTGTCAGGGCCCTGGAGAAGGCCTCGGTTAGAGCGGCTATCTGGGATTGTAATGTCATTGTTAGCATCTGAGTCTGCTTATGTTGTGTGCCCAAGTCTTGGGTGGCAACTTCCCACTGGACCCTGTCTATAAACTCTGGTAGGGCCCTTCATCTAGTTTGGGCCAAGCCACCAGCCCCACCTGTTGGACCTGGTATTGGTATGGGCCCAGGACCACAGCCTGCTGAATTTCTGTGGCATATCCATCAGCCATTCCTGCCAACATGACATAGGTTGCTGCGACCCGCACGGCCTGGAACCGAGAACTGGCGAGGGACGCCGAAGTTAAGCAGCACTCAGGATACACCGTGATTCGTCATTCAAAGAAAGCCCCTTTATTGGCTATCCATCAGCCTTATATACCCTGCTACTTCCTACTCTCCATGGGGTCAGGGTATGGTCCTCAGGTTCCCATCCACATCCCAGCATCTCAGCCAAACAGGAAAACCGCAAGCAAATCAGCAGAGAGCTGATTCTTGAAACAATGTTCCAGCAATAGCTATATTGTAAACATCTTGTGACTTACCACAGGAAAAGAGGAAGAACAAAAGGACACCTTAGGGCAACTTAGGGCAAGCAAACAGGCTATGCACAAGGCCTGTTCAGCGTCTGATGCCAACATGTCCTCTCGTTTCCTTTTTTAAAGCGCACAGATCTGACTTACCTGTCCTTGGGGAGGCCCTTCTATCCCCTGTCTTAGGTCGTCAGCATGGCACAGGAGTTGCCCGTCTTTGGGTACTATCTTTCCAACATATGTAACCACACCTGAGCAGATTCAGGGGGCTGCATATTTAATAAAGCTTGCTTGGTTGCCCATTGGCCTCGACTAAACTGGAGATGCCATCGGTACGCCATGAAGAATCCGAGCCCAAGACCCAATATACACAGGATAAGTAGGGAAATGGACCCTGACAACCTAGTAACCCATCCAGAACTTTCTGACATAGCTTGCCACCAAACATTTTCATCAATAGGAGTGACTCTAGTTTCATTAATACGAACAATGGCATGAACTAATTACAAAGTAAAATTTACAAAAGTTGCATTCCATGGCCCTCTTAAGTAATCATTCAGTTCTTTAACCTTAGCAGATGCATTCACAATATGAGGGGTTACACATATTTCAGAAAACCCATAGGCATACAACATATGTTGTCTAATTGTCCATTTAAAGTCTGTTGGATGTCCAAAGCACCAGCCACTCTTTCCGACAGAGCATTAATAGTAGTAGCCTGTTGCACTCCCTGGGAAATAGCCAATCCAGCTGCAGTGGCTGCAACAGCCGAAGTTGCAATGGCAGCAATTACAGCAGCATTTATGCCAAGGTCCCGTTTGCTGCGATGGAGTTGCAAGGGAAATTCTACTGCGTTCTGTTCCAGCGGCATCATGACAAAGGCAGGAATTCTCATGGCCCACAGCATGTGTGACATTAGGACTCCAGCAATTACTTAGGCTGCAATTCAAAGCTGAACAATTTAACTCCTCCCCTCCCACACCTGAGCCATTCCAGAGAATAAAGAAAAAAATTGGTATAATTGAATCCTGCAGTAACGTTTCAAGCAAAGCATAGGGAATTACATAAATTCATGGTGACACTTATGCTTTGCACATCAAGTTTAACATTACTAGCTGCAGTTCCAATAGTTCAATTAGAGGCAAAGACAGCAGGAAACACAGAGCTTTCAATACTTGCTGGCAACAAAACTGGAGGATTCTTAACCAGGCTCCATGAAGGCTCTGTGTAGACCCAAGGGCTAAGGACCATCAGCACTATCGGAATCATGAGGTTCTTCATGTTGAGATTTCTGTGTCTGTTCCACAGGCCGAACACACTGTTCTGGTATCCAGATTGGTTTCTCAGCACCTGGAGGGTATAGACAAACTGCTCCCCTTACCCTAGCCAATAGCAGCACCGGGGACTGCCATGTGCCGGTGGAAAGATCCTTCCACCTGACCAGAACCTCGGAGGGAGAGGGGCTGGAAAAATGCCGTTGAGCAGCAGTATGCCCATGAACATCCACAAGCAAAAAATTTAAAATAAATAAAGTAATGGAAAGGAGTAATTGTGGTCCCTGTACATCCCTGTACATCTCACCTTCTTTTGTTTTTTGCAAATAAGTCTTTAAATGTTTATGCACTCGTTCAATTATCACTTGTCCTTGAGGGTTATAGGGAATGCCAGTTTTATGAATTATATTCCATTGTGAACAAAATTTCTGAAAACTTTGGCTGGCATAAGCTGGCCCATTATCTGTTTTAATACACTGTGGAACTCCCATATAAGAGAAAGCAGTCAAAAGATGTTTAATTACATCTTGTGCATGCTCCCCCTTGTGAAGGGTGGCTACTATATAATGAGAATACATGTCCACAGACACATGTACATATGATAAAGTTCCAAAACTTGAAATATGCATGACATCCATTTGCCAGATATCGTTGGGACGTAGGCCATGAGGATTAACACCTAATGATGGTACATGAATAAAAGGAGCACAAGTGGCACAAGTAGATAAAATTTTAAGGCCTCAGTGCGAGTACAGCCAGTACGATGCTGTAAAGTTTGCGCATTGAGATGGAATTTCTGATGTAATTGAAATGCCTGATCAAAGGTGGTGACTACACAAGTGAAATGAGTAGCTACATCTGCAGTGGCATTGCCTTCTGCAAGAACCCCTGGAAGACCAGAGTGCCCTCGAATATGGCCCACAAACAGAGGATGTTTTCTAGCCCAAATTAACCTTTGAATGGTCTGTAATTGAGAATGTACTGCGGACTGTTTTCCAATGTATGGAGTGGTTTCAACACTATGCATCATTTTGGCCACATAGCAACTGTCAGTATAGACATTTATAGGTTCTAAAGAGTAAACTTGCAAAGCCAATTGTAAAGCTGTAATCTCAGCTTGTTGTGCAGACATGGAGGGCACTGCCACCCGCGTTACCTCATCCCCACTGATGGCCACAGCAAAACCTCCTTTAGATGCATCAGTAAAAATTAAATGAGCACCCTTAATAGGTTCCTGTTTTACAATATGGGGGAAAATAAAACTACATACTTTAAAGCTTTCTATAAGTTTATGTTTTGGATAATGATTATCTATATAGCCTGCGAAAGTACACAAGAAAAGGCACCAAGCTTCATGTTCTCTTTGCAAATAAGTTAACATTTCTTGTGTATAAGGGAGTACAATGCACTCAGGAGACTTTCCAAACAAGGATTTCCCCATATATTTAGCTTTCCGTAGGAGTTGAATTACTAATTCATAATATGCATTCAAAGTTTTAGATGGGGATGCAAAAAAATGCACCCAAAATATGGGCCCTGTTTGCCAAAATACTCCCATAGGTGAAAATTCAGAGGGAAGAATTAGCAATAATAAGGGTTTGGTATAATCTATTTGTTGCACTTGGAGTTCTTGTAGTTCTTGTTCTACCTTTCCTAAAGCGGCCTTGGCTTCTGCTGATAGGGTCCTTAAGGAAGTTGGAGAAGAATCTTTTTTTATTTTTTTATTTATTTTTTTGGTTTTTTAAGACAGGGTTTCTTTGTGTAGCTTTGTGCCTTTCCTGGAACTCGCTTTGGAGACCAGGCTGGCCTCGAACTCACAGAGATCCGCCTGTCTCTGCCTCCTGAGTGCTGGGATTAAAAGCGTGCGTCACCACCGCCCAGCTTAGAATCTTTTTTTTAAAACATCAGAGAGAGGCTTAAGTTCTCCGGTGGGTATTTGGAATGAGGGGCAGAGCCATTGAATTTCCCCTAAAAACCTCTGCCAATGATGCATTGTCTTTAATTCTGCAATATGAAATTGTAATTTCTGTGGAAATATCCCTACAGAATTTATAGTATATCCCAAATATTGATAAGGAGCTATATTTTGTACCTTTTCTTGGGCAGTCACTAATCCTGCAGCTGCAAGTGCTTGTTGCAAATCTGCATAAACTTGTAATTCACAGTCTTGGGTGGATGCTGCCAATAATATATCATCCATATAATGTATAATATGTACATAGGGAAACTTTGGTCTAATGGGTTGTATGGCTTCTGCAACATACATTTGACACATAGTAGGGCTATTAGCCATTTCTTGAGGTAAAACAACCCAATGATACCGCTTATATGGTTCTTTATAATTAATAGAAGAAACAGAAAATGCAAAACGCTGGCAATCTTGCTGAGCCAAAGGAATAGTAAAAGAGCAATCTTTCAAATCTAGCACTATCAAATGCCAATCTTTGGCAATAGCAACTGGGCTGGGAAGGCCTGGCTGAAGAGCCCATTAACTGCATAGTGGCATTTACTGCACGTAAATCTTGTAAAAGTCTCCATTTTCCAGTCCTTTTTTTGATAACAAAAACAGGAGTATTCCAGGGGGATGTGGAAGGGACAATATGCCCTGCCAACAATTGTTCCTGCACTAACTCATGGGTGGCCCTCAATTTTTCTGGTGGTAAGGGCCACCAATCTACACACACAGACTCATCAGATAACCAAGTGATAGGTGTGGGAGAAGGCCGCACACCAGTGACCCATACTAAAAATGCCCTAAGCCTCTCCGATATCCAGGTAGTCTGGTGACCTCATCGGCGGTGGCAGTAAGAGCAGCAACACAACCCTGCTCTGCCTTTCTCAGCCCTTTTCCTGGTGTCCATCCCATATCCATCGTTATGTTAACGAATGGATTTTCTCCCTTTAGAGCTTGAGTAGTGAGAACCGCTGCCATGGTTTCTAACACATCTCTTCCCCACAGGTTAGTAGGCAAACCTAATACAACATAAGGTTGAGAATGTCCTTCATGCCCCTCCTGATCACTCCACTTCAATATGCAGGCACTTTTCTCTGGTCTGGTGTGTCCTATGCCCTGTAACACTGCTGTAGAATCTTCCAGAGGCCATCGTGCAGGCCAATATTCTTTGGATATAATGGATACATCTGCCCCAGTATTAAGTATCCTTACAAAAGATTTACCTTGAATTTTTAATTCTAATTTAGGCCTAGAGTCTAGATGGGCTACCCAGAACGCTTGAGGAGTACCAGTGGACCTGAAACCTCCCTTTCCCCGAGGTACACATAAACTTCTATCTTTTGTAGAAACAATAGGAAGCAAAAGTAGCTGAGCTATATACTCCCCTTGTGGGATCATAAGACCCCCTGTGTTGCCTCTGCCATGATTTTTATCTCTCCTTCATAGTCATTATCTATCACTCCAGGCAAAATCCTTATGCCCTTCATATACACACTACTTCTACCCAAAAGCAGTCCCACAGATCCTTTTGGTGAGGGGCCATAAACTCCAGTGGGTAGTGCTCGAGGTCCCATTTGAGGGGATAAGATTCCGCTGGTGGTGGAACTGAGGTCCAGTCCTGCACTTCGTGGTGTTCTTTGTCTGAGTTGGCCAATTAAAAGGGGTTTCCCGAAGGTAGTGGGTTACCCTGTGCGTCAAACTTAGATCTACATTCACTACTCCAGTGCCGACCCTTATTACATTTGGGACATATTCCAGGTGACTGGTTTGAATTGTTTTGTGGGCAATTGCATTTCAAATGGCCTTCCTGCCTGCACTGGAAACATCCTTTAGGTCGAGCACTTCGTCCATTCATGCCTTGTAAGCCATATCTTATGGCAGCAGATAAAACTTGTCCAGTAATACGATTACCATCTATGTCTTTGCAGACACAAAGCATGTCATTCAAACTCTTTCCTTTGCTTCCTCTTAATGCTTCTTTGCAATACTTATGCCAACTGTTTAACTGCCGGCATAGCCTGATCAGAATCTCCAAAGATCTTTCCTGCCAATTGCAAAAGCTGTGACACAAATTCTGCATAGGGTTCTGAAGGACCTTGCAAGACCTTTGAAATTTGTTCTCCTGCAGCAAGGTTTGGCAGAGATTTCCAGGCTTGGACCGCTGCATTAGCTATTTGAGCGTAAGTGCCAGGGTCATATAATATTTGCTGTTGAATATCAGCCAGCGTATTGCCCTGCGCCTGCCAGCATGTCATAATTCCTCTGGGGTTGATCTGCCCACGCATTAATGTGCACCAGCTCTAAGCATCTTTCATGATTCTCACTTTTCCACAAGACATAATCTCCAGACAGGGCAGCACGGCATAGTTGCTGCCAATCGCTAGGTGTTAAATAACTAGCTGAAAAGGACTCAAAAAGTATCACAGTAAATGGAGCCTGCGGACCATAACTGCTCACTGCTTCTTTTAATTGTTTCATTTCTTTAAATGTCAAAGGTACATGACTCCTGATGGCTTGTCTGGCAGCATTAACAGTTTCAGAAACGGGATAAGCCTGCACAGTATCCTGCCAGATAACTCCCCTCTGTTTCCCTCCCTCCTTATCACCCTGATTGTCCCCATCCAACCAGTATGGATTACGAGGAGTGGACGACAGCAGATCGGAGCCGAAGCCTCTTTGTGTTTTACTTTCATTTTCTGCAGCCGCCGTTGTAATTCTTCGATCTCTTTCTCTAACTGCTCCTCCTCATCCAACAACTCATACATAGACTCCAGGTCACTCTCATCATCCCGAACTGCAAGTTTCTTGCGGGGTTTCATAGCCTTCTCTTCCTCCTTTTCCCCTTTTAAAGATTCATTAGTTTCAGCTTCCTAGGCAGTGGCGAAAACCTGCTCACGTTCTGCTAATTGTTCCTTCACTTTCACCTTGTCAGTTAATAGCACATCCTTTACCAGCCTCCAAAGAGAAAAGGCTGCAATAGGAAACTTCCCTGGTCCCAAATCCTGCAACACCTTCTGTAGATCACGTTTCACCTGTTCCCAATCAGGGATATTCAACTGTCCTCCTGTCAGAAACCACGGGCTAGCTTTGGCTATAGTGTCCACAAATGTGATTGCAGTACTAGACTTAATACCTGTTCCTTGTTTCTGCAACACCTCTCTCAACTCAAGTGGCCAACTGAGCCTTAGCTGTGGAATTCCCCATGGTACATACCCTATTTTACTCTGTTACATCCAATCCTCCACCATCCTTTGTGAAGGTGAGCCTTGTACGCTTACCTCTTCTTTACAAGTCTCAATGGAACCTCCACTTGCCGCGACCCGCACGGCCTGGAACCGAGAACTGGCAAGGGATGTCGAGGTTAAGCAGCACTCAGGACACACCGTGATTCCTTTATTGACTATCCATCAGTCTTATATACCCTGCTACTTCCTACTCTCCATGGGGTCAGGGTATGGTCCTCAGGTTCCCATCCCCGTCCCAGCAGCTCAGCCAAACAGGAAGACCACAAGCGAATCAGCAGAGAGTCGATTCTTGAAACAATGTTCCAGCAATAGCTATATCGTAAACATCCTGTGACTGACCACAGGAAAAGAGGAAGAACAAAGGGGCACCTTAGAGCAACTTAGGGCAAGCAAACAGGCTATGCACAAGGCCTGTTCAGCGTCTGCTGCCAACAACAGGTAATTGTGACGGCAGCCCTAGCTGCCCGATTGGCTTCTGCCTGCACCCTACATTCCTCCTTGTAATGGGCACACCATTTAATGTATTGGGTGCTTGAAAGGACAGCCTTAGCCAATCTAGCCAGTTCTTGGGCACACGGGTTGTAGGCAATATCTTGCAACAAGGTCTGGGACCAAGGGGAATTTAGACCGTCCTCAGCAACTGGCTTGCGGAGCTCCTTAAGGTTCTTGGCCTCCCACGGGTACCATTCCTGTGGTCTATTAGGGCCAGGAGCCAAGTTGACAGGAAATGCCTGGAGGGGTTGAGTTTGTTCCCGTGACTCTGCGCCCAGTCCTCCCTTGGGTCCCATGTGGATGACATATGCCTCCACAAGTACAGGACCACTGGCCTCTTGTTCCCTAGGCGATGGCTTGCCGTGGGGGTCATAATCATGTAGGTCCCTTCTAAGGACCATATATGGTGAGGACTGGACCATTCCTCTACATCAGGGGCATACGGTGGAGGGCTTTGCCCTGTCGGGGTGCATGGCTCAGCAGGCGCAGAGGGAGAAACTTGTACTTTTGCTTTAACTGGTATCATGCACACCTCCATATCATCTGCATGCTTGTCCTCAAACTTGGCTCATTCTCCCTCTCCCTCTCTCTCGTTTTCTTTATCCTCCCCAGTCTTACCCATCAAGTGAGAGTCGTCCTTCCTTTTATGAGTACTCGGAGGAGGGTACAGGGAGTCTGGATGTTACGCAGCCTTAAGGACAGTAATGGTGGGATAGAACCCCAATGATGGTACTGTATCAAAATGTTTTTTCCTTTCTCTGGCCAATCTTTCCACTCTGTCCCAGTGCTCCAAGAAAAGAGATTAGCACTGGGCACCCAAGGGGGGCGGGCTGGGAGAATGATAGTCTCCCAAGTAGCAATGGAATTGAGTTCATATATTTCAAGCCACCTGGACCTGAACCTTTAGTGCAGGGTCTTGAGAGCTGGCTTTTCCTTTGATGAGATTGCATTATCGATACTGAGGGTCTCACTTACCCTGGAAGACCACTTGGTTTTGGCTGAAGTACTACAGGCCCCACGTTAGGAACGCCAGCTATGAGGTCCTGCCCCACCAGGAACTTGGATCCCCTGAGAAGGGAGACCTGGAACCATGTTTCCCCAGCCTCCCTTTTTCCCAGGAGACAGACGCAGCAGAGAGCCAAGTCAGGCAAGGATTCATTTATTTAAAAACAAGCTCTTTTTAAAGCATAAAGAAAACAAGATTGGGATTAAAGGCGTGCGCCACCACTGCCCGGCAACATCATTTTCTTGACCTGAAGCTCCAGTCATACCTTTTGTAAACAACTTGGGTTCCACCCTCCACATTTTCCCTCGGGGCCAGCTTTACTGGCATCTGGCTCCTAGGACCTTCCCCTCACAACAATCATCCAGATGGAGGGGGATAGAACAGAAACAGTCCTTAACATCAATCACCACCAGGGTATATTCTGAGGGTATTACTGGCACCCAGGCAGTCCCCTCAAGGGGGTGCCTACTGGCTCTATCCTCTCATTTACTTTCCATAGGTCCTGTGACATGCACCAGGCTCCTGAGTTTTTTTTTTTTTAATAACAAAGACAGGTTATTCCAGGGACTCGGGGGAAGAATGCTCAAGTCCAAGGTCTGATTGTTTCTTAACCAGAGCATGGTTGCCTCTAATTTAGGTTTAGCAAGTGGTTACTGCTCTACCCATACTTGGTCACCCAGCCTCCACCTAAAGAGGTACCTGGCGGGGGGCAGTGGCCTCTAGGATTGGGGGTAAACCTGAGTGGATTTTTGGGGTCATTTCTATAGTAGGTGAAGAAGTCCTCTCCTTTTATCTCCTCTGTTCCCCATCCCCTTCCTTGGGCCTCTTCTTCCTCCATAATATCATAGAAAGCTTGGTGGTCGGTGGTGAGTACTGCATCCATTTGGGACAACATGTCTTACCCCAGTAAGTTGTCACTAAGATTCCCAGCCACCAGGGGACGTAACTTGTCCTGTTCCCCCTCCAGGCTGGTCCATTTGAGGAGAGCAACCATTTCAAGAGATTGAGCATTACCTACACCCAATACTCCGTGTCCCGGAGTCCTCCCTCCAGAGCACAGATCTGTATCCACCAGGAAGTAGAACCTTCTCCCACCTATGACAATACTCATCTTTGGGCGGTGTCACTGGGACCAAAGGAACGTCCAGTTGGCATGGGCCATTCTGGGGGGCCACACCTGCCTCCCCAGGGGGAATTCCTCCTTTGGCTAATGGGGCTGGAGCATGCCCCTTATTTAGTTTAAAGGTTTCCCATCTACGTTGAATTTTGACCAGCAGTGTTTTTCCCAATGATACCCTTTCTGCACCTAGGAAAGGGAGTGGTAGGTGGCTTTATTTACCCTGGCCAACCTAAAGCCTTTTGTTGGCCAGCAGGAGGCTGTTACAGAGGACACACTCCTTTAAAATGTCCCTCCTGTCCACATCTGAACCAGGCCCCCTGGGTCACAGGCTTTGCTGTTCCCTGACTCTGGGTTGCCAGGGCCTGTGAGAAATCCTCAGTCAGGGCAGCCATCTTAGATTGAAATGCTAAGGCCAGTGTTTGGGTCTGGTGATGTTGGGTGCCAAGATCCTGGGTGGCCTCTTTCATGCCCGCGCAGGCAGCACGGTGTTCTGAATTCATTCCAGCCCAGCCAGAATCTTTTTAAGTTGGTTCCGGAGGGGTCCAGTCGGAAGTTTGTGATTAATGCTCTGTTGAACCCAGTCTATAAACTCTGCTAGGGTTTCACTGGGCTTCTGCCTGACTCTGGCTATGGGGGATTCTGTAGGTTCCTCATCTAGCTCACCCAGGGCCGCTAGCCCCACCTGTTGCACCTGGTCTTAGTATGGTGTTGGGACTGCGGCCTGCTGGACCCCCGTAGGGTACCCATCAGCAGTTCCCACCAACATCCCATAAGTAATCAGGATTGTGTACTAAGCAGCTCTATTGGCCTCTGCTCAGACTCTACATTCTTCCTTATAGTGGGTGCACTGTTTGATGTATTGAGTGCTTGAAAGGACAGCCTTAGCCAGGTCCAGCCAATCGTTGGGGACACAGGGATTATATGCAATATCCTGCTGTAGGGTCTGGGACCAAGGGGCATTTGAACTATCCTCTGCCACTGCCTTGTGGAGTTCCTTAAGGTCTTTGGCCTCCCATGGGTACCATTCTTGTGGCCTATTAGGGCTGGGGGCCAGATTAACGGGAAATGACTGGGGGATTGCTCTTGGGGCTCTGTGCTTTGCCTCCCTTGGGGCCCTATCTGAGTAATGTAGGCCTCCGTATAATTCGGTTCATTGGCTCTCAGATTCCTGGCTGATGTCCAGTCACAGGTACCCCAGTCACGTAGGTTCCTTCTAAGGGTAGTGTATGGCGAGCGTTCCCCTATTTCTAGGATGTAAGGTGGGGGGCCATGCTTCTTTGGGGAGCATGGCTCACAAGGCATGGAGCGGGTGAGTGTAACTTGTTCTATTTACCTTCCTGGTCCTCTTTGCCTTCTTTGGCCTCCCCTGGCTCTTGGGATTTTTTGGAGAGATTTCATTACCCATACTTAGGGTTTCATTCACCCTGGAAGATTGCTTGGCCTCAGCCAAACATACTTTCGAGCCCCACGTTGGCCGCCAGCTGTGGGGTCTAACCTCACCGGGAACTTAGATCGCCTCTGAGGAGGTGCTCTGGTACCAAGGAAACTTAAGTGTGCTGCTTTCCTGTTTCCCAGCCTTCCTCTTGTCTGTAGACAATCGGATGCAGCAGGTAGTCATGTCAAGCAGGAAATCATTTATTAGGCAGTAAGCATCTTTTAAAGCTGGAAACTGCAGAACACAGCGGGTGGGGTGGGGCGGGGCGGTGGAAGGAACCAACCACTCGTTTTAAAGGTCACCCTATACTCATTTTTTTCCTATGAGCTGTTTATGTACTGACATCATACTCATTCCTTTGTCTGATTTTTGTATCCAGTCTAATCTCAGTGTAAACAAAGGCTCCTTTTTTTGTGGCCCATGTGGGCCACAAATATAAGACCAAAATCCTCCCCCTTACTCTTCTTCCTGTCCTCCCCTCCTCCCACTGCTTTCCCATATCTCCCAATGTCTCAACCCATGCACACAAGCCTAACACCCCCAAATCTTCTCTGTTTTCTTCTTATAGGTGGTCTCACCAGACTCCTGCCTTCCCACCCATTTCATTTCTTAGCACCAGATATTAGAAAAAAATTAAAAAGGCTGAGGAATATCCCCAAATTCATCTACAGGAATTGGTAGAAATGGCTTTTAAAGTTTTTAATGCTCGAGAATGACAGCCGAGTCAACCTGACAGACAAGGCTGCAACAGAATACGCCCCAAGCCCAAGCCTTGGCCACTGCTCTGAGGCCCCCACAGCCCCCACAAGGGGTACAAGGGAAGTCGACCACAAGGCTCCATCCCACTGGAGCTCAGTCCAAGTCAACTCTGCCAAAAATTGCTTCAAATGTGGCAAGCAGGGCCACTGGTCACAGTATTGCCCTGACCCCTAGCTGCCCAGGAGGCCATGCCCTATCTGCCGACAGACTGGGCACTGGAAATCGGAATGCGCTCGTACAGGCTCGTCCTCTATGCCATGCCATGGAGGTTGAGACTCACCAACACTGGCAACTGAGAACTCCTAAGCCTGGTGGAGAACTGACATGGCCTAGACCTGCTGACTCCCATTGCCTTCTCTGAGCCTGGGGTGACGCTGCAGGTAGCGGGTTAAGTCCAATGATTGTCTTTTGGACATGGGAGCTACCCATTCTGTTTTGACATCTCAGTTCCCTCACGAATTTTTATCACAGGGGTGGACAGGATCCCTTCCTTCCCACTAAGACCCTGACACTTCCCTGCATTCTTGCAGGGCGAATCTTCTCTCACTCTTTCTGGTCGTATCTGCTTGCTCTGCGCCTCTGCTTGGTCGCAATGTTCTCAGCTTTTTGGGGGCCACTCTCACCTTGGCCCCCACACTCTCCTGAGTATTTCACAGGTCCATAAACGGGTCGCTCCAGATAAATGTCAGCCTGTGCACCAGCTTCAAGGACACCAACCAGACGAGGATTGGCAGGTGGACTTCACTCACGTGCGCACACCTAAGGAATTCTATTACCTCCAATGATTGGCACCTTTATCCTCAGGAAAGTCTGAGAAGGCCAATGGACTCATCAAATGACAGCTCACCAAGCTCTCCACTGAACTCAGGTTGTCTTGGCCCTCCCTTCTCCCCATTTCCCTTACTCGCCTCCAGACCACCCCACACTCTCCTACAGTTTTTAGCCCTTTTGAGCTCCTTTATGGAAGGCTCTTCCTCCTCAATCACCACCTCCCAGCCCAAACTCCCCCACTGGCCGGGTATTTCCCCTACCTCTCTTTTCTGAGGTCCCTTTCCCAATCATACTGTGATCCTCACCACCCACTCGGCTGCCAAGCTCCTGGGACATCCATGCTGATACCATCTCTCAGGCTCAAGTGGGCACCTATTCAGGATACATGGTCTGTCCAGCAGCTGGGACCCTCCACCTTCCATTTTTCTAAGATGTTCCAACAAAGGGCCTATCTGCTCTTCTGCTTTGCACATTCATCTTTACAGTACAACTAGGGCAGATGTTAATGATCTATTTTTTTCCCCTAGAAACTTGCCGCCTTTGATTCCTCAAGAAACAGATGCTTGAGGTCTCCAGGATGACAGTTAACCAGATGCTCCTCCACTCATACCTTCTGCTGAATGTGAACTCACTAATTCCTGACTCTTCTCCATGTCGGCCCATGCCCGCAGGAAGTAGTCAGACTTGAACCAGCGTCCCTATACCCAAAGAGTCTGGAATGTTCTGGTGGAAGATCCACCTCAACTCCCCTTCCCTATCTCTTTCCCTAAACCCACTCCTAAGCCCACCAAACACAGCTTGTTCTGGTGGAAGATCTAACTCAACTCCCCTCCCCCATCTCTTTGCCCAAACCCACTCCTTCTAAGCCCACCAAACACAGCTCCTCCCCCAGAGAGGCTCAAGACCACTCCCACAGGTATATACTGTGCTGCATTTTAGAAAACAAACATGTGGTTCTTCTGGTCTCTTGTCCTGGTCTCCTCTCTGTGGGCTGGGGAATCATCCAGGAATGCTTCACCCATTAAACCTGGGCTTTTCCAATTCAGTCTGATGCGGTTTAATTTGGATTGCTGCGTCAGTGAAGAGGCCTTCAGTGTACAGAGACTTATCACCCCTCAAGCTTAGCAGCTGTGGGGGTTACAGTAATTACCTTGAAGGGGCCCTGCCATTTAGGGGAAAGTGGTGAGGGACCTGGTCTGGAGAAGAGAGAGGGACATGATCCTCGATGTTGATCAGGAATGGACAGGGGTTGGCGTATGGTCAGAGTAGAGGAATCTCAAACTCTTAAGGACACACATGCTCCTTTATCAACAGTAACTACCATTCTACATTTGGACACAAGCTCTGACCGTTATCCCAAGCCCTCATAACTCATAACCACACTTTGTTCTTTGTATGTAACTTTAGGGGCCAGAGTCACTCTGGAACTGGGTAGGTGTGAGTAACTAATGATGGCCAGTCAGCCCTGATGAGAGTAGGAGCTGAGTCAGAATAAGTCTTGAGAGATGTTTTCCTCACGGAGTAAAGCACAGCATCTCCTACCAGGAAACAACATGTTAACAGTCTGATGCCTTAGAACGGGTTGAGCCTGCTTTGAGGGAGCCACCACAGCTGGCTTCACAGCTCCCCTTGCTATGCAGTCATCATGGGTGTTTACAGGGGAAATACAGACCCATGAATCCCCACCGTAAGCACAAGCTACTCTCCCTCTGCCTCCATGACCATGCCACCTGTTGAAGTGCAGGTCTGGACTCCCAAACGATAGAAGAGCAAGGGTTGGAGACTGTCTTGCCCTGTTTCCATATACAGCAGGAGTGTGTGCTCACTGCTGATGGATGGGGGGCTTCTTGTGTGATGCAAATGTTCTAACGTTGAGCCATGGTGATACCGGCATCCTGCTGCAAATCCATACTTAACAGGAGTGAGTTTTAGACTACAAGCAGTAAAACTTTTTAAAAGCATACAACTGCACACACACACACACACACACACACACACACACACACACACATACACCACCTCAAGACTCAGGAACTAACATGGAAATGGGGTGAAAACATTGTAAAACTCGGGGGTCTGGAAGACTGCAGTGAGATTGTCTTCTGGACATCACAGGCCTGGATCACGGCACTAATGGACATAATCAAGCCAGTCAGTATTGTAACACGGAGAAAGGGGGCTCATGACTTCCCACCCCTAACTGAGGAGGTTCTGACTGTTAATGGTTCCCAGGGAAGGGAGTCAAAGCTTTCTTTGGAGGGTGTGACCCCTTGGAGGTCAAGCACCTATGCTCCATCCTCCAAGATTATAACTTAACTGGCTGAGGGTGGGTTTTGATGAGTCAGGATCTTTAGTCAGCACCCCAGGTGACTCTAAGCTGCAAACCCCTTCCCAGACCACCTGAGTTGGGTGAAGGAGGATGCAATTGTAGGACATTAAAAATATATAGATTTTATTTTCTTAAACAAAGTCTCATGTAGCACAAAACTATGTGGCCTTGAAGCAACTATGTTCAAAGATGACTTTGAACCTCTGAAGTGCTGGGATTACAGCCATGTACTGTAACAGTAATGCCCGCATTACTGTCACCCATTCACCATGTCCGAGCGAGGGGCTGTGGATTAAAAAATAAGGGACAAGAGACAGCGGGTCATTTGCCTCAGCTGAATGCCAAATGCCAAATGCCGTTTATTGAAAGAGGGAGGAAACCTTAAATACAGGCTTACAGCACAATGGTGGATCCCCGGAGGGCAGAAGTTTGCTACTGAATGTTCTACATTCTTGCATCTAAGCTGTTAACGCCCAATATGCAGGATACACAAACAAGGAACTTCCCTAAAGCATTCAGGAGGGTGGATACCGGCAGGGAATTAGAATAGGGAGGACATCTGGTCAAGGTCAGCAAGCAGGCAACGGCTTTACTCAATATGGGAGGAGACCAGGGCCCTACAGGTCCCCCCTTTTTATTAAAAAATGAGCTTCTGACTTAGGTTGCGTGGGACGTCAGCAGGTCACCTTACCCGTCATGGAGACACCTGCCCAGGCCCCGCAAGTGCTCTGTCTTAGGTTGGTGAGCGCCCCCCAAGCATTACCCATCTCTGAATATTCATTATCATACAGGCTCAACCACGTGAGCTGTAGAGTAAACTGTTGCCAAAGATCTCAAAGTGGCACTGGGCTTGCAATCTGTGTGACCCAGAAAAGACCAACAGTAGTCCTAACCCACCCATAGCCAGGAGGCTAAAGGCAATTGAGCCATTCCCTTCTTAAACGAGCCTTACTGCAAATTGGAGTCCTTGTAAGGTGGTATCCCATACGCAAATGGAACTTGAGTTTAAATAATTTTTATAACTTTTAGAGCCAATTTAAATGTATATAACTGTTGAATTAAATTTATCATGCCCAATAGAATGAAAGATTAACTAACTGTGGTAGCTACTTTTGCTGCCAAGGTCTCCATTGTGCTAGCTGTAGAACCCAATTATGAAATAGCCATCCCAGAAATAGTAGCAGCAGTGGCCATCATCGCTATAACAGCAACAACGGCAACAGTGATGTCAGTCTCTTCTGGAGCGTGTTAGCATCATCTGTGTCTAACTGCCATGGTCCATTGGCATGGACGCAGCTCCAGGAACATGAACCATCAAGGCCCATTTTTCTTGATCCCAGCACTACTTAGGCTGGCAGGTCTGCAAAAGAACAACTAAGAACCATAAAGAAAACAAAAACAAAAACAGCAAACAAGGAGCAGAACTAATGGTCTCATAAATGGCTACATTCAGGCTCACAAATTTTAAGGTGTCTACAAAAGAGGCTAGATGAATTTCAGGAGGCCAATAGATGTTGCACAGAGCCATTCTTGAAAAGTAGGTACTACATCAGCTTGAAGAGGATTGCAAAATGTGAAAAGGCTTAGCTGGCATGCTACTGTTAACAAATGAAGGTCATTGACCTTCAGAATTATCCTTAATCTCCAAGGTGTGACATATTCCCAACATTTTTGAAAAAAGGTTACCATATATTACCTTTTGAAGAATCCAACCATATGGCTACATTTCCTAGGCTTACAATAATGTTTGCCAAGGCTGGCCGTATTGGGCTCTCAATCCCCATTGGCATCAGAAGGGGAGAGTTTTTTACGAAGGCCCAATAGGTCTCTGCCATGTCAGGATTCAGCAGCAGCCATAGGGCGCACACAGTGCTCAGGAACCCGAAGAGGAACTTCATTGTCCTGTGGAAAGACATAAACAGATCCCCGGGCCCACACCAACACCGGATCGGGTCCCCTTCAAGTGCCAGTAGAAAGATCCTTCCATCATATCAGAGGATGATTTGCAACAGGAGCCCTCCAGTGCTTATCTGCAGTGGATATTCCAGCAGAATCCATCGATAAAAAATTTAAAATATATAAAACAAGGGAAAGAATAGAATGTGGAGAGGAGAGATGAGCCCCTAGCTCCCCCCTTTTTACTTTAGAAATATATGTTTTTAAGGTACGATGGCAGCGTTCTACTATAGCCTGTCCTTGAGGATTATAAGGAATACCAGTCTTATTAACAATAGAAAAGTCTTGGCAGAATTTTGAAAATCCCGTACTGCTGTAGACAGGACCATTATCAGTCTTTATGCATTTTGGCATTCCCATGTAAGCAAAAGCATTAAGGCAATGATTCTTTACATCCTTATTCTTTTCCCCTGAATGAGCAGAAGCAAAAATTAGAGAAGAATATGTATCAATAGACATATGGACATATTGTAATTTTCCAAAGGAAGGTACGTGTGTGACGTTCATCTGCCACACATGATTAGGTAAAAGTCCTCGGGGATTAACTCCCAAATGAGGAACAGGTAAAAATTCCACATAAATAGGACATGATTTAATTATCTGGAGGGCTTGTTTCCGGGTTATGCCTGTAGGATGACGAAGAGATCCAACATTAAGATGATAACGTTGATGCAACTGAGTAGCCTTATCAAAGGCAGAACAAATTAATGTGACAGCCATACGAGTAATGGCGTCAGCCCTCTGATTACCTTTATTTAGAGGTCCAGGCAATTGAGTGTGAGCTCTAATATGGCCCACATAAAAGTTATGTGAGCGGGACCATATAAGTCCTTGCACTTGCAATAAATATTCATGAATGGGAGAAATGGATGGTATGTAGGCTGTTGTCTCCAAAGGCATAATGGCATGTGCCACATATTGACTATCAGTATAAATATTTACATTCTCATCAGAAAACATCTGTAAAGCAAGCAACAGCGCCTGTACCTCTGCCATTTGGGCAGAAGTGCCCTGGACTTTCATTCTCTTTACTATGTTACCAGAAACCATCGCAGCAAAACCACGTGAAGTGCCATCAGTAAATACTACATGGGCCTGAGGAATAGGAGTCATCTGTACTATCTTGGGAAATATAACAGGATGCAATTTAAAAAAATTTACACACATCATTGGAGGAGTAGTGAGTATCAAACTGACTCTGCATGGAGCATGTCAATATGGCCCAATCATTATCATTAGCTTGCAACCATGCTGTTTGAGACTGGGTGTATGGGGTCACCACAATATCTGGCTCCTTACCAAAAGTTTGAACACTGATCTTGATTCCCTTAAATATAATCTGAGCAATAGCCTGTGGATAAGGAGTGATGTTTTTTGCTGGAGAAGCTGGGGAATGTACCCATAGAATAGAACCTGTTTGCCAAAACGCTCCAGTAGGTGAATGAGAAAAACAAAATATTCATGACCTAAATAATGATAGGGAAAAGACACCTGTAGCTTTTCTGGGGCAATCTGTAAATTAGCCAGGCTAAGAACCTCTTGTAATTTAGAAAAGGCATCAAAAACAAGTTTTTTATCTTTAGCAGCCAATAAAATATCATCCATATGAGTCAATCACAATTAAATGCCAATGTTTAGGAATTGCCACAGGAGCAGGCAAGCCAGGTTGTGTTGCTCCCATGAGAAGCATGGTATTATTTACAGCTCTAAGATCTTGTAATAGCCGCCATTTTCCTGACTTCTTGTAGAGGCCAGTTGGGATCTCAGGATTCTTGTGAAGTTATAGATATGCCCAGCACCAGAATCCAGTAATCTTTTAATCTCAATCCCATATAATTTTATTTTTAATTTAGGCTGTTTATCATTGATAACTGTTTGTCAAAACATCTTTTTCCTATACTTTTAAAGCCTCCAGTTCTACATATAGGTGCCATTTTGCAATTAAAATAGGAAAGCAATATTAATCGAGCAATTTTATCATCAGTTTCTATTTTCATGGTCCTTTTTACATATACCAATTATAAAAGCATTAAATACAGTCTCTACAGGATTAAGAGGTAACTTTAGTTAATACTTCTGAGTATTTTTATAAAATCTTAAAAAGAGGATCCTTTTTTATAGATTCCAAGTAACATTAATGTAAATTGCCAAATATTAATAATGTGGACCAAACAATTTATTTGTATTTTATTTATTGGAAAAATAATTTTGTAATCTCTTTATCAGTAAAAGATTATTATTTATGGGTTTATGTTAGCAACATTATTTAATAAGCGAACAACCCAATACATTTTAGGTGTTATATTTCTATAGAATTAAACCAAGAATTTCCAGAAAGCAACTTAAATTGCAGGGCCAAATTTTCAGTAATGATCAACAGACAAGAGCATACCTAATATATAGTTTAAAATTATGAATTCTGTTCCTTTAGTTTATCTACCATGAGAATCAAATATTCATCCAAACATTTATTAAGACAGTCAAAAGAACAGAACATCCTTTATTCAAACAGCATTGACTTAGCATTCTGTGTCCTGACCGAAACCATTTTTCACCAGAAGTTAGGCCCGTTTAAACTTTTAGGCGCTAGTCCCTCTCCCGGACTCTGCTGGCTTGGTCCATTTTGTTGGCCTTGTGGCTCCACCTCCTGCTTTGGCATACCTGCCCATCCATTGCTCCGGGCTATCTCACACACTGCTGCTGCAGCATGTGCCTTTGACCACAGCCATATTGGACATGCAACATACATACATACATACATATACATTTCTGTTTAAACTTTTAGCGTTAGTCCCTTCCTGGGCCTCTGCTCACTTGGAGCGAGCTGAAGCTGTGGCTTAGCTTTGGCTCCATCTAGTGCCCAGGCTCTAGTGCTGGTGCCCACCCGGGCCGCGCTACATTGCAGCTCCATCTCCCACCGGCCTGTACCTGTCCGCCCGCCGCTCCGAGCTATCTTGTGCATGTCCATCATTGTCGCCGCTGGGCGCACGCGCCCCGCACACATAAACTCATGTTTAAACTTCCTACTCCCATGAAGGGATTACCTAATGAGTTATTCCCACCATAAGGGAAAAACAGAAAAACATTTTCCATGAAGGGATCCTAAATATTGAATTGTTCCCACTCTGAGGGAGAAATAAAAAGCATTTGAACCAAAATAAGCAAACAGACAGCAGAACTTCTAACCTCTGGGCTTGCTTGCTGTTCAGCCAGCAGCAATGAGGCCTACCTGCCGATTCTTAGTAATTCAGATGCTGCACTGCAGAAAGAGGTCAGAGTTTCAGCTATCCTGAAAATTCTACAATTGGAAAGAGTCTTTTCTTCCTCTATTACCACTGGGAAGAGGCTTCTCTCTTTTGTTCCTCCTTCCTCTACAGGGCCCCAATCTTTAGGTCTAGTTTCAAAAAACTTTTCCCCTTTTTACCGGGAAAATCCTTTTTTCTTGATTAAAATTTTTTCTCCCTTTTCTAATGGGAAATTTCCTTTCCTTCCCTCTTCTCTATTGGGAAGATTTCCTGTTTTATTTAAAATCTTTAGCTGTCTTGCCCTTTCTTAACTTCGGTGCTCTCCTGTTTCAACAGTCCAATCAACTGACTGTGAGCTAGCTGCACCCATTTCAATTCATCCTCATCTTTTCTTTTTTCTTTAAATTGCTGGCCAGCCTTACCTTTCGGGTGTCCATCAGCTTGTCCCTTCTTTCTCGGATCTTGGTAACGTCTTGGTAGAATCTCGGTGGGACCTCCATTTGTAACAGTAACGCCCGCATTACTGTCACCCATTCACCATGTCCGAGCGAGGGGCTGTGGATTAAAAAATAAGGGACAAGAGACAGCGGGTCATTTGCCTCAGCTGAATGCCAAATGCCAAATGCCGTTTATTGAAAGAGGGAGGAAACCTTAAATACAGGCTTACAGCACAATGGTGGATCCCCGGAGGGCAGAAGTTTGCTACTGAATGTTCTACATTCTTGCATCTAAGCTGTTAACGCCCAATATGCAGGATACACAAACAAGGAACTTCCCTAAAGCATTCAGGAGGGTGGATACCGGCAGGGAATTAGAATAGGGAGGACATCTGGTCAAGGTCAGCAAGCAGGCAACGGCTTTACTCAATATGGGAGGAGACCAGGGCCCTACAATGTACCACCATGCCTGATTTATGTGTTTCTGGGGTGTTGAACCACATTACTAGGCAAGCACTTTGTAAACTAGGCTAACTCCCACCCATGTAAAATTGAGGGGTTTGTGAATGGTCTCTGACTCTCTGTAACATCCACAGTGGAACAACAGGAGTATCTTCTGTTAAAATACTTGACCTTGGTTTCTGAAACCTTTTTGAAGTATAAGACAAAGATAAGCAGGCAAGTCCAGCTACACTTCAGCTTGACTTAGGGTGACCACAATACTGAAGGGCTCATTACCACAGGAACCAGCCATGTGTTGAACTTTTCAGTCCCACTTCCAGTTGACCTCCACGGAGAGAAGAGCTGTCCCTCAAGTGGATCACTGGTGACCAGTGGTGTAATCACCCATGCCCACCTAAAGAAGCCTTCATAGAACCTCCACCCCAAGTATGAAGCTTAGGATTTTCTTGTCTGTGAACTAGAATACTACCATATGCCAAGGGAGTAGAGTACCTCAACTCCTTGAAAATAAGAGACTCTGGCTGGGGGACCCTTGTGAATTTTAGCATGCCTCTTATACTGGCCTTCCTCTGGCCATCATGTATCCTTGAGTACACCATAACCAGTTGGTGAATGCACACTAATGGGTTTGTCTGAGTTCTGTGAGCCATCTAGAAAACTTTTGAGTACAGGAGGGCATTGCAGAAGCTTCCAAATTGCAGGCAGCTAGCTAGTTAGAAATGGAGATTGCAGCTTGGACGTGTGATTGATGCTGGAAGTGGGCGAGATTGCACAGATTCTCTGTTTTCCCAAAGTTTCTTGCATATCCTTTAAAAATAAAATGTTGGCAAAAATGAAGTTGCTTGTAGGAAAATGGATGCAGCCAGGTTAACATAAGCAAGTCATTCTCAGAAAGGAAAATAATGAGTTTTCTCCTACTTTGGATCTTTATAGCTACATAAACTTGTGTACATACTAGTGCCATGAAGTGAGAAGTAGAGCTGTCTGGAGACATGTCGAACATGCTATGCACCATGAGCATTTGTATACTTGCATAAAAGTGACTTTATGTAGCCCTGTACAACAATGATAAACTGTTAAATAAAAATCGTAATACTCATCATGGATTCCAGTAAGCCAAGCTAAAACCAAAACAGAGTCATGCATGATAAGATTTAAATGGACATGATGACACCAAATTGTTCATCAGACTTTTTAAGAAATCAGTGTTGAGAAGAAATTTCTGAAGGGGGGCAAATTGATTTGAGTAATAGTAAGTTTCCCTTTATCTTAATTCTGCCACAAAAGAGATCACCCAAGGACTGGGATTTGACAAAAACCAGCACATCTGCTTGCCCTGCATAAGGCCATACGACTAATTGCTAACACAACAGCAAAAAGTACGAAGTTCCTTAAATATAACTGGAAAATTGATAGTGTTTCAACTAATTCATTGAGAAGTTTACGTTCAAAAGCATTGCAGAACTGGACAAAAGTCTCAGAACCAAGCTGGTACAAGCAGTCATGCCTTGCATTCAGGAGGCTGAGGCTAGAAGATTGTTATGAATTGGATGTGAGCCTGAGCTATAGGGTGAGATCAGGCGATGAACATAGACTACAAAATGAGACCATAGCAAAAGCATATCTAAGGTTTGGATGTATTTGGTCTCAGCACTCAGGCAACAGAGGCAGGTCGATCTGTGTGTGTGTAAGGTCAGCCTGGTCGTGATAGTGAGTTCCAGGACAGTGAGGAATGCATAATGTGATGTCTCAAAAAAAAGTTTTAAGAACTGTCAGAATAAGCAAAATCTGGAACATAGAGATTAAAGTTTTTTTTTTTTTGTTTTTTTTTTTTAAACCAAATCCCTAATGATGGACTGGATCATGTGCTATAAGGGATTCCTCAGGATTTCCCAGATGAAATTTAATAGCTTGATAAATGACTTGAAGGCTACTATGACAGTAATAGGACACTTGCTTAGCATGTGTGAAGCCCTAGGTTCCATCCTTTTGTCTGTCCATCCGTGTCTGTCTGTCTCTCCTCCCCCCCCCCTCTCTCTCTCTCTCGTGCACGCGCGTGAGCACACATGCACACATCAGAAAGCCAAGACTGATATTTTTAGACGGTCTCATTTTGTATCCCCTCTGACCTAAACTTTAGATCAGCTTCATAATGCTACAATTACAGGTGTGTGTTGCCACACTCAATCAGAAGTTCATCTTAAATGTTTGTGTTCACTGGTGTGTGTGTTCATTTAAATGTAGCTTCCTGGACCAGTAAGATGGGCCAGCAAGTAAAGATGCTTTCCACCAAACCTGATAACCTGAGTTCAATTCCCTATCCCCTGGACCCACATAATGAAGATAGCTACTCCCACAGGTTGATGTCTGACTTCCACCTGTGTGCAATCTCTCTCACTGTCTCTGTCTCTCTCTCTCTCTTACTCACACATACAAACACATAAATGTCATAAAATTTAATTTAGATTCCTATAAGAGAGAAAACGCTTGTCATTCTTTTCCTTCATTACTGTCTCTTGTCTTTCCCTCTCTTAAGTCCTCTTTGACGTTCATTGCTCTTTAATGTTTGAGAGCAACCTGACCTAAAAACAGACACTTGGGACATTAGCACTGTGAAATAACACCCATTCAACTCCCCACCCTGGAATGGAGAAGTCTAACTGCAATCAAAATTGCAAACCACTGGTGTAGCTAGGAATAGCATGGAGCTGGGGTGGGGGTCAGACTCCAACTATCCCTTTCCTCGATAGAAATTTCTCAGTGGTGCGATTGATTCCCAGTGGCCAATCTCAGAGCTTGGGTGGGAAGGCAACCACTTTTAAGAGCACTTTCCCACACCTGTAGCACTATGAGCCTAAGTAGATGCTGGCCTTGGAGAGATGAGCAGCAGTCTGGCTACTCACTCTTGTGGGTGTCTCTGTAGTTCTCTCATTCATTTCTTTGAGGATTTGGATGTCTTGACAGCAAGAATTATGAGGTGTGGATTTGCACTCAAATTTAATTCTTTGAAACTGGGTCTTGTGTAGTCCAGGTTGGTCTTCAACTTGCCCTATAGCTAAGGATGTCTTTGAATTGACCGCCTGCCTCTAGAGTTCTGAGATTACAGGCTTGGACCTGTACTCAATTTACACAGTAGTTTGTGCATTCTAGGCAAGCACTAAACCACATCCCCAACCCTCAGAACTTCTCTGTGCAAAGGTTGTAGTGGACTTGGAGGAGACCTCCCCAATGACTCCTCCTAAGACTTACAGCAGCTTTTCATCTGCTGGAACCTAGGTCCATGATAAAGTTTGGTTCAGAGACTTAGAGAGGCAGGTGTGGTGTTGATCATAGTGAAAGTCTGGTGCCAGGGTCTTTCTGAGGGGATTTAGAGCAGAGATACACAAAACTGCAAACACCTGAGCCTACTAGGTGTCATGCCAAGCCATGGGTTGAGTCTGGAAAATGCTGTGGTTTTCTTCTGAAAAGGGGGCCCCTTCTTCCCTTCTCCCTTTTCCTCACCCCCTTCTTTTGGGACAGGATCTTGCTGTAGATCAAGCTAGCCTCAAAACTCAAGGTAATCCTCCTGACTTAACCTTTTTTAAAAAGGTATTTTACTATTATTGTGTGAGTCTCTCCCTCCCCCGTGTGTGTGTGTGTGTGTGTGTGTGTGTGTGTGTGTGTGTGTGTGTGTGAACACAAGTGTGGAAGCAGAGGACAACTTTGGGGAGTGGGCTCTGAGGCTCTAACTCAGGCATCAGGCTGAGTGGCAAGTGCCTTCACATACTGAGCCATCTCACAGGACAACAACTTCTTAAGTCACGGTTTCAAGACCTCTCTCCAAATATAGTCTTAGAAATTGGGGGAGGGGACACACACCTCAGTCCATAAGATATTGTCACCAGTTCCTCAGCACAGTTCTCTGGTCAAGTTGCATAAAAATACTAATGGCAAAAAAAAAAATGGTTTTGTGTCTTTTGCATATAACCCCCTTTAAAGGCTAATTGCTCATTTTTTTAAAATGAAAAGTTGGACTAGCTGAGTGGATCCCACTGATAGTAGCTTTTGCTATAAGAGCTTCAAGCCAAGTTGCTGACTGAAGGCCTGTGCGCACAGGGTGGGGAAGTAGTCAGGTGGTAGAGCACTCATGTTACAGGCCAGAGCTGCGGTGCCTGCCTTCCCCGGAGCTTGCCCCATGCTGCCCTTGTCTGTGTTGCTTTTGCTTTGCAACCTTTTAACAAACCACAGCAGTCAGACCTAATACCTGTCCAGTCCTGTGACTAGAATAGTAGGATTGCGAAGAGATGGCTCAGAGGTTAAGAGTACTGACTGCTCTTCCAGAGGTCCTGAGTTCAATTCCCAGCAACCTCATGGTGGCTCACAACCATCTGTAATGAGATCTGGTGCCCTCTTCTGACCTACAGTCATACATGCTGTATACATAATAAATCTTTATTTAAAAAAAAAAAAGAATAGTAGGATTGCTAGAGGTGGTTCCCAGGACCCAGCAGCAGTCACGGGGGACTTCTGGATGTTGGTAGTGCCTTCTTTATCAGTCTGGATACTCTTTAGACAGTATGTGTCCAGAGGAAACTCAACATGTGCAGTTATAACCAGACCATTTTTCTATAAACACATCATATTTCAATGAAAAGTTTAAATAAACCAAGAGTGGTGACAGACTCCTGTAATATCAGCATATAGAGGCTGAAGCAGGACTGCTAAGTCCAAAGCCTATCTAGCCAGCTTAGAAAGACCGTTTATTATTATTAAATCATTAAAAAATAAATTAATTAAAAATTTAAAGAGTGGAGATTGCTGGAAAGACGGCTCAGCAGACAGGGCACCTGCTATGAGTTGAAATCCCCAGAAGCCACTTCAGAGCCAGAGGAAGGTGTTAGAGCCTCACAGAACAATGAGGCACAGGTGAACCACATGAGCATAATGTGGCTGAGAAGAAACAACCAGGACCAAATCTGGTCAGGCTGACGATCTCTGCGTATCCAGTTAGTTCTTGGTTTCCCAGGCTATCCCACGAGCATTCAATCCTCAAGTCCTTGCCCATCAAGTTTCTTGCTCACAAGATACAGGTTTTAAAAGGAGCTGCACCATTAGAGCACTCACATGATGCAGAGTGCTGGGTGGCTTCCATCTTAAATCCCCGTGGCCAATCAGCAACGCGCAGGCCTTTGAAAGATTCCCAGTGCCTTGTTTGAATTCGAGGGGGAGCAGAGCAAGTTTAGGAGCATGAAGACATCAGACAATGCTGAAAAGCTGGCTCGAGCACCAGCAGACCTCTGGAAAGTCAGGGTCCAGGGAGACGCAGGTCCCAGTGCCCCAGTGGCCGCCCCACTGTTGGAAGAGATTCCAGAGGTCTTAGTGGACAAAGGCAGCAGGCACCAGTATGTAAGGGGACGCTTTCTGAGTAAAGCAGGCTTTGTCAAATGCTTTGAGATCTCAGACCCAGACACAAAGGAGGTGTTCGCAGCCAAGATGGTGCCTAAGTCTTTGCTCACATCCTCCCAGAAGGAGAAGCTGTCCAAAGAGATTTCCATTCACCGCAGCCTCTCACATCAACACGTCGTAGACTTCCACAGCGTTTTCGAAGACAGTGAATTTGTGTTTGTGCTTTTGGAGCTTTGTTGGGAGAGGGTGTTTCTGTTGTGGGACTGGGGTGCCCATACCGTGAATTTGCTGGCAAAGGGCTTCTGATGCCTTGGAGTAGCCTAGAGGAGTGCTTGGGTTTCAGGACTCTCGGTAAGGGCACGCATTAACAGGAGAGGGTCCTGTGAATGATAATGACCAGTGTATAGGCAGAATCATCAGGAGTCTGTCAAGACCTCTGTTTAATCCTGAGAGCTTAGACCTGGTCCCATCCAGCTGCCCACCCTTTTCGGTGGGCTTCACTAACTTCTTCCTTCTTCCTCAGTCCCTCCTGGAGCTGCACAAGAGGAGGAAAGCCCTGACCCAGCTGGAGGCGTGCTACTACCTAAGGCAGATAATCCTGGGCTGCCAGGATTATTATTCTTCTTGAAGGAGGATCTGGAGATGAAAATAGGTGAGGTGCTGTTAGCAGGCTATTAGCAGCATCAACCCATTCCTTGTTCTTGCAGCCTCCAGAAGTAAATGTATTTTATTAAAAACAATTCTTTTTAGGGTTAGGGCATGGGTCAGGGTTGGAGCACCTGCCTAGGGTCCCTCAGTGAGAGAAGGGGCGTGGCTAAGGGGTAGAGCCCCCACCTAGAATCCCCCAGTGAGGGGCTGGTGGTGTGGCTCAGGGGTAGAGCCTCTGCCTAGAATCCCCCAGCATCACCCAGGTGTAGACTTTTTATCAATTTCCAGACATTACTCTCAAGCAATTATTTCCTAACTCCCCAACTCTTCCCTTATCAGTGATACAAAACTCCTTTCAGGAAAGAAGAAAACCTGACTTCTGAGAAGAAAGGATCAATGCTCCAATACTTGCCAAGCTCCGGAGCATGCACAGAGGACCTGAGAGAGAGTCTGGGCCTCCAGTCTGGGAGGGATTCAGGGAGTTGCTCTAAGGACCCCCGTTCTCTGGCTCGGATGCCTGTCGGCCCAGGCTCCAGCCTTAACCAGCCCTCGGGGACGCCCCTAAATTCTGCCCTGCTGCACCCACAATTCACCCCACGCCCCACTCGGAGGAGTGTGCCAGTGTTCCGCAAGCTTCTCAGGCCCTGGAGGCGGAGAGGACCGTGTATCATCACAACTGGAGGGTGTTTCTGCAGGCAGCATGCCGGGTGAGTACCAAGCTCGCATTTGGTATCTTCCAGCAAAGGGCGGTGTAAGGAGGCGTGCCTTCGAGACTTCTCTCAGAGGCTCAGGCTTCCAGCCCCACTTGGAAAGCACTAAATACTAGTAGGAGGGGGGGCAGGGCTACCTTAGCGTCCCGCCTCTCTCAGCTCTATGGAGCTGGGAAATGGGAAAGCACCAACCACAGGAGGCATCTGTGGTGTGCCCTCAGATGGGGCGTGGCCTCAATACTTGAGGCAATCCTCCTGACTTAATCTCTTGGGGACTGGATTTATAGACATGATCCATCATGGCTGGTTAAACATCTCCCCTTAACAGAGGATATCACATTTTGTTTATAGAGATGATGTAACATTTTAAGTTGAGCTTCACCATCAAATCTATGATGCTCTTTCCCAGTTACTGTCCACACGTGATTTACATTTGTTTCCTGGATGCATGTGTTAGCCTCTGTCATTCAGTGTCCTTCCAGATCAGGCATTTTCAGTGCCTCCTTAAACACCCCAAGTTCCTCATATTGTGGTGATCCCCGACCGTAAAATTATTTGCATTGCTACTTCATAACTGTAATTTTGGTACTGTTTTGAATTGTAATGTAAATATTTTTGGAACTAGAGGTTCATAAAGTGGTCAAGGCCCAAAGGTTGAGAACTGCTTCTTGAATTCCAGCAAAGTACTGTGGCCCTGAGCTTCACCCACTGCCTTATTCCAGCATAGACTGTGGTTAGTGTGAGTTCTTTCTGTTGTCTTTCCTCCCAGAATCTGCATGTAGTGGGTAACATTAATATGTTGAAATTGGTCTTGTTATTGCCACTGAAATATAAATGTAAGTTAAATTGACTTTTGCTAAACAAGAACAATATCAAATAAGGTACTTTAGGAAATACCTTGTGCTATGCACAGTGTTAGAAGTAAGAATAGCTATGTCAAAGTAATGAGCAAATCTATCACCTAAAATTGGTATCTAAACCCTTTGCTGAATTCAAAGGATATTTTCTGGTCCTTTTCTGACCTGTTTCCATTATGTCGTTGAACCATTACTCTTTAGACACAATCTCACCATGTAGCCCATGCTGACCTCAAATTTTCACAAAAATCCATATTAAAATTTAAAGGGTTTTATCTAAATTTCATATTCCTCCCAGGGACTAGAAGTGTAGCATGCATGAGGCCCTGGGTTCAATCCTCAGCACCCACATAAACTTGGTACCTTCTACATGCCTGTAATCTCCTACCTCAGTCTCCCAAACCCTGATAAACAGGTGTGAGGCATCAGACTCAGGGAACTGTGACTCCTGCTTTTCTGGCGTATGTAACTTGTTTTATACATGATTCACCTGGCTGTTAAGTTGTAGCGAGATCACACATGGACATTTCTTCCACTGTAATTATTGATCCAGCAAGTCCCTAATGACCACCGACTGGGAAAACCCATTCTGTCTCATTTTCTTCTGCTCATGGTGTCTCCCAGCTTGCACGCTTTATTCAGTTAATCAATTCATTCATTCGGCTCCATTATGGGCACTGAAATCACAGGTTCTGCAGATTAAGAAATGAACATCAGCACCTAGTGAAAAATGTAGCTTTGTTAATCTTTGGATCTGCAGCTTTTAAAGGACCAGCCTTACAAAACCTCCTCATTGACTCTTTCAGGGTCTGCTTCATTCACAGCTAAGCCTCTCAATGCACTGGCGTGGAAATGACATGGGGACAGTATCCTTACCAACATCCTTTTATCTTTGTTTCATTTATAATTAGCTTACAAAGACTGGATGGTCAAAAGGCTTCTTCGGACATCTTTAGTTTTTGTTAACTCACCCTTGCACAGTTTACCCTCCCCACCCCACTATCCCCTACCAGCCTGCTGCCAGCCCCACTTACGCCTTTAACCTGGAGTATTCTCCCTCATTCTTTCATGCAACCTGTGTTTACTATCCCTTCTGATTATATTTTTTACTTTGGCTGCAAGATGTAGGTTTTCTTATAGCTTTTTCATATGCCCTTCATTCTAGTTAAGTCTTTTCCAGTGTGTCACTCCCCCATCCATGTTTGAACCTTCCCACTTTGAGCATTCCCGCTCTCTACCTTGACTTTTTAACTATATTTTACTAAATCCACCTGCCCTCATGAATCCATCCCCAATGGCCTGTCTCTAATTACCTGGCTTCCACATGTACTCCAAAAACACAGAAATGAAAAATTTCAAAGCAAGGATACTTGTGTGAGAGACAGTACATTTGTCTTAATGAGGCAGGGTCTCGTGTACTCCTGGCTGGCCTTTTACTCACTGTGTAGCAAAGATGTCCTTCAATTACAGGCAGGCAACACCATGCCCTATTTGTGTGAGTGTTGAGGATGGAGCCCAGGACCAATTGACCTACATCCCTAGACTAGGGAAGAAACATACAATAGGAAGAAAAAAATTATGTGAACACTAAGTTTATCATGTGCATTTTTTGAGGCTGGTCTTTACTATGATGCCCAGGATGATCTTAAAGCCCCGAGTTCAAGTGTTACACCTGCCTGGGCCTCCTGAGTAAATGACACTGTGGGTATGCACCTCAACATGAAATATGTTTCTTGAGCAGATTCTTGGCATGGCTCCTCTGCACATCCATCTCAGTGAGCATTCATGGAAAATGCTTCTGTGTATAGAAAAGACTGGATGAATGGGGCCCTGCTGGAAAGGTGGCAACAACTTCCCACTGACCTATGAACCCAATCTAGACCCTTCATTTAACCTGAAACTGCCTCCAGGAGCTGACGATGTTTGACCCTTGGTGCTGTGCTGTTCCATGCACACTTCAGCTTCATTTTTGTTTTGTGGGTTTTTTATATTTAGCATAGAACTGAGCTGCTCTGACATTTTTCATATGTTATGTTTTCATTTATGCTCTCACTACCTTTTCCACTCTGTCAACTAGACCTTCCCTCTCTCCACCCCAAACAGATTGACTTTCTGCATTCATCTCATATACACAATTATCCTCTTTGCCTCCCTCCTCCGATTAGGTCCCCTTTCTAGATGTGCACGTGTGTGTGTGTGTGTGTGTGTGTGTGTGAGAGAGAGAGAGAGAGAGAGAGAGAGAGAGAGAGAGAGAGAGAGAGGGGGGCAACCTCTAGATGGCACATTTCATCACATCCTTCCACTGTCTGCCTCACTGTGGTCACTTAATCCTTTACATGACAGACAATAATTTACTGTCTCTTGAAACTATGAGAGAAAAGGGAGTTCCTAAAGATTTTAGTTCCCAGTTTCAACTAGTCATGACAGGCTAAGGCTAGAGGTTATCTTCCTGATACCTGAGTCAATTCACAATATAATGGTAAACAGATCTAATAATATGCCTACTTTATAACTAAGCAGTCTGATGCTAAGATGGAAAAAAATCACAGTCTTGATCTTAACTCCCAGCACAATCTCTTCATACCACATTTAATCCATGATACAATTTCAGAAATGAACAGATGCCAAGTTCTCCTTTCACAACCTACTTCCTGTTACTCCCACATCATGAGCCTCTCAGAGACCACCAGGAGTCCGAGTTCATATGCAAAAGCAAAGAACCTTTCATGCAAGATCCAGCTTGGGCTCTTCATCCATTCCGACACAGTGGTTGGATCAGGGACAGCACCGAGCTCAGTTGAGGCAGAGCTTTTAAGGAGTAAAGGATGGGGGTTAGGGGAATTCTGGATTCAGATGGGGGTTGAACTCCTGATTGGGCAGGAGCAAGGTAACAGAAGTTTTGTCAAACAGTGGTTGGTACTGGCTGCAAGGAAATTGGCAGTCTGTATACTAATTAAGTAAGTTATCCTTAATGAGCACTTAGTACTTGTTTGTCTCAATTCTGATTGGTCTCCTGCAGGGTACATTTGTGGCTTTTCCTGGTTATTGTAATGGTGAGACCTAGTTCTAATATTGTTAGTTTGCAGCCTGTCATGGCTGCCCTAATGTTAAGTTAGGCCCCTTTGCTTCTCTATAAAGAAAGTAACATTCAGAGGTTCCCTTGCCTAGCAGCACTAACAGACTTTCAAAGCAGCAGCCAAGGTCTGAAGGAGTTGCATGTGTTTACAGGGGAAGCTGTCAGGAGGTGTTTAGGAAGGCATTTAGGAATCAGAATACAGATGCTTTAGCATCAAAGGAGCGTTGGAAGGAAATTAGCGGCTCTAGTGTTTGTCTGGCTCTTCAGCTTGCTACCCCATGATTGAACTACCAGCTCCTCCCCAGCCTCCCCTCTACTTGGCAAAATAAAACACTTTTTAGATTGAAGGTATTGATTTGTTATAACATGGTGTCTTTCTTTCCCTTATTTAGTTTCTACTCATAATAATAATCTTAACTACACAATCCAACTCAACTTCAGGGGAATGAGGAAATTACAAACCCAAAGAAGAGCAGCAGGACTCAAGGACTATAAGATATTCATAGCAGAAGGATGGGTGCCACAGTTGGATGGGTGCCCTCGGAGCTGCGGATGGGAGGGTCTGGTGTTTAAGGTGTATGTCAGTCAGAACTGTCACAGCTGTCCCATAGTTGGCAGTGGTGAGCTTCTTGCTGAACTTGCTCTTCTTGGACCCAAGGTGCTCATGGCTTCAACAATGCTCGTGTCTTCTTTAGCATTCCCAAGGACCATGTGTTTGCCATGAAAACACTGAGTCTCTGCAGTGCAGATGAAAACTGGAAATTCTTTGTCTTGGTTCATCATTTGCCATGGACAAAATACCAGGACCTGAACGTTCAGGATGACATTCCCATCCTTAAATTTCACCCCATGGATGGATGGACTTCATATGAGTGACTATGGCACATAATGTCACCACCCAGACATGAATCCTGGAATAATTCAGTGAAAGGAGAAACACTCGTAACCAAATACTTCCTTTCAAATGTTCAGAGCAGCAAAGTTTTCTTCTACCTTGGGAACTTTGCAAATAGCTAGAGGAAGACTCAGCTGAAGGGTGGCTGTCTATACCAAGATTGAAGACCACTGTGGACTTGACCATAGATCTAGTGGCCACAGGGCACAGGGCAATCTGCAAATGATCTTTTTAAAAAAGTTAACAGAGAGGCACCGTTCACCAAAGGATGGAAACTGATGCAAACTCACAGCCAAATACTAGAAGGAGTTCAGTGAATCCTAGAGAACAGGAGGAGAAAGGATTATAGGAGCCAGAGGGGTCAAGGACACCACAAGAAGACTCATAGAATCAACTAACCTGTATCCGATTAGTTCTTAGTTTCCTTGGCTATCCCACGTGCATTCAGTCCTCAAGTCCTTGCCCATCAAGTTTCTTGCTCACAAGATACAGGTTTTAAAAGGAGCTGCACCATTAGAGCACTCACATGATGCAGAGTGCTGGGTGGCTTCCGTTTTAAATCCCCGTGGCCAATCAGCAACGTGCAGGCCTTTGAAAGATTCCCAGTGCCTTGTTTGAATTCGAGGGGGAGCAGAGCAAGTTTAGGAGCATGAAGACATCAGACAATGCTGAAAAGCTGGCTCGAGCACCAGCAGACCTCCTGAAAGCCAGGGTCCAGGGAGATGCAGGTCCCAGTGCCCCAATGGCCGCCCCACTGTTGAAAAAGATTCCAGAGGTCTTAGTGGACAAAGGCAGCAGGCGCCTTTATGTAAGGGGACGCTTTCTGAGTAAAGCAGGCTTTGTCAAATGCTTTGAGATCTCAGACCCAGACACAAAGGAGGTGTTCGCAGCCAAGATGGTGCCTAAGTCTTTGCTCACACCCTCCCAGAAGGAGAAGCTGTCCAAAGAGATTTCCATTCACCGCAGCCTCTCACATCAACACGTCGTAGGCTTCCACAGCGTTTTCGAAGACAGTGAATTTGTGTTTGTGATTTTGGAGCTTTGTCGGGAGAGGGTGAGTGTTTCTGTTGTGGGACTGGGGCACTGATGCCTTGGAGTAGCCTAGAGGAGTGCTTGTGTATGAAGCAATTATGGAAAGGCTTCTAGTGAGGGTGCTGAGTGCGGTTGAGAAAAGACTCTGGGTAAGGGCACGCATTAACAGGAGAGGGTCCTATGAATGATAATGACCAGTGTATGGGCAGAATAATCAGGAGTCTGCCAAGACCTCCCTTTAATCCCGAGAGCTTAGTCCTGGTCCCATCCAGCGGGCCACCCTTTTCGGTGGGCTTCAGTAACTTCTTCCTTCTTCCTCAGTCCCTCCTGGCGCTGCACAAGAGGAGGAAAGCCCTGACCCAGCTGGAGGCACGCTACTACCTAAGGCAGATAATTCTAGGCTGTCAGTACCTGCACCACAATCAAGTCATTCACAGGAACCTTAGGTTGAGCAACGTCTTCCTGAACGAGGATCTGGAGGTGAAAATAGGTAAGGTGCTGGACCTGCAGGTGGCCGGTGCCACTACAAGAGGAGGCAAGAAGAGGAAATCTGGGAGAATGGGAGCCAGAGAAATGGAGGGCCGGTGGGACATGGAGGTGCTGCCCTCCAGAATGCCCTCTAGTCTAGAAATGGAAGGTGAGGGGCCCACACGCCAGTGTCTTGCCTTTAGATGCATTTGCTCTTTTTGTTTTTGTATTTGCTGTTGTTGTTTTGTGTACCTCAATACAGTAGTTCTGAAAATAGTTTACTTGGGGGTGCCTCCCCCAATTACTACCCTATCTCATAGCACTGAGCCAGGTGCTCCTCAGTCAGTTTCCTTTTTAAACTGGAGGTCTAGACGTATGCCATGCAGCAAGGCTGGCAGCATTCCCTTAGCTGTCTTTTTACTGAGCTGAAAAGTTCTGTTCCCTTGAGACTCTGATTCGCCTCAGTCCCTATTCCCACGTCACCTTTCTTACCTTGTCCATCAGCAGTCACGAAGAGTATTTACTTGGTTCCCTAGTGCATCCCATTCTGTTGTCATGTGTTTTAAATTTCATTTATTTATGTGAGGGGTGGGGATAGAAGGTAACTTTCAGGAGTCAGTTGTCTCCTTGCACTGTGTGGGTCCCAGGGTCAACTCAAGCCATCTGTCTTAGAAGCATGCACCTTTACCTACAGAGCCATCTTACCACCCTAGCCCTGCTATCTAAAAGAGCAGTGTAAAGGGCAGTGGGAGGCCTGCCAGAGCCAGCAAAGTAGGAAGGTTCCCGGAACAGAGACTTTGGAGTCTGATTCTCAATGGTCAGACCTGAGGCAGCTGTCTGCAACCACAGGTGACCCAGACCTAGCAGCTGAGCGCCCTCTCTTCTTTCCTCTGTCCCAGGGGGTTTCAGGCTGGCAACCAAAGTGGAATATGAAGAGGAACAAATGAAGACCTTTTGTAGCCCCCAGAACTTCATAGCTCCCGAAGCGGTGAGACTGGGAAGTTTTGAGGAGGATGTATGGTCCATCGGGTGCATCATGTAAGTTGGGAATGGACTCAGGAGCTATGGGTCTCAATGGGGCTTTCTGAGGCACTTCACCCAGTTGACCTTACCCTCTGGATCCTTCTTCCTTATAGAAAGGCTATTTCAGGGAGCAGGTTGCCCACATGAAGCCCTATTTCCTTATCAATCTGGTGTAGGATGTAGGATTTCCTGTAGCTTGGACTTATGGTCCAGAGAAGGGATGAGAAAGTCTCTACAATTCTTCCTCCAGCTCTTTGCTGTTTACTAAAAGTGTGCACAGACCCAAACCATCAACACCTGAGGGCTTGTTAGGACTATGGAATCTCAGTTCTGAACCTGGGTTTAATTGTGTCCCTGGCTGACTTTCAAGAAAGCTCTGGAAGCACTGATGAGCACTGATGGGAGAATCAGATCATCAGAAAGGCTGATGGTAGGCAGAAGTCCCATCATGGTGGCCTGTGGTGGATAGCAGTGGCCTCTGGGGTCCTCTATTACTGCAGCCCAGAGCTGGGGAATTCCTGGCCCCTTAGTATCCAGGTGTTATCAGCTACATTCTTCTGAGGGCTTGTCCTAGCCAAGGTTACTGTGGCACTAGGCAGACTTGGAGACCATCCCCATCTCTTCCTAGTCAGTGAATCCAGCACAGCCCCCTTCCTCTAGACAATGACTTATGCATTTGGACTTTCCAGGGAGTTTGAGCAAAATTCTTCCTTGTACCTCCAGGTACACCTTGCTAGTGGGCAAGCCACCTTTTGAGACCTCATTCGAAAAAGAAACCTACCTCCGGATGAAACCAAATGAATACAGTGTTCCCAAGGTGACAGCAACACAATTTTATTTTATGTTTCACTGAAAAGCTATTCACTGTGCCCAGCTATATCCTGAGGACAGAGCCTTGACTCTAGTATAGCCACAGAGAATGTATGTCTGAAGCCTGGCCTTGAACTCGCTACATGTTGAGTTTGAATGTCAGATTCTCCTGCCTCTCCCTCCCAAGTGTTGAGATTATAGGCATGCAGCACTAGGCTGGCTTTATGGGGTATACTGGGAGCTGAACTGGCTTTTGTGCTTATAGGCAAGCACTCTGCCAACTGAGTCCCATGCCCAGCTGCCTGAATGGATGTAAAGTGCAGGGAGACAATGGGGGAGAAGAGGCAGACGTACTTAAGCTTGGGACATGGACCATCTCCACCCAGCTGAGCTGTGTTTAGCAGATGATAGCTTGACTCTTGTGAACCAGGCTTCCCATCTACAAAGTGGAAGTTTCCCCAAGGGCTTCCAGTGACAAAATGACATCTTTTTTCACAACCAATGGCAGAAATCTGTTTGAAGGGATAACCCATTTCTGGGGACTAGGTCTACCTGGGACATATGGCCACTTTCAAATTGGTGTCCTTGACTTGTATGTAGAGTTGCTATGTCACAGAGAATTGGCTCACTGCAGACAGCATGGACTGGCTTGACCCAGCTGGACTGCTGTGGTATAAGTCCTGGCTTTATCACCTAGGCTGTGTGTATTCTCAGACAGGGCACTTTCTCAGTTCTGAGCCTGCTTCTTCACCTAAAGTGAGGCATAGTAGTGGAGTGAGTCTTCACTTTTGTGAGGCTGAGGCAGGGGAATCTCAAGTTCCAGGTTAGCCTGAGCTACACAGTGAAATCCTGTCTCAAACTATATAGGGGGAGGGAGTCTTATAGGAGTTTTTGTGAGGCCCAAATGAATTAATATACAAGACTGCATTCCTGATACATAAGAAGCCTAGAGTTAATGCTCTGACTGACAGGCCTGTTGTAGGTTTTATCCCATATACCAGGTGTCTCACATGGTGGGGTCCCAGGTATGATACCGCTCCCCCATTCTACAGATATGCCTTGGTGGGCCCAGAAAACCCAGGCTATTTGTCAGAGCTGGAATCATGGGGGCGGAACTGGGATTTAAACACAGGTGTGGGGACCTGGAGGCCCCTCTGGTGGTAAATAACTAAATGTGTTTTGCAAGGGCAAGCTGGGGAAATCATCCCAAGTTAATATTGAGTGCCAAGTGGCAGGAAATGATCCTTCTCACCAGCAGGGTGACGTTGGTCCTTGCTAAAGCTGGGGTGGAGGACCTGGTGGAGCTTACGGCCACTGAGCTATGGTATATTTGAGATAGGAGCAGCCACATGTCAGGTGGGGTCCCTGTCTCATCTCACTTAGGCTCTGCTTCTCCCCTCCAGCACATCAATCCCGTTGCTGCTTCCCTCATCCAGAAGATGCTCCAGGCAAAACCTGCTGCCCGCCCCACCATTGAGGAGTTGCTCAAAGATGAGTTCTTCACTTCTGGCTATATCCCTGCCCGTCTGCCCATCACCTGCCTCACCATCCCACCAAGGTTGTCAGTGGCTCCCAGCGGCCTGGACCCCAGCAGCAGGAAGCCTCTCATGGTCCTCGAGAAAGGTGAAGCTTGGTCTTGGTAGGGTAGACTGCAGAGAGCCCATATTTCCAGGGTGCATTTCAGGGTGCATGCACCTTACTCTGCCCCCAGAGGTGGGTCCTATCCTTGAGGTCTGGTCCCTGGGTTCTTCTGACCCTTGGGCTTGGCAGGAAGAACAGACTGAATCAACCCATTTGATCTGATAAGGAAAAAATGGACTGCACACCAAGCCCAGGAAATTCTTTTTGATTTTGTTTAAAAGTCTCTATCATCTCTTTTGCATGTTTTGTTGAATGCTGGAACTTGTCAGGTATAGACATGGAGTATAACACAGCACCCATCCTCAGTTCTCATTCTCAGCCATGGTTCACTCTGCACCTTTCACCCCTTTGAGTGCTTGCGTTTTGTCTGTCAGGAGCAGGTCTCTCACTGTCACTAGGCTGCTCTGGAGTCAGTCCTCCTGCCTAGGGCTCTGGATTACAAGTTTGTCAGCACATCTCACTTTTGAAATGTCACTACAGCCAACTTCAGCAGTCTGCCATTTTACACTTAAACTAAAGTACATCTGTGAGTTCAAGGCCCGCCTGGTCTACAGAGCGAGTACCAGGACAGCCAGAGCTGTTAGAGAAACTCTGTCTGAAAAAGAAAACGAAGGATTAAATAGGTAGAAGAATGAACAGGAAGCATCTGACTCTTTTCCCAGTCTGTTTTTATTTCTTTTGATGTTTTCATCATCAATCCTCTGTGTTTCTCTTAACTGATTGAGAACAAACTTTGTTTTTTTTTAAATTTATTTATTTATTATGAGGACACCAGATCTCATTACAGGTGGCTATGAGCCACCATGTGGTTGCTGGGAATTGAACTCAGAACCTCTGGAAGAGCAGTCAGTGCTCTTAACCGCTGAGCCATCTCTGCTGCCCCAAGAGCAAACTTTCTTCTGTTAACGCTTCTGTGTATACTTCTTGAAAACAGACATGACGGACATCAGCACAACCTTCAGGACTGTGAGCATTAATCCAACCCTGTATTGTCTTCACGATTTCTTTTTCTTTTCTGTTTTCTTCCTTCCTTCCTTCCTTCCTTCCTTCCTTCCTTCCTTCCTTCCTTCCTTCCTTTCTTTCTTTCTTTTTTCCTTCCTTCCTTCCTTCCTTCTTTTTTGAGACAAGATCTCACTATGTAGCTCAAGCTGGCCTCCAGCTCACAGAGATCCACCTGTTTCTGCCTTCTAAGTGCTAGGATCAAAGGCGTGAGCCACCTCACCTGGTAGCATTCTTTTTTTTGACTCCCTCCCTCTCTCCCTCCCTCCTTCCATTTATTTATTTATTTATTTACTTACTTACTTATTGAAACAGACTATGAAGCCAAGACTGGCCTCAGGTTTGAAATCCCTGGCCTCACTACCCCCTCTCCCCCCAGATGCTGGGCTTATAGGAGTGGGCCACTGTATTTAGAATTACTATTTTTTTTCTTGCAGCTTTATTTGACCTTAATATATTTCATTAAGGGTTGTAGACTTTGAGAAGTAACTTGAAGGACATTGTTTCTCTGTTTGGCTATACCACCAATTTAATATAAAGTTCTCAGTTTGTCTGTTCAATTAGATTTACATTTTTAGGCAAATGACTTGCGATGATTTAGTTTGGGATTTGGTGCTTTGAGACAGAGTCTCATGTTTTCAGACTAGCCTTAAACTGCCAAATGCTGGGGTTACCAATGTGTGCCTCACCCCTGACTCAATGACTTGGATTTTTTGGAATAATCTTAGGGCTATACAAAGTGTTATAAACAAAATAGAGCTGACTTCCTATGTGCCCTTCCCCCAGCTTCCTCCGCTATCAGCATCTCTCTACCACAGAATAATTACCAAAACTAAAACGTTAACCACAAGATAATCTTGTCAACAAACTCCAGTCTTCATGTCAATCAAACAGATTCCCCATTAACATCACCTTGTTCTGTACCAGGGTGTAAGTCAATACCACACAAGGCATTTAGAGACCTCAGCTTCTTAGTTTCCTCTAGCCTGTGACAGTCTCTGGGTTTTTCCTTGTGTCTTGTGACCTTGACACTTTCAGAGGGTGCTGATGAGTGTCTTTCCTGTTGGGTTTGTTGCTTCCTCATGATTTAGGGAAGATTCTACATTCTGAGCAGGAATGCTGCAGAGGGGGATGTGCTCTTTTTAGTGTGTTGGGGAGACAAGGCTGTCTCTGCTACAGATGCTGTTTTTTCGGTCATTGATAAGTATCTTGCAGGAAGTTGTTTGAAAAACTGCTGCCCATCAATTTTGGCACCCACATGTGGGTCTTGGTGTAGTAATTATTGCTGTAATTTTTATTTTTCCCTTTAAATTTTTGAGACAGTGTCTCATGTGGCCCAGTCTGCTTAGAATTCCCAGTAGCCAAGGATGACCTTGAGCTTCTGTTCCTTCTGCCTCTGTCTCCTGAGTGCTAGGAGACACCACCACAGCCAGTTTATAAGGAGCTGAGGATGTTAATTCAGGGCTTCACACTAGACAAGCACTCTGTTAATTGAGCTATTGCTGAGCCCCCTTTTCTGTTCCCTTTCCTGTAGTGCTGGACTTGTGGATCCTATCTTATGGGGAGGTATTAAAATACTGCTCCTTTAGGATTCTTTTTTTCTTAGTAAAGTAGCAATAAATGAAAATGTTTTATAGACATTTTCCAGATTATCCAAAGGTAGGGAATTGTATCATGTGTTATATGATCCTGGAGTAGTCGTCCTCCATTTTCAATAGTTTTAGTTGGACAAGTTTGATTTTACATATTCTGCAAACAGTCTCATTTTGTTTTTCCTATGAATGGGTGTTTTACATGCATATATGAATGTGTAGCACATGAATGCCTGGTGACCACAGAGGCCAGAAGATGGTCTTGGATCCCCTGGAACTGGAGTTACAGGTGGTTGTGAGCCTCCATGAGAATGCTGGGAACCAATGCCAGGTTCTTGACAAGAATAGCCAGTGCTCTTAGTGGCTGAGCCATCTCTCCAGCCCTTTTCTGGCTAGTTTTAAAATCAGAGCTTGGATATTTTATTTCACACTTAAGTTCTTAATACAGCATGGTGGGATTGTTGTTGTTTTTAATTGAAAATTTAGGGAATGTCCTGTTTCACGGGAGAACTGACACATGCTGGTTTGGGGAAGTGAATTGTTCAAGAATAAAGACAGCAACAGTGACCAGCACAGACCCGGTCACCACAGGCCAACTAATGCTTCAGTGTGGATTTCATTAGACTCAGTTATCTGTAAGCACACAGAGCAAAAGGCTTACACTGCGCTTCACCCATCCTTCCACCTTCCTGGATGCACAAGGTACCCTTCGTTCTTTGCTTGAATTGGTGCCTCCAGGCTCCCTCCCTGAGTGACAGCAACAGCAGGTGTCCTGGAAGGGCAGGCTGTTGGAGCAGAGGCCTCTCAGTGAGCACCATATACCTGACACACCAACCTGGTCCTGACTCAGTTGCAACAGCAGTGAGAGCTAATGGGACTGTGGGAAGATTGCTGGCTGTGGCAGGCAGGCCTGTGCTTCCTCCAGTGGTTTTTTTTGCCTGGCTAATGACCATGTCACCTTCTTAGGTGTAGAGAGACCCTTGCCTGACCGTCCCTGGGAAAAGGAGGAGCCAGTGGTTTGGGGGACAAGTGAGGCCATCGAGTGCCACCTCAGTGACATGCTGCAGCAGCTGACCAGGGTCAATGCCTCCAAGCCCTCAGAGCGAAGGCAGGTGCGGCAAGGTGAGTCCTGCAGGGGGCTTCCCATCTGGAGAAGGCAGGGTATCTCAGTCAGCAAGCAGAGCCCCCATTTCCTGGAGATCAAAATCCAGATGAGTTAGCCTGACACCCAAGGCCCTCCTGGTGTGCCTTCTGCCTGTTTCTGCCCCGTCTCACTCTGTAGGTGACTGATAGGTCACCTCTGCACAGCTGTGTCTGTTGTTTCCTTTCTGCCCATGGAATTAATCCCTTGGTCCTCAAGAGACTCAGGTCAGCTCCAGCCTCAGGGCTTTTGTGCCCACTGTCACCACCCTGACCCCCACTGCCAGCACTTCCTAACCTGATGTAATTCTCCTTAACATTTCTTTCCAACACATTCATGTATCTGCAGTTGGGACTCGTGTGCACTGAGGTGGTTCTAGCATTGCAGGAATTGTTGGGTCTGCTCAGTTTCTTCAGTACTTTAATCTGGGGCTCTAGGCTTTCCACCAGCCCTGATGTTAAGGACTTTGGTTACTCTTCGTCCCTCTGGTTGGTATGTGGGTCCTTCTAGAAGCCTAGGGTTTTCTTTTCCTATCCACACCTACCACAGTTCCTGAGACACAGTAAAGGGGCCCACTTAACGAATTGGGACTTGACATCCTGGGCTGCAATTTGGGTGTCTGGGTTTGTGCCATCAGAGCCCTCCACAGGCTTCATGTGGTGACCCTCCAGCTCTGAGGAGGATTATCTGAGAAGACAGAAGAAGGGACTGGCCTAAGCAGTGCTCTGTTTCTATCCCAGAGGAGGCTGAGGATCCTGCATGCATCCCCATCTTCTGGGTCAGCCAGTGGGTAGACCAATCAATGAAGTATGGACTTGGTAGGTGTCTCCAGAATGTACGATGGGCAGGGGATGGTGTTGCCATAGTAGCCTTTGAGTGAACAAGTGAGTGATGTCCGTAATTGTGTGGCTGTGTTACCAAGAATTGTTAGGGCCTAATGCATGCAAGCACTCTACTACTGAGCTATTCCCAGCCTTTGTCGACCTCCTCCTGCCTTTCTAAGATAGCCCTCCCCCTGCAATTAGGGTATCGGCTCTGTGACAACAGTACAGGGGCACTCTTTAATGACTCAACATGCCTCGTCCTCTACAATGATGGCGACAGCCTCCAGTATATAGACCATGATGGAATGGAGTCTTACCCCACCATGAGCTCCCACCCTGACTCCTTGATGAAGAAGGTGGGAACTGGCTGCTGTAAGATGGTGTGGCAGGGTATGGGGTCTGCCTCAGGGTCAGGCTCTCATTCTGGAATCCCTGCCTCAACTTTCCAACCAGGTCACTCTCCTCCAGCATTTCCAAAGTTACATGAATGAACACCTGCAGAAGGCAGGGGCCAACATGAAGGCAGGGGCCAACACCACACCCCGGGAAGGTGATGAGCTGGCCCGGCTGCCCTACCTGAAAAAATGGCTCCGCACAAGCCGCGCCATCATCTTGCACCTCAGCAATGGCACTATACAGATTAATTTCTTCCAGGTGTGCAGGGGCCTGTACTTGAGGTGGCTGGGTGGGTGGAAGTGCTGTCCCTTTCACCAGGTGGGGGGCTTTCCTCCCCTTTGCCTCAACCTCAGGCACCGGCTGAGCTTTTCACTCACTCCCTTCTTCCCTCCAAGGACCACACCAAACTTATTCTGTGCCCCATGATGGCAGCTGTGACCTGCATCAGCAAGAACCAGGACTTCCACACATACTGCCTGAGCCTTCTGGAGGAATATGGCTGCTGCGAGGAACTGGGTAGACAGCTGTGCTATGCCCACACCATGGTAGACAGGCTGCTGAGCTCAAAGTCTACCAGCAGCAGACTCGAGGACAACCCCTAAGCCTCTGTCCTTTAGGCTGGTGCCCCTTCACTCTGCCTGGGGCTGCATTGCTGGACTTCTGGGACTGCTGCTCAGTGCCCATGTCCCTGGGGCTGGGTGGGGAAGGGGTTGCTGTGTAAGTTATTTTTGTATATGTTTGGATCTGAATTTATAACCTCTTCCCCTGCCCTCAGCCTACTGTATAACTTGTATAGATATAACTTGTATAGATATATTTCTATTGAATTTGAGACTGTTCTTTTCTTCGTTTTATATTTATTCAATATATGTGCATATCTTTTCTTATCCTGTGTTTTTGTGAGTACATGGAACCCAGAGTATTCCTCTGTTCCAAGATCCTCAGGCTGCTAAACTGCTGTCCAATATTTTGATGCTCCCTAGACAAGGTTGATCCACAGGCTTAACTCCTTGGTCCACCTTTGGGGCACCTGGTTGTCTCAGCTCTTTAACATCTGGCAGGACCTCTCAGAATCCAAAGCTGGTGACTAGTAGGGCAGGAAGAAACTCTCAGGAGCACAGGTTCTCAGGGCATGGTGAGTGTGTAGCAGCAGCCTCTGGAATGGGTGTGTGAAGTAATGGATGTAGCCAGCAGGGACTTGGCCCAGAGCCTGGTGTACTTCAGTTGGGAGCTCCCTGTAGTGGTGCTTCTGGGGATGGACAGGACAAGGACACTGACTCAGTTATGGCAGGCCATCCCTGATCCATGTCCCACCCAGGTTCTCAAACACAATTTATTCATGGCATGGAGCAGGTCTTGCACTGATATCCCCTTTTAGGACTGGAACCTTTTCAGAGATGTGGGCAGAAAAATGGGCTGTGGGGATAACCCACTGGGTTCCTTCCTCTCAGGAAGAGGCCCCTCCAAGCCTACTCATCTTTTCCCAGGGGATAATCACCTCCCTCTTCCCCATGGCACTCTCCATCAGGGGCTGATCTGCAGCTGAGAGGACATTAGACAATGTCTGGAGGCATTTTGGCTGGCCTGCCTTGGGAAGAAAGTACCTCTGTCAAACTTTGAGGCCAGGGATGCTGCTAAGTATGCCACAGTGTAACATGGCACAGGATACAGGGCACCAACCACCCTTTCCCTGACAGTTTTCTGTTCTGAATCAGTACCGCCCAGGTTGAGAAACTACGACTTAGAAAAGGATTTTATTGACATGGGGTCTTACTCCCTAGTGTAGGTCGGCCTTGAATTCTCCACTTCCCACTTCCTGAGGGTCAGGGTTACAAGCATCATGTCGGGTTTAGAAAATGACTTTTTAACCTTCACTATGCTTCACATGATTGTGACTGAATAGGTAGCCTGTAATTGTGGCACTCAGGAAGGTGAGGCAGGAGGATCCTGAGTTCAAGCTACACAGAAAAAAAGGTGCTGGTTCTCATCTGTTCTGACCTAATGAGCTAGGTAGGACACAGTGTCAGTGTTTATCTAAGGTTAAGAATGTGGGGAAGTGAAGTAACGTCACGGCAGTACAAAGGACAAAGCAGAACTTTCTGATCCTCCTGCCTCTGCTCCTCATGCTCTAAAGTACAGACATGCACCACCATGGGAGGTTCAGTGCAGTGCTGGGAATAAACCAAGGGCATCATTTATACTAGGCAAGAACCCTACCAACAGGATTACTTTCCCAGTCAGGTTGTGGCACACCCCTTTAATACCAGTACTTAGGAAGCAGAGGCAGGTGTATTTCTGTGGGTTTGAGGCCAGCCTGGTCTATAGAGTGAGTTCCATGACAGCCAAGACTACAGAGAAACCCTTTCTCAAAAAAACAAAAAAAGTCTCAGGAAATGATTATGAAATACAAAGAAAACTTCTTCAGAACTAAGCTTCTACACTGAAGTCACTCAACTCCAGCAAGTTTATGTATAATTTCACTAGATTTTTATAAAACATGAGAGAAAATTGTCAGATAGTCATACATACAAGCACTTATGGATTGGAAATACTCAGTTTGAGACCCACAGGCTTCAAATCCCTGAAAGTCACCCAATCATCAAACACTCTAAAATTGTTCTGTAGGCTGTGCTAACAATCTAAATACAGGTTAATGCATGTTTTGGAGGGAGGCTATTGCCAGGTGGTAGTGACACATGTCCTTAATCCTGGCACTTGGAAGATGGGGATGGTTACACCAGCTTTGTGTTAAGGGTACAATCATGGAAACCATGTGCTTAGCTTTAGAAAATTGCCCCAGGATTCCCTAGCAGATTGAGAATGCAGCCAACAGGGTATTGGCAGCCTCCAGCCTCAGGTTTCCTGGCCACAGGAAAGTCACAAGGTTGGAGGCTGACTTAGCCATCTCCTCCGGGAAACAGGAACCCCTCTGATCTGCCCTTGATGGGATACTGTTGCTGTGTTAGGCACCAGGGTGGGATGGAGCTGCCATCAGCTGGCAGGTGCCAAGGATTCTGCACATCTTGTGGCAGACACGTGTCCATATACAGTCTATGCAGAGTGGGCAGAATGCAGTGGTGACACCCTGACCCTTGCTCCCTCATGCACCCCTGGCTTCAGGAGCATTCTCAGACCCACCTGGGCATCCAGGATGGCATTCTGCTCCTGGTGTTTCTGCTAGAGCAGCAGCTGGTGCTGCATCTCCAGCACCTGTCCTGTAGCCTCTCCTCACAGCACATGGCTGCCAAGTCCTTCTCATCCTTCTCCAGCAGAATCATGTTCTCTTCCATCTGTGGGTGCAAGGCCAACTCAGGTGGGGTGGGGAAGATGGCAGAAGACACACTGGTGCTCATGAGGTCCAGCTAAGCTACCTACACAGACAGCAGGGTCAGCAGCATCTGTGACTCCATCATGTCCATGGTCTGCTGCAGATCCTGCAGGGCCCAGCTGTTCAGTTCTCAGTAAGCCAAGTTCACCTGGTTCTTCCGGGTATGGTAGAACCCCCAACCTCTGTGTACTTTATAGGTTCAAATGGAAATAGTGTCAGAGGGGTTGGGGGTGCAGCCAGGTCTATACTTGCCTGAAATTGTATGGGTATCCCCTACCCCACTCAGTATATGAACACACTCACCTGAGCAGGTCTCATGGGGAGCACAGTCCTGGCCTCTGACTTGAAGCCTTAGGCGCTGGGAGTCAGAACTACCCACTGCCCAATATCTCTGTACTTACCTGTCTCTTCTTGTGAAGGGGTCTCTTTCTCTGAGAGGTGGTAAAGGACTTGGAGCTGGCTTTCTTTGACATTGTCCTGTCTAGCTGGGGAGCCTCCCTGAATATGCTTTTGTCTAAAATAGACCATTTCATTTATTTAAAAAAGTCTCTCACTTGGATTTTGGAGATGTAGTCCATGTTGGCCTAAGACTTAATAATCCTCTTGCCCCAGCTTGGGGCTTCAGGCTTGTCCTACCATAAGTGACCAAGAACATAACAGGTGCCTCTTGACTCACGACTCAGACTGTCACAAGCGGAAGATGTCACCCTCAACCCCAGCACCCAGGCCCTCATGCCCTTTATGACAGAAGCACTGCCTGGGACCTGTACCTGCTGCTGTCACTCTGCCTGGGACCTGCACCTGCTGATGCCACCTCATCTGAGACCCACACCTGTTACCACCACCCAGCCTGTGACCTGTACTTGGTACAGTCACCCAGCCTGGGACCTGCCACCCCACCAGGCAGGAGGGAACTGACCCACACTGCCAGTTGAGGACACACTGGGACCCACAGTCCTAGGCCTGGTGTGCATGAAAGGCACAGATTCTTCTCACAGCAGGGAGTCAAACTGGCAACAAGGGCTTTCTAAGGCTGTGGACCATCCTTACAAGCTCAGCTGCTGAGGGGCTAAAAGAAACCACTTACCATTGATGGCTGAAAGGTCTAGGTCAGGTGGAGCTGTGCCGTGCCCATCCAGCATGGTGGACTGCAGGTTTCCTCTTCCCATCATCACTCGGCTCTCTTCTGCCCAAAGAATGCCACTGTCAGTGCCATTGGGCCTGCACCTCTTGGTAGAGTACTGCTTGGGGCCCCCGTGTGTGGGTGCTGGACTCTTGTGCCTGTGAGCCTCGTGGCTGAGGTGAGGGGCAGCTCCTCAATTCTCTTGTCCTTGTGCACAGACTTACAGAAGCATGAGCTCAATAAGCCTCTTTAAGTGTCTTGTTTTTAGGAAGTTATTTACTGTGGTGAGTGAGACTGTTGTGGGCTGAGGTCCTTCTAGGCTGGTCCTAGGGACTGAACTCAGGGCACCAGGCATGCAGCCAGTGCCTTTACTGGCTGAGCCATCTCACGGGGTGGGAGTTGGGTAGGTGGAGGAAACCTTTTTATTTCTTTAAGATCTATTTTTTTTTTGCCAGGTGGTGGCACACACCTTTAATCCTAGCTCTTGGGAGCCAGAGGCAGGCAGATCTCTATGAGTTCAAGGCCATTCTGGTCTATGGAGCTAGTTTCAGAATAGCCAGGTGTTGTGAAAAACAAGCAAGCAAGCAAACAAACAGAGACTTACCCTTCCGTTTTTTCTAAGATTTTATTTATTAGATATACAGAGTTCTGCCTGCATGTGTCACTACAGGCCAAAAAGGGCACCAGATCTCATTATAGATGGTTGTGAGCTGCCATGTGGGTTCTACAAGTTGAACTCAGGTCCTCTGGAAGAGCAGCCAGTGCTCTTAATCTCTGAGCCATCTCTCCAGCCTTCTAAGATCTGCTGAGCCTTCTCTCTAGCCTCAACAAATTCTTTCTCAGAAGAGCAAATTACTGCCAAGCATAATTTAGTGGCCCACACCTTTACTTTTAGAGGACTCAGGAGGCAAAGGCAGTTGGATCTCTATGGGTTACAGGACAGCCAGGGCCACACAGTGAGACCTTGTCTCAAAAACAAACAACAAACCCTGTCAACTCCCCAGGCACAGGCATTCTAAACAGACTAAAGGGACCATGGCTGCCATTAGGCTAAGTGTTTCTTCTTTGTGGTGCTGAAGATGGAGCCCTTCTGGGCAAGTCTTGGGATGATCATAACCCGTAAACCACAATAAGTAATTCCTAGAGATAAACATAAATCTGTTCAAAGTGGTGACCTATAAAGAGGTAGGGAGGGGCTCTATTTTACTGCTTTTACAACCATGCTATGCAAGGAAACAGTTAAGAAACTTCACAGTACCACAGGAGCTACTGACTTCTGGAGCTATGAAGTTAGTAGTTCCTGTGCTCAAGTCCCAACCCAGCACTCAGGAATTCAGAGCTGCCCTCAGACGCAAGGCAACTTCTGGGCCAGTCTGGGCTACATGAGACCCTGTATCAAAAAACAAAACAAAACAAAAAAAACAATAAAACCCCAAAAACAAACAAACAAACAAACCCCCAAAACCCCCAAACAAAAAACAAAAACAAAACAAATAAACAAATCAAAAAACCAAAAAAAAAAAAAACAAAAAACACTGGGATTGGTTGGCTGGCTCAGCCCATAAGGGCCCTTCCTTGCCTGGTAAGCCTGATGATGGACTCAATCTGGGGAATGCAAAGGAAGCTAGAAGGAGAGAACCCACAGAGCTGTCCTCTGATGCCACATGTGCCAAGGTGCCAGTGATGACAAAATAAAATAAAATAAAAGCAGTTCCTCAGCTTTGGTACTGCTGACCTCTGGGCTAGTCAGGGCCTGTCCAGGGTTGCTGTGTGCACCAAGGACTCAACCAGCAGCTGCTGAGCAAATCTTGGGATGATCATAACCCATAAACCACCAATGATGAAAATCCACATAAAATGTCTGCACACATCCCTAACCAGTCATCGTCACTGTTAGATGAGCACTCTGTTTAATCCAGGCAGGTCCTGGCCCCTGACTGGCCCAGCTTCAATCACAGCCCTCACTCAGTGACATGAGAAAATCCTAGCCAGACTCGTGCGCTGCTCTCATCCCCACCTGGAGAATTTTTTGTTGCTTTTTTTTTTGAGGTAGGGTCTCATGTAGTCCAGACTGGATTAAATCTCCCCAGTGTGGCCAAGGATGACTTTGAGCTCCTGATCTTTCTATCTCCAACTCCTAAGTGCCCAGATGTCAGGTACCCAGTGGGCTCTAATTTCTGCAGAGCCCCTAAACCAACAGAATGCAGTAGCCAATCCTCACCAGGTCCCTGGTTCTGCAAGTAGTTCCTTGGACGTATGGCTGTGCCCTCAGACACACTGCCCCATGCTCCCATCACAAACACTTGAATCATATCCTTTCTGACAGAGACCCCTGGATGGTCAGTTTTCATTGTCCACCTGACACAATCTAGGATCACCTGGGAAGTGAGGGGTTGTCTGGATCAGGCTGGACTGTGGGCGTGTCTGTGAGAGGTTGTCTTGATTGCTCTGAGGGAAGCCTGGCAGCTCCTTCTCTGATGCCAGAATGCCAACCCCCAAGCCCCAGCCAGGCCCTGCCTTTGGTCCTTGGCAATATGCTGCTCCTTCCTTCAGGTGGCTTTCCAGCAGCCAGTACAGAAACCTGTTATGGGAACAGTCAGAGATCAAGCCAGTTGACCTTTGATGTATTTGCTTAGAGGTCAGAGAGAGATGCAGGAGTCTTGAAACTGTGTATACAGGACAAGAAGGATTTGTTTAATAGGGGACAGTCACATTCATCAGACATGGGAAACTAATGGCACATCTGCTGGACTACCTTCAACACCCAGCCATCTCGATGGGCCTGTGCTCCTGTGTGCTGTGGAGGTGCTGGCAACTGACTTCCTATGGCATTCTCAAGATATACTTGTTTTCTGTACATATTGCTTTGGACTTAAGAGGACACCAAATTTCTACACTGGCATAAGTCTTCAAAGCTTACAAACAGCAACAGCACAACAAGCAACAGTGGATGCCAGGCTGCCAGTTACCCCAGGTAAAGCAAGAAGGAGCACGGTGGGGGTAGTGTTGTGGTTCATGCCCTTCTCATTCACCACTGAATGAGACCCTCCCTAGGAAATAAACAGACAGCAGGGGGGTGTGTAGATGTAACAGTCTTATTATTAAATAAGAAACACAGAGCCAAATGCAGAGTTAAAAGCCTAAGAGGTCAGAGCAGTAGCCAAGAACTGAGACTAAAACCGTCTTCTTACCCCTCACTGCCGCTGCCATCCTTCCCCTGAGAAAGAGACCTACTTCCTGTGTGTCTGTCTTTTTATTGACTTTCTGTTCTGCCTTTTAATTGGTTGTAAACCCAACCACATGACCTTCTCGTTACTACCTGTCTATACAGAACTCCAGGTCTTCTATGGTTGGTATGGAGATTAAAGGCGTGTGTCTCCATGCTGGTGGTGTCCTTGAACACACAGAGATCTGCCTGTCATGTGATCGGGATTAAGGGCGTGTGCTACCACTGCCAGACTTCTGCTATGGCTTGCTATTAGCTCTGACCCCCAGGCAACTTTATTTATTAACATACAAATAAAATCACATTTCAGCACAAATAAAATATCACCATAAGGGTGGAAGAGGAAAACTAAAACCTACTCCTTGCAGAAACCACCCAAGCAACCATAGAGCTCCCTGAGGTCTGGGACTAAAGTCATGCCACCATGTTGGATTGTGTATTTCTTTAAAAAAAAAAGAAGGAAAAAGAAGATTTATTTTATGTGTACAAAGTGTTGCCTGCATGTGTGTCTACACACCATCACACTAACATTAGTTAGATCAGGGTTATATCAAATGCAGAAGACAAAAATAATTAAATCTCAATTATAATAGAGCTAATGGGGGGCTGAAGAGATGGCTCAGTGGCTAAAAGCACTGGCTGCTCTTGCAGAAGACCCAGGTTCAGTTCCTGATGGCTCATGGCAGCCTGTAACTCCAGTTCCAGGGGCATTGTTCTGGACTTCATAGGCACCAAGCATGCACATGGCGCACAGACACACATTAGGTAAAACACTTGGACATATAAATTAAGTAAATAAAAATATGAGGCTAACAGATCTATAATTCAGGAATTTCTGTCTCAGTGGCTTTGGTTATCACTTCTCTCTCAAGACCTGCCTTCCTGACAATTCAGCCCTAATGGCTTCTACCATATCACTTAGCTCCATAGGGCATGAACTGGTAGACACAGTAGGCCAAGGTTCCCAAAGCAATCTGCACCTCACTATTACACCCTCAGCATGGTTGTCCCTAAGTGTACAGAGTTGGAAGGGTACAGGTCCAAAGCCATAGTCAAATCTGTTACTGTCCTCAGTATACAACAAAGGGATTTTTGTTTTTGTTTTTCTGAGACAGGGTTTCTCTGTGTAACAGCCTGGCTGTCCTGGAACTCAATCTGTAGTCCAGGCTGGCTTTGAACTCAGAGATCTGCCTGCCTCTGCCTCCTGAGTGCTTGGGGCTGTAACTCCGTAATAAGTGTCTGCCCAATGCTGAGTTCCTGCGTTCCATTCCCAGTGCTGAAAAGAAAACAAAACCAAAACCCCAAAACTCTAGTGCTATGTACACAGGAGTGTGCCACCATGCCAGCCTTGTGTCTTCTAAGAGTGGCAGACATTGCATTTAGGGCTTGTTCTAATTTCCTACGATATGTGCTCTACTCTCAGTTTCTGTCAAGATCCTCATCCCAAGTAACCAAGGCTCTCAGTGGGTGTGGATACCAGCAAGCAGCCCAGACAACTTCTTGCCTGGCCAATGGTGCCCTTTATGCGGGCTCACATTGAGAGTTATGGCTAGAAGTTTCAGACTCCTGCTTTGCTCCTAGCTACATTCCTGGAACTCAATCTGTAGTCCAGGCTGGCTTTGAACTCAGAGATCTGCCTGCCTCTGCCTCCTGAGTGCTTGGGGCTGTAACTCCGTAATAAGTGTCTGCCCAATGCTGAGTACCTGCGTTCCATTCCCAGTGCTGAAAAGAAAACAAAACCAAAACCCCAAAACTCTAGTGCAATGTATGTAGCCTGGAATGTAGCCCTTCAGCAGTGTCTGGGCTTCTAGACACCCACAGTTCTCCTGGTGTTCCATGTTAGACTTTGGCTGGAGTCCAGTCAACCCATGATGCATTCCTGGGGCCACCTACACTGTTGTTATTTTCTTTATTATTTTCAGTGCTGGGAATGGAAGCCAGGGCCTTCTGCAAGTAGCCAAGTGCAGTAGCACTAAGCCAGGCCTGTAGATCCCTTCTGGGAGATTCTAGGCAAGGGCTCCACTGGTGAACCATACTGGCACCCAGCCACTCACTGTGAGGTTTTAGGCAGGGACTCCACCCATAAGCCACACTGCCTCCACTTGGGAGAGGGAGTTCTGTGGTTGATATATTTGTACCTTAATAAACTTATCTGGGGTCAGAGAATAGAACAGCCAACACATTAGACATAGAGGCCAGAAAATGATGGCACACACACCTTTAATCCTATCACTTGGGAGGCAGAGATCCATGTGGATCTCTGTGAGTTCAAGGCCACACTGGAAACAGCCAGGCATGGTGACACACACCTTTAATCCCAGCACTTGAGATATCATGTCTTGCTTGGGAAAGACACACGCCTTTAATCCCAGGAAGTGATGGCAGGAAACAGAAAGGTATATAAGGTGTGAGGACCAGGAACTAGTGCCTTTTCAGCTTTTAGGCCTTTAGCAGCAGTTCGGCTGAGATCCATTCCGGCGAGGACTCACAAGCTTCAGTCTGCAGATTCGTGGAAACAGGATCTGATCAGGAGTTGTCGAGGAAACAATTACTCTTTGTAAGAAATCACAGTAGAAAGAAAATTTACAATATCTACGTTTATTTCCTAGTGTGTTATTAAATGGAACTTTATGTGTCATCATAACACAGTAGAAGCAGCGACGGGTCGGATAACCGTTTGTGAGGATGACACGGCATGGTAAGAACTGTATTGCAGGGGCTGTCTACACCTACCATGAGAAGAAGAGGGACGCAGCGGCCTCAGGCTATGGGACCCAGAACATCCGACTGAGCCGGGACGCCGTGAAGGACTTTGACTGCTGCTGTCTCTCACTGCAGCCCTGCCATGATCCTGTGTTCACCCCAGATGGCTACCTGTACGAACGGGAGGCGATCCTGGAGTACATCCTACACCAGAAGAAAGAGATTGCCCGGCAGATGAAGGCCGATGAGAAGCAGCGAGCAGCCCGGAGGGAAGAGCAGAAACAGCTTCAGCAAGCTGCAGCCCAGGACCAAGTTCGAGGCTTCCTGGAGAAGGAGGCAGCCATCGTGAGCCGGCCCCTCAACCCCTTCATGCCCAAAGCTGCCACCTTACCCAACACAGATGGTGAGCAGCCAGGGCCCAGGGTGGGTCCCCCAGGCAAGGACAAGAACAAAGCGCTGCCCAGCTTCTGGATTCCCTCACTGACGCCTGAGGCAAAGGCCACCAAGCTGGAAAAACCATCTCGCACTGTGACCTGCCCGATGTCTGGGAAGCCTCTACGCATGTCGGACCTGATGCCAGTGCACTTCACGCAGCTGGACGACTCTGGAGACCGCGTGGGACTCATCACACACAGTGAGCGCTACGTGTGTGCTGTGACCCGAGACAGCCTGAGCAATGCCACACCATGTGCAGTGCTGTGGCCCTCTGGGGCTGTGGTCACCCTGGAGTGTGTAGAGAAACTGATCCAGAAGGACATGGTGGACCCGGTGAACGGGGATCCGCTGACAGAACGTGATATCATCGTGCTGCAGCGCGGCGGTACCCGCTTCGCAGGCTCAGGAGTGAAGCTACAGGCAGAGCTGTCTCGGCCAGTGATGCAAGCCTGAGCTGTGACCTAATAAACCTGCCTGTGAATGGAAAAAAAAGAAATACAATTTAATGCCAGGTGGTTGGAGAGCATGCCTCTAATCTCAACATTTGGGCGGACAGGCAGATCTCTGTGAGTTCAAGGCCAGCCTGGGCTACAGGGCGAGTTCCAGGAAAACTAGAGCTGTTGTTACACATAAGTTAAAGTTCATCAACACAGTAATGTCGTTAAGAACCAGGAATGGAAGTAGTCATAAGAAGATCCTGGCTTCTTCTGGACATTTGAGTTGTTCTTCTCCTCAGGAAGGGCATCTTATAAAACCTAAGGATTTCATAAGAATCTATTGGATGGATCTTAGGACTCTCCAAGATTTTCATTGCCAAAGGGCAAATACTGGAATTATCTGAAAACATAAGCTCCAGAGAACAGCAAGGACCCCATTGGTAAATAATTATCAGGAGTAGAAGTGGCCAAGATGAGAAGGTTTTAATCTTTCATTTTATCTATCTATCTATCTATCTATCTATCTATCTATCTATCTGTCTGTCTGTCTGTCTGTCTGTCTGTCTGTCTGTCTGTCTATCTCATCCTCTTTTTGTTTTAAGTCTAGCTACCCAGGCTGATTTCAAACTTGAGTATTTCTTTATGTGTGCTACAGTGCTTGGCACAGAATATTCTATAACCTGAAGTGTGTTTGAAACCTGTTAAATAAATCTCGTCAAAAGTGAGTACTGACACAATTCAATTCACTCTCTCTATATATAACTGAATTTACCATCACCCCCCCCCCCCCCGTGCACCCCATGCTTACCTTGCACTGGTTGATTGGGCATCTCACATCTAAAAACATCTGAAATACAAAAATGCTATGAAATCTTAAACTGTTGATCCCAAGCATTTTATATAAGGGACATTCAGCCTGCAATTAGCATGTAATTAACAATGAACAATGGCGGTCATTTGCTGTTAGAACTCTTAATGCTCTTCACAATCACAAAGAAGGAAGGTGGCCAACTGTAACAGTTCTCATCTCACCATCTGAAATGAAAGCTGGGAGGTTGAGTGAATGTCTGAGAACAAGGCTAGCAAAGCCCTGGCTCTGGAGACCCTGCCTTGCCTCCAGGCTCTGAGTTCTGTGCCATCAATCATGCTGTGCTGCCTTCATAAGACCCAGTGACCTTGACCTCACCTTGAGTTCAAAGCATTTTTGTATACTTGCTCTAGTTAGCTCCTGGGCCTTAATGGATTCTTTGGAAAGATGCTGGATTTTTGTTTGGCCTCAGTTTCTGAATGCACCCTGCAAGTCATCTGACAAAAACATGTTTGTTTTAGAGGCAAGTGTTAGTCCTGCATTATAATCTCTGTACCTAGAGTCTGGTGCTCTTTTTTGTGTTTAGACATAGGTAGCTAATAACAGAGCACAACTGAGTTAAATAAATTTAGAAGCATATTTGTTATTTTTTAATCTTAACACAAAGTTAACACAGATTTTGAGTTTATAAAATATAGAAATCAACATAATTTTTATTGGCACACAGCTCCAGTAAAGCTTAAAATTCTGTGAGATAGACATAACAATATTCTCCATCAATTTTAAATTAGATTTATTATTGCTATTATTATTTCTGTGCACTTGTGTGACATGCATGCCGCAGTACATGTATAGAGGTCAGAAATCAATGTAAGGGATTGGTACTCTGCCCCCCAAAAAATGTGGGTCCCAGGGACTGAATTCAGGTCATCACGCTTGGTGACTAGTGCCTAATTTACCAGCTGAACCAAACTGTCAGCTCCTCTATCAAGTCTGAAATTCAACAATAAGGCAGAAAAACTGGCTCTGGACACCCTGCCTTGCCTCCAGGCTCTGAGTTCTGTGCCATCAATCACGCTGTGCTGGAAGTGAAATAAAATTGCAAAAGAAAAAAAAAAATAAAAGCTCTTCTTCAAGAAACTGTTTGAGGACTTGTGGTGGTATTGTGTTCCCCAAAATATTGTGTACCTTAATAAACTTATCTGGGGTCAGAGGACAGACAGCCACTAGATACAGAGGCTAGAAAATGTTAGCACACACCTTTAATTCTAGCATTCCAGAGACAGAAATCCCTCTGGATCTCTGTGAGTTCAAGGCCACATTGGAAACAGCCAGGCATGGTGACTCACGCCTTTAATCCCAGAAAGCAGCCTTTAATCCCAGGGAGTGGTGGTAGAAAGCAGAAAGGTTTATAAGCTGTGAGGACCAGAAACTAGAAGCATTTGCCTGGTTGAGCATTTGGCTGGTTAAGCATTCAGGCTTCTAGCAGCAGTTCAGCTGAGAGCCATTGGGATGAGGACACAGAGGCCTCCATTCTGTGGAGAAGAGACCAGCTGAGGATCCGGCGAGGTGAGAATGCTGTGGCTTGTTCTGTCTCTCTGATCTACCAGCATTCACCCCAATAACTGGCCTCGGGTTTGATTTTATTAATAAGACCCTCTAATATTCCTGCTACAAGGACTAGCAATGCTCATTGGGGAGAGGCATTTCCAAGCAGACCAGAGAATTTATGTTCAACCCTGAAATCTCACAAGGTAGCGGGATGGAACATGTTGTACCCTGAGTACCCCAAAGACCCCCATGAGACCAAAATCCAGCAAAGAGTCTTTTTATTGCTGCCAGTTAACTTGGGTCTCTCCATCCATCTGATGCAGCAGAGCAGGAGAGACCCTGAGTAGCACTCAAGCAGGGCTTTTCTAATGGTTAGGGTAGGAGATCTAGGGGAATTCCAACTCTATATCATTACAAGCTCAAGACTGGTGCTTACGTCAGGTTAGAGATGCTTGGTTTGAACTGATTGGAGAGTTGCAACTCAAAGGAAATTGCCCTATCCTCTAGCAATCTATGTTATTGTATCCATTTGACCAGCAGATCCATTTCCTCTGACAGTTAGACATCCCACTTTTTATCTGCAGGTAACTCATTCCCTATGACAGCTATGGTATACAATCTATAACAGCAGAAAATATCTCAGAGGACATATCTGGTGCTTTGTTTATTATGCCAGTCATGTTATAGCATATCCTTTAGGTTATGGCAGGAAATGCCTGGTGTGCAGCTCCTAATTGTCTAGGGGTGAAGGGGCAGCAGATCATCTGGTGGGTTTTTTAAGAACAATTTATCCAAGGGCCTGTTGTCCCCTGTCTGACCCTTCTCTAAGATGGCTGCAACCCTGGCATCCTCTCAAAAAGACTTCCAAAGAGCTGTCCTCTTAACTCCACATGCACACCTCTCCCTATCCCACACCCCAAAGCACATAAACTAAATTAAATTAAGTAATTGGTGAAATGATAAATAAAAAAGAAAGCGAGGTGATACTGAGTACCTTTCAGCAGGTCCTGCCAAGGTATGCCACTAAGCAACACACAGCACCAGCAACAGTTAATGCAAAGAGGTTCATTGGGGAATGGTGAGTGGAAGTGTGAAGGGCTGTGTGGGAGTGGGGACTTGAGAGAGACAGAATGACAAGAGGAAGAAGAGACACAAGAGAGAAAAGAAGAGGCAAGAGAGGAGAAGCAAAGAGATGTGAAAAAGGCAGAGATGGAAAGGGAGTGAGCTGTGCCTGGTGGGCATTTTTAAGGCTGCACGTGTGGCAGAGCTGAGGGTGGAAAGAACCCAATGACAAGTGATGACGTAATTGCTGTGGTGGCAGCAGCAGATGCAGGCTGCTGCGGCGTGGCAGAAACTAACAATTGGGGTGTGCATCAAACACTGCCTCCTGCCTCTGCCTCCCTAATGCTAGGACTAAAGACATGCACCACCACACCTCATGATATGGATTGTTTTTTATGTCTAAATAGGAGCTGATGAAAACATTTTCATATCTTTGTTCCTCAATCATCTTCATTGTTTCTATTTTCCGCATGGTCCATATCATGGTAAAGTAACCATAGGTATATACCATAGGACCTTCTGATTACAAAATAGAAGGAGATAATAAAAGTGTTATAAATATGGGGGAGGGTTGTTTTTGTAATGAGGAGCAAACAATGAATGAGAACTATGAAGTATATCCCATCAAACTCATTTTTTCCCCTGTGGTTTGACTCCATTTCTTTTGCTACAACCATTAAAATAGCTCCACACTACCACTTTAAGAATTTTGACAAGTATATACACATTCACATTTTTTTTTATCATTAATTGGCTTTAGCATTTTTGTTTCATTACTGCTCTAGGCTATAACATTTGGGTAGGTTTTAGAATTTTTTTTAACTTAGGCAGCAGATAAAATCAGCAAACTTGCTGGATTCACTGTGGGCACAGTGAGTGCTTGCAGGGGTTTTCTCGGTGCAGCCTGCCCTGTGTGGATGCTGCTGCACGTGGAAGCTATTTCCCAGAAGGAAATATGTTTGGTTTTCACAAGCCAAAGGTGCACTGAAGAACAGAGGACTGCTGTATCTGCAGAGCTAAGTCTTCCAGCTCTTGGTTCATGGACAGTAAACATTACAAAAAGGATTTTCAGAGCTATTTGGGTTGCACATGACATCTGCAGTGTCTGTGTGTTGTTTGTGGAAAGATGGAAGAAGTTGCCAGCTGATCCAGAAAAACAAAGCAAAACAAAAAACAAAAACAAAATAACAACAAAAAACCAACAAAACTGGAATCATGTGGTAGATGCAAGGGCAGGACCCAGTCTAAAGACAACATTTAAAACAAAAAAAAGTGAGAACTCTAACTGGAAACAGGATGAAAAGCAATCACATGAGTAAACTGTGGAAGGAATTTAAACACCACAATCCTGATGCTCACAGCACCTCAAGTGCCTCTCCAGCCCAGTCTCTGCTTCAGTAACCAGTCAGATCAAGGCTCAGATACAGAGATGGCTTCCAGCTCTAAGAGGACTCCAGTTTTTCCTTTTTAGATATTACCTACTGGAAAAGACAGAAAATACATTGTGGGATCATCTTTAAGGGCAGTTTTGGCGAAGTTCTCATTGACACCCATCTCTTTAAGCCTTGCTGCAGCAGAAAGAAAGCAGCTGCTGAGAAGCCTGAGGAAGAGGGGCAGGCACCTCTGCCCATCTCCACTCAGGAGTAGTGACTGAGGTTCAGTAGAAGGGAACAAAGATTGGTTTCAACTTTGAAAAGACCACAAAGCAACAAACTGACCTCCTATTTTTAACTTGGATACCTATTATTCTGCCAAAAGACATTTTATATAACAGTTTTAATGTGTTACCCATTCCCCATCCAACAAACTCAGAAGCCAGTATCTAGCTTACTGCAAGAAAAAAAGTGTACATGATACTTAAGATGCTGAGTATTTCATTGGAAAGTGGAATGCTGTTGTAAAGTACTCTTTAAGTTTTTTTTGCTTGTTTAATACCCCCAAATGAATATAATTAGGGGATTTCAGGGCACAGAGGTGCGATTGTTCTATGATAAACCACATGTAGTTTAGTCTTTCTGTGGAAAGGTTGTAGTTGAGGCATTTTAAAATGTCTGGCTACACTTATTTTTCCTCATGATAATTTGTCATAATTCAGAAGCATGACCTGCCTCTAGAGACAGTTAAAAATTTTGGAGTGCTTCAGCATTACCAAACTTCTGATGATTCAGACCATTAGTACTGACTATTAAGCAGGGGAGACTGAGATTTCTCCAAATAGCTTGGAGGAGGAAGCAATTTCTGAACACACAGGTAGCATCGTGTCACCTCCCTTCATCTTAATATTTGATAAGAAGACTTTATGTGAATCTTCTAAAACAGAACCAGAGCTCCCTCATGGGAAGGTAAGCCTGTAGGATGGGCAAGGTCCTATACGAATAGTATCAAAATATCACCATACAGTAGAGAACACGCGGTTAGAAACCACTTATTAGAATGTGTAAGTCCTGGGGATGCATTGGGCATAGCTGATGCTGCTTGAGGCACATTTTTTAGAGAACTTGCAGTGTATAAATAATTGACATTGCTGCTACATGACTGTATGGGACTCACTGATATCCGTATGATTCAGTTCTAGCTCTGGATTTCCTCAGTTGACCTTTGTGGAGATTTTATCTATAGAGTAGCCCTTTGCCTTGTCTTGACCTTATTAGGATTTGGGCTTTTGTTGCTTTTCTCCCACTATTTAAAGTAGGCTAAAGAGAAGACTTGTATATTGAGATTAAGTTGGTTAGTTGAGTTGGTTTCTTGGAGTTGGGCTTCTGAACATCCAGGTAGCTGAATGAAATGCCTCACATTAAGATCTCAGAGAGGGTTTCTCCGTAGAACGCTCCTGAAGCTGTCCAATGGCTTCTTCTCAAAATTCAGGAAAATACAATACTGCCATGTCAGACATCTCTTAGAGGGAAGGGTACATGCTGCCTTAGTATTCTGTCACTTGTGATTATTTTGAAAACTGGATTTTTAAAGTCTGTTAGTGTTTCACAACAAGGAGAGCCACAGTTTATGACAACCTGTAGTTTTATAGTTTTACCTTGTGTGCTTCTTTCTTTTGAGAAAAACCTACCTAGTACAAGCCACCATATGCACAGAGTGCCCAATGATTGAGCATCTCTATTTCTGCATTTATATATTTATTATTAGACCTCAACTGCAGTCTTCTCCCACTCAACTCTCTGCCTGTAAACTTACTGTATTTAGGCATGCACTTTGTATTAATATACTAACTCTACAAATATGTCTTATACTTTTTATACTCTTGGATAGTTATTATCAAAACCATTACTGTAGGATATTGAATAAATTTAGTTTTATTAGAAAAAAATAAAATAAACAAACTTGATATTTGATGCCAAAGTAGGATACTGAATTCTGATGTAGCCTGAGAAAAATCTAGAGATAATATTTAAAAGTAAAAGCAGATGAAGTAGCCGGGTGGTGGTGGCACGTGCCTTTAATCCCAGCACTCGGGAGGCAGAGCCAGGCAGATCTCTGTGAGTTCGAGTCCAGCCTGGGCTACCAAGTGAGTTCCAGGAAAGGCTCAAATCTACTCTGAGATACCCTGTCTTGAAAAAAAATGTAGATGAAGCTTTTCATCTGCCACGTAGCATTAAGTTAGTTGGTAATACTCACCTATTTTACTTTTATGTATACTTGTGTGTGAATGTTCTGCTTGCATGTATATCTGAGTACCAGAGGCATGCTTGGTACAGAGGTCAGAAGTCATTGGGTCCTCTGGAATTAGAATTTCAGATGGATATGAGCCCCCTTATGTGTGCTGGGAACCAAACCCAAGTGCTCTTAACTACTGAACCATCTCCCCAAGCCCCAAACTCATACTTCTTAAATTTAGCAGATGGAATTGGTATTCTGAGTAACCTATCTGAGACAGCCTTATGGAATTTTATCAAATGTTTTGTGTCATAAACCAACGGGAATCACCATTTCAGAGACTGGAATGAATCCTTCAGGCTTTGTTCACAATATTTCTAATGGAAGCAGATGACAGTGCCAGAGCAGGTCATTACTCTACATCTCCCCAATGCAACAGTCATGCTAAAGGAGTGAGAGGTCAGAAGTCATCTCCAGTATTCACACTTGCGGCTCAGCAGTTCCCCTCTGCTGTGGGTAGTGGTAAACTTTGTTCATGCATTTCAAGGCCACTTTCACTGTTTTGCTATCCCAGAACCACAATGGGCAATGGTGAAATGGCATGGGGAAAGGACTAATGTAGTGCAGAAGGGAGATTCCTTTCTTTCCAGAAGCTCATCATTGTTACATTCTCTAAATCTGGCTGTTAACATAAAGGCTAGGTCATGAAGACTGGAGTAGACCATGCCATCAACATTCAATGTGTCAACCCCCTGTGTAGCCCTGGTTAGATGGGAATTCACTTTGTAGCCAAGGCTCCTGGAACTTGCAGAGATTCATCTCTGCCTCTGAGTTCTGAAGTTACAGGAGTGCAACACCATGCCTGAATAAAGAAGAGTTGTAAAAGTGAAGAGTTGGAAATTGCTTTTTTATTCACAAAAAGTCTTCAATGGGGACTTTTAAAAGGCAGTCAGTAAATGCAGTGTATATACTTAGCCAACTATTAAAACACTGACAAGAATAAAAAAATTAACAAAAAATAACAAAATTTCTAACTAAACTAAACTAAAAACACCAAGCAAACAAAACCCCAGCAAAGAAAAGACCCCTCCAAAAACTTAAGCTACAAATATTCTTCTACTCTAGACCCAACGAATCAATGGAGTACATTTGGCTTTCCAAAGCACCAAAGATGACTCAGACCTCCTCTATAAGTTCTTTCTCAGGACCAGTCCTGCCAGTCCAGGCTGTGACACTGGAGAATCCCTAGTCATTTTCTTGATGGAAGATCCGATGACTAACTAACATAGGTGTGAAGGAGTGCTGTAGCACCTGCAGTGTGTCATCTTCAGCAACACTTTCATGTGACATGGAGTTGGCTTCAGCATTGCCCTGGGGAGGGAATCCTATTCTTCTCCATGTGGTATGTATAGATAACAGCATGACAGCCATGCAGGCTTTCTTGTCGGATTTCTCACCACATGTGGAGGACTCAGACAGCTTACTAAAGACATGGAGAGTAAACTGACAGAGTAACTCTGGCTCACCAACATACCCTCCTCATGCTGCTGTGTCCCGTTTGAGGGCCACTTGTTAATAGATGTCTGAGTTCTGAGTAGTCTTGGCAGGTCCTCTGTAGCTCAAGCTTCTTTCTGATGATTTATTTTCTCCTGGAATAATGAATCAACATTATTTAGTAGGTTGCTGGTAGGTTGGGATTTTCCTCACTGGTTAGTTCAGAGCTACAAGATGTCTTTTGTTGAGGAGGTGTTGATGCTAGAGTGGAGTTCTCTTAAGTGGTGCTGTCAAGAGAAAGAATGGCAATTATTCCCATAAGCATCCTAACTCTGCCATGGCCTAGACAAAACCAGGGCCTATTCACTCACAGGACAACAATGTGAAGGAAGAAAGACCACCCCATGAATGCCATGGTTGCAGGGGATAGGAGTCAATGGTGGCTCTTTTGCCTGGTGCACTTAGTGTCCCTGCTGAAGCAGGTGTGTTTGCAGCAGGCTCTGTTCCTGGGCTGTGGCCTGTTCTAGATCATGCTGGAGTGTTTTAGACCTAGGAGAGGAAGGCAGCTAAAACACAGGCCTGGTGGTGACCTGCCATGCCAGCATTTGACAATCAGCATTACCTTTCAGCTGAGCTTATTCCTTTCTTTCTCAAGAGAGAAGGGCCAGAGAGCAGCTGGCTCTGGATTTTTTTCTCAGCCTTTAAAAATTGCTAGAGATTGAACTGAGAAATATACACTTAAACTAAAAACAAAACCAAAAAACAAACAAAACCCCAGCACATTTCTCCAAAAGTTCAGATACATTATTTTGAAAAAAAAAAAAAAATAGCAGCATACCAATGTCAGAGTCACACACAGTTAAGGAGAGATATGCGTGGCCTTGAACAGATACCAGGCAACTCAGCAACCTTGGAACCTAACTGTATGAGGCCCTCTAGTGGTGTCTACGCAACACTGCAGTGTGCAGGCTCTGTTTACTCCAGCACAGAACATTCCTTGGCTTCAACCTGTCAAACTCTAAACCTGCTTATTTCCAGAGAAACTTTCTCACAGCAAACAGATGCTCACTTCAGAAAACCTGTAATCAGTAAGAAGGGGCTCCATGCAAATCTGCACAAGGGAAGGACCTTACCTCTAAAGGTGCCATCCTGAAGGAAAATGAAAAGGCAGGAGGGCACACTGTCTTCCATCTAACACTCTCCCTGTTAGGTTTGGGGCTGCCATGGGAACATGTGTGGGGAGACATAAAGATCAATGAACTCAGGACATATGAGAGCTCAGAAATGAAGAAGGGGACACAATCTCTAGAAAGATTAAGGATAATACGTATTTTTCCTGGACAGACATTTCTGTTGACTGAACCAGCTCATACATTCAGATGTTCTTTCCCTGGCTGTGACTCAAAGGCCATGAAGATGGGCAGAAATCCAAATAGGACAGAGATTCAGGTAGAGGGGAACTACTGAGTGCCACTCCCTCCTGGTCTGGGGTCCTACCTCATCTGGGAGACAGTGAAGTAATGCTGCAGCTTTTCTGCCAAGACCTTGTGCTTGGTGACCAGATCTCTCTGCTTCAGCAGGTATTGCAGTCTCTCGTCCAATCTTTCCTGTTTCTGTTTAGTAGAAGATTATGTTCTTAGTGCAGGGTTGAACACTCATATGCACACAGACACACACTCTCCTGAACACACACTCTTGAACACACACATACAAGTTTGTACGCATACAAGCATACTACATTGCATTCACATGTTTAGTTTCCCAGATAATGCTAATATAAGAAAAGATCACCCAGGACATTTAAGAAGAAACTGAACATTCCTTAGATGGAAGAACACAGTGGGCAGGACAGATGGACAGATCAGTCAATGAAGTGCACAAACCTTGTAAACCCAGTGCATGAACAAATGGGCTCGTGGAGTGCTTGGCCTATAAGCCATGCCTGTTCATCAAGTTCCCCAGTCCATGCACTAATGGCTTGGATCCCCAGCACAGGACAACAGGATGGTGGTGAAACAGCCAATAGCTTCACTCAGTGCTTCCCAGTGTCTCCAAGATAAACAGCTTCCTCCAAAAGGAGCTCTCTAAACCACAGGCTGCCTCACTTCAGACACAAAGCAATAAGCCCAGGAAACTAGAAAATCCTCAACCAGGTGCCAATATAATCCTTTCCTCCCTGTAAGATGATTGTGCCAGGGATTTGTTTGAGTAATAGAAGGTTGATTAAGTCACAAATGATCGCATGTATTATTTCTTACTGAACAAGATTCCATGGAAAGCCCAGACCACATTGTACTTTTACACTTACAGATGATGGGTATCTGAATAGTTTTGACTTCAGGGCTGCTCTGAAGATGACTGCTACAACCCTGGTGTCAGCTAGTTTCTCTGTGAACAACTTATTTCCCATTCCAGAATCACTGGGTTACTTGGGGACTGCAGTTCAACTTTCTGAAAAATTGTACATAGCTTCTCATGGGGCTACACCATTTTACAACACCAGCAATGTCTGAGACTCTTTATTTCTCCTAACCCTCCATAAGGCCCATTTTAACTCAGACTTAACAACTTTGGAATAAAATCAGTTATTGAATGCTGCAGACACAGCAGAGGATGAGTGCTTTAGACTATAATGAGCGTTAGTGGGGTGCACAGCCACAGCCCTATTTTCAAACCTCAGCATGGCTATGGGACTTCTGCTCTGCTGAGATGCAACCACAAGTACCCCTGCAATTCAGAATCTCTCAGGGAATAAAATTCAGGAGAAGCTTCAAGGCCAAGGTCAATGCAGCAATGGTGAGGCCAAGGTGGAAAGAAAATGGTAGCAGGCAATGAGACCGAAAAAAAAGCAGGTGAGGACGACACCTGACCCTCCAGTGGGCAGTCATCAATCACTGAGAACCGAGAAGGGACACAAACCCTCATCCAGCCTTTCCTACCTCTCAGGCAGCCTCAGCAGCCCTTTCCTCACCATCATCTACTGTAGAGAGCAAAGGCCTTGTGCACACAGGTAAGTACTGGAGAAGCCAGGAAACTTAAACACACAGCTTACATCTTCAGTGGAATGAGGAGCACAGCTGCTCTTCCTGGAATGCTAGGAATGATGTCATTTTATAGCCTGGTGACCCTTTGCTGTCTGTTGAGACAGACTCTGCCATATCTCACAGAATCAATGTTATTACTAATCCAAGACCTAGTCCCCTAAATCTTGAGCAATGCTTTTAGACCATAAACCTACTCTTATGACTGAAGTCACTTGTGCTTTACAGCAGCCTAAGTGGCTTCTATGTTATCTTACTGGTGGCTAATCCTGACACCCGTAGGTGTTATGTTTACTCAGTCAAGCTCCCTACAGCCTAAATTGTGGGCACAATCTATGAGTCAACTGTAACCATTCTTGTGAGAGAAGTCCAATGTACTTTGTAAGGAATCTCAATGTAAACATATCTTAAATTGTTGTTTAACTTGGGACTGAGTTAATTGTTCTCTGAATACTTTTTTCAAAAATTAAGCAGTGCTTAAATATGGCTAAAGTTAAATGATGTGGTCCAGACTCTTGGAGTCCTGTTCCAGCACTGGTCACAATAAAATTGGGCTGAGCCAAGCTTCATTATTGTCTTTTCATGGATCGTTTTTTCCCTCCCTGTTGTAAAGCCTGCAAGGGAATCACCACAATGTACCCCATTCCTTTGGTTTCCTCTAAAGGATTTCTTTTCTGACTTTTCAAATTATTTGATTTTAATATTTTTAAATATTTGTGACTCTGAGAACACTTGAAGGACTTTTAGTTACATCAGTTTTTATGTGTTTTGTTCTAGGGAGCTGTGTGGACATGCAGAAAGATGGGCAGCTCCATGTGATGTTTGATTACATGGTTTCCAAAAAAGCTGGCACAGAATTTTCTCATTAAAGTTAGTCTCTATCAGTTTTAAAGATGTTCCATGAACAAGTGTACATACACATAGGGGCTCACACACATTCTAAAGTGCACAAAGATATACACAAACTCAACATGAATATAAACACCACACACACACACACACACCACCACCACCACCACCACCAACAACAACAACAACATAACAGAAATTAATCATGTGATATCTCTCTATATCAATTGTCTCATTTCTCAAATAAAAAGACACAGACTAACAGAATGGATTAAAAAAACAGGAATCATTTTTCTGCTGCATACAAGAGACAAACTTCAACATCAAGTATAGACATTATGTCAGAGGAAAGGATTGGAAAAAGGTATTTCAAGCATATGGACCTAAAAGGCAAGCTGGTGTAGCCATTTTAATATTTAACAAAAAGGACTTCAATTCAAAATTAATCAAAAGAGATGGGGAAGGATACACCACCAAGATGACATTTTAATTCTTAATGGCTTGCCCTAAGCACAAGGGCACCCACTTTTGTAAAAGAAACACTACCATAGCTTAAAGCACACACTGACCCTCACACACTGATATTAGGAACTTAAATACTCCAATCTCACCAATGTTCATGTAACCAGTGTGCAGGTCATATAGACAAAATTAACAGAGAAATGTTGGAGTAACTGAAGTTATAAACCAAATAATCCTAACAGGTATCTACAGAACATTCTACCCAAACACAAAAGAGTATACCTTCTGAACAGCACCTCAGGGAACTTCTTCCAAAACTGACCACATATTCAAACATAAAGCAAGTCTCATCAGATACAAGAAAATTGAAATAACTCCCTGTATCCCAACAGACCACCATGATTAAAGCTGGATATCAACAACAACAGAAAAAACAGAAAGCTTATAAGCTCGTGGAAACTGAAGAACTCTATACTGAATGAAAAGTGGGCCAAAACAGAAATGAATAAGAAATTAAACACTTTCTAGAATTTAATGAAAATGAATACATAACATACCCAAACTTATAGAACACAATAAAAGTGGTGCTAAGAGGAAAGTTCATAGCACTAAGTGCCTCCATTAAAAAAATAGAGAGATCTCTTACTAGCAACTTAATAGCACACCTCAAAGCTATAGAACAAAAAGAATTTAAGTACATCCAAGAAGAGTAGACCGCAAGAAATAATCAAACTGATAGCTGAAATCAGTAAAATAGACACAGAACAACACAAGAAAATCAACAAAACAACTGGTTCTTTGAGAAAATCAACAAGATAGATATATCCTCATCCAAACTAAATAAAGATGGACAGAGAATATCCAGAAACAAAAATGGGAACATAACAAGAGACACTGAGGAAACCCAGAGAATCACAAGGACATACTTTAAATCCTGTACTTCATCAAATTGGAAAATCTAAAAGAAATGGATAATTTTCTCAAGAGGTACCACTTACCAAAGTTAAAGCAAGATCAGATAAACAATTTAAATAGACCTATAGCACCTAGTGAAATAAAAGCAGCCATTAAAACTCTCCCATTCAGAAAAGGAAGTGTTAATGCTAATATTCTCAAATCAGTTCACAAAATAGACATAGAAGGAACATTACCCAATTGTGTGGAAGTGGGAGTCTAAATTGAAACTCTCTATCAGGTCACATGGCCCAGTGAATCATCTAAGCAGAGCTCACATGAACTCACCCAGACTGATGCAGCAAACATGGAGCATGCATGTGTCTGCACCAGCTTCTCTGCGTATATGTTGGAGTTTTGATGGGACACCTAAAAGTAGGAATGGGTTTGTCTCTGACTCTTTTGCCTCCTCTCTGACATCTTTCCTCCTATTTGATTGCTTTGTCCAGTCTCTATATGATGGCTTTTGTCTTGTCTTATTTTTGTTTGGTCTTATCTTGTTTTGTCATGTTTGGCTGTTATCTCTTGAAGGCCTGTTCTTTTCTGAAAAGAAGCCAAGGGGGAGCAGATCTGAGGAAGAGGGGAGGTTTGTGGGCACTGGGAGGAGTGGAGAGTGAGGAAACTATGGTTGGGAACTATTGTATGAGAGAATGATCTAGTTTCAGTAAAAAAGAAATAAAATATTCACTCAATAAAAATAAAAATAAATTGTTTAATAGTTATAAAACTCTAAAAGAGATATTAAGTATGTAGTATCTACCCAAGGGAAAGCTTAAAATTTCCTTCCACTAAAATATTAACAAGGAGCCAAAATTTATATGATTTGATGGCATATAATCATTTTCATATATAGCAGTGAGTTGCAGGCTGTGAATAATGGGCAGCAGGTAAGATTGTCTTTCCTGTGGAGACTGAATTTCGGGGACAAATCAATAGGAGGGTTTGGATGCTGCCTCCTGCAGGAAAATCCTCTTCTATTGGAGGTCTCAGACACAAGAAGAGCTGGAGGGTTGGTTGCCCAGAGCAAAGAGCAGCTGTAATGTACGAGACGGATAAAAGGTAATAACTTCCTCAGTTCCTTCAGGACAGACATCTTATCTGTTTGTTCCAGGCAAAGCTTACTTTCTAGCATTTATGTGACTCCCAAGAAATATTCCTGAAAAGCAGCCATTATGTTATTCTTTTTAAAGATACCTGTCTACTAATGATGACACATCTAAATTATATTTTCACTGATGTTTTTGAGATCACTAATAATTTAGCACCTATGTCTTAAAAATACATATTTGTAATCCATTGACCTTTGATATTTGGTTTAACTATTAATTTTAATTAAAGTATTTAGACTAGGTTTGAGCTTGTGATGCACACCCGTCATCTTAGCTACTCAGAGGCTGAGACAGAAGAACTGAATGTTAAAGGCTAGTCTGAACTATACTGTGAGTTCAAAGTTAATCTGTGAAACTTGGTGTGATCATTAATCAAGATTTTAAAAGACTGGGGATATAGCCCATTGTTAGAATATGTAACAAGCATTTGCAAAGCCCAGGGTTCAATGTTATTTTAATAATTAAATAAAAGCATGGGAGGCCTGCTACTTTTTGAAGGGAAATTAAGGAGGAGTGGACCTGGGGTAGGAGGGATCTGGGGGTGAAGGAGTGGGAGGAGGGGTGGAGGGGGAACTGATGTTGAGATGTAACATATGAGAGAAGACAGAAAGGGTGAGAATGAGAACCACTCCTTTGGCATTTTCACAGGGCACTGTTCCTTCAAGCTGTTTCCAACTTGTGATCTCACAAGAAGCTAACTCTCCAGAAAGACTTAGGAATGATCACAGAAACCAACAATTGGATGAGATGTTGGCAATCTGATGGATAAGTGGGTGGATGGTCTCGTGTGTGTGTGTGTGTGTGTGTGTGTTTGCATGTGGATACACATCTGTATGATTAAAGATGGTGGGCAGCCTGCACACAATACCTCAGCCTACCTGCTTTTCCTTGGCCCAGAGGTCATAGATCTTCTCATGGGCCTCCCCACAGAGCCTCCTCAGCTCCTCACAGGACTCTTGTAGTGAAATCTGCTCCCCCCTCAGCTTTCGGTTCTCCTCTCTCAAGATGCTCACTTTTTCCTTCAGATGAGTCCACTCACTCAGGAGCTGGCTGTGAAGGATGCTGAAGCACCACAAAGAACAAAGGTGAGCCCAATCCAGCCTCCATATCCCACTCCCACATCATCCATGCAAGGTTCCATGCCCAGACTAGAGTCCACTGTAGCCATGCATAAGCTAGTAGCTGGCAAAAGCCAGAGAAGAGCCAAATTCCAGAAAGACTCAGACTGTTTCTGAAAACCCTGAAACTGAAAGGGATCCATGTACTTCTGAGAGCAGGGTTTGCCTCCCCCAACATGTGCTTAACTGTTCATGGTATTGGGAAAACAACAGCAGGTAGAGGGTAAACATTCTTGATGGAGGACAGAAGATCCAATGGGAATATATTCCATCTATGGGTCCATGGGAACCAGCTCTGTAAGCCCCTGCCAGAGCCCCAGAGACACACAAATGCCTGATACCCCATCATGGTGCTAATAGTTTTTCTATCTAGAGGCCTCTGAGGCTGGCCAGACAATGATGGGAGTGGCTCACAGACACTTCACTCTTAGCAAAACTGGTCCAAGAGGCCCAAGTCAAGAGTACAAGGCAGACTGCTTGCTATGGGGCACACAGGCTAGAACAAAAGGCCTCACTTTGGTTCAAAGACAAAAACATGCTAAAAGCAGTCATTCCCAAGTAATGGGGATGCAGTGAAGTCAGTTACTCACCTGCAGGAGAGAGTTTCCTCGGTCAACTCCTTGCACTTGTTCAAGGCCTCACTAATCTCTTTAGGGAATTTCTCCAGGTCCAACATCACTTTTTTATGCTCCATATTCAGCATCTCCAGCTCAAAATTCAGCCTGTGGTAGGGCATGGCCCAGGAACAAAGAACCCCATGAACACAGGACCCATATGAATTCAGGCAGTGCCCTCAACTACCCCAGCACAGTTGATGTCACATTATGGTACCTATGAAGTAGGACAATGTGGTGCTTATTAAACTCACTGTCCTGGCCTCAGACCAGCAGTCAGGTGGTGCTAAGAGAGTGAGCCAGGGCTGCATGAGTGCCACCACTGGGACTGGAGGAATTGATTAGCTCTCTAAGAAGTCCTCAGGAGTGTGTGTCACAAGTCTGGGCCCACCAGAAATCTATGATAATGTTGTTCGTGTCTTCAGAATGGGAATTTTTGATCCCAGGTTCCTATTGCTACATGGATGCCCAGATCACATAATCAGTATTTTCAGGGAGTAGACCCAACTTAAGGATACATTTATAAGTCTCCAGTGGATTCCAATGGGCTGCCAACATGAGCACACAGGCCAAGAACACTGTTGCTCACAGTGAGTTTCTGACATTGCCTGGAAACTTCCTGACACAGGAAGAACCACATGCCCTGCCAGAAACCTCCAACTACCAGGACTGTGTACTCATGCGGGCGAGCATGCACGTGCATACACAAACACACACACACACACACACACACACACACACACACACTGAGGGTGCCAAATAAATGTAGGGAGGTAGCATTGTCTCAGAGTATAAGGATCAAGACCAGAGAGGAGCAGTGATGAAGTTCAGCCTTCAAGCACACACTGAGATGGACCAAGTGGCACCTGGCCCCTCCTGCTGCTTCCAAAAGCCACCAGCACCCAAGCACCTGCTGGTCAGAACAAAGAATCACCATAAACTCACAGCACATAGCATCTCCCATAAGCCAACACCTGTCAAAGACTCTTGAAATGCATGTGAGAGCTCACACACTACTGCCCTTATCCCCAGGCTGTAATTCAGGCCACAAGCTCTGCTTTTCATTTGGAGGAAGCAGTGCAGCCTGTATCCCTATCTCACTCCCAACTAGGCTTCTGTTCTGCCTCTCAGATGCACTCAGAAAAATTAGCTTGGGCATGAGGATACCCTGAAGGCACAGCCTCCAATGACCTGAGGATTGCTGGGATTGACTCAGTAGGATCAAGATAGTCACCATAAAACTGGACATAATGACTACCTGTTGTTCAAATCATTGTTGGTGAAATTGGCCAGGATTATAGAGAGTTCATTCCTTTCATTGGTCATCATCTGTAGCTGAAGGGTCAGTTTATCCACCTTGTTCATCTGCTGTTCTTGCTCAGTGAGGGAGGTTGGAGTTGATGCCTTTCCAGCAGTCCCTGTATAAAGATAAACATAAGTGAATTTGTATGGTTGTATGGCACAGGGCCAGGAGAGATCATGTTGAGTCCCAAGAAGAGGCCTGAGAAAGAGGGAATGCATGGAACCCAGTGAAGACCCAAAGAGCAGGACAGCTGTCCTCAAGTTGGGGCTCATAAGCCATGAATCTGTCCCCAGTCACTATGGCTAGATATGTGCACCAGCCCCTACTGCAGCTCCACTGTCCCTGGAAGGCATATGTTACCCAGCCATACAGCTCTGGAAATATCAGCTCATATCTGATGTGAGACAGGAAAGTCCTGAAGTCCCTAGTGCTTAGCACCACCAATCCCTTTTCACCTGTGTCCAGGACTAAAAGTAACTGAATGTCTAAGACCTTGGTGCACGGATGGGGAGTTTCCCTCCTTGGTAGTAACATCAAATATCCATGGAACCTAAAGGAATCCACTGACAATGAACTGTAGGAACACCCTACCCTGACACCTCCTTAGTCTGTGACTCCTGCTGGCCTTCTTTGCCACTCAAAATGAAATTAAGGAACTCCCAGAACAGCAGCTGCAGCCTTGACAACTCCTGGCTCTCTGCCAACTAACCATCAGAAATTCTTGACTCTGAGTCTACCCTTTCAGGAATCCAGAGAAGCAGCATAGACCTATCTCTTTTTAAGACCCCAGCTACTGAACCCTATTTTTGGAAGTTCCACCCCAAGCCTCACCTCCTCCTTAGAAAGCCAGGTCTCTCTGTCAATCAGTGTGCTCAATCTTGCCAACATGTCTTCTGGTGAACCCTATAAGCACTTAATGTATGCCCCTAGGACAGTTGGTGTTATCACAACCATGGTGAATTCACAGATCTTGTCAAGGGCTCTCCAGGAGACAATAGAATGTTCAGAGGAGGGACTGTTAGAGTCACTGCCAACTGTCATCACTTGTTTGATAACTATCTCTTCCTCAATTCACTAAAAAGCCAAGCTTCCCTTTCCAATAACCTTCCTTGAGACACAGGGGAAGGCCTTCAGCACCTTCAGCATCAAGAGATCTCTGATTCATTAGAAACTTTTCTCTAGTTCAACCTGTGGAGGTGAAGACTCTCTTTCCAAACACTCTCCAGGAATGGGCTCTTCCCTTCCTTAAGATCTCTAATTAATAAGATGAGAAGTAAAGGATACTAAGAAATCAGCTCAGGATGATGGGGGAGGAAGATAAGTTCCATGAAGTGAATGAATATATCAGGAAAGATGAACAGGGATGTTACACTGTGGGTGAGTGGTGGGAGATTATGAGTGTCTTGTCAGACCAAAAATAAGTCACATAGGTAATGATGAAAATTTCTCCAAAACTTCAGCAGAATACAGTCCATCCATCATGATGTTAGCAAAGGTGTGACCACCTAGTGACAGGACAGGCTGGAGATACCTAAGGACTGCACATCCTCAGGTGAGCACTCAGACACCAAGAACAAACACTTGCAGGAAGAGTGATGGCCCATTCCTGTGCCCAAGGTAGAGAAAAGATGACTGGCTAGTGAGCGGGCAGGAACTCAGGAACCTTAGGGGTCACTGAAATGCAACAATGCTTGGTGCAAGTGGCTATGAGGTAAAATGTGAGAACCTCCAACTTTGGCCAAGGGACTTTACTCTGCCTGTTATAAGTATTACTCAACCAAACAATGTCCACTGAGGGTGAAGTTCAGTGCTGTAACTGAAGCCTCATTCTCCCTTCTATGCTTCCTTCCCACTCGGAGTGAAAGCAGAGGGCCCTGAGCAGAGCAGCTGCAGGCATGACCATTCCTGGCTCTCTGCCAAACTATCCACCAGAAATCCTCAACTCCAGGTCTGCTTTTTAGGAACTCAGAGAAGCATAATAGGTCCATTTCTTCCAAAATGCTCCAAGATCTTGAGTCCCATCTGAAAAACCCAGCTGAAGCCTTCCTCCTTCAGGAAGCTCCCCATCCCTTGTTCAGGACTCACTGTGCTTTCCCCGGAACCATTTATTCCTTGATGTGTGGCACTGAGAATGAAGGCCAGCTTCCTTCTGCCTCTCTCTAGTCTCGTTATGTTCTCCCTTCCGTCTCCCAAGGAGCCTGCTCAGTCTTGCCAACATGGCTGCAAGTGAAACCTTTAGGCAATGAACAGATGCCCCAATGGCAGTTGGTGTTACCACAACACTGGTGACATCACATAGAATGCCAGGGCTCTCCAGGATACAGTAGAATGTCCAGGGAGGAGTCGGCTGATGTCCATAGTACAGCTTTTATTTCCCTGATAACTACTTCACTCCAAACTAATCTGAAACCAAGGTGCCAGATCAGAAACCTCCCTGGGAGGTCACACAGAAACTTCTGTGGCACACGCTCCTTCCAAAGTCAGAGATCTAGCTCTCTGCTTCATTAGAAACTATCTATGGGGAGTTGAAGGCTCACTTTCAAAACACTGTACAGGAATGGCTCTTCCCCTGCTTCAGATCCATACTCAGTATGATGAGAAATAAATGATGCTAAGAAATTGGGTCAGGATGATGGGGAGTAGGAGCGATGAGTCCTCTGAAGTAAACATCATGGGGGAAGATCCTCAGACTTTTAGAGATTCCTGAGTTCAAAACAAAGAGAAGTCACATAGGTAGTAATAAACATTTCCCCTTGAGAGTAAACAGAGCTCACTCAAGCTATGAGGCTGTGAGTGAAGATGCGATTAGCTGGCACAACCATATCTAAATGGAATGGCAGAAGTTATAAAGCCAGCACAGCTGCTTGACAAAGATCCAGCAAAACGGAGGCACATCATGGCTGCCATGCCACCTTTGGTTTACATCTCCACCTGTTACATACTTGGGGCACTTTTAATATTTGTACAATTTGAGGATATTGGGTTGATGGAAAATTCCTTATGAATCATTTATGCCTTCTCCCAGGAATGTTGCTTCTGAGCTTACCCAGGAAAGTCTTGAACATACTATTTCTGCCTTGCTTTTAGGGAGATAAGACTTTGCCTCGCAGATTCTCAAAATGTAGTCTTGAGACTATCAGTCCCTGGATGACAACCCTAACCCATCACTCTACAGAAAAGAGAGTCTCATTGGTCAGCTAGCTTTTTTCCTTCCTTTTACATCCTTCAGGTAACCAGGGGACAGCCTCCTCAAGCTCATTTAGAGTGGCACAGGATACAGCTTAGTTTCACAACCCTCAAGTCTGACCTCAGAAGCCAAGAGAAAATTGGCACAGTTCACAAACACTCATGTGGATGGAGATGCCCAGGTCATCTGCCTGATCACTCTAGAACCTTGCTGATGCTGGAAGTGAGATGCAGGGACAGCACATAGCCACCATACTAAGCAAGCCATCTTCTCTAATATCATCCCGGGACATTCAAAGCTTGCAGGAAAGACCCAGGTTCTGTTTTTGTTCATTGCCTCTTAAAGCCCTTAATATTGTGAGGTATGTAAATGTATTATCTCTGCTTAGACATTTTCCTAGAAAAGAAAACTGATGTACCCAAAACATAATGACTTCTGATGTCTCTGGCTCTAACAGAGTTTTTTTCTAAGTGTGTACTCTTTAGTAAAATGCAACTTGTGTCTTCTATTGCTTAACATTTCCCTTCTTTGTATAGTACACACCATTGGGAATTTGACTAAATCATCAGAGAATGGGCTAATGTAGCCATCATCCCTTTGCTTTAACATTATTGAGTGATGTGCCCTAACAACTACAGCCCTTTATGTTACCTTCACATTTATATTCTAAAAAGATTTCAGAGATCTTACTTACAGATATTCTAACAGATGGGTCCTTAAGGGATCTATGACTATTTACCATTAAGTCTGTGCAAATTCTTCATGCTTGATGCTTGCAGCCCTTGCCTTGGGCTGAACTTAGGACACACTTCCAGGAATAGAATTGTCTCAAAGAACTTAAAATAAAAATATGAATATAAAACTAAATTAACACAATATTTAAAATAAAAATGTTAGCCTTGTATTAATGATGGTACATAGACATCAGCATCTTTCCACATAGGTAGGAACCAGAAATACCTGGAAAGTGCATGTGCACAAAATGTACATGTTAATTTATCAAGTAGTTACTGAATGCACTGCTCCCATTAGAAATGGTAACCTCATCCAGGAAAGGCACAAAGCTACACAGAGAAACCCTGTCTCGAAAGACCAAAAAAATAAATAAATAAATAAAAAGAAATGGTAACCTCTGCTGATGTACAAAGCAACAAATACTGACCTTGGAATATTCTGCAAGTTGTAATTCAAAGTATGAATTACAGGGACCTACTACTCAGATGCATTAATACAAAGTTCACTGTATGATTGCTCTTGTAGAGTACCCAGGTTGCAGTCCATCACTAAAGGTAGTTCACAGCCCTCTCTAACTCTAGTTCCAGAAGACATTTTGCCCTCTTCCAACCTCTTTGGGCAGTGCAATGATGTGCTGCAGAGACATACATTCAGGCAAAACACCCATACACATAAAATGAAAATGAAGGGAGATTTTTAGTGTCCTGGATCTTAGATCCTTACTGAAACATTCACAAACTATTCTCATGTGTAGGTTCATGTGTTATGCAGTTTCTGGTAACATTCTTATTGTTGATGATGTTTGAGACAGGGTCTCTGTATGTAGTCCTGAAACTCATCATGTAGCCTGTGCTGGCCTACAGACATCCAAATGCCTCTGCATACATTCTGTTGGGATTACAAGTGTACATCACTATGCCCCACCTTTTTTTGGGTAACTTCTTTTTATTGTTTTCGTTTTGTCTTTTGAGACAGGATCTCACTCTACAGCCAAGACTATCCTAAATTGCACTCTGCAGACTAGGATGACTTTGAACTCACAGAGGTCTACCTGTCTATGCTTTCTGAGTCCTGGAATTTAAGGCACAAATTAGCATGTATGGCATGATTTTTGATGTGTTTTTAATATATGGAGGAGAAAGAATACATTCATAGGAAAGAATTTCAGTACTATGGACTTAATGTAGTTAAACCTTCTATTTTCATATGAACTGTTATGTAGATTCCAGTTCCCAATTCAGACTCTCAGAGTGACAGGGAAGTAATCCCTCATTTCCACAAGTATCCCAGAGATTCCTGTACATTAACCTAAGTTCAGACTTGGTTTTCTATCTTACCAGGTGGAATAGAAGTATATTTTATATTCTTCTGCTTTGATTGTGTTCAGCCCTTATCAGGCAGTTTGTTCAGTATACTCAAGAAGTAGTGATGTTCAGGAGGAGGTCATGTTTCTCACAGAGACACTTCTGTGTGGACTCTGTGAGCATGGCTGCTGCTGGGAACCTCAACTTCCTCTAATACTGAAATGACAGAGCCTTAAACACTTAGGAAGTGAATTCAAAAACAAATGAGGAGCAAAAGCTTGGGCTTGAACTCTAGACTGTCAGGATGCTGGTGAAATGAAAAGCCCCACATCCTTCCTTGTTCATAGACAGAGACAGGAACTCAACAAAAATGTAAACTTGCTTTGTGAGACATCAAGTAATTAATGAAAATCACAGTGTACCAGAGGATGCACCCAAACCTCCTCACCTCTCTAGGCATAGAAACTGCTCTATGATTAGAAGAAATATCCTGGGTGAACAAACTCTGGACTCTCCAGTCCCTTCTGTGTGGACTAAAGAAGTGGGAACTTGCCGAGTGTGGGTGGTGATTGAACCCCGAGCTTCCTACATGGTAGGAATCATTCTGCCAACTGAGTCATGTCCACAGCTATTGTCTTTTCCCCCTTTGCCTTTTCTTTTCTTTTTCTTTTTTTTGATTTTTTTGAGACAGAGTTTCTCTGTGTAACAGCTATGGCTGTTCTGGAACTTGCTTTGCAGACCAAGCTAACCTCAAACTTACAGAAATCCACCTGCCTCTGCTTCCTACATGCTGGGATTAATGGCATGCACCACCACTGCCTGACTGCTTTTTCTTTTTTCAACAGTTAATCTCAATGTGTATCTCACAGAGGCATGCAATCTATCTCGTTTTGGTCTCTTAAGTGCAGAGTGTGGGGAACCACACTCAACCTGAGGGATTTTTCTCCTGGGGGTTGCACTGTTCAAGTTACCTCTGCCAGCAGTTCATTACAGCATCCTCACAGGTATATTGTCTATCTGCTGAGGCACCTCTGAGGAAGTTTTCAACAGCTAGGCATGTGGCTTCTCTGAGTGTACCCCCAACCCAATTCCAACATTGTAACCAGCCCTGCAGGATCTTCCCGGGTGTGTTTCCATGCTCCTGTATTTGAGGCAGGAGATCCTCCCTCCTTCCCATTCAAACGATGTCATTTCCCAGTAGTATTTTACTTCTCAATATGATGAAAAGGGGGTTTTTAATGAAGGAATGAGACATTCCTGTGCAGTGTTTGGAAAACAAGCACTTGGTTTCCCACATATGAAATACTTCCAAGAGGCCTACTTTGTTCCTGGTGTACTGAATGTCCCAAGCTGATACCAGAAATAAAATGACTGAGGAGAGCATTCTGGGTATTACTCCCAATGGCAGTAATAGGGTTGAGAGAGGATCTCAGCTGCAAAAACCCTTGAATCTTTCAAGAACAGCAAGGGCAAAAAGAAGGTGGCAGCCATCAGAAATGGAAAGAAATGAACAGAAAACAGGGGTAAGACTAAAGAAAAAGAAGCCTATGAGCAGCCAGAGAAGGGGACCTAAAACTCTGGGTATCATAAGAGTTCAAATGCATGATCATGTCTCCTAGAGCAAGAGTCTTATAACCCAGGATGAAATCAGTAACACTGAGTATGGGCACGTGTGTATGATAAATCCCATAAAATTCCTGATCCATTGGGCCTCAGGAGAAATATAACACTAGAAGAAACCACTTGTCATTGTCCTTGCCTAGTCACTGTCCCTACCGATGCTCCCCAACAGGTAAAACAGCAGAAGTTGCCAAAGAACAGCATTTGAAGAGTTTCTCCTTGTCTACCTATGGTTTTGGTCTGTTATAGAAAATGGGTCCTTGGCCTTCTGAACCTTCATAGAACCATGATTTACTCCACTTTTTAGAATCCTGTACATTACCTTCCAATAAAGAGAATCATCATTACAGTACTCATCAGGTGGATGATCCAAGATAGGAAACTTCAAATTTAGACCTGTGAGGATATAGGAAACACAAATTGCATAATGAAGAGGGAATGCTACTTCTTTACTAAGTAGTTAAATCACTGTGATGAAAACATTTCTTTTAGCTGATGCCATTAACTGACACATGCTTAGCATGTCTTGGCATTGACCAATGAGAGTGTGTATATAATCATCTCTTGTGCTGAGAAAATGGAGTAATGGGGGACAGGTAAGGGTTCCATCAACTCAAGATACTTCTTCCCTTGCTTCTTAGTTCTGGGTTTGCAGGTGTGCCTACCGAGATTGATAGGATTGGTGTAAGCATTGGGAAACCGTCCTACCCAATAAGACAACACCACTTTTATTTCTCCAGAAACAGAAGACAAACAAACTAGGAGAAAGGGATATGAAAATTTGCCACTTTTCTCCCATTAGTTCCCTCCTCCCTCTCTATTTACAACAATTTTGAGCCTGGAGTGATTTTCCATCTAAGTCAAACTGTCAACATCTTTATGACATGAGTACAAACACTAGCCTCACACCACAGTGCTATCTTCTTCTCACAGGCACAGCAGATCCAAACCACCACTAGCACAAAGCCAATGGTTCTACCAAACTAACAGATGGACCTGGGAAAATTAAATGATAGATCCTTTAAAATAAAGTAGAAATTCACACCTTTTATGAGGGAAGGATTGAGAGTTTCATATCCACAAAGTTAAGGGGCAGATTCTGTTTTGGCTATGGTTAAAAACTATTATCTCCTAGCAAAGGTGATTTTCCCATGATTTTAAACAGTATTTGTTTATTCAGTCATTTAAAAAATAAACATTCATATGATGAATATATGGAAATCTACTGATGGGTACTTTAAAAACAATGTATTTATTTAGAGAGAAGGGGAAGATGATAGATAGATAGATAGATAGATAGACAGACAGGTGACAAACAATACATGCCATACTATTCTGTCATTCTGCTCATGTGGAGACAAAGGAACAAACTGGGAGGAGGAAATTCTCTCCTTCCACCTACCTTGTCATCTCAGTGTCCCTTCCCTGGTACTTTTCATGATCAACTTGAGGATTTGTCTTAGAGGGGTTTTTATGGTTCTGAAATTTAGAAAACAATATATATCAAAGTGCACTGTGAATGATTTGTGCAGACATTTGTTTCAAATGATGGATGCTCTTAATTAAAGCTAACCCTGGGGGTAAGATTCTTGATGGAAGGACTGTTATCTGTCTAGCTGGAAGAAACTGCTTGCCCAGAGTAATAGACAGGAAAAGGCAAAAGTGAAGTTACTCTGCCATGCAGGTGAGTGAGTTCTTAATGAAAACCACCACTGAATACTAAAAATCACCAAGCAAGATTCCAGGGTGAGTTAATGAAATGGCATGTTCCTTCTTGGCATTGTGCCTCTGAGAATCTATCTTGTGTTTCTCGTGCATTTTTCTGTTGTAAAACTATGGGTTACTAGTGCTATGTATGGCCCTGTGGACAGTCCAGGTTCTAGCATTTAATCAGTTATAGTAGTGTTCACACATATCTAAATATAATATTACAAGTGTCAAAATAAAATTTCTAAGGTGCTTCAGAAGTTAACCTTCTAAATCCTAAAGTCTCAAAGACTTAATGAAAAACATTCCAATTAGATGAATTAACGTATACATTTCAGTCTCTCAATCCTTTTTAAACAACAATTACTGAAAAGATGATGCAAAATAATGTGCACAGAACAGGATATACTAATGTTCATGTTTAAATTCATAATCACTCTAAATGTTGTATTTCAGGACCTATATGAATGCAACTACTCACTCGGAAATTATACCCAGACATTTGGCTTTATTTCATATTTGATGGTGCTCAGAATATGCTATCTCAAAACATGGTGACTAGTCATAGGAAGAATTTGAGCCAAAGAATGAATGTGAGGAAGGACTCTGCTTTTACCCTGAAGCTGCTCATAAAACCTAGAAAGGGCTTCTTGACATTTCCTGAAACAGGTCAGAAGCACCACATGTCCCTCCATGGAGGAAAGAAAGGAGCAGCCTCATAGCTACAGACTGATGAAGGCATACACAGGGGACATGGGCCAAAAGCCCTCACTATTTGCCATTCACTTGCTTGGCTCATAATGGTATTATTTTGTCACACACTCTATAACATTCCACTTGCCATCAACTCCAGTATAAAATCTCAGGTCTCAGCACTTGTCGAGGGCTTTCCTTTCTTGGGAAGGATCTGGTGTTGTGAAAGTTTGTACTAGGTAAGTCTCCATGCCTTTCTCCTCTCTGTCTCTGCTTTGTTATGGAGTCCCCAACAAGGGACTAAATGTGGGTAGAAGGAAAAAGTATTTTTCCTCCTGCATTTACTATTTTTCTTCCAAAACTCTTATTTGTCAACCAAAGGATAACACTCTCATTTTTTAAAATAAGTTCTCTCTTCTTCAAAAAACGTCTTCTATTAGAGCCAACAAATAAAACTGTTTTGTTCTCCCTTCTAAGGATACCTTGGAGGAATGGCAATTTGAATGGAACAGGCCCTCATCAGCTCATATGGAGTGGCATTATTAGGAGGTGGGGCTTTGTTGGAGTAAGTGTGGCCTTGTTGGAGGTTGTATGTCTCTGTGGGGAGGGCTTTGAGGCCTCTTATGCTAAAGGCACTCCTGGTGTTTCAGAGCACTTTTGTTGCCTGTGAGGTCCAGATGTAGCTCCTTCTCCACTCCCAGCTCCTTCTCAATGTCCTGCCATGTCCTGCATGCCTCCATGTCCTGCCATGATGACAATGGACTAAACCTCTGAAACTGTAAGCCACAGCTGATTAAAGGTTTTCCTTTATAAAAGTTGCTGTGGTTATGGTGTCTCTTCACAATAATACAAACCCTAACTAAGACAGAAGGTATCCAAAAATAATTGCAGAGCCCACAGGGAATAAATAAACAGTAATTGATTCTTCTTAAGATTAATTAAATGATTCAATGCCAGCCTGGTCTACAGAGTGAGTTCTAGGATAGACTCCAAAGTTATACAAATAAATCTTGTCTTAAAAAAAAAAACAACAAAACAAAACAAAACTTAAGTAAAGAAGTCACACAACTTCCTAATTGTTCATGTTTCAGTTAGGTTCCAGGGTACTTCACAGTCAAATATTTATTCACCAAAGAAAGATAATGAAATGCCACTTAAGATTACCTTTTCCTGCATATGATGTAAACATTTGTGGAAATGCTCAATAATAATCACAGGCATTATGAAATTCTTCCTAAGGAAGGTAAAAAGAAGATAGTTAAAAGCATAAGTGAATGAACTGAGCCAGGCTGACCATCTGTGTCTGCAGAAAAAAATCTTTTAGTCCAAAGTAAAAAATCTCAATTGTGGTGACAGTGACTGTCTCACACTTTTCTTTGAAAAGATAAAGGGATCCTGCCCAGAGCTTCCATCTGGACCAGAGGTGAGTGTCTGAGATCATACCCAGGGAGGCCTGCCCCTAGGTCCCATCCCCGGGCCCAACCATTCCTGGGGGAAGACCCGCCCAACTGGGCCCTAGTTGATGGCCAGCAGGCAGGGCTCCCCTGGGAAGGTTCCCCTTCTCTAAGACTCCTCAGTGGACCCTGCAATCTACATGCACTGCCCCCACACCCATCCACCAGAGACCCTAACCATTTCCTGAGACTTAGAGACCAGCCCCCAGGTCCCATCTGGTCCAGAGCTCCCATGTGGCCCAGAGAGCTCCTATCTGGCCTAGAGAGCTCCCATCTGGCCAAGAGAGCTCCCATCTGACCCAGAGAGCTCCCATTTGGCCCAGAGAGCTCTCATCACGCCCAGAGAGCTCTCATCTAGCCCAGGGAGCTCCCATCTGGCCCAGAGGAAGAGAGAGCTCTCATTGGAAAAAGAGTTGTCATTGGACCAAGAGTAATATCAGGAGACAGGGAATCTGTCAGCCCTGATTAGACCAAGAGTGGCTTTCTGAGAAGTAGAATCCACCACCTCTCATTGGACCAAGACTGTAGCTGGAGTTTTCTCTCTGGGTTCTGCCAAGCCCTGGCAGTCCGACAGCCCACTTATAAAATAAACACACAGACACTTACATTATTTACAAACTGTATGGCCATGGCAGGCTGCTTGCTAACTGTTCTTATATCTTAAATTAACCCATTTCTATAAATCTATACCTTGCCACGTGGCTTGTTGCTTACCGGCATCTTCACATGCTGCTTGTGCTGGCAGCAGCTGGCAGTGTCCTCCTTTTTTTCCTGTTCCCTTAATTCTATTTTCTGTTAGTGTCACTTATACTTCCTGTCTGGCCACTGGCCAATCAGTGTTTTATTTATTAACATATTTACCACACAGAACATCCCACAGCACTATTAAAGTAGAAAAGGGGAAATATAGTGATGTTTTAATTGCACTGAAATGTGATTTTATTTGTATGTTAATAAATAAAGTTGCCTGGGAGTCAGAGCTAATAGCAAGCCATTGCAGAAGCTGGGAGGTGGTGGTGCATGCTTTTAAACCTAGCTCTTGGGAGGTAGATCTAGGCCGATGTCTGTGTATTCAAGGATACAGCCAGCATGGAGACACATGCCTTTAATCTCAATACCAACCATAGAAGACCTGGAGGTCTGTACAGACGGGAAGTGATGAGGAGGTCATGTGGTTGGATTTACAACCAATGAGAAGGCAGAATAGAAAGTCAATAAAAAGCACAAACACACAGGAAGTAGCTCTCTTGCGGAGAGGTAGGACAGCAGTGGCAGTGAAGGGTAAGGTTTTTAATCTCAGCTCTTAGCTATTGCTCTGACCTCTTGGCTTTCATGTCTGAATCCGCTCTGTGTTTCTTATTTAAAAAGATGGTTACATCTACACAAGAGAGGCTTCCTGAAATGCCAAATCTGTCAGCTCTGACTGGACCAAGAGCCCTGATAAGACCAAGAATGAATCCACAAAGAGATGGGCAGATGTCAAGGCAAAAGTACATACAACAACATAAAGAGCAATACAGCAACACCAGAATCTAGCCCTTCTCCAATAGCAAGACCTGAACATCACAAAGTGGAAGAAGGAGAAGAAAGTAACCTTAAGAATAGCATCATGAAGATGCTAGAGGCCTTTAAAGAAAAAATCAAAAATGAAATTGAGAAAGAGATAAACAAAAAAGTGAAGGAAATCAATAAAGAAAATGAAAAGTCAAACAAAAATGGGAAGAATTCTATAAAAAACTAGAGGAAAGGACAAATAAAGCAGAAGAAAACTATAAATCCTTTAAGGAAAGCCATGAGAAAGCAATGAAACAGGTGAGGGAAACAGTCCAAAATCTGAAAAGGGAAATAGAAACAATGAAGAAGACATAAACAGAGGGAATGCTGGAAATAGAAAATCTGAGTAAATAAACAGGAAACACAGATGCAAGCATAACCAACAGAATACAAGAGATGGAAGAGAGGATCTCTGGTGTAGAGGATACAATAGAGGAAATGGATTCATCAGTCAAAGAAAATACCGATGCCAAAAAAATCATAACCCAAAATGTCCAAGAACTCTGGGACACCATGAAAAGACCAAACCTATGAATAATAGGGATAGAGGAAGGAAAAGAATACCAACTCAAAGGCACAGAAAATATATTCAACCAGATCATAGAAGAAAATTTTCCCAACTTAAAGAAGGAAATGCCTATGAAGATACAAGAAGCCTATAGAACACCAAACAGACTAGACCTCCCCAAAATAGTCCCCTCGCCACATAATAATTCAATGACTAAACGTACAGAACAAAGAAAAAAAATATTAAGAGCAACAAAGGAAAAAGGCCAAGTGACATATAAAGGCAAACCCATCAGAATAACACCCATTTTCTCAATGGAGACTTTCAAAGCCAGAAGGACCTGGACAGATATAATGCAGACACTAAGAGACCATGGATGCCAGCTTAGACTAATATACCCAGAAAAACTTTCAATCATCATAGACGGAGTGAACAAGACATTCCAAGACAAAGCCAGATTTAAACAATACTTATCCATAAACCCAGCCCTACAGAAAGCACTAGAAGGAAAATTCCAACCTAAGGAAGTCAGATACACCCACAAAAACACAGGCAATAGAAAAACACCACAGCAGTAACCCCAAACAAGAGAGGTAATTACACACTACCACCAAAAAATAACAGGAATGAACAATCACTGGTCATTAATATCCCTTAATATCAATGGAGTTAATTCACCTATAAACAGACAAAGGCTAATAGAATGGATATGAAAGCAGGACCCATCTTTCTGCTGCATACAAGAAACACACCTCAAATTCAAAGATAGACACTATCTAAGAATAAAAGGTTGGGAAAAGTCTTTCCAATCAAATGGTCTTAAGGAGCAAGCAGGTGTAGCCATCCTAATATCCAGCAAAATAGACTTCAAACTAAAATCAATCAAAAGAGATCAAGAAGGGCATTATATACTCATCAGAGGAAAGATCCACCAAGATGAAGTTTCAATTCTGAATATTTATGCCCCAAACACAAGGGCAACCACATATGTAAAAGAAACATTACTAAAGCTTAAATAATATATAAAACCCCACACATTAATAGTGGGAGACTTCAACACCTCACTCACACCACTGTATAGACCTGCCAAATCTAAACTTAACAGAGAAATAAAGGTCTTAACTGATGTTATGATTCAAATGGACTTAATTGATATCTACAGATACTCCATCCTAACAAAAAAGAATATACCTTCTTCTCAGCACCTCATGGAACCTTCTCTAAAATCAACCACATACTTGGCCACAAAGCAAATTTCAACAAATACAAAACAATTGGAATAACCTCCTGTGTTCTATCAGACCACCACAGTTTAAAGTTAGATATCAACAACAACAAAAACTACAGAAAGCCTACAATCTCATGGAAACTAAATAATGCTCAATTGAATCACCAATGGGTTAAGAAAGAAATAAAGAAAGAAATTGAAGACTTCCTAGAGATCAATGAAAATGAATATACCACATACCCAAAGTTATGGGACACTATGAAAGCAGTGCTAAGAGGGAAATTCATAGCACTAAATGTCCACATAAAGAAGTTGGAGAAATATCACACTAGTGACTTAACAGCACACCTGAAAGCTCTAGAACAAGAAGAAGCAAAGTCACCCAAGAAAAATAGACGCCAGGAAATAATCAAATTGACAGCTGAAATCAATAAAATAGAAACAAAGAGAACAATACAAAAAATTAATGAAACAAAGAGTTGGTTCTTTGAGAAAATCAACAAGATAGACAAGCCCTTATCCAAACTAACAAAAAGGCACAGAGAGAGAGCATCCAAATTAACAAAATCAGAAATGAAAAGGGAGACATAACAACTAACACTGAGGAAATCCAGAGAATCATCAGGTCATAATTCAAAAACCTCTACTCCACAAAACTGGAAAAATCTAAAAGAAATGGATAATTTTCTGGATAGGTGCCACATACCTAAGTTAAATCAAGACCAGATAAACTATTTAAAAAGTCCAATAACCCCTAAGGAAATAGAATCAGTCATTAAAAGTCTCCCAACAAAAAAAAGCCCAGGATCAGATGGTTTTGGTGCAGAATTCTACCAGATCTTCAAAATAGAGTTAATACCAATACTCTTTAAATTGTTTCCCACAATAGAAACAGAAGGAACATTACCAAACTCCTTCTATGAGGCTACAATTACCCTGATTCCCAAGCCAAACAAAGATGTAACAAAGAAAGTGAACTACAGACCAATCTCCCTCATGAACATTGATGCAAAAATACTCAATAAAATACTGGCAAACAGTCTCCAAGAACACATCAAAACAATTATCCACCATGATCAAGTAGGCTTCATCCCAGGGATGCAAGGGTGGTTCAACATATGAAAGTCCGTCAATGTAATACACCATATAAACAAACTCAAAGAAAAAAAAAACCACATGATCATTTCACTAGATGCAGAAAAGGCATTTGACAAAATCCAACACCCCTTCATGATACAGGTCTTGGAATACAGGGAACATACCTAAACATAATAAAGGCAATTTACAGCAAGCCAACAACCAACATCAAAGTAGATGGAGAGAAACTCAAAGTGATTCCACTAAAATCAGGAACAAGGCAAGGCTGTCTGCTCTTCCCATACTTATTCAATACAGTACTTGAAGTTCTAGCCAGAGCAATAAGACAAATAAGGAGATCAAAGGGGATACAAATTTGAAAAAAAGAAGTCAAAATTTCGCTATTTGCAGATGACATGATAGTATACATGAGTGACCCCAAAAATTTGACCAAGGAAATCACACAGCTTATACACACCTTCAGCAACGTAGCAGGAATCAAGATTAACTAAAAAAAATCAGTAGCCCTCCTATATAAAATTGACAAACAGGCTGGGAAGGAAATCAGAGATACATCACCCTTTACACAAGCCAGAAATGATATAAAATACCTTGGGGTAACTCTAACTGACCAAGTGAAGGACCTGTATGACAAGTACTTTAAGTCCCTGAAAAAAGAAATTTAAGAAGATGTCAGAAACTGGATACATCACCCTTTACAATATCCACAAATGACATAAAATACCTTGGGGTAACTCTAACTGACCAAGTGAAGGACCTGTGTGACAAGAACTTTAAGTCCCTGAAAAAAGAAATTGAAGAAGATGTCAGAAAATGGAAAGATCTCCCATGCTCATGGATAGGCAGGATTAACATAGTAAAACGGCAATCTACCAAAAGCAATATACAGATTCAATGCAATACCCATCTAAATACCAACACAATTCTTCATAGACCTAGAAAGAACAATACTCAACTTCATATGGAAAAACAAAAACCCAAGATAGCCAAAAGAATCTTGTACAATAAAACAACCTCTGGAGGCATCACAATCCCTGACTTAAAGCTCTACTATAGAGCCACAGTAATAAAAACAGCTTGGTACTGGCATAAAAACTGACATGTGGACCAATGGAATTGAATTGAAGACCCTGACATTAATCTGCACACCTATGAACATATAATTTTTGACAAAGAAACGAAAACTGTACCATGGAAAAAGAAAGCATCTTCACCAATTGGTGCTGGCATAACTGGATGTCATCATGTAGAAGGCTACAAATAGATCCATATCTGTCACCGTGCACAAAACTTAAGTCCAAGTGGATCAACACCTCAACATAAATCCAGTTACTCTGAATCTGATAGAAGAGAAAGTAGGAAGTAGTTTTGAATGCATTGGCACAGGAGATCACTAACTAAATATAACACCAGTAGCACAGACACTGAGAGAAACAATTAATCAATGGGACCTCTTGAAACTTAGAAGCTTTTGTAGAGCAAAGGACATGGTCACCAAGACAAGTGACAGCTTACAGAACCGATAAAGGTCTTCACCAACACCACATCTGACAGAGGGCTGATATCTAGACTATATAAAGAACTCAAGAAATTAGACATCAAAATGCCCAACAGTTCAATTAAGAAATGGGCTATAGAACTAAACAGAGAATTCTCAACAGAGGAAGCTCAAATGATGAAAGACATTTAAGGAATTGCTCAACATCCCTAATCATCAGGGAAATGCAAATCAAAACAACTCTGAGATACCACCTTACACCTGTCAGAACGGCTAAGATCAAAAACACTAAAGACAGCTTATGTTGGACAGAATGTAGAGCAAGGGGAACTCTCCTCCACTGCTGGTAGGAGTGCAAGCTTATACAGCCACTTTGGAAATCAATATGGAGCTTCCTTATAAAATTGGGAATCAATCTCCCCCAAGACCCAGCTATACCACTCTTGGGCATATTCCCAAGGAATGTTCAATCATACCACATGGGCAAATGCTCAGCTATGTTCACAGCAGCATTATTTGTGGTAGTCAGAACCTGGAAACAACCTAGATGACCTTCAACTGAAGAATGGATAAATAAAATGTGGTACATATACACAATGGAGTACTACTCAGCAGAGAAAATCAATGACATTGTGTGGTTTGCAGGCAAATGGATGGATCTAGAAAAAAAATCATCCTGAGTGAGGTAATCCAGGCTTAGAAAGACAAACATGGTATGCACTAACTTATAGGCAGATACTAGATGTAAAACAAAGGATGACTAGACTGCTACTCACAACTCCAGGGAGGCTACCTAGTAAGGAGGACCATAAGAAAGACACAGGGATCGCCCAATGACAGAGAAATGGATGATATACATGAGCAAAGTGGACGTGTGGCAGTAATGACGGGCAAGGATCAGGGAAAGAGAGTGTAGAGGAGTGGGAGATACCAGCTGGATCAAGAACAGAGAGGCAGAACAAGGAAAGAGAGACCATGACAAATGAAGACCCCATGGGAAAAGGAAGAAGTAAAGTGCTAGAATGGTCCCCAGAAATCCACAAAGATACCTCCACAATAGACTACTGGCAATGGTCAAGAGAAAGCCTGAACTGACCTACTCTGGTGATTGGATGGCCAAACACCCTTACTGTCATGGTAGAACTCTCATCCAATGGCTGATGGAAGCAGATGCAGAGATCCACGGCCAAACCCCAGGTGGAGCTCTGGGAATCCAATTAGCAAGAGGAGGGATTGTATGAGCGAGAGATGTTGAGACCATGGTTGGAAAAATCACAGGGACAAATAGCTAAACTAGGGGAAATACATGAAGTATGAACCAATAGCTGAGGAGACCCCAAATGGATCAGGCCCTCTGGACAAGTGAGACAGTCGATTAGCTTGATCTGTTTGGGAGGCATCCAGGCAGTGGGACCTGGACCTGGACCTGTCCTTAGTGCATAAGCTGGCTTTTTGGAGCCTGGGGCCTATGATGGGATACTTTGCTTAGCCTGGGTGAAGGGAGGAGAGGACTGGACCTTCCTTGACTGAATCTACCAGGCTGAGCTGAATCCCCAGGGGAGTCCTTGCCCTGGAGGAGATGGGAATGGGGGGTGAAGTGGAGGGAGGGGAGGGGGGAAGGAGGCAGGGGAATCCGTAGCTGATATGCAAAATTAAATTAAATTATAACATAAAAAAGATAAAATTTGTATCAGATTTTAATGCTATTGAACTGCAAACTTTTAAAAAGTTCAGTTTTAAAATTCTTTGAGAATTTCATCTATGCATACAGTGTATTTTGATCATATTACCACTCATTCCTCACAAATGGGCCCTGATCCACTCTGCTAATCCCAACATTACTAAATCCATGCCTTTTGTTTTGTTTTATATTATCTACCTAGGGCAGCACTGCATGCCCATATGCTCATGTGTTAGAGCCATCACTGAGTTTGCTCAAACTACCTGGCATCAGCACCCTAAAGTAAACTCACTCTTCCTCCTCCAAAAGCCACCCACTGCCACCAGCTTCTCAGTTAGGGGTTTGGGCCAGTGAACACCTTTCTCTTCCATACTAGAATGTTCATGCCTTGACCTTGGAGTTCATGAGTGCAGTAGTCCTGTCCTGCCCAGAAGATACTATTTTATTTCAAGTGTTGTAATATGCTACAAACATTTCAGAGATATCAAGTTTTATATCAAATATGATTATGTGTTAGGAGGAATTCTGAAGAAAATGTTAGTGTTCTTATTTGACTGATAATATTCCCATGTGAGTTATAATTAAATGAATCAAGGCAGTACTGTATCATGAATCTGACTGTGGCTTTTTATACGTGAAAATTATTGAGGTAATTTCTTCTGTCTACATAACTTCTAAAATGCAGAGTCAGAAGCTGAAGGTGACAAAAGACCACTGGAAACTGCACTGAGGCTATATTCATACTCTTGATATTTCAGATAACCATGATTTGCATTTGGTGTTTGAAAGCTGGTCTGCCTGATATTTAGGACATGACTGTCAGTTTACCTCAGTTCTTCTCTTACACATTAACATAGAGAATTACAGTAGGTTTGGTGATGTAAACAGTGTGTTCACTCCAATGCTGAATGCTGCCATCTACAGCCCAATGAATAAGGCTAGAAAGGGAGCCCTGATGTCATCCTCATCAGAACAGCATTGTCCTTGTCGACAGCCTGAATTTTGAATTAAGTGGATAGTGTAGGCATCAAGATAATTGTGTTTATCAATATTCAGACCCCATTGGACTCCTGTCTGGATTGTTTTACTGATTTTGTTTCTCGTGATTTTGTATGTATATACATTTATGGGTACATATATATGTTTAACATATTTCCAACCAAAATCTGCTTCAGTAATTCTTCTCTATTTCTTTTTCCAGAAACATGGTCCATGATGTTCCATTTTTTCTTACAAGATTTCAGAGACTTGAACTTAATATACAATATCATATCAAATGTGGACATGTTTTCTCAAAGAAGGATCCCCATTGAATTATTTTTATACTCTGAGGATGATGTGTAATACCAATCACCAAAGCATTAGCAAATAAAGACTGTTCCCACACATTGTCAGACTTCCTCCTATATTTAATTTTCCTTATTCTGACTTTTCTTGATTAACATTCTGGAGTGACCCATCTCATCCTGACCTTTCAACTGCAAGCACTTCTACATTTCATTTCATCAACTTGCTGCATCTCCTCTTTACTTAAAGGATTCCAGACTAGTTATTTAATGGGGTGTCCTTGTGCTGCTGAGCTCAGAGCTAGAAATCCCCTACTAAGTTTGCTGTCTTTATAAAAATAACATCCCCAAAGGCAAACACGATCAGCCCATCACATTCTGGAAAATCTGTGAGATGGCATCAGAAATTGGTAGTCTTAAATCCTCCATTTCCTTCTGACTTTTCTCTAAAATATGTCCTTAAAAATTTGACAGTGGGGATTTAGCTCAGTGGTAGAGTGCTTGCCTAGCAAGCACAAGGCCTTGGGCTTGGTCCTCAGCTCTGAGAAAAAAGTGATCTAAATGTAATCTTCAGAGTATCTAGTCTGTTAATATTTCTGGACCAGAAACTCTTGCCTCTCCATTATAATAATCCATGCTAGAACCCAATATGTTTTGTCTCAACCTCTCTGTATCATGTGCTGCAACAAGGATTCCTTATTCCTTTTCTAGAGTTCTATACAAACATTGGAGCATTCATTTAGAAAGATTCTTGGGGGCCTAGAATGCCAGGGCCCCCTGGATAACTAGTATTTAACCCACCTCCACCTCACATATCAACACAAAGAAAAAGTGAAACCACTGAGAAACAACTGGAATGGAACTAAATTTGAGGGCTATTTTTGGGAACCACAAATCCTAGAATTGTCTAGAATTAAAGGGCTATAGATACTAAAACAAAAATTCTGAGTTCTTCAACCATACCTAGTTCTCTGACCAATATGGGGAAGAAGGACAAATGTTCTAAGTCCATCCTGCCTTTGGTGAACCCAATAAACACTATAGTGTATAGCCTGAAAACTGTATATACTCCTAACTGTCTCTCTGTGTTTCTGTCTCTCTGTCTGTCTCTCTGCCAATCTATCTATCTATCTATCTATCTATCTATCTATCTATCTATCTATCTATTTCATCACCTATTTTTATCCATCCATCCATCCATCCATCCATCCATCTTCTCCTACAACTACTCTTCCTCTTTTATTTCTCCTTCTACTTGATCTTCCCTTATTCATCCCGGATATTATAACCATTTTTGCCCCCCTGAAGTTTTACAGGGCTTTAGAAAATGCTAATTACATCATAAAAATTAAAAAAAAACTTTTCTCTGTAGGTTTTATTCTCCATATTTTCCCACCCAAAATCTTTATAATCCCTATCTTTCCTGGTACTTGCTAAAATATGAGGTTCCTTAGATCTCTGACACTGTGACACTAAAAATATTGTGTAAAGGAGTGCTTGTTAAAAAAATGCAAGTTGTGCTTAAAATGAGCCCCAAACCTACATCCAACAACTTGATACTTTAATAACTTGCAAACTGTATATACTCCTAACTGTCTCTCTGTGTTTCTGTCTCTCTGTCTGCCTCTCTGCCTATCTATCTATCTATCTATCTATCTATCTATCTATCTATCTATCTATCTATCTATTTCATCACCTATCTCTATCCATCCATCCATCCATCCATCCATCCATCCATCTTCTACAAGTACTCTTCCTCTTTTATTTCTCCTTCTTCTTGATCTTCCCTTATTCATCCAGGATATTATAACCATTTTTGCCTCCCTGAAGTTTTACAGGGCTTTAGAAAATGTTAATTACATCATAAAAAATAAAAAAAACTTTTCTCTGTAGGTTTTATTCTCCATATTTTCCCACCCAAAATCTTTATAATCCCTATCTTTCCTAGTACTTGCTAAAATATGAGGTTCCTTAGATCTCTGACACTGTGACACTAAAAATATTGTGTAAAAGAGTGCTTGTTAAAAAAATGCAAATTGTGCTTAAAACGAGCCCAAAACCTACATCCAACAACTTGATACTTTAATAACTTGCAAACGCATCATCTTAGTTTGTTTCTTTATATGACAAATGTAATTTACATACAATGAATTCAATGAGTTGAAATATTCAGTGTTAATTAGTTCTCTACCATGAAGTTTACAAAAATGTTTTCTGACTAAATAAATTCTTGTCAAGAGGTAAAATCTATAGAGTTTTCTAAATGGAAAGTTGTACTCAAACCCAGAAATGCCATAAGTCAGAAATTTTACGGAAGAGAAAAAAAATCAAGATCATATATGAAACTGCTGTATTTATTAAAATTCCTTAGGACAAAATTCATTACACTTGTATAAAATTAGAGTGTAATTCTCTGTTTAAAATAAAAGTGATGGAAGATGCCACTTAGTTTCAACCTTTTATACAGAGAAAAGGAAAATCCATGCTAGAACTTGCATTTGATAGCCTTAAAATGGCCTGCAAAAAGAGCCTGTCTTAGTCAGGGAGTATTCTGTCTCTCAACTACTTGATACAAAAGACTTTCAAAAGATCAATGAAACCTCCTGTCAAAGCTTGGCTCATGGGATTGTAGGCTATGTGAACAGATGAGATCAATCTGAATGCTATAGAAGTGGGAAAGAAGGTGAGGCACTTACAAAAACCTCCTTGAAATACAGGCTATGTAATCTAATGAAATCCGAGAGAAATTATTTCCTGATGGACTGGCTCACAGGAAGCATTGGGGATGCTTGGTTATCACAAGCAGAGGTCTCACACACACTGGAAGATGATGAAGGAAGGATGAGGTTTTCCTGATAAAATATATATGAGAGAAGCAGTGCTTTGCGGCCAATTCACTGGGCATGATAGAGCACTGGGCTGTGCTTACAGAAGAGGTCAAACATAAAATGGTTGATTCACCAGGGACTTCAGGACTTGTGTTTGCCTTTAGTGCCTTTGCAGAGCTCCATTGGAGAATGTGAACTTATACAAACAACTAACATTTTAAGGAATGGGTGAAATGTTGTGTAACAATTTTCCTTTGTATAACATGAAATAATTTCTATTATTTTTGAGATAATAATTACATTATTTTCTCTTCTTTTTCATCCTTCCAAACCCTCACTACACTCCTCCTTGCTCTGTTTCTAATTTATGACCTCTATATTCATTAATTGTTGCTATGTTCATATACATATATATGTGCATAAAGATATATGTGTGTGTGTGTGTGTGTTTCTGTGTGTGTGTGTGTTTCTGTGTGTGTGTGTGTGTGTGTGTGTGTATCCATATAGTTATATATTCCTAAATGTAAACCAATCATTCTGTATAGCTAGCATATATGTTTTCAGGACTGATCATTTAATATTGAGTATCCAACTGGTGTGCTCTTCCCTGAGTAGGACTATTTCCTTAAGTCTCAGAAAGTTCTGTGGAAAGAGATAGGAGGTTCATAATACTCAGCAATTAAACCATGGCTGGGAAAGCTGAAATTTACAGGATTAACAAGGCCCTTCTGCTCCCAAGGTTAAATAGGTGTAATTAAGGAGAACTGAGGAAATGAGACCCTCTGTCTCATTCAGCTGCAAACAAGTCATGCAGACACATTCAGAGTTCTAGTCTTCATGAGTCACTCATTCTAATGTGAGCCTTTGTGATGCCACACATTAGAGTTTTTCATATTCCTATAAGTAACACCATACCTATACTCCTGTAATAACCTCAATAAACTCATTAATTTGAGGGAAAAAGAATTACACAATCTTCCCTGAGAGGCAGACAGATAAAGAGGAACTGACAAGTAATACAAAAAGCCAATTTCTGGCTTCCTTTTCATTTTCTGTACTGAGACAAAGGCTTAGTAGGCTGTGTCTTCCACCAGCAGGCTGCCTCTTCCAGCTGTCTGGTTCAGGACAGATAGGTATGTTCACAGTCAGTCCTGAACATGGTCACGTGAAGCTGCAGGTGATCACCCAGACTGTCACCCACAGTCAGAGGACCTAGTTAGTTCCTGTGCTTGTTCCCGCCAGAGTCCAAGAGTTTCCAGCTTGGGTAAGCTATCTCTGTGGTTTTCCGCATCATGATCTTGACCTCACTCTGGTTGTTTCTGGGTGTTTGAACATTTAGAAATAGAAAAAAAGGAGCTGGGCATAGTGATTTCATGCCATGATCTCAACCAATTGGGAAATGAGGAGGAGAATGGAAGACTGACTGCAGTGCAAGTTCCAGGAGAGCCTGTGTCTCAAAAAAGTCATGTGAACTGTGCCACCATTCTCATGGCTGCTGAGGCCATATTTGGGGAGTCTGAAGCCAGGCTTTGTCTTGTGCATCTCTGAGTAAGCTTGAGGAGGCTGTCCCTTGGGTCACCTGAAGATGTGAAAAGGACAAGAAACCAGCAGAACCCTGAGACACTCCTCTCCCTGTAGAAGACAGGAAAGTTGACATTCACAGAGGGGGAGTCTCAAGCCTGAACTTTGAGAAGCGGCTAGGCAAAGTCTTATCCCCCAGTTCATTTCCTGAACATGATCCAACTACCAAGAGTGGGCTGAGATGAACATTGTGGAAGGCAGGTGCTGTCCGCTGTCAGCACCTTGATCTCAGGGCATTTGGAAGAACATGAACCCTCCTCTGGATGGGACATCAGTGAGATAAGAAGCAGGACCATGCAGAAGGGGTTTCTGTCTTTGCTGGGTAAATAACTATATATCCTGGGCAGGGTATCTGTTCATGGAAGTGTGATGTTTCACAATTGATTGTTAGAAAGACCAAGCTGTCTGAGGTCTCAACTATACAGCTGACTCCAGGTCTCTTTCTAATTACTGGGATTTGCAGGCAATCCTTTATACTTTTCCATCTAGATCTACTGCCTCATCTCTGGATTCATGTGAGCAATCACACTCTCTGAGTATCTCGCCCCTCTCTCTATACCACCTCTCTACTCAGATTTATTTACCCCCAATACTGTCATCTATGTTCTTAAAATAGTTTTTATATCAGTTTAGGGGACATGCCTTGCTCCCAAATTCCAGGATGTACTCAACTTTTTGGTCTTCACAAGACTCTATCTAGAAATGAAGTTGACAATCACATTTATTTGCTTAAATCTTCAAAATCTGAAATGACACAGATCACCCAAAAGTTTCATCAGTCCTAGGTTGCAAGGATCATGCTTAGGTCCAGAGATTCGGTTGAAGAACATGCACTCCAAGCTGACCATGACCTGGCTTCTCTTTATAGCGATATCATGATAAGAAATGTGAGGTTTGGATATAACAAAGCTGTATGATGCAACAACTGTTGAGTCTCTCCCCTTGCCTGCCCTTCTCATGTCCTCCTAATGGATCTTGTACCCAAAGCTAGCAGTGCCACCTCTTCAAGAGCATGTGGATTGGAACAGGTGGCGCCTAAACTAGGCATTTGGCTTTTGTTTACTGGTTGAAGCACCACATCAGTGATCTACATCACGTTCTACTCCATGATTGTATGCCTGGTTTGTGTGTGTGTGTGTGTGTGTGTGTGTGTGTGTGTGTGTTTATGTTTCACTCATAATGCCTCTCCATAGCCAACACTGAACTCTGACTTGCTACTACATTTTCCTCAGTCAATGATTTCAAGGATTGGGTCATCCTACTCTTTCCATGAATTGCTTGCTTTCAATATCTGAGAGCTCACCTGGTCTTAGTGGCTCCATCCAGACCTGTCCAGAGCTAGTCACATCTTCACTCACAACCTCATAGCTTGAGTTAGCTTTACTGACACTCTGGGGGAATCTTCATAACTAACTATGTGACTTTTCTTTGAGCCCACAATCTCTAAAATCTGAGGATCTTCCCTGGGTGATAGTTCACTTCAGAGGTCTCATCCCTACTACTCCTCATTGTCCTGACCTCATTTCTAAGCATCCTTTCTTTCTCAAATTATTGATTATGAATCTTAAGGAGGGAAAATCCAACCCTGGACAATGCACGCAAAGTGAGGTTTCAGATTCACTTAGATAAAGTTTCTAATGAAGCAGAGGCCTAGATTTCTGGCTTTGGAAGGAGGATTATAACTAATGGCTTCCATTGTGAACCCAGAGGCTCTTGCAAATGGCACTTTGGTTTCAAGTCACTTTTGGGTGAGGTATGTAGCAGGGATGTAACAGCTATACCATGTGACATCAGCACATGAACATTCTACTGTATCCTGGAGAGCCCTGGCATTCCATGTGATGTCACCAGTGTTGTGGCAACGCCAACTGTCATTGGGGCATTTGTGCAGTGTCTCGTGTTTCACCTACAGACATGCTGACTAGACTGAACAGGATTCATGGGAGACAGAATGACGAGCACAGGGAGACCAAAGGGAGGCAGAAGGAAGATGGCCTTCAGTCTCCATGTCACACATCAAGAAATAAATGGTTCTGGGGAAAGCGCAGTGAGTCCTGGGAAAGGGATGGGGAGCTTCCTGAAGGAGGAAGGCTTCAGTTGATCCTTCTAGGAGTGGGGCTAAGGAGGTGAGAGTTTGAGAAGCCATGGGCCTATTTTAGTCCTCTTGAGTTCTTCAAGAGTTCAACAAAGTTGAGTATGTTCAAGGTTAGTTTGACAGAGAGCCAGGGATGGTCAAGGCTGCAGCTGCTCTGTTGAGGGCCCTCTGCTTTCACTCTGAGTGGGAAGGAAGCACAGAGGGACTAAAGAGGTTTCAGTACCAGCCCTGCACTTCACACACACTGGATGTCTTTTGGTGTGTGTCACTAATAACAAGGAGAGTAAAGTCCCCTGGCGAGAGCTAGAGGTTCTCCCAATTTAAATAACAACCACTAGCAAGGCAGGAGCCACCAAGGATTGCTGCATGTCAGTGACCTCTAAGATTTCTGAATTCCTGCCTCTCACTAGCCAGTCATCTTTCCTCTACCTTGAGTGCAGGACTGGGACATCACTTTTCCTGTAAGTTTTTGTTCTTGGTGTCAGAGGGCTGACCTGTGGAAGCCTAGTCCTTAGGTATTTTCAGTCATACCTTTCAGTAGTTGATAACTCCTTTGCTAACATCATGATGGATGGAATGTATTCTGATGAAGATTTTGGCAAAAGTGTCATCATTACCTATATGATTATCATTGTTCTGACAGGACCCACATAATCCTTCACCACCCCCATACATTGTAACTGCCCCGTGGATCTTCTCTAATGTGCTTGTTCACCTTGTGGAACTGATCTTCCTTCCCCATTATCCTGAGCTAATTTCTTAGCATCCTTTATTTCTCATCTTATTAGTTAGCATTCTTCAGGATGAGAAGAGCCATTCCTGGGCAGTGTTAGGAAATTGAGTCTTGCCCTCCATACATGATGAACTATTGAATTAGAATGAACTAGATTCTAATGAATCAGTGAGATCTCTAGATTGAAATGACGAGGTGCTGAAGGCCCTGCTCTGTCTCAGGGAAGGCTGCTGGAAAGAGGAGCTTGGCTTTTGGTGAATTGGGGAAGAGTTGGTTATCAGATAGGTGATGACATTAGCAGTGACCCTAACAGTCCCAATTCTATTGTATCCTGAGAGCCCTTGGCATCTTCTGTGAAATCACCAGTGTTGTGGCAATGCCAACTGCCCTTGAGGCATTTATTAAGTGCTTACAGGGTTCACCAATTGACATGTTGGCAAAACTAAGCACACTGATTGGCATAGAAAGCACTGGTTTTCTAAGCAGAAGTTGATGCCACAATTGGTCCTTCTGTTAATTGGGTGCAGTAGCTGTTAACATCTGAAGCAATGGGCCTATGCAGCTTACCTGGGTTGCTAAAGAGCAGATCCAAAGTGGAGGATTTCTGAGGGCAGAGGGCCAGGAAATGTCAGGGAGGCAGATGCTGTGCTGGGACCTTTTTCAGTTCATTATGATGGCAAAGAATGCTAAAGGAGGCCCAGAACCACTAATGAGGTATCAGGGTAGGATGTTGCTGCACTTTATTCTCAGTGGATTTCTGTAGATTTCATGGATATCTGATATAAATACCAGGAAGGGAAACTTTCCATTCATGTACCCAGGTCTGAGACATTCAGTTGCTTTAGTCCTGCACACAGGTTATCAGGGCTGAGGGATGCAAAGCACCAGGCACTCCAGGACTTTCTTGCATCACATCAGGTATCTGGTGAGAATTCCAAACCAACATGGCTGGCCTTGCTTATGCCTTTTAGGGACAGTGGGGCTGAAGTAGGGCCTGAGGCATATATCTATCCCTAGAGATTGGAGATAGACATATGGCTTATGGTACCCAGTTTAAGGATATCTGCTCGGATTTTTGAGGGCTTCATTGGGTGCCATGCATTTCCTCTTCCTCAGGACTCCTCTTGGGACTCGACATGATCTCTCTTGGCCCTATGCCATTCATCTGGACAAATTCACTTGTGTTTATGTACCTACAGGGACTACTAGGAAGGCATCATCCACACCCTTCTTCTTCACTGAGCAGGAGCAACAGCTGAACCAGGTGGATAAACTGACCCTTCAGCTACAGATGATGACCAATGAGAGGAATGAACTGCTGGAACTCCTGGCCCTTTATAACAACAATGAGTTGAACAACAGGTATTCATCATGCCCTTTTCTCTGGTGACTGTCTTGAACCTACTGTGTCCTGAGTGCATCTGAGAGGCAGAACTGAAGCCTGTATGATTGAGATAGGACATAGTCTGTTCTGAATCCTCCCAATGAAAACCAGAGCTTGTGGCCTGAATCACAATGTACAGAGAGGGGCAGTAGTGTGTAAGATCACAACATGCATTTCAAGAGGCCCTGACAGGCATTGGCTTTTAGAAGATGCTCAGTGCTCTGAATTGATATTTATTTTTGCTTTTTGCTATGGGAGCAGCTTGAATGGCCTGGTGGGCCTACTCAGTCCATCCGTGTGTGACCAGAAGGCCTGGAATTCATCTCCGCTCCTCTCAGCTTGTTCCTTATACTATGAGACAATGCCACTTACCTGTATTTCTCTGACATCCTAACTGTATGTGGAATTATGTATGTGAAGTGTTCTCTAAGAGGTCCAAAAGTTGCAAACATGGCAGTGGCAGGTTTTGCTCTTTTCACTTCCCTCTCCCTTGATAAACCATTAGATTACATTCCTAAATTTAGTCCCCAAAGTCATTCTCTTTAGTGGACACTGACTCATTCTTGAAACTAAACACCAAAGTCTAATAATCAAAATTTATTACTTGGCTACACTGGCTAACTGATCCAATCAGATCTCAACAACTCACCCTAGTACAGGTTAACCTTTTCTACTTAAAAACCCACTGCTAAAAAAAGCCTGCTTCTTACTGTCTGCCTTTGCCTGATCCAGAGGCAGGCTCCCAATGCCATGCTTACCCTGTGGGGCAATAAATTTCTTTGTGCTGAGGATTGTGTGTCTGAGTGTGTTTTGTACTGTCTCTGAGAGGCTCTCTTACAGTGTGTGTGTGTGTGTGTGTGTGTGTGTGTGTGTGTGTCCTTCCAGATCCTGTGAGTCAGAGATTGATAGTAGGCCTGAATATTCACATGTCTCAAAGATTTCAGGTGATGTACGTGCTGAGGCCAGGGAACCCCACATTGAGCATCACTGCTCTCAGCCTTTGTGCTCACCCTGGTGCCTCATTGGAATCCTCTTGGGAGTTTATGAAGCCATCCTCATGTAGGGCCTCCTCTACAGAAATACTGATTATGAGTTCTGGATATCCTTGTAAGGAGAAAGAATCTCTGTTCTCAAGAGAGTGGAAATGTCATTGCAGATTTCAGATAGACCCCAAACTGTGGCACAGACTCCTCAGACCCTCTTAGCCAGCTAGTCTGCCCCTATAGATCTACTGAGGGAGCTCATGTAGTCCTGTCTCCTTCCCTATTGACACCCAGACTTTCCTGGCCCTGGGACAGTGAGGCAAGTCTAATGCACATCAGGAGGTCCAGTACATATGTAGATGTAACCAACCGTCTTATTAAATAAGAAACATAGAGCCAATTCAGAGAAGAAAGCCAAGAGGTCAGAACTAAGAGCCTTACCCTTCCTGCTTCAGCTATCCTGCTTCAGCCAAGAGAGCTCTCCGAAAAAAGGGGCCTCTTTCTGTGTGTATGTCTTTATATAGTCTAGATGTTCTGCCTTGTCATTGGTTGTAAACTAAACACGTGACTGCCTTGTCACTGCCTATATGTACTGCCCTCCAGGTCCTTAAAGGCGTGCGCCACCACCGCCACGCATTTGCTATGGCTCTAAAACTCTGACCCCCAGGCAACTTTATTTATTAACATACAATTAAAATCACATTTCAGTACAAGTAAAATACCACCACATTTCCCCTTTTCTATTTTAATAAAAAGGAAAAAAAAGAAAAAGGTTATAACTAACAAAAGAAAAATTATATATAAAAGTACAATAACTATATATAATATATATAAATAATAAATGTCTAAACAATGTCTAGTCCATTTGTATTTGACAAATTCAGAGATAATAATTTCATTATCCTATTTTGTTAAGTCCAAAATGTATCTAATTTATTTTCTATCCTAATTAATTTTCAATTATAATTAACTAACCTTCAACTATAACTAACTAATCTTCAACTCCCTCAGAGATCCAAGAAGGAAATAATATTAGCTAACAAAAATAAAAACAGAAAGTGCATGCAAGCAACTTCCAAAAAAATTTGTGAGTTGACAGAAACAGCCAATTGCCTGGACAGTCACCTGAGGTTTCTCCGCAATGCTGGGGCATCATCTTTAGCCTATAGGCTTAGCATATCTGACAGACTCATTTGTGAAGTAGAATGTACACAAGGTCAACAGTTCAACCTCACATTGGGTGAGAGCAGTCCATGTACCAGAAACATCTGAATTCCATTAGTGTCATGTCATGATTCAGGATTTTAAATTCTGGAAAATGTTGATGGTTTTTTAATTCAGCTCTCCATTCTTCTTGGCTGTGTACATATGGCTTCATCTCAGCATCCCGTTCTTCTCCATATCTCTCTATCAAATGCCAGTCTACTATTGAGAGGTGTGAGCTTAGTTATTCTTTAAGAATAACTGTTTCAGCTGTTGTTCCATAGCATATCAGAAGCCATCGGCCCATTGCCTGTTTAGCTGCCTTCGAAGAAAAGGGCACTGTACCTTTTCCAAGTTGCGAAGGCCATGTCAGGGATGGTGCCATATTGTCCTGGCCTCAGAAGATGCCTTTTGATAAAGCCATAACCACGCTTGTTTAGGCCAAAATTCAGTAGTCCTTTGTTTCATGTCCTGTCTGTCCATTTTGTCCTGTTGATTCGAGGATACTTTGTTGTCCAGTGGCTAACTTTTGCCACAATGAAAGCTAACTCCATACGCAGTTTCTTCAATGCCCATATTTTCTCTGAAGTAGATTGGTACTGCCAGGAGCCAACATGTCTCATAGTCATAACAAAAAAGAAAAATTTTCTAAGTTATTAAAACATTTTAAATGCCATATTCTGTAGATCTCTGAAGGGTTTGAAGATGACCTATCTAAAATATATCTGCTCAATTTTTAAAACATATCTAATATGACTACAAGTTCTATTGTAATGTCTAACTATTAACTATCATTTCTTTATATCCTAATGGTAACAAATAAAATACCACCACATACGTAGGATTCAGGGTGTGAAATCCAGTGGGCTAGGGTAGTACAAAACAGAACCTTAATTCATGTGGTCCCTGAGGCCTGTGTTCATGGGGTTCTTTGCTCCTGGGGCCATGCCCTACCACAGGCTGAATTCTGAACTTGAGATTCTGAAAACACAGCATAAGAAGGAGATGTCAGATGTAAAGAAATTCCCCAAGGAGATTTGTGAGGCCTCGTACAAGTGCAAGAAGCTGAGTGAGAAGACCAACTCCTACTGGTGAGTGCCTAATTTAGATGGGACTCCAAAAATTGGTAAGGAATGTTTCTGGCAGTCTGAAGTTTTTCAAGTCCTGCCTGACCCAGCTGTCAGGAGGAATCTGTCCCACTCACCTCCTGAAGCCAAATGGTCCCAAATAAACACACAAAGGCTTATAGTACTTACAAACTGTATGACCAATGGCTTAAGTTTCTTGCTAGTTAGATCTATCACCTTATATTAACCCATTTCTATTAATTTATGTTTGCCACATGGCTGTTGCATGGCCAGGCTGCTGGCATGTTGCTCCTTGGGTGGCAGCTGGCATCTCCTCCACCTCTGACTTCTTTCTCTGTCTCTCCTTGATTTTTCTGCCTGGTTCCATCCTGCCTTGCCATAGGCCAAAGCAGCTTACTTATTAACCAATGTGAACAATACATATTCACAGCATACAGAAAGACATCCCACAGCAGCTTCTCCCCTCTTCACCTTTGAACAAAGTTGGGCTGTGGTTCTAGTCTGTTTACCTCTTAGCAAGCAGCCTGCCTGATAGCTCTTGGACTTGTGCCTCCTAAACTGAGTTCTCCTAAGAGTGAAGAGTCTGAGAGCTCCTCCCAACATTTTCCTGTCAACTTCTGGAGCTTCTAGCGAGAAAACATGGTTTGCACCATGGATGTTTTCTGTGGCTCTGGCAGGAGCTTACAGAGCTGGTTTCTATGGGACACATGAAATGTATTCCCATTGGGTCTTCTGTCCCCCTTAGAGCATGGTTTCCCTCTACCTGCTCATGTTTTCCCAATACTGTGAACAGTTAAACACCAGGGTGTGTGGGGGAGGTGGGGGATCCAGTTTTCATAGGTACATGAATCCCTTTTGCTGTCAGGGTATTCAGAAGCAGTTTGAATCTTTCTGGAATTTGGCTATTCTCTGGCTTTGGCCTGCCACTGAGTGATGCTGGCATGGCTAATGTGGGTTCCTACCCAGGGTTCATGGGGATGGGGACATGGGACCTTGCAGGAAGGATGGTATTAGGAGGCAGGAGTGGCAGATGGAGGTAGAGCTCATCATTTGTGGTGATATTTCAGCACCCTCTACAGTCAGCTCCTGAGTGAATGGACTCAGCTAAAGGAAAAAGTGAGCATGTTGAAAAAGAAGAACAGAAAGCTGCAGGGGGAGCAGATTTTACTACAAGAGTCCTGCGAGGAGGCGAGGAGGCTCTGTGAGGAGGCCCATGAGAAGATCTATGACCTCTGGACAAGGCAGCAGCAGGTAGGTTGAAGCAGCAGGGCCAAGTTTCCCACTTGTCTAACCATACACATACATATACACACACCCATTTAACCATCTACTCATTTATCCACCTGACCCATCCCATCCAACAGTTCATTTCTGTGATCATTCACAAGTCTTTCTCGGGAGTTATCCTCTTGAAAGGCACTGCATGACTGGCAAGCAAACCCTACTGCTCTGCTAGAAGCTGCAGTCCATTGATGGAGACGAGTAAATCACATTTCATTCACCGATACGTTAGTATGGAAGGAGCGGTGCTATGATGGGAGCCACTTAGGGAGTAGCACAGAGGTCTGAGTGAGTGGGGTCAAGGCTCTGGGTCTCATTTACTTGGCAGGTGTCATATTAGATCAGAGGCAGAAACAGCATGGAAGGAGGAACGTCCCCTACAAGAATCAAACAATGGATCTATTTTAAAATTAATAAGCAGACTTCTTTTTTTTCTCGACATAGAAGTAACTTCCCAGGAAATGTCTGGTTTGTCTTACTGGCTTAACACATGGAACCTGATATTTTGATGCTCACTCTAACATGTATATGGCTGTGTTCTTAGGAAAGATTTCTCCTCATAGTTTTATAAAGTGCTGCATTTCAGGAAAGTGCTGTGGGTGACCTAAGTAGCATCCTACTGTCTGACCTGGGATGTTTTAATATAACATGCACTATAATCTGGTCAAAAGTTGTTGGGTAATGACAATGGGTGACTTCCATTCTCTGGTCTATCACTTCCTTCTGTGAAGGAGTCTGGGTAGGTTTAGGGAGGAGACTATGATGGGTCAACTTGGATCTATCAGGAGGCTTCCTGTCCAGCCATCTCCCATGAGCACCTAGTCTTATGTGGTCAAACTCAGTTGTGCAGAGGTTGTTACTTATCTGTACAATCAGTGAGTCTGGCGATAAAAACTTCCCTAGGAGGGGAAAGAAGTTCAGGACAGGGCAGAAAAGCCTGGCTGAGTCTAAGTGGCTTGTAGACAACAGGGAGGACACAATACCTCGCCCTGTAGTACAAAAGATGTTGCAAGATTCGCGTATTCTCCCTTGCCCTTCTGGGTTCAAGAAAGTTGTGTGTGTGTGTGTGTGTGTGTGTGTGTGTGTGTGTGCGTGTGTGTGTCTATGTGTTGTCTTGTGTTTCTATGGGGTATGAGAATATGAGTTTGAGCCTCTATGTGTATGTTCACTCACTCATGGAACAATGGAACATCTTTAAGAATGATGGAGAGAGACTTCAGTGAGAAAGTACTGTGCCTAATCTAGTTAGTACCACTTTGCATCAGTCAAAGAACAGATGGAGCTGCCCATCACTCTGCATGTCCATACAGCTAACTACAACAAATGACAGAAAACTGATGCAGGCTAACGGTTTTTCAGGTTTTTGTAGAGGCAGAATTATTTATCTGCAAAGAAATCCTCTGGAGAAAACAAAGTAATGTTGTCCATGAAGGTGAGAAAGAGGCTACTAAGAGGCATGAAAGGTGCCTGAGGGTGTGTGTCCTTCTCTGCTCTGGGTGAATTGTGGCTGACCACTGATGACTTCCCTGCATCCTGTTTTGTTTTTCTCCTCTTCGCCTGCTGTCATTTTCTTTTCACCTTTGCCTAACCTTGGTTCAGTTAACCTTGTCCTTGAAGCTTGGCATGGACTTTATTCTTTGAGAAATTCTGAACTGCAGAGGGTCTTGTGGCTGCATCTCAGCCCAGCAGAAGTCCCACAGCTATGCTGAGGTGTGAGGAGAAGCTGTCTCAGTGCACCCTTTAGGCTCCTCATACTCTAAAGCACACACTCCATGTTGTGTCTGCAGCACTCAGAACCTGCTTTGATTCCAAACTTCTTCATACTGAATTAAAATCGGCCTGATGGAGGGTTGAGAGAAATGAGAACTCTCAGACATTGCTAGTAGTGTAAGATGGTGCAGCCCTGTGAGAAGCTATATATAATTATTCAGAATGTTGAATGCAGACGCCAGTGGTCCATTGATTCCAGAATGGAAAGTAGTTGTCCACAGAGAATATGGGACAACAGGTTTACACCAGGACTCATCAGAAAACCCCCAGCTAGAAACTATTCAGATGCCCATCCTTGATTAGGGAAAACATACAATGTGGTCCATGGAATATTGTGAAGCATGGAATAATACATGCAATCATTTGGCTGAGTTAGTTAACCTTCTGTTACTCAAAGAAATTCCTGACACAATCATCTTACTTGGAGAAAAGGTTAATATAGACTGACTTTAGAGATTTTTTTTGTTTTGTTTTCTGAGCTCATTTCTTTGGGCCTAAATTGAGGCAACCTGTGGTTTGGAGAGCTTCTTTAGGAGGAAGCTGCCCCCCTCAGAGACACTGAGAAGCATTGAGTGAGAGCAAGTTGCTGGTCCACTGCCATCCAGTGGTCCTTTGCTGGGGAACTAAGCCTTCAATGTACAGACTTGGGACCTTGCTAGGAGAGCTTAGATTATTGGTCAAGGAACCCTGGGGTTTGCCTATCTGTGTACAGGTTTATAAGGCAAGCACTACATTGACTTATAGGTCTACTGAGTTCTTCTCCCATGTGTTAATCTGACACACAGGCAGGCAAAACACCTGCATATATAAATTAAAAATAAAATGAAAATTATCAAAAGAGAGTAAAAGTACACAATTTTCTCCACATCCTTGTGCTCAGAGTTTCCTGTGTTTTCTGCCTCTGGGCTGGAATATGAGTAGAGAGGCTGTGGGTTAATGAAAGGTCACTTTCTTCTCCATAGTATCCCAGGTGATCTCCTATTACGTCAGTGTTATCTAGGAAACTAAAAACGGATGCAATGTAGTGTGCATACATGTACATATGTGTGTGTATGTGTGTGTGTGTGTGTGTGTGTGTGTGCTTGCACACATATGTATGTACAGGGGTGCAGACCACCCTCCCCTAAAAACGCAAGCTTCTAATGAGCAGGAACATCAAAGACTTGAGGAAAATCTTCAGTCCCTGCTGAAGCAGGCAAAGGGACTTGGCAGTAAAGCTGCAGCATCACTTCACAGTGTACCAGATGAGGTAGGAGCCTAGGCTTCCAGAAGCAGGTGGATCCAAGTGGGTCCACTGTACCTGGATCTCTGTCCTCTTTGAGTTTCTGTTCAACTGGCAAAGCTCCCAGCCACAGCCAGGGAAAGAACACCTCAGAGTGTTATTGTTGACTCAGTCAACAGGAACTTATGTCCAGGAAACAACATGCTTTCTCCTTTGTCTTATGAGGATTGTGTCCCCTTCTTCCATTTTGAGACCATTAGTATGCTCTGAGTATCTCATCTCTTAAGTTAGATCTCCCCACAAATATTTCCATGGTAGCCAGAAACCTAGAGGGGATCATCAATCGTGAAGGGAAGTGCATCCTCTTGCAACTTTATTTTTCATCAAGAACATCACTTTAGAGATAAGTTTCTACCCTTTGGCAGATAGCATACAGCAGCCTACTGCTGATTGCAGGCTCTCTGTAGTGTTTATCAGTTTCTCATGAGAAGATTTACACTGGTCATAAACAGAGTAGGAGATGAGAAGTTAATCCCATGCAGGGGTCTGAGCTTTAGGAATAATCAAAGCCTATTCTGCATTGCTGTGTAGGCTCCACTAGAGTGCAGGCATAGAGTTTTCCAGGAGGTTCACATTCATCTGGTATCTAATCAAGGTCAGCTGCATCTCTGCTGACCTGTGCCTCAGACCTTCTCTTACTTATATTTCTCCAAAATGATGTCTTTGGACTGTTGGAGAAATAGGCTGTTTTTTCTAATCCAGCACAGTATGTATTTTCCAGTTCAACTTCTAGCAGTTTTTAAAATTTGAGAAAAAAATCCTGCCCAGGTGCTCTCTGACCCTTTTCCCCTGGGGAAGAGAGGAATGAACTTAGCTGAAAGGTACTGCTTGATTGTCTAGCTTAGTAGATCTGGTGGGGCCTCAAAAGCTGACATGGCCGGTCCCCACCAGGCTTCTGCTCCAGCTGCCTTCTTCCCCTAGGTTTGAAAACCTCCAGCAGGAACTGGAGCAGACCACAGCCCAGCATGAGAGCCTCCTGCAGATGGAGCTGCTGAAGCAGAAACACTATGTCCCAGGCAAATAATCCACCATTGAGCCCCATCCCCAACAGCAGGGTGTTCATGGGGTGTGTTTCCTTCCTTAACTTTTGTTTACTAGGGATGAATAGGCCCTGATTTTCTTGCCAGTGGCACAGCAAAACTGTTTCTGAATCATATATTTTTAAATGATTTTCCATAACAGCACCTGTTAAGAAGACTGAGAAGGCTGGAAGAAGCCAGAGAAAATTTGAAGGCATGACATTCTACACTCCAGGTTCAAGGCCTCCTCAGAAAATGCCACCTCTTTTCAGCTTTGAACTCACTAGTGATGCAAATATCAGTCCACCATCAGGCGATCCAGCCATAATATGATCCACATCTGTTGGCTCACTATCCTTGGAGAAAAGTTTGTGTCAGAAATAAGTCTAAGATACAGAGAAAACAAAACAAATTACTAAAAACCCTGACTCCATATGTGATGGGAAATCTGTCAATAAAGACTGTGTTTATGTCACACTGCCATCCAGACAGATCACACCAAAAGCATAAGATTCTCTCTACTGCAGTGCCGAAGCTGACGCCATGTCATGGGCAAGTGTAGCTGAAGATAATTCTCTACAGAGAATAAGCCAGTTCCTCACCACTTTTGCTCTTCCATAATGAAATTCCAAAGAAAATTGTAATTTCCTCAATTTTTTTGTTTTATATCTTAGGATACTTATGCTTTGGTTTTTGGTTTTCTTCATTTTCATTTAAGGTTGTGTTAATTTTTGTTATTACTTTTATCTTGTCATTGTTTTAATAGTTTGCTAAGGCTATACACTGTATATAATGACACTGTTTTGAAGGCCCCATTGAGTAAAATGAATGTATTTTATGAATCAAATAAATTTCAAACTGTTCACTCTAAGACTCTTCTTTAGTCAGATGAGGTTTCACACTCCTGTAAACCCAGAACTCACAGGCTTGGATGTATCTCAGTAAGTTCCAGGAAGCTCAAGCTGCACAAGGATTTCTGAGCCATGGGCCTCAGGGCTACACAGGGGGATGGCAACTTGGATGTTGGTGGTATAGCCTACCTCATGGATACCCACTACATAATAGAAAAACTAGACATATTGTATCCTTGAGGTCATATATTTAGCTACCAGTAAAATGTGCTACACTGTATACACATGTTCCACAAAATCATCATGTGGACCAAATTAAAAGGAAACACAAGTATATTGCTCCAGGCCTCTCAGGAAATAAGAACATTCATTAAACTTGTATAAAGGAAATCAGGAAGTAAAAAGTAATATGCCTCTGTTTTTTTTTGAAATACAACATGAGTGATAACTGAACAGCAGAGTTGATTTCCTGCAAGAGAATTTAGGATAATTTTGTGGTGCTTTTCTTTATACTTATGGGTGTTTTGTTACCACATACATGCAATTCTCATAGAAGCCAGGTGAGGGCAGTGTCGGCCTGGAATTTAAGTTAATTTAAGGTTTGTTAGCTGTCCTGTGGGTCTTCTGAGATAGCAATAAATGCTCTTAATGGATGAGCCATCTCTCCAGTCCCTGCAATTGACCTTTGTATTCCAAGGCATGTGTGCTGTTTTAGTTCGATTGGATCACTCCCAACCAAAGACCAAAGTTTCTTGGAACCTGTAGGGACAGGCATGCTAATTGTCTTAGGCTGCCACACATACATTCAGTGCTCTCTCATAGGTTCAGGATCCTGCCCCAGTCACTGACTGTCAGATTGGAACAGATTTGCTAGATCTCTTCTAGGTTGACAACACCTATTAAGCCTGTCTGATAAAATGCAGAATAGAATAGACCCTCCTGGTGGTGTAGGTAGGATGAGGAATTCCTCATGACGGTCCTGATAAGCAATGATGGAAGGAACCTCATGACTAGGTGGAGTGGATAGAGACTGCATCAGGGGCCACATGTCTCTGGTACAGAGTGATTCTGTGCAAGACTAAAAAGGTGAGAGGTGGCTGATGCTTCTCTTTTATCACAGCAGATCTCAGGTTATATTGAGAAAGTTTCTCCAAATGACTGATTTACTCTTGTGAAGCTCCTTTGGGATAGATCTGACTCCTGAGACTGACAGTGAGGCAGAGATTTGATGTGTAAAGAAATTTGTCCCCTGGCTCTCCGGACTAGAGCTGTCACAACAAGGGTAAAAAGAAGTTACTCTCCTCTGATCTTCCTGTGGGATGGAGCTGGTGCCAGGTCTTGTACCACAGAAGCTAAGACATCTGGTTTTTCATTTCTCACTTAAGCTAGACTCTCTCCATCTCACATCATTACTCATTTAATTAGATTACTGTGTGTTCCATTTGAGAAATTTCAGACTTGTGTTATTTTACTTTCTTGCCCAGTGATTCTGTGCAATTCATAACTGAGATAATGCTGTTGTGAGGCCCAAAGTACTCTAAAAGTTCTATCCCTGTCTGGTGCATTGCTCAGGGTTCTATTGGGTAACAACTTATATAATGCATTTCTATATATACAGAAGGCTATCTTTTAGAATGACTTAGAGGCTGTGGTTCAGCTAGCTTGATGGCAAAGTCCAAGAATCCAGTCCACTACACCTATTGTCTCAGCCCATCAGTAGTATAGTCTCGAATCCCAAAGAAGTTGGCTCCAATGCCAGGGAAGGAATGAACTTGCTAGCAAGGTGAGAGCAAGCAGCTAAAGAGCAAAAGCTCCCTTCTTCCATTTCTGTATATGGGCTTCCAGCACAAGGCCTGGCTGAGATTACAGGTCAGGCTTGGGGGCCCAAAATATCTGAGTTAAAGGTGTTTCTTTCCTCATCAACATCCAGTTAAAAGAATGTCTTCCAACTGCAAAGAGCTGGCTTCCATGTGGATCTTTTCTCTTCAAATGAAGCAAAAATATCTCACAGGTGTGCCCCTCCATTTTTGGGTCTTAGTTAATTCCAGATGTAATAAATTTGACAACTAAAAATAGCTATCACAACCGCACCCCATGCGAACTTGACATACACAATTATATCTTTTAATATCATGATTAATTTCCAAATGTAAAACAATAACCAGGTCATAATAATGTTTAAACAAGATATAATTATTCCAGTATAAGGCAAACACATTATGTATTAGACCAGCTCAAAATTATTCCTAGCATGATTTATCTATTCCTGTACAACTGCAAACACATTATAAAGTCAGAATAAGTGATAATGTCCCTTGAGGGACATTCTTTTAGTATCTCAAATTTAAATATGATAACACCAATATTCTTCCTTCATTGGAAGAATGTTTTCATTTATTTGTTTATTTTTGTTTTTACATCCTAACCAAAATTTCACCTCCATCCTCTCCTCTCATCCCCTCCCCCACCTCCACTCTTACTGCTCCACATCCATTCTTCTTCTCTTCAGAAATGGGTAAACCTCCTATGGACATCTGCCTGCCGTGTTATATCAAGGTGTGGTGAGACTAGGCATGACCTCTTCTATTAAGGCTGGATGTATGGGGTTGGGGATTTAGCTCAGTGGTAGAGCACTTGCCTAGCAAGCTCAAGGCCCTAGGTTCAGTCCTCAGCTTAAAAGAAAGAAAGAAAGAAAAAAAGAAAGAAAGAAAGAAAGAAAGAAAGAAAGAAAGAAAGAAAGAAGAAAGAAAAAATAAAGAAAGGAAGAAAGGCTGGATGTAGCATTTCAGTAGAAGGACTAGGTCCCAAAAGCAGGAGTTAGAGAAAAGCCCTGCTACCACTCTTAAAAGTCTCACAAGAAGACCAAGTTATACAACTGTAATATATATGGAGAGGGCCTAGGTAAGACACATGCATGCTCCGTGATTGGTGGTTCATGCTTTGAGTCACTATGAGCCTAGGTTAGTTAGTTCTGTGGGATGCTTGTGGGGCTCCTGACCCCACAAGCTCCTATAAAAATTTAATTGTTTATTCATTATTTTATGTGTATTGGTGTTTTGCCTTCATGTATGTCTGTGTGAGGGTGTCAAATCCTTTGGAACTGGAGTTACAAACAGTTGTAAGCTGCATTCAATTTTTTTTATTATTTTAAAAATTAATTATTTCATATGATGAGTGTATGGAAATTGACTGATCAGATTTTAAAATAATAACATATATCCACTTATTTAGAGAGGGGGAAATACATACATACATATGATAGAGAATGAACATACAATACACAACATGCCATTCTGTCATGCTGTTCATATAGAGGTCAATGAACAAATTAGGAGGAGTAAGTTCTTTCCTTCCACCCAACTAGGCATCTTGGCCCTTCCCTGGTACTTTTCATGATCAACCCGTGGTTTCTGCCTTAGAGGGTTTTCTTGTGGTTCTGAAACTTAAGAGAATATTTTAATATTAAAGTGCATTGTGAAAATTTGTGCAGAATTTTGTTTCAAATGAATGATACTCTTAATAAAATTTCATCCCTGGGTAAGGTTTCTTGATGGGATTAGGGTTACTGTGTCTCTAACTTGAAGAAACTGCTGTTCCAGAGTAATTCATTGGAAAAGGCAAAAGTGAAGTTACTCTGCCATGCAGGTCAGTGAGTTCACTGGAAATAACCATTGAAAAAGCACCAAGGAAGGTTCCAGAGTGAGTCATTGAAATGCCATGTTCCTTCTTGGCATTGTGCCTTTGAGAGTCTGTCCTATGTGCCCCGTGCACTTCTCAGGTCTAAGGCTATTAGTCATTAGTGCTCTGAGACCACTGTGGACAGTTCAGGTTTCAGCATTTAACCAGTTACAGCAATCATCACATACTTATCCCAATATAACATTCTTACAAGGATCAAAATTTCCAAGGTACTTCAGAACTTAAATAGCCTTTGTGGTTACTGCATGTTTTAGAATACTAATGTCTCAAAGACTCAGTGAAAAAAACATTCCAATTAGATGAAATACCTTGTATATTTCAAACTCTAGATACTTTTAAAACAAGAATTACTGAAAAGTTCATGCAAAATGACATGCACAGAACATGATATACTGAGATGCATCTTTCAATTTATATAAATGTTGCACTTCAGGATCAAATATGAACACAGTCATTAGTTATGCCCAGACCTTTGGCTTTATTTGATACTTGATGGCATTCAGAATATGCTATCTCAAAACATGGGGCTTGACATAGGAAGTTCTTTGAATGGATGAATGAATGTGAGGAAGGACTCAAATCTTCCCCTGAAACTGCTCATAAAACCTAGAAAGGATTTCCTGACAATTTCCTGAAGCAGGTCAGAAGCACCACATGTCTCTCCATGGAGGAAACATGCAGCCTCATATCTGAAGACTGATGAAGGCACACAGAGAGGACATGATCCAAAAGCCCTCACTATTTGCCATTCATCTGCTTGACTCCTATTGCTTTCATTTTGACTCACGTTTCATAACATTCCACTTTCCATCAACTCTAGAATAAACTCTCAGGTCTACTACATGCTCTAAAAGGCACAGTGCTGGCCCTGAGCCATGGTGCATGTCCACGGCTCAATGCCATGCCACATGGGTGAAATGACTGGGTCCACCAGGAGTTGAGTATCAGGGAAAGCCACCAAGGTGGGAAGGGTAGGGATATTAAAAAATATGGGGGATACATAAAGGCATCATTTTGTGGTAGGGAAGGAACTCTGGTGAACATGAAGGCTGTAGTCCACTCGAAGGATCAGGACCATAATGAAATCTAGAGTAAGGGCTCATCAGTTCTGGGGCCATGTGCACCTCTGTCCCTACACATTGTAGAATTTGGGGACAGAAACCTGATATGAGACCAGATGAGTGTTTGGAAGACTCCCTTTCTTTGGTAGCCTTGTTCAGGTCTCCTGCTGCCTGCAGGATCAGTAATTCCTCTTGAGATGATCTCCACAGCAGGATTGATGCCCTTTCACCATCTCCATGTGCTCCATGGGTCACTCTGACCTGTGCTGGGATGTTACTTCTAAACTAAGGAGTATCTGGGGCTGCTGGGTGTCACTTGGGACAGTTTTTGGCAGGAGTCTGTTAAGCCTGTGGTGACTGCCATTTGGTGGAGGCATAGGGACTCTTGGGGATGGAGTATTCCTGTATGCTTGCTATTCCTTTTGAGACTTTAGGCACAAGTGAGATGTTGGTGTCAAAGACTTTCTTCTTGTCTTTCACACTTGGTAGCCTGGCTAGGGTTGGCATAGACCAGGGAATGAGACCTGTTAAAAGACAATGCAGGCATGACACGGGTAACAGCTGCTCTTATACCCTCATACATATCAAACAGTTCAAGTGAGAGATACTTCTTTCCATCCTTCACCCTGATAACTGGAAGCTCATTAAGCTGGGTCCAAGAGGGACCTCTCCAAATGAGTATGGTGCCTGGCTGGGTGCACGGGGATCCGAGATTCAGGGTTAGAGGCTCCCCAGGGCAAATGACAATGAGGTGGGGATGGATGGCAGCTGATGATGCTGTGTTTGTCTTCTCCCATGTCCCTTGTTCACTCAGCGGCTGGGCATCAAGACTGTATGCTTTTATGATTAAGTAATTTGAAACTGATTAAGTGATGTCCAAAGTGTTGCTATTAATGTACATTTAAAATACCTGACTTTTTACATCGTAAGTTAGCATATTCACTTAATGTTATGTGACAATAAGCACATTTAAGAATTACTTCTTAAGCAAAAGATATTCTATGTAATGACAATTAATTCTGAATGAAAACAATCTTGAAAATAAAATCTCAGGTCTAAGCACTTGTGGAGTATTTTGATCCTTAGGAAGACTTGTGCTGTGAAAGTTTGTACTAGGTGAGTGTTCATGTGTTTCTCTTGATAATCTCTGTTTTGTTGTGGAATCCCTAACAAGGAACTTAAGGTAGGCAGAGCCTAATGATAAGACTCTTCTTTTTTAAAAAAGTGCTCTCCTCTCAAAAACATCTTCTATAAGCACCATCATAATCTGTTTTATTATGTTTTCTCAGGATATCTTGGAGGTTTGTTAATTTGAGTGTAATAAGCCCCCATAAGCTCCTAGAGAATGGCATTATTAGGAGTGGGCCTTTGATGAATAAAGTGTGGTCTTGTCAGAGGATGTATGTTACTGTGGAGGAGGGTTGAGATCTCTTATGCTCATGCCATGCCTAGTGTCTCAGAGCACATTTTGTTGCTTGTGTGATAAGATGTAGCGTCTTCTCCAATTTCCCCTCCTTCTCCAGCACCATGTCTGCCTGCACGCCTCCATGTCCTGCCATGATCATAATGAACTAAACCTCTGAAACTGTAAGCCACCTGATTAAATGTTTTCCTTTATAATTGTTGCTATGGTCATGGAGTCCCTTCACAGCAATTGAAACCCTAACAAAGACAGTAGGTATCCAACATAATCACAAAGAACAATGGACTCAAAAGAGAATTTTACTTTTGGACCACCCTTTGGTCATGGATCTCTTACATAAACCATCTCAGATGCAGAATATCTTGTAAGGGGTTGTACATTTAGCTGTATTTGTTACAAATGCTTTTAGACCTGTATCATCTATGTAGACATCACTGCAGAGCAAGCCCAAGGTCAATCAATTCACCTTGCTCAGTGGAAATCTGGAACAGCCATGTGTCATGCAGTGGATAAGAGCTAATCTGTTGTTCTACTCTGAGTACCAGTGTGCAGAGTCAGAAATACCTTTCTCTTGTGTTCTGCCTTTTTGCCTCCTATTACTTCAGGCATGACCTTTTACTCATTTAATTAGAACTTTCCCAACACATGCAGTCAGCCCACCCAAGCCAACTCCTTCCCATGCTACTCACCCTAGTTATCTCTGTGTCTCCAAAGACTAGTTTAATAAATGTTTCCTAAGTCTGCACAGAAACATTAACTAGTACATGAAGGAATTAACAACTCAACTTCTAGGCAACTAGAAGATGTTTTAGATAGAGACAGTACTGGCCTCTACCATCACAGAGAATGATACCTCATGACTTATATATATTGAAGACTGAATTATTCAGGGGAGAAAAAAATTAAAATATAGAATTAATATTAAACTACTGAAATGATATGGAGGCATTCAGAAAAAAGCACTGAAGGAAGTTTTGATATTCATTTCTAGATACTAATAGCAAAGTTTATTTCTCATATTTCTGCTTTTTGAAAGTTACATATTACGTATTTTCTAATAAAGCAGATGCAGTATCTCTGTCGTGAATTAAAAAATTATGTCTTTTGAAAAAACATTACAGGCACTCAGAGTTGAAGGCAGAAAAAGTCTAACATAGCAAGCTGGCCACACGGAAAGTTCTGCTGCGTCCTTGGCTGGTGTCTGGGAGTTGGGATTTCAGTTTATCTTTATACTTATATACACATGTATATGCTGTTAGATATGGTTGTACATATTTTGTATACCATACTGATACTTATAAAAACATGCACATAACTAAACCCATAGCTCTGCAAACAACATGCATAACATATATATGCCTACCAATACAACAAAGGTTGTTTGTTTCTTTTTAATTTATTGCTAAGCCAATTTATTGTACATCTAATTTAATTTCAAAATATATTTCTGTGTGTGAGTATGTGTTTGAGTATGCATGCAACTGTGTAGACAAATACATGTTTTTAAATGTATGAATGTGGGCACATGTATGTGTGTATTCTGTGGGAAGAAGCATGTGTGTATTGTGGCACAACATTGATGGTGCCCTCATCCTTTAAGATGGGCTAGTGGAACTATTACAGTGGGGTGGGGCATGCTTGAACATGCTTCATTCTGTGCATGAAACGTCCATGCTTCTAGAGCACTGATGTTGTCTAGATGTTGCTAACAATGTGTAGATGTTTCAGGATTTTTCTTAGATGGATATCTACAATCTATGTCACATGTTAAGTGCCTAAGATAACATTTGACACAAGCACATGGAAGTTTTCAGCTTCTCCTTCTTCATCCACTGCACTTTCAGATTATAGTAAATCACCACCATCAAGTAAGTCTAAAAGCACTAACTGCCTATGCAAAACTAGGTGAAGACCAGAAAATTGTGGGTTCCCAGGATAAAATGATGTCCACTGGAAGACTTCCAGGTGGGATGCTCCTACTGCAACTGTTACCACAGGCCTCCAGGCTGAGACAGCAAAGAGGCATCCTTGGTGGGCAACTGTATAACTTCTCTTCTTCCAGATTCTGCTGCGGCAGACAGAAAAAGTATTTCAAGCTCTGTGATTAGATAGCTGGTTTAATTGAGGCCATATTCCCTAAATCCTGTTTGGCTTTGAGGGTAGCACAACACTTACATTTCATCTAGAAATAACAGGAAGAATTTCTCAGTTTTTCTTTTATAACTGAGATTTTATTGCTTAAGGACCAGTAGAAAAACATGTTAATTCAGTTTTGTTTTCTTTCTTTTTGCATGCCACAATTCTTAAGTGTAGGATTCCATCCTCAATAAGACAGAGGAATGGAGTACTGTGATAACTTGACCAACTCCTCAGATCTCTAAGATGCCTCCTTCCCACTGCCCTTCAAATAACATGCTAGGGCAAGAAAAAAGCATCCATGACAAAAAAGAATAAAATGGAAACCCAATACTACAGAGACTGAGTCAGAAGAATCACTGGAAATCTGAGGCCAGCCTTGAGACATAAACTTCCAGGGAAGGAGAGAGGCATGAAGGCAAAGGACAATGGGAGATTGGGAAGTGATATGCTCAAAGTGGGATATGTCCATTGTTTTCTACTGCTAATCTCCACTAGCATTTGTTAGAAAAGGTGACAACAGCTGAGGCAGAGTCAGCACCTTTCCTAGGACTCCACTTTCCAAAACGGGACAGGATAAACTCCTGTTACACTGCTACCCAGTGAGTGACAGCCTCAGAAGTCATTAACCACCATGATGAGAAGAAGTAGGGAAAGCCTCATGGCTCTATGCTTTCTGGTCAATCCCACTTCAAATTGTGTTTAATGATGGTGAAGGGACAGGCTGGAGGGCCACTTCCTGAGACTTAGAGACCAGCCCCCAGCTCCCATCCTGCTCTGGACCTCCCATCTGGAAAAGAGGTGAGTGCCTGGGCTCATACCCAGGGAGGCCTGCCCCTAGGTCACATCCCTAGGCACCAGCCATTCCAGGAAAGATGTGCCCAACTTGGCCCCAGGTTCTGGCCATCTGGCAGGATCCCCTCCACCCCCACCAGAAAGGTTCCCCTTCTCCAAGACCACCGGCAGACCCTGCAATCTCTGCACCCTGCCCCCACCCCCATCCCCTGAGACCCCAGCCACTTCCTGAGAATTAGAGACCAGCCCCCAGCTCCCATTCCACCCTGGAGCTCCCATCTGGACAAGATAGAGAGGCTTCCTGAATCTGTCAGCTCTGTCTGGACCAAGAGCGCTGTTAAGACCAAGAATGAATCCACAAGGAGATTGGCAGATGTCAAGGCAGAAGTATATACAACAAAATGAAGAGCAATACAGCATCACCAGAACCTAGCCCTCCTCCAACAGCTAGACCTGAAAATCACAAAATGGAAGAAGCAGAAAAAACAAACCTTATGAATAACATCATGAAGATGGTAGAGGCTTATATAGAAGAAATCACAAATGAAATTGAGGAAAAGACAAAAAATGGGAAGAACGCAATAAAAAAACTAGAGGAAAGGACAAATAAAGCAGAAGAAAACAATAAATCCCTGAAAGAAAATCATGAAAAAGCAATGAAACAGTAGAAGGAAACAGTCCAAGACCTGAGAAGGGAAATAGAAAAAATGAATAAGACACAATCAGAGAGAATGCTGGAAATAGAAAATCTGAGTAAACAAACAGGAACTTCAGATGCAAGTATAACCAACAGAATGCAAGAGATGGAAGAGAGGATCTCTGGCAATGAAGATACAGTAGAAGAAATAGATTCCTCAGTCAAACCAAACACTAAAGCCAACAAAGTCATGACCCATAATGTCAAAGAAATCTGGGACACCATGAAAAGACCAAACCTACGAATAATAGGGATAGAGGAAGGAGAAGAATACCAACTCAAAGGCACAGAAAATATATTCAACAAGATCAAAGAAGAAGCCGGGCGGTGGTGGCACATGCCTTTAATCCCAGCACTTGGGAGGCAGAGCCAGGCGGATCTCTGTGAGTTCGAGGCCAGCCTGGGCTACCAAGTGAGTATCAGGAAAGGCGCAAAGCTACACAGAGAAACCCTGTCTCGAAAAACCAAAAAAAAAAAAAAAAAAAGATCATAGAAGAAAACTTTCCCATCTTAAAGAAGGAAATGTCTATGAAGATACAAGAAGCCTATAGAACACCAAACAGACTAGACCTCCCCAAAAAAAGTCCCCTCACCACATAATAATTAAACAACTAAACGTACAGAATAAAGAAAGAATATGAAGTGCGGCAAAGGAAAAAGACCAAGTGACTTATAAAGGCAAACCCATCAGAATAACAGTCAATTTCTCAGAGGAGACTTTGAAAGCCAGAAGGACATGGACAGATGTAATGCAGACACTAAGAGACCATGGATGCCAGCCTAGACTAATATACCCAGCAAAACTTTCAATCATCATAAATGGAGTGAACAAGACATTCCAAGACAAAGCCAGATGTAAACAATACTTATCCACAAACCCAACCCTACAGAAAGCACTAGAAGAAAAACTCCAACCTAAGGAAGTCAGATACACCCTCTAAAACACAGGCAATAGATAATGCCACAGCAGTAAACCCCGTAGAAGAGAAATACACACATACTACAACCAAAAAAAAAACAGGAACGAACAATCACTGGTCATTAATATCCCTTAATATCAATGGACTTAATTCCCCAAAACGAAACTTAACAGAGAAATAAATAACTTAACTGATGTTATGACTCAAATGGACTTAATCAATATCTACAGTACATTCCATCCTAACAAAAAAGAATATACCTTCTTCTCAGCACCCCATTTAACTTCTCTAAAATCGGACCACATACTTGCCCACAAAGCAAATCTCAACAGATACAAAGCAATTGGAATACCCTCCTGCGTTCTATCAGACCACCATGGTTGAAAGTAAGATTTCAACAACACCAAAAACTACAACAAAAAAAATCTCATGGAAACTGAATAATGCTCAACTGAATCACCAATGGGTTAAGAAAGAAATAAAGAAGTTAAACACTTCCTAGAGATCAATGAAAATGAATACACCACATATCCAACCTATGGGACACTATGAAAGCAGTGCTGAGGGAAATTCATAGCACTAAATGTCCACATAAAGAAGTTGGAGAAATCTCACACTAGTGACTTAACAGCACACCTGAAAGCTCTAGAACTAGAAGAAGCAAAGTCTCCCAGGAAGAATAGATGCCAGGAAATAATCAAACTGAGAGCTGAAATCAATAAAATAGAAACAAAGAGAACAATATAAAAAATAATGAAACAAATTGTTGGTTCTTTGAGAAAATCAACAAGATAGACAAGCCCTTATCCAAACTACCCAAAAGACAGAGAGAGAGAGAGAGCATCCACATTAACAAAATCAGAAATGAAAAGGGGGACATAACAACCGACAATGAGGAAATCCGGAGAATCATCAGGTCATACTTGAAAAACCTCTACTCCACAAAACTGGAAATCTAAAAGAAAGGGATAATTTTCTGGATAGGTACCACATACCTAAATTATATTAAGACCAGATAAACTATTTAAATAGTCCAATAACCCCTAAGGAAATAGAATCAGTCATTAAAAGTCTCTATGGTGATATTTTATTTGTACAGAAATGTGATTTTATTTGTATGTTAATAAATAAAGTTGCCTGGGGGTCAGAGCTAACAGCAAGCCATACCAGAGCTGGGCATTTGTGGCGCACGCCTTTAATCCCAGAACTTGGTAGGCAGAGCTAGGTAGATCTCTGTGTGGTCAAGGATACAGCCAGCATTGGAGACAAACGCCTTTAATCTCAATACCAACCATAGAAGATCTGGAGGTCTGTACAAACAGGCAGTGACGAGGTGGTCATGTGGTTGGGTTTACAACCAATGAGAAGGCAGAAGAGAAAGTTTATATAAAGATAAACACTCAGGAAGTAGTCTCACTTGGCTGAAGAGGCTTAGCTAGCCTCTTCAGGTAAGGCTGTTAGCTCTGATCTCTTGGCTTTCTTCTTTGCATTGGTTCTGTGTTTCTTATTTAATAAGATGGTTGGTTACATATACATTTGGTGTCCAACATGACAAGAATCCATTAAAAACCACTTGACTTGGCTTGGCGGCAGGTCCGGTTTCCCACCTGGGGGGCCGGCTGCCTATCCCAGGCCCAGGTTGGCTTGGCCTCAGGCCGGACTGACTGTAGCCCCAAGAGGTTACACACAGCTGGAGCAACTTGCTTAAAGCCGGTGCTACAAACAACTCAGGCCTGCCCTGCCAAACAGGGCCCCTGCCTATAAAGCCAACACACATGGTCGGAGCTTAAGGAAGCCAGAGCAAAGGCTTGACTCGGTTCAAGAGGGAACACATGGCTGGATTTAAGCTTTAGCCAGAACTTGTGGCTACACTTTCTTGCGTTCTCTGTCTCTGTCTCTGTCTCTCTCTCTCTCTCTCTCTCTCTCTCTCTCTCTCTCTCTCTCCCTCTCTGGATTCACACCTCAGACACTAGGTGGCAGTTTTGAAATTCCCTCGGATTTCTACTGTTCTACACAGACTTTTTAAGTCACTTAACATATCAGCTAATTTAAAGGAAACTATTTAAAAGAGAAATTGGGCTTTGTTTGAAATTTTAGGCAGTTTGACAATGGAACAACTATATGAGAAGATTAATATTGATCGAATTATGCAGTTTATTACTATGCTTATCCTCATTTTATTATTTAAAAAGATACTCAATTTAAGTGCCAGGACAACAGTTTTAGAAAAACTTGTTAAACCTGTAAAAATGAATCATAGAGAAATTCAAATTCAGACAGAAGAAATTTACAGTGAAGTTGTTTCAGGATTGGATCATAAGGTTACAGAAAGAAATCCTGTTTTCACACAGTCAACCTTAATTTTTCTGGTAACCGTACAACAGTTGCCTAATCAAATGACTACACAAAATATTTGGGCTCCAATGGAAATGTTAGATTTATGAAGGTTTATTCCCCATATGTAAAGCAAATGTTAAACTCTTGGTCAACATATAATAGGATTATACCACAGGACTGGCAGGAGAACCCAGTCAAAGTCTCCAGTGGCAAATGTGGTTCAGGGATAAGGCTAAAAACATAGAAAAACAATGGAGGGATAAAGGAATACAAGTCTTCCAGGATCAGCGTATTGGAGAAGGCCAATATGCTTTAGTACAAACACAATGTTTATATGATGTCCAAACCCTAATTCTATTTCGAATGGCAGCCTTGAATGCATGGGACAGAGTTGAGGAACTAGGAAAAAAATGAGTCATTTACAAAGGTTATACAAGGCCCAAAAGAATCTTTCACAGATTTTTTTTTTACAAAGACTGGCTACAGCAGTAAAGAGAATGGTCCCGGATTCAGAAGCTAGTCAGATAATAATTGAATCTTTGGCCTTTGAGAATGTGAATGCAGCATGCAAAAGAATAATCAGGCCATTAAAGGCAAGATCTGCACCTTTGGAAGATTGGATTAGAGACACGATTAATGTTGAGGTTCATGACCATGATGATATGTGGGTAGGAGAAGCAATTTCAAAAGGTTTGAAAAACGTTAGATGTTTTGGATGTGGAAAGCAAGGGCATTTGAAAAGGGACTGTAAACAGGTCATTCCTAGAAACAATGTTTCTTCAAGGAACAATGGCAAAAGAATGCCCCTTCCTTCTGGAGTATGCAGAAGGTGTGGTAAGGGAAACACTGGACCAACGAATGTAGATCAACAAGGGACAGGCAAGGTAATCCTTTGCCTCAGTCTTTGGGAAACTCCCAGAGGGGCCTTATGCAGGCCCCCATAGCAAGTCCAGTTCAAACCTTTCCTGTAGTCGTCGAGGAAACCCCTACTCAGAGCAATTAAATAACAAAATGCTTATTGGAATAAATCATGCTGGTCAGGATGATGAAACAGAGAGAATAGAAAATTCAGGAGAAAACATAAAAAAAGTTTTTGGCAAACTTCTATTAATGAACAAAGACCAAAATTAACGATAAAAATAAATGATGATTTGTTGTCTGGTCTGGTAGACACAGGTGTGGACGTTACCATAATTGCACCAGAATTTTGGCATCCAACTTGGCCTCTTCAGGAGATAAACGTTCAACTGTTAGGAATTGGGACATTGTCTCAAGTGAAACAGAGTGCAAGATGGCTCGAATGTGTAGGTCCAGAAGGACAGAGAAGAAAATTAAAACCATATGTTGCTAACACAGCTATGAACCTGTGGGGTCGAGACTTGTTGCAACAGTTGAATACTCAGATTAACATCCCTCCAATCTCAGAAACAAATCATAAACTAGCACATGTTTCTGAGAGAAATATTAGAAGATATTATTCTAAGGAGTGGTCACCAGCCATCCATATTATACAAGAACAGGGCACAACAACTGATGGTCTTCCAAAGATACCAATAGCTCTACCTTTAAAATGGTTAACAGACAAGCCTGTATGGGTTCATCAATGGCCTTTAACAACAGAGAAACTCCAGGCTTTAGAAGAGCTGGTAGAAGAACAGTTAAATGCTCAGCATATTGAAGAATCAACCAGCCCTTGGAATTCTCCTGTATTTGTTATTAAAAAGAAATCTGGTAAGTGGAGAATGGTAACAGACCTTAGAGCAATTAACAAAGTAATTCAGCCAATGGGCTCTCTACAATCTGGAATTCCTTTGCCTATTTTGTTACCAAAAGGATGGCCTCTCATAGTTATTGATTTAAAAGACTGTTTCTTTTCAATACCCTTACAAGAAAAAGACAGAGAAAGATTTGCTTTCATAGTACCTACTTATAATAATTCTCAACCAGTTAAAAGATTTCAATGGAGGGTCCTCCCACAGGGAATGCTGAATAGCCCAACTCTGTGCCAATATTTTGTACAACCGCCATTGGAAGTGATACATAAAAACTTTCCTAAATCTATAATTTATCATTATATGGATGATATTTTACTAGCTGACTCAAATGCAGATACTTTAGAAAGAATGTTTGAAGAAGTAAAGAAAATTTTGCCTTGCTGGGGATTACAAATTGCTCCTGAAAAGATACAAAGAGGAGATTCTATTAATTATTTAGGATATAAAATAGAGCTACAAAAAATTAGACCCCAAAAGGTGCGAATTAGGAGAGATAGACTACAGACTCTTAATGACTTTCAAAGATTATTTGGAGATATTTCTCATCTACGAACTATTGTTGGGGTAAAAAATGATGAACTGCATAATTTGTTAAAAACCTTAGAAGGTGACAAGGACTTAAATAGTCCAAGAGAATTATCACCTGAAGCTGAGAAAGAATTGGCCTTGGTAGAAAAGAAAGTACATGAAGGGTACGTGGATTGTATTGATCCAAAGCTGGATTGCATTTTGGTTATTTTACCTTCTAGGCATTCTCCTACAGGAATATTAATGCAGAGGGAAGATATTATATTGGAATGGATATTTTTACCAAATAAACCAAATAAAAAATTAAAAACCTATGTGGAAAAAAATCTCTGACTTGATTTGGAAAGGAAAATTGAGACTTCATCAATTAGCAGGAATAGACCCAGCAGAAATTGTTGTACATTTAACTAAGGAGGACATTGAAAAATTATGGACAGAAAGTGAACCTTGGCAAAGAGCTTGTAGTAATTTTTTGGGAGAAATTAACAGCAAATATCCCAAAAGCGATAGAATTGATCTTATAAAGAGAGCTGATTGGATCTTGCCTCGAATTGTACAGGAAAAACTCATATCTGGAGTTTGTACATTTTATACAGATGCCAACAAACAAGGAAAGGCAGGTTACAAATCAGAAAATTGAAGTAAAGTGGTTCAAAGTCCTTATAATTCAGTTCAAAAATCAGAATTGTATGCTATTCTGTTGGTATTAATGGATTTTTCAGAACCTCTCAACATAGTAACTGACTCTCAGTATGCTGAAAGAGTACCATTACATATTGAGACTGCAGAATTTATCCTGATGCTTCAGAATTAACTTCACTATTTATTCAATTACAAGATACAATCAGGAAAAGGAGTCATCCTTTATATATAACTCACATTCGATCCCATACTGGTCTGCCAGGCCCTCTAGCACAAGGCATCGATGAGATTGATAAATTACTGATAGGAAATGTGCTGGAGGCCTCAGATTTCATAAAAAACATCATGTCAATAGTAAAGGTTTAAAAAAGGATTTTTCCATAACCTGGCAACAAGCCAAAGAAATAGTAAAGAAAGGTCCTACTTGTTCCTTCTAAAATCAAACACCATTACCAGCAGGATGTAACCCAAAGGATACTCAGAGGAATGAAATCTGGCAGATGGACGTGTTTCACTTTGCAGAATTTGGAAAATTGAAATATGTACACCATACCATTGATACTTATTCAGGATTTCAATGGGCAGCTGCTTTGAGTTCTGAAAAAGCTGATTCTGTAATCACTCATTTGCTAGAAGTTATGGCCATCATGGGTATACCTGCACAAATTAAAACTGACAAAGCTCCAGCATATGTCTCTGTTAAAATGAAACAGTTTTTTGCTTATTACAATATAAAGCATATTACAGGCATACCACATAATCCTACAGGTCAAGCAGTTATAGAAAGATCAAACAGAACTTTAAAGGATATTCTAAATAAACAGAAAGGGGTAACAAAACCCCCCAGAAATAGACTGCATAATGCTCTATTAACTTTGAATTTTCTCAATGCCAATGAGAAAGGAACAACAGCTGCAGAGAGACATTGGATAATAGAAAAAACTACAGAATTAAATCAGGCTATATACTTTAAGGATGTGCTGACCTCAGAATGGAAACCAGGATATGTGTTATGTTGGGGATGAGGTTTTGCTTTTGTTTCTACAGGAGAAGATAAGTTGTGGGTACCATCAAAATTGGTAAAGGTTCAACTTGAACAAGAGAGACCTCTTAATTAGAGGAGGTGACAGTTCATCAACCAGCATGAACATCCAATTTAAACTAACTTATACCAGTAACACATGCCTTTTCATTTAATCAGATAATAACTTGCCAAAAAGGAACATCCCCAAAATTAGTCTTGGGGGAAGGTTTTTGTTTTTGTTTAGGAGAATGTAGGTTAAGAAATCTGAAGAACACTGGACAAATGAGACAACTGAAGAAAAGGACAAATCATCTATCCCAGGAAACAGAGTGAAATGGCGTATGGGTATATCATCTAAATATTTGATGTCTTCCAAAATGTTTGTTTCTGCTCTTCTCTAAAGATCTAACACTATTGGTCTTCTAATAGTCCCAGTTCAATTAAAATTTAAAGCTGACTTTGGAGTTGGAGAATGGCTCTCTCCTTCTTTAAACTCAAGCATGTTGTTAAAAGGAAAATGCAAACTCCCTGTATCATGCCAGAAGAAAAGAGCCATCTTCTGCTACAATACAGGAGAAAAGCCAAATTAATTAAGGGACTATTCTATTACTAATCTCAACTCTTTGATTCTATTCTGATTCTTTAAACTTTTCTTAAAGTATAAATTTTATATCAAAATTTACAAGATTAATATATATATAGATGTATATACATTTTAAACTTTATTAACATATGAATGGTCATATAGAGTACTAAATAATTCTAGAAAAAAGGCTTCACTTAGCTGCATATATATATATATATATATATATATATATATATATGTCTTTGTGTTCGAGTCTCTTATCAGTCTTCTGCAGGAAATCATGGCCAGGCCTAACATCAACTGAAGTCTCCAGGAAGAAGATGGGGCCCCACAACAACAACAATTCCACGTGGACAATAACAATATCACTAAGCTGACAAACATCATCTCCAGATCAGCTTTGAACTACAAAGTGCTCAGAGCAATTTTGAGAGGGCGAGTTGAGATGATCCAGTCTCAAAGACTACTTGAATAAAGACTTATAGTTACCTTTCCTAGAATTTGACAATTAACCTGAAGTTTTTCTTTCAGGATAAAGATAACTTCACCCATACCCACCAGGAAGCAATTTTAAGAATACAAAGACCACATTCCCAAAGAGGTGGTGTGGGGCGGGTGGTTTTTTGGTCTTTTTAATGGCTTTTGGGTCTGGGATAATTTTCATTATTTAGGGGGGTTGGTTACAAGTTGTTGTCAAGGGTTAGGAAAAAGGCTAAGCAAAGGAGATTAGATTTAAGGTTCTTGTTTTAAAAAAAGAAAAGAAAAGGAAAAGATAATTACTAGTTTTAAATACTTTACATTGGATTGGATTTTTTTATATTGTATAAAAATTATATATTGAAATTGATATTGTTAGAAAATGCTATTTGTATATTTCTAATTGTACTTATACCGTTCACTTAACAATGTAATGCAATTTGCTGATCCTTGAATGTTTTTATTACCAACTATTAGGATATAAAGAAATGAAAGTTAGTAGTTAGACATTACAATAGAACTTGTAGTCATATTAGATATGTTTTAAAAATTGAGCAGATATATTTTAGATAGACAGGTCATCTTCAAACCCTTCAGAGATCTACAGAATATGGCATTTAAAATGTTTTAATAACTTAGAAAATTTTTCGTTTTTGTTATGACTATGAGACATGTCAGCTCCTGGCAGTACCAATCTTCTTAAGAGAAAATAATGGCACTGAAGAAACTGCATATGGAGTTAACTTTCATTGTGGCAAAAGTTAGTCACTGGACAACAAAGTATCCTCGAATCAACTGCTGACAGACAGGACACGAAAAAAAGGGACTACTGATTCTTGCCAAAACAAGTGTGGTTATGGCTTTATCAAAAGGCATCTTCTGAGGGCAGGACAATATGGCACCATCCCTGAAGTGGGCTTCGCAATCCGGAAAAGGTACAGTGCCCTTTTCTTCAAAGGCAGCTGAACAGGCAGTGGACTGATGGCTTCTGATGTGCAATGGAACAGCAGCTGAAACAGTCATTCTTGAAGAGTAACTAAGCTCACACCTCTCAAGAGTAGACTGGCATTTAATAGAGGGACGTGGAGAAGAATGGGATGCTGAGATGAAGCCATATATACACAGCCAAGAAGAATGGACAACTGAATTAAAAAACCATCAACAATTTTTAGAATTTAAAATCCTGAATCATGACATGACACTAGTGGAATTCAGGTGTTTCTGGTACATGGACTGCTCTCACCCAATGTGAGGTTGAACTGTTGACCTTGTGTACATCCTACTTCACAAATGAGTCTGTCAGATACGCTAAGCCTATAGGCTGAAGATGATGCCCCAGCACTGCGGAGAAACCTCAGGTGACTGTCCAGGCAGCTGGCTGTTTCTGTCAACTCACAAATTTTTTGGAAGTTGCTCGCATGCACTTCCTGTTTTTATTTTTGTTAGGTAATATTATTTCCTTCTTGGGTCTCTGAGGGAGTTGAAGATTAGTTAGTTATAGTTGAAGATTAGTTAGTTATAGTTGAAGATGAGTTAGTTATAGTTGAAGACGAGTTACGATAGAAAGTGAATTAGGTACATTTTGGACATATCAAAATAGGATAGATAATGGAATTATTTTCTCTGAATTTGTCAAATACAAATGGACTAGACATTGTTTAGGTATTTATTACTTGTATATGTTGTATATAGTTATTGTACTTTTGTATATAGTTTTTTTCATGTTAGTTATAATCTTTTTCCTTTTTTCTTTTTATTAAAATAGAAAAGGGGAAATATGGTGATATTTTATTTGTACTGAAAAGTGATTTTATATGTATGTCAATAAATAAAGTTGCCTGGGGGTCAGAGCTAACAGCAAGCCATAGCAGAGCTGGGTGTTCGTGGTGCATGCCTTTAATCCCAGCACTTGGTAGGCAGAGCTAGGTAGATCTCTGTGTGGTCAAGGATACAGCCAGCATTGGAGATACACGCCTTTAATCTCAATACCAACCATAGAAGATCTGGAGGTCTGCACAAACAGGCAGTGGGGATGCGGTCATGTGGTTGGGTTTACAACCAATGAGAAGGCAGAACGGAAAGTCTATATAAAGACAAACACTCAGGAAGTAGGTCTCTCTTGGCTGAAGAGGCTAGCTGCAGCAGATGGGTAAGGTTCTTAGCTCTGATCTCTTGGCTTTCTTCTTTGCATTGGTTCTGTGTTTCTTATTTAATAAGATGGTTCGTTACATCTACAAGACTCCCAAACAAAAAAAGCCCAGGACAAGAGGGTTTCAGCACAGAATTCTACCAGATCTTCAAAGAAGAGTTAATGCCAATACTCTCTAAATTGTTCCACACAATAGAAACAGAAGGAACATTACCAAACTCCTTCTATGTGGCTACAATTACCCTGATTCCTAAGCCAAACAAAGATACAACAAAGAAAGAGAACTACAGACCAATCTCCCTCATGAACACAGATATAAAAATACTCAATAAAATACTGGCAAACTGACTCCAAGAACATATCAAAACAATTATCCACCATGATCAAGTAGGCTTCATCCCAGGGATGCAAGGGTGGTTCAACATATGAAAGTCCATCAATGTAATACACCATATAAACAAACTCAAAGAAAAAAACCACATGATCATCTCACTAGATGCAGAAAAGACATCTGACAAAATCCAACACCCCTTTATGATAAAGGTCTTAGAGCGATTAGGAATACAAGGAACATACCTAAACATAATAAAGGCAATTTACAGCAAACCAACAGCCAACCTCAAATTAAATGGAGAGAAACTCAAAGCAATTCCACTAAAATCAGGAATGAGGCAAGGCTGTCTGCTCTCCCCATACTTATTCAATATAGTACTTGAAGTTCTAGCCAGAGCAATAAAACAACATAAGGAGATTAAGGGGATACAAACTGGAAAGGAAGAAGTCAAGCTTTCCCTATTTGCAGATGACATGATAGTATACTTGAGTGACCCCAAAGATTCATATAAACACATTCAACAACATAGCAGGATACAAGATCAACTCAAAAAAATCAGTAGCCCTCCTATATACAATGGACAAAGAAGCTGAGAAGGAAATCAGAGATACATCACCCTTTACAATAGCCACGAATGATATAAAATACCTTGGGATAACACTAACCAAGCAAGTAAAGGACCTATATGACAAGAACTTTAAGTCCCTGAAAAAAGAAATTGAAGAAGATGTCAGAAAATGGAAAGATCTCCCATGCTCATGGATAGGCAGGATTAACATAGTAAAAATGGCAATCTTACCAAAAGCAATCTGCAGATTCAATGCAATCCTCAAAATACCAACACAATTTTTCACAGACGTGGAAAGAATAATACTCAACTTTATATGGAAAAACAAAAATCTCAGGATAGTCAAAAGAATCCTGTACAATAAAACTACCTCTGGAGGCATCACAATCCCTGACCTCAAGCTGTACTATAGAGTTACAGTAATAAAAACAGCTTGGTACTGGCATAAGAACCAACATGTGGACCAAGGGAATCAAATTGAAGAGCCTGAAATTAATCCACACACCTATGAACATATAATTTTTGACAAAGAAGCCAAAATGACACAACAGAAAAAAGAAAGCATCTTCAACAAATGGTGCTGGCATAACCGGATATCAACATGTAGAAGGCTGCAATTAGATCCATATCTGTCACCGTGCCCAAAACTCAAGTCCAAGTGGATCAAAGACCTCAACATAAAGCCAGCTACTCTGAACCTGATAGAAGAGAAAGTAGGAAGTAGTCTTGAACACATTGGCATAGGAGATCACTTCCTAAATATAACAACAGTAGCACAGACACTGAGAGAAACAATTAATCAATGGGACCTCTTGAAACAGAGAAGCTTTTGTACAGCAAAGGATATGTTCAACAAGGCAAAGCGACAGCCTACAGAATGGGAAAATACCTTCACCAACCCCACATCTGATAGAGAACTGATATCCAGAATATACAAAGAACTCAAGAAATTAGACATCAAAATGCCCAACAGTCCAATTAAGAAATGGGCTATAGAGCTAAACAGAGAATTCTCAACAGAGGAAACTCAAATGGCTGAAAGACATTTAAGGAATTGCTCAACATCCCTAATCATCAGGGAAATGCAAATCAAAATAACTCTCAGATACCACCTTACACCTGTCAGAATGGCTAAGATCAAAAACACTAAAGACAGCTTATGCTGGAGAGGATGTGCAGCTAAGGGAACTCTGATTCACTGCTGGTGGGAATGCAAGCTTGTACAACCACTTTGGAAATCAATATGGTGCTTTCTTAGAATTAAATTGGCAATCAATCTCCCCCAAGATCCAGCTCTACCACTCTTGGGCATATACCCAAGGAATGCTCAATCATACCACAAGGGCACTTGCTCAGCTATGTTCATATCAGCATTGTTTGGAATAGCCAGAACCTGGAAACAACCTAGATGCCCCTCAACTGAAGAATGAATAAATAAAATGTGGTACATATACACAATGGAATACTACTCACCAGAGAAAAACAATGACATCATGAGGTTTGCAGGTAAATGGATGGCTCTAGAAAAAATCATCCTGAGTGACGTAACACAGACTCAGAAAGACAAACATTGTATGTACTCACTCATAGGAGGATACTAGATGTAAAGCAGGGTTGACTGGACTCCTACTCATAACTCCAGAGAGGCTACCTAGAGAGCAGGACCCCGGGAAAGACACACGGATCGCCCAGTGATAGAGAAATGGATGAGATCTACATAGACAACCTTGACGTGAGTGGGGGTAATGAAGGGCAATGGTCGAGGGAAAGAGCTTGGGGGAGCGGGAGATCCCACCTGGATCAAGAACAGAGAGAGAGAGAACAAGGAATAAGAGACCATGGTAAATGGAGATCACATGAGAATAGGAGAAGCAGGGTATTAGAGAGGTCCACAGAAATCCACAAGGATAGCTCCACAATAGACTACTGGCAATGGTCAAGAGCCAGCCTGAAATGACCTACTCAGGTGATAGGATGGTCAAACACCCTAATTGTCGTGCTAGAAACCTCATCCAATGACTGAGGAAATTGGATGCAGAGATCCATGTCCAGGCCCCAGGTGGAGCTCCAGGAGTCCTGTTGGTGAGATAGAGGAGGGTTTGTATGAGTGAGAATTGTTGAGGCCAAGATTGGAAAAAGCACAGGGACAAATAGCCAAATGAATGGAAACACATAAACTATGGAGCAATGGCTGAGAAGCCCCCAACTGGATCAGGCCCTCTGGAGAAGTGAGACAGTTGATTAGCTTGATCTGTTTGGGAGGTATCCAGGCAATGGGACCTGGACCTGTCCTCAGTGCAGTGCTGGCTGTTTGGAACCTGGGGCTTATACAGGGACACTTGGCTCAGCCTGGGAGGAGGGGACTGGACCTGCCTGGACTGAGTCTACAAAGTTGAACACAATACTCAGGGGAGGCTTTGCCATGGAGAAGATGGGAATGGGGGGTAGGCTGGGGGAAAGGCTGGGGGGCAGGAAAGGGGAGAACAAGGGAAGCGGTGGCTGATATGTAAAATTAAATTAAATTATAAAATAAAATTAAAAAATAGATATGCATATTATATACAACAATATAAATAAAGGCAACATACAGCAAGCCTACAGCCAACATCAAACTAAATGAAGAGAAACTCAAAGGGATTCTACTAAAATCAGGAATAACACAAGGCTGTTCACTCTCTCCAAATCTATCAACATTGTACTTGAAGTTCTAGCTAGAGCAATAAGATAACAAAAGGAGATCAAGGTGGTACAAATTAGAAAGGAATAAGTCAAACATTCACTATTTTCAGATGATATGATAATATACATAAGTGACCCCAAAAATTCTACCAGGGAGCTCCTTCAGCTGATAAACACCTTCAGTAACGTGGCAGGATACAAGATAAACAAACTAAACAAAAACAGTAGACCTAAAATATACAAATGATGAATGGGTTGAGAATGAAATCAGAGAAACATCCACCTTTACAATAGCCACAGACAACATAAAATACATTGGGGCAACCTGTGTAATAAAAACTTTAAGTTTTTAAAAAAGAAATTGAAGAAGATATCAGAAAATGGAAAGCTCTCATATGGTCTTGGATAGGTAGAATCAACATAGTGAAAATGGAGATCTTACCAAAGGCAATCTTCAGATTCAATTTAATCCCCATCAAAACCCAACAAAAGTCTTCACAGACCTAAAAAGAACAATTTTCAACTTCATATAAAAACCAAAACCCAGGATAGCCAAAACAATCATGTACAATGAAGGCATGCCTGGCATTATCATCCCTGACCTCATGGTCTACTATAGAGCTATATTATAAAAATAACTTGGTATTGGCATAAAAATTGACACATAGATCAATGGAATTGAATCAAAGACCCTGACATTAATCCAAAGACATACAAATACCTGATTTTTGACAAAGAAGCTAAAATTATACAATGAAAAAAAGAAAGCGTCCTCAACAAATGGTGCTGGCATACTGGCATAACTGTATGTTGACACATGCAAGAATGCAAATTGATCCATTATCTATGACCGTGTACAAAACTCAAGTCCAAATGGATCAAAGACCTCAACATAAATCCACTTAGACTGAACCTGATAGAAAAGTAGCAGCACAGACACTGAGAGCAACACCTAATAAACGGGACCTCCTGCAACTGAGAAGCTCCTGTAAGGCAAAGGAAAGGGTCAACAAGACAAAATGACAGCCTACAGAATAGGAAAAGATCTTCACCAAACCCACATCTGACAGAGGGCTGATCTCCAAAATATATAAAGAATTCAAGAAACTAGACATCAAAAAACCAAAGAATCCAACTTAAAAAAATGGGGTACAGATCTAAACAGAGAATTCACAACAGAAGAATATTAAATGTCCAAAAGACATTTAAGGAATTGCTCAAAATCCTTAGCCATCAGGAAAATGCAAATCAAATGACACTAAGATACCATCCCACTAACAAACTCATGGCTTGAGTGAGCTCTACTAACACTGGGGTAATCTTCATAACCATGTGACTTTTTTTGAGCCCACCAATCTCTAAAATTCTGAGGATCTTCCGTGGGTGAATGTTCACTTCAGAGGTCTCATCCCTACTTATCCCCATTATCCTGATCTCATGTCTAAGCATCCTTTCTTTCTCAAATTATTGATTATTAATCTTGAGGAGGGGAAAATCCAACCATAGACAGCGCATGCAAAATGAGCTTTCAATTTCACTTAGATGAAGTTTCTAATGAAGAAGAGGCCTAGATTTCTGGCTTTGGAAGGAGGATCTACCTAAAGGCTTCCATTGTGAACCCAGAGGCTCCTGCAAATGGCACCTTGGTTTCAAGTCACTTTTGGGTGAGGTATGAGACAGGGATGTAACAGCTATACCATGTGACATCAGCACATGAACATTCTACTGTATCCTGGAGAGCCCTGACATTCCATGTGATGTCACCAGTGTTGTGGCAATGCCAACTGTCATTGGGGCATTTGTGCAGTGTCTCATGTTTCAACTACAGACATGCTGACTAGACTGAACAGGATTCTTGGGAGACAGGATGGCGAGCACAGGGAGACCAAAGGGAGGCAGAAGGAAGATGGCCATCAGTCTCCATGTCACACATCAAGAAATAAATGGTTCTGGGGAAAGCACAGTGAGTCCTGGGAAAGGGATGGGGAGCTTCCTGAAGGAGGAAGGCTTCAGCTGATCCTTCTAGGAGTGGAGCTAAGGGGGTGAGAGTTTCTGAGAAGCCATGGGCCTATCCTAGTCCTCTGAGTTCTTCAAGAGCAGAACAAAGTTGAGGATTTTTCAAGGTTAGTTTGGCAGAGAGCCAGGGATGGTCAAGGCTGCAGCTGTTCTGTTGAGGGCCCTCTGCTTTCATTCTGAGTGGGAAGGAAGCCCAGAGGGACTAAAGAGGTTTCAGTACCAGCCCTGCACTTCACCCACACTGGATTTCTTTTGGTGTGTGTCACTAATAACAAGGAGAGTAAAGTCCCCTGGACAGAGCTAGAGGTTCTCACATTTAAATAACAACCCACTAGCAGGGCAGGAGCCGCCAAGTATTGCTGCATGTCAGTGATCCCTAAGGTTTCTGAGTTTCTGCCTCTCACTAGCCAGTCATCTTCCCTCTACCTTGAGTGCAGGACTGGGAAATCACTCTTCTTTAAAGTATTTGTTCTTGGTGTCAGAGGGCTCACCTGTGGTATTTTCAGTCACACTTTCAATGGTTGATAACAACTTTGCTAACATCATGATGGATGGAATGTATTCTCCTGAAGCTTTTGGTAAAAGTTTCATCTTTACCTATTTTACTTATCATTATTCTGACAGGACCCACACAATCCTCCACCATTCTCATACATTGTAACTGCCCCGTGGATCTTCTCTGATGTGCTTATTCACCTCGTGGAACTTATCTTCCTTCCCTATTATACTGAGCTAATTTCTTAGCATCCTTTTTTTCTCATCTTGTTAATTAGAGATCATCAGGATGAGAAGAGCCATTCCTGGGCACAGTTTGGAAAATGAGTCTTGCCCTCCATACATGATGAACTATTGAATTAGAATGAACTAGATTCTAATGAATCAGAGAGATCTCTGGATTGGAAGGAGGAGGTGCTGAAGGCCTTCCGCTGTGTCTCAGAGAAGACTCCTGGAAAGGGCAGCTTGGCTTTTGGTGAATTGGGGAAGAGTTTGTTATAAGATAGGTGAAGGCTGTTGGCAGTGACCCTAACAGTCCCTTCTCTGGAAATTCTGTTGTATCCTGGAGAGCCCTTGGCATCTTTTGTGAAATCATCAGTGTTGTGGCAATGCCAACTGCCCTTGAGGCATTCATTAAGTGCGTATAGGGTTCACCAATCAACATGTTGGCAAGACTGAGCATACTGACTGGAAGAGAGAACTCTGGTTTTTTAGGGAGGAGTTGAGGCCAGAACTAGACCTTCTAGTAACGGGGTTCAGTAGCTGTGATCATCTGAAGCCATGGGCCTATGCTGCTTATCTGGGTTCCTAAAGAGCAGATTCAAAGTGGAGGTTTCTGATGGGTAGTTGGCAGAGGGCCAGGAATGGTCAAGGATGCAGCTGCTGTGCTAGGACCTTTTTCAGTTCATTCTGGTTGTCAAAGAATGCCAAAGGAGGCATAGAACCACTAATGAGGTATCAGGGTAGTAGGTTGCTACACTTTATTCTCAGTGGATTTTTGTAGGTTTCATGGATATCCAATATAAATATCAGAGAGCGAAACTTTCCATCCATGTACCCAGGTCTGAGACATTCAGTTGCTTTTAGTCCTGCACACAGGTTATCGGGCTGGGAGATGCAAAGCACCAGGCAGTCCAGGACTTTCTTGCATCACATCAGGTATTGGCTGACAATTCCAAACCAACATGATTGGCCTTGCTTGTGGTGGCTGCCATTTGGATGAGGCATGGGGACTTCTGGGGATGGATTAATTCTGTTTGTTTGCTCTTCCTGTTGAGACTTTAGGCACAAGTGAGATGTTGGTATCAAAGTCTTTGTTCTAGTCTTCCATGCTTGGTAGCCTGACTAGGGGTGGCATAGACCAGGGAATGAGACCTGTTCAAAGACAGTGCAGGCATGTACAGTGGTAGCAGTTGCTCTTAGACTTTCATACGTATCAAACAGTTTCAGTGAGAGATACCTCTTTCCATCCTTTTCCTGATAGCTGGAAGCTCATTAAGTTGGGTCTAAGAGGGACCTCTCCAAATGAGTATGGTGCCTGGCTGGGTGCACGGGGATCTAGGATTCAGGGTTAGAGGCACACAGGGCAAATGACAGTGAGGTGGGGATGAATGGCAGCTGATGATGCTGTGTTTGTCTTCTCCCAACTCCCTTGTTCACTCAATGGCTGAGCAACAATACTATATGCTTTTACATTTAATTAATTTGATACTGATTAAGTGAAGTCAAAATGTTGCTATTAATGTACATTTAAAGTACCTGACTCTTTCAATTGTAAATTAGAATATTTTCTTAATATTATGTGAAAATATGCACATTTAAGGGTTACTTCTTAAGCACAGGATATTCTATGGAATGACAATTCTGGATGAAAACAATCTTGAAAAAATCATCTCATGTCTAAGCAATTTTGGTGGGTTTTTTTCTACCTTAGGAAGTCTTGTGCTGTGAAAGTTTGCACTAGGTAAGTGAATATGCTTTTCTTTTGGTAATCTCTGTTTTGTTGTGGAGTCCCTAAAAGGAAACCTAAGATGGGTAGAAACAAATGATAAGACTCTCCTCTTTTTTAAAAAAGTACTCTCCTCTCAAAAACATCTTCTATTAGCCCCACCATAATCTGTTTTATTATGCCTTCTAAGGATATCTTGGAGGTTTGTTAATTTGAATGCAATAAGCCCCAATAATCTCATAGGGATTGGCACTATTAGGGGGTGTGGCTTTGTTGGAGAGAGTGTGGCCTTGTTGGAGGATTATGTTACAGTGGGGGAGGGTTGAGATCTCTTATGCTCATGCCATGCCTAATGTCTCAGAGGACTTTTTGCTGCCTGTGGATCAAGATGTACCTTCATCTCCACATTTTTCTCCTTCTCCAGCACCATATCTGTCTGCATGCCTCCATGTCCTGCCATGATCATAATGAACTAAACCTCTCAAACTGTAAGCCACCTGATTAAATGTTTTCCTTTATAATTGTTGCTGTGGTCATTGTGTCCCTTCACAGCATTGAAGCCCTAACTAAGACAGTAGGTATCCAACAAATTCACAGAGAACAATGGACTCAAGAAAGAATTCTACTTCTGGACGACCCTTTGAGCATGGACTTTGGTATAAACCAGCTCTGATGCAGAATACCTTGTAAGGGGTGTACATTTAGGTGTATTTGTTATGAATGCTTTTAGACCTGTATCATCTTTATAGACACCACTGTAGAGCAAGCCAAGGACAATTATTTCACCATGCTAAGTAGAAATCTGGGACAGCCATGTGTCATGCAGTGGGTAAGAGCTGATCTGTTGTTCTACACTGAGTAGCAGCATGCAGAGTCAGAAATATCTTTCTCCTCTGTTCTGCCTTTTTGCCTCCTATTACTTCAGACATGACTTTTCACCCATTTAACTAGAACTTTCCCAACACATGCAGTCAGCCCACCCAATCATCCCCTTCCCATGCTACTCACCCTAGTTACCTCTGTATCTTCAAAGCCTAGTGTAATAAATGTTTCCTAAGTCTACACAGAAATATAAACTAGTCCATGCAGGAATTAACAACTTGACTTCTTGGCAACTAGAAGATGTTTTAGATAGAGACAGTAGTGGCCAATACCATCACGGAGAATGATACCTCATGACATATATATTGAAGACTGCATTATTCAGGTGAGAAAAAATTAAAAAATAAGATTAATATTAAAGTATTGAAATGATATACAGTTATAGAAAAAAGTGTTGAAGGAAGTTTTGATATTCATTTCTAGATACTGAAAGCAAAGATTATTTCTCATGTTTCTATTTTTTGAAAGCTACATTTTACATATTTTCTAAAAAGGCAAAACAATGTCTCTGTTGTAAATTAAAAAGTTATGCCTTTCAAACAAACATAACAGGTACTCAGAGTTGAAGGTAGAAAAGAGCTAACACAGCAAGGTGGCCACTCGGAAAGTTCTGTTGCCTCCTTGGCAGGTGTCTGGGAGTTGGGATTTCAGTTTATCTTTATATTTATATACACATGTATATGCAGTTAGATATGGTTGTACATATTATGTATACCATATAGGTACTTATAAAAACATGCACATAACTATACCCATAGCTCTGCATACAACATGCATACCATACACATGCTTACCAATACCACAAAGGTTGTTTGTTTCTTTTTATTTTTTGTTATACCAAATTATTGTACATCTAATTAATTTAATGTATATTTCTATGTGTCTGCATGTGTGTGTGTGTGTGTGTGTGTGTATGTGTGTGTGTGTGTGTGCATGCAAAGGTGTAGACAAATACATGTTTCTAAATGTATGAATGTGGGCACATATATGTGAGTATAGTGTGTGAAAAAGCATGTGTGTATTGTGGCACAACAATGATGGTTCCCTCATCCTTTTTGATGGGCTAGTGGCACTATTACTTTTGGGTGGGGCATGCTTTATCATGCTGCATTTTGTGCATGGAATTTCCATGCCTCTAGAATACTGATGTTGTCTAAGATGTTGCTAACAATGTGTAGATGTTTCAGGATCTTTCTTAGAAAGATATCTACAATCTATGACACATATTAAGCCCTTTAGATAACATTTGACACCAAGCATATGTAAGTTTTCAGTTTCTTCTTCCTCTTCTACTGCACTTTCAGATTATAGTAAATCATCACCATCAAGTAAAACTAAAAACACTTACTGGCTATCCAGAACTTGGTGAAGACCAGGAAATTGTGGGTTCCCAGGATAAAATGATGTCCACTGGAAGACTTCCGGGTGGGATGTTCCTACTGTAACTGTTACCACAGGCCTCCAGGCTGAGACAGCAAAGAGGCGTCTCTGCTGGGCAACTGTATAACTTCTCTTCTTCCGGATTCTGCTGCTGCAGACAGGAAAATCATTTCAATCTGTGATTAGATACCTGGTTTTATTGAGGCCACCCTCCCTAAACCCTGTTAGGCTTTGAGGATAGCACAATGCTTACGCTGCATCTAGAGATAACAGGAAGAAATTCCCAAGAGTTTTTCTTTTATAACTGAGATTTTATTGGTTGAGGACCAGTAGAAAAACATGTTAATTCAGTTTTGTTTTTTTTCTTTTTGCATGCTACAATTCTTAAGTGTATGTTTCCATCTTCATAAGATAGAGGAACGGAACACTGTGATACCTTGACTAACTCCTCAGATCTCTAAGCTGCCTCCTTCCCACTATCCTTAAATGTCATATTAGGGCAAGAAAAAAGCATCCATGGTAAAACAAATAAATAAATAAATAAAAAGGAAACCCAACCAGCTGTAAGAGATAAACTTTCAGGGAAGGAGAGAGGCATGAAAGCAAAGGACAATGGGAGATTGGGAAGTGATATGCTCAAAGTGGGATATGTCCATTGTTTTCTACTACTAATCTCCACTAGCATTTGTTAGAAAAGGTGACAACAGCTGAGGCAGCGTCAGCACCTGTCCCAGGACTCCACTTTCCAAAATGGGACAGGATGAACTGCTGTTACACTGCTTTCCAGTGAGTGACAGCCTCAGAAGTCATCAACTATCATGATGAGAGGAGGTAGGGAAAGCCTCATGGCTTTCTGCTTTCTGGTCAATCCCACTTCAAGTTGTGTTTAATATTGGTGAAGGGACAGGCTGGAGGGCAAATTTCAAACAGCTCTATTCCCTAAGCCCCAGATACTGCAGATGGCACAATACAAGCCTCATGATAAGAGAATCTTGATGATAAACTGAGTCTCAGAAATGATAGACCAGTATTTGAACTGTGAACATATGGCCTGAGTCTTCCCCATCACCAATGACCTTCCTTTTCTCAACAGTGAACTTCTGTAGTAGAAGAGGATGATTGGATGGGAAGTTGTCCCCAATCAATGATGATAACTGTGGCCTTCGGGCACCTTCCCTAATTACCAGTCCAAAAACATCTGCATAGCTTGACTACCTTTGTGATCCCCTGAGCAGAGTGAGGCCTGGCCTCTGTGACTTTCCATAAGGAATCACTTTCATGGTTACATGTGTGCCCTTGACAGGTTGGCAGCTCACTATTTAAAGTGGCCTGTGATTCAAAACAATAATAATGTGAGCAGGAATCAATTTCTGGTAAGTCAATGCAGACATTCTTTGTGGGAAGACCTGATCGCACGTCAGTGAATGGACATGACAAGGAGCTTTCTTGAAAGGGATCACTAAGGCATGGTTCATTGTTCCAAGGGTTTTCAAGGCAGAAGTCAAATGAGATATTGAGAAGTGTTTCCATAGCAAGGACCAAAGAAGCACCCTCATAGTGCATGCCATGAATGACATACAGGAGGGGACATCATGCCCACACTGCACAAGAGGCAACAAGAAGGTCTGCACAATCGTCATGTGCCTAACAAGGCAGCCTTAGATCAATGGAGGACCAGCCTCTGCTGTTATATTAACTGCCTGTGATATGCCTACATGGGAGCAGACCACAGAAGGAAGGAAAGGTAGCAGAGACCTTGTCGGGACTCTATTTTGGTATCTTTCCTGAGAAGCAATAATTTTTCACATGAGCCCATGGTGCCTCTTTACCATGGCCACAGTCACAAATGCAACACCAAGGACTCTCCCAAGCACCACTGTCTCCTCCCTACTTCACCTTTCTGTTTGTGTAATATGTAGTTCATTTCATCTGAAGTCTCTGCTGTGTGCTGGTGTCTGTGCCAACTTCATTTGGAAAGAGCCAATGTTCCTCAGAATATACTTGAGATGTAAGAGAAGGGCTGTAAACACCGTCCTCTATCAATATCCAATGTTATTTTTTTCAGAAAGGCTGAGCATAATCCAAGGCTAATTACAAATTACAAAGTAGATTCAGACAAACCTGGACTCAAATGTATCCACTTCTTCAATGCTAAAGAGAAACAGGTACCAGACAGTCCCAGAATATCACTGTAAGCAGGCTTAACTCTAACACAAAAACTGCCTGAATACCACCATACCCTGAAATTAGCCCAGGCCAACATGGTCCCTGATAAAGCCCATGCTAAGTACCTAAAATGAAAGTAGACCAGGATTAACCATCAAACCAAGATGTCAAGACAAAAGTATTTCAAGGCCTGAGGATGAACCTGATGAAGACCAGGAATAAAGCCTAACTTAGCAATGGCTTTCCCTCATCCCGAAAGGCCAGGGACCAACCCTAAGAATTAAATTGCCAAACCCTGACCTAAAAAAGGCCTGCATCAAAACCTGAAGATGAATAAGCTCTGACCCAGAGGAAAAACAGAGGTATCCCTGGGCCAGTCCATTAAATGGAAGAGCTAAGGCCAAAGGAGAAAGAAAAGTAACAAAATGAAATGCAACAAAAAGAAAAGAAAAGAATAGCCATACCTAACCTTGACACTGAAGATGGTTGGCTCCAACCAAAAGGGAAATTAGTACTACCCTATCCCTCAGAGGAAAAAGACCTGGCTCAAAGAAAGAAAAGGAGAATATCCATGCCTCAACTTTGCCTGGACTGAAGCCAGTGCCCCCACCAAGATGAGAAATTGGCCTTAGCATAACTCTGACCTTGAAGAAGACTGGGCCAAACTAAGAAGGACGTAGGCCCAGAACAATCACTCAAATGAGAGGCCGGGACAAAGCAGGAAAAGGAAACATAGGGGCCTAACACTTACCCTGACAAAAGCCTTAGACAAAACAAGGAGAGAAGAAGACCTGGGACATTCTCTTAAATGACAGAGGCCAAGAACAAAGCAAGAAAAAAAAACTGTCTGCCTATAATCCTTACCCTGATGAAGTATGGGCCTAAGGAAGAAGAGATGTGGGCCACATCATAACCTTAAGGCTGAAAAAGACCAGGCAAAAACCGAGAAAATTAGTGGGCCTGAGTCCAGTCCTCACTATGAATGTCTGGGTCCTAATAAAGAAGAGAAGTGGGACTGGGCCATCTCCTTAAAGAAAGAACACCTAGAGAAAACCAAGAAAACAGCCATGCCCAGCTCTAATCCTTATTCTGAAAACACCAAGGACCAAATGCAGAAGAAGGTCTGGGGCAAATATTGACTGGGAAGAATTCGGAGCTCATACAAAGCTCAAAGAACAAACCAGGCAAAATCAAAAGTGGAAATGTTACAGGCCAACCACAGACCTTGATGAAGAGAAACCACAAACCTGAAAATCAAGGGAGCCCCTGCCAACCCAATGAGAGATATGTGGTCAGACTTAATGTTGACCCTAAGAAGTCCAATTTGAAGAGACAATTTAAATGGAGCCTGCTCCAACCACAATGAAGAACTCTTCCCAGACCAAACACTGATCAAGTAGCCAAGGACCAAGCCCTGTGTGAAAGGAGTCCAGTCAATCCCAGAAGAGAAACACGCCTGACCATAAACTGCTATCAGTGGAGACCTGCAGCCTACTGAGCAAGAATTAAACTCAGAAGCCCTGAACATTAAGGATGTGAGGGCAGAATATTTTCTTCTTCATCCAACACCCTAACCAAAAGGGAGCCAGAAATACCATGTTCTCAATGGAGCCAATGGCTCCCTTACAGATGAAAGCAAATGGACACCATTAACATATTTGGTAGTTAGAGGGAACTCTGATCCCAGACCTTGATATTTTATAGTCAATCAAGGCCTCAAAAGAGACACACAGAAGAATGTTTGTTGAAAATCTTAGACTCTCAAACTTCATATACAGATATAAATTGATATCCTGAGTACCAACTGTGTGGAACACATACATTTCATTTACAAGATATACTATCCACAATACCTGCATGCCAGGATGTGCTACTCATCATATGATCCAACCTCTCATCTGAGTAACCAATGAATATGGACATAGCATAATACAAATGGTGTTATACTGCACTCTGTTGTAGCCTGATAAAACTCCAAATCTTGATTTCAACTGATATTTTTAGGAACAAACAAGTCTCAAAAGTAACACCCCTTCATGATAAAGGTCTTGGAGAGATCAGGAATACAAGGAACATACACCTAAAACTAATAAAGGCAGTTTACAACAAGCCAACAGCCAACATATAATTAAATGAAGAGAAACTCTAAGTGATTCCACTAAAATCAAGAACAAGACAAGGCTGTCCACTCTCCCCATATCTATTCAATATAGTACTCAAAGTCCTAGCTAGAGCAAAAAGACAACAAAAGGAGAACAAGGGGATACAAATTGGAAAGGAAGAAGTCAAACTCTTTCTGTTTCCAGATGATATGATAGTCTACATAAGTGGCCCCAAAAACTCTAACAGGGAACGCCTACAGCTGATAAACCCCTTCAGTAATGTGGCAGGATACAAGATTAACTCAAAAAAACCAGTAGCTCTCCTATATACAAACGATAAATGAGCTGAAAAAGAAATCAGAAAAACATCACCTTTACAATAGCCACAAATAATAAAAAACACCTTGGGGTAACTCTAAGCAAGTGAAAGATCTGTATGACAAGAACTTTAAGTACCTGTAGAAAGAAAATGAAGAAGATATCACAAAATGGACAAATCTCCCATGCTCATAGATAGGTAATATTAACATAGTAAAATGGCAATCTTACCAAAAGGAATCTACAGATTCAATGCATTCCCCATCAAAATCCCAATACAATTCTTCACAGACCTGGAAAGAACAATATTCAACTTCATATAGAAAAACAAATAACCCAGAATAGCTTTAACAATCCCGTACAATAAAGCAACCACTGGAGGCAACGCCATCCCTGACCTCAAGTTTTACTATAGAGCTATAGTAATAAAAACAACTTAGTAATGGCATAAAATTGACATGTGGACCAATCAATTGAATTGAAGACTCTGACATTAATCTGCATACCTATGAACACCTGATTTTTGACAAAGAAGCCAAACCTATACAATGGAAAAAAGAAATCATGCTGGCATAACTGGATGTCAACATGTAGAAGGCTGCAAATAGATCCACATAGAAAGTGGATGGGAACTGAAAAATCTACAATTAAAGTTGGAGATGGGAGTCAACAGAACAAAAGGAGGGAAAGTCCAACAGCTTCACTTGCAAATGTTCATTGTGTAATGAGATGTTGGTCAGGTTCAAGGCCCCTGTCTTCAGTACACCATCAATACTAGACCTGCATGAGACACAGCAGCTCCCAATGCCACTAAGATGGTGAAGAGATGATGGAAAGGTGGGAAAGATGGGGGTCGGGGGAGTGAAGTGCTTTACTTTTTTCTTCTTTTTATTTATTGTTTAATGTGTCTCATTTATATTCCCCTTTTCTTTCCTTTGTGGGGGGACTCTAAAAGAGTGAGAAGCATATATGGAGGGACCTGGAGATGGGTGGGATTGGGGTACATGGTATGAAATTCCAAAGAATCAATAAAAAACAAAAATGCGTAGGTTAAAAAAATCAAATTTCACTTTCTACCATTTGTTAACATGAACTAAACAATAAGAAGTCAAATGAATGAGGTTTTTGACTTTTAAAAAACATGAACATATGGAATAATTCAGTGCAATTTTGACATAGGAACAAAAGTTCCTATATAACAAGGGTTAAAGATGATGCATTTGGAACAGAAAATTCCATTTTACTCTTGATATATCCACAGGATAAGATTGGGTAATAAGAAAAAATTTAAATTATAATTAAATTAAGTTCTTGTACTATAAAAAGAGAAAATAAGAAAGAAGCAGAGAAAGTCATAAGGATAAGGAGAACATGAACACTGCTGTCAATCAATTTCACCTAACAGATACTTACAGAACACCTCCTCAAATGACAGCTTAAGACAACATTTCCAGAACACACAAGTCACTTTTCAACACACTCCATGTTACAAGATACTAAACAGGTTTAAATAAACATAAAAGACCCGATATAAAGTGATGTGTGCAATGTGACTACAGGGAAATTAAAATATAAGTTAATAGCAGGACAATATCTTAATAATCCCCAATAAATGAAAATTAAACATTTCATTCTTAAAATAATCAATAGATTAAAAGAGAAAGTCATAGTGAGAGTAAAAGTATCGAAGTGGAAATAAAAGATAACAAAATTTATGGAATAAAGCTAAACCATAATTAGAAAAAAAACCTAAAACATTAAATGATTTTATATGAACTTGAATACATTTGGATTTTGTGTGTACATTCTATAATAAGATCTCACTCTGTAGCATAGCCCCAGTGTAGCTACGTGTGGAGCCCAGTCTGTTCTCAAACTCATGGAATCCTGTTTCCCAAGGGCTTGGATTATAGGTATGAAATACTTAACACCTGACTTAAGTAATTTGTAATCTGTGGCATAAATTTTATATAAATACTAAAAAGAAAGTGACTAAGAAGCCCCTAATCAATTTTTAAAATTCAATAAATTGAAAATAAATATGACAAGAAGTAAGAGAAAGATACATATCTATATAACACTGATAAATCTCTAGGCACACTAGCGAAGAAAAATGAAAGAATACTAAAGTTACTCACATAAGGAATGAGAAAAGGGATATTGCAGATCCCACAGGCACTAAGATAAAGTAAAGAAATACAGAAAGCGTTAAGCCTATAACAATTTGGAGGAAAGAATGATTATAGAATCATTCTTTCAGAACTGCATCCTGCCATCCTGGATCTTCACAGCAGGCATCACGGCCTCATGAGAACTGGGCTGTGAGGAGTCTCCAGGCTCTGAGAAGACTGCCCTAGCCCTCACTAGACCTGGCCTAAGAGGAGACTGCTGCCAAGAAGGCCTTTGCCTTCACCTCAGCCTCCCCAGAACCGGGGCTGTGAGGAAGTCCAGACTCTGAGGAGATGGCGGTCTCCCACCCGTGTGGTCCACCCCTCAGAGACCCTGAGCCTGGCCACCCTGGCCTGGGGCAGCCTTCACCAGAATGAACTGCACAGACCTCCTCCACAACGGTTCAGCAGCTCCACAGCAGTTCCTTCACGTCCTCAGGTCTGAGCATGCTCACTGTACCAGGCCGGAAGAACAAGGTGGAATGGGGGAGGTTTAGAGTCTCTGCCCGGATGCTCATTGGGCCAGAGTGCTTCAGGGGCGGGCTTAAGCCTCACATGCCATTTATGATTGGATGTGTTGCATGTGGCTCTATTTGGAGGCTGGCCTTTTCTGGTGGGATGTGGCTTTGGTGGGGATGGTCCGCAGTGTCTCAATGGGGACAAAGGTTGTGGAGCCTCTCAACACTGGGGGTCTGCACATCGCAGGCTTCCAGCTCAGCACAGGACAAGTGGGTGCTCAGGCCTCCATGGTCTGCTCATAAGTTACAGAGGGAGGCCTTGTGGCCAGAGCCGCACACCTACCATCCCATAGTACTTGTTCTGTCTCACGTGGCCTCATCTTATCTGACCTAGACTCACATCCTCTTACCTGGAGCAGAAAACCCATTTGGCCATCTGGGAGGCCACCAGATAGCGCTGCTTTATTGCAAAGAGGAGAAAATTAAAATGACAACCAATATCAGAAGGACAGTATGAATGACACAAGTGCAAGGTTTGAGACAGGAAACTGGAAAATAGACCTATGTTACAATTTAAGTTATGCAGCTGCTGCTAGAGAGAGCAACCTGGCAGTAGCTATATAAACTCCAATTACATATACCTTATACAAGCAAATACATAGATCTCACCGCCCAGTTTGAGAAATACATTTTATCGGGAATAGTGGTGCATGTTTCTAAACCTAGCAACTTGGGAAGCTGAGGCAGGAGGATCATGAATCTGAGACTGTCCTTAGAGTGAGTGCCCTTCAGCTTTAAAAAATATAAAATTATTATACTCAACATAAATGGTCTTTTTCTATTTGTTAATAAAATAAGTATGCATACATTAAAGAGACAGTGTTGTTTTCTTATTTCTATTTATAATTTAATCCAGTATTGAATGAGATACTATTATCAGTCAAATGTTATAAATCCATATTATCAAAGATAATTTATGAGACACTAAAACAATTTTTATTCAAAGGAATTTACTACCCAGACTATTTCTAAGTTCATAATATTACATTCCAAATTCATTAGGACACCAGGTTTTGAGTTTCTTCTGCTGGATGCCTTTTTAGCTTGGTTTGATTGCCTATTTGCTATGGCCTTTATTTTTTCACTATTGGAATTATAAGACACTATTAACATAATGCGCTGAAAGTATGTACACTGTTTCTTTATTGCTGCAAGTCACAAAAATATGCAAAGTAGGATTTCAGCTGATTATGACAAAGCTAATACCTGGAAGAAGCCAAGAGCCTTCCAGAGGTCAAGCTGAGGCTCAAAGAACCTTGGTGATATTTGGCTTTTGATTATCAGTTGTTTTCTGCTATGAGTTTCTTGTGTGCTATTGTAGCTTTTCTATCATTTTTGGGCACCATTTCCCCTCTACTAAAGGAATATTTAGAGAACCTTCTGTGCTGACAGCTATGCATAGCTAGAACCCCCACTTCAAGCCTCCCTGTAATTAAAGTAATTGGCAGCATCTGGCCAGGTCCATCCCCAGATGGAGGAAAGTACTTTATCAGAGATACCTCTGTACTCTCTAAGAACAGACTTAAGTGTCCAGACTACCTGTTTGAGAAGGCCTGGTGGATGTGCCAATTAAGCTTAACTACCTCCTTTCCCAAATCTTACCTATCTCCCTTTAACTATTACCAAAGGCATCTATCTGTACACAGGTTGTCTAGCAACCAAGCACACTTTCCTCTACCCTCCAGAAAAACAGCAGGTAACTTGAATAGATAAGAACCACATGAAAAAAGAAGGCAGTTTTATTTTCTCCCATTGACCTAGCAACTTATAGAGTCTTAACATTTTCTACCAATCACGTTTAAGACTATAGTGGAGCACATAAAATCCCTCTTCTTAGATATTACCCGAATTTAGCTTTTAGTTAATTCATTTCCCCATTAGTCACTTCTCTTTTGGGTTGAAAATAATAATTAATAATTATTGCCTCTCCGTGATTTTTATCACCCCTCCATTTGACCTTGGAAGCTTGACTTTGCACTGCCAAGGGAATACTGCTTATAAGTGTATATATACTGGGACTTCCAGGACACAGGATGGAGAAGAGAAAAGATAATGGAAGAACTAGATGGGTAAGAACTTGAGAGGAACAAACTGAGATGGGGAAGAACTAGATTGAAGGGCTAGAAGAGAGAACTAGAGGAACGAGATGGAAGATGAGGAAGAGCCAGATGGGAAAGAACAAGATGAGAAAGAAACAGATGAGGGAGAACAAGATGGGAGAGGAGATGATATGGGAATGAATCAGATGGATGAGAACCTAGAAGAAATAGAACTAAGATGAAGGAATTAAGATAGAACCTAGAAGGGACAGCAGATAAATGTAGAGAGAAGTCGGGTAAGAAAGGAGCTAAAAATGAGAGCAGAATAGAATCTGTGTAGAGAGAGAACTGACACAGAATAATGAATTGTATGGACTAAGGGGTTTCTTGTACATAGATTCATTTCTTTTCATCAAAGATTATCAGCTGGTTGTAAATTCTTCCTCGACCCTGGGAGAGGACTATTGAGGGGCTGGACTCCCTTAGTCTCTGATACTTTATATGAGACTTTTAAAGGATTTGGATTTGCATTTTTAGGATATTGGAATATAGGACATTTAAAAGAGGACTGTATTATACAGTGAACTAAATATGAGGCTTGAGGGACAAAAGATTATATTGTATTTACAATTTAATTTTAATATCATTTTCTAAATATATTCTTTTTTTCTTCCTTTTTTTGTTTCCTTGCTGTGATGTGTGTATGTTTATGTCTGCATAAGCATATGGATTTTAAGTTGGCCAGTGAGCAATGGTGGAATGTGAAGACTGGTTTTAATGTCAATTTGCCACAAATTAGAATTGCCTCAGTAGGGAATCAAACTAAAAACTTGTCCTGATTGCCTTAATTTATGTGGAAAGGACCCACCCCATAAGTGTGGGTGGAACCTTCTGCTAGCAGCCTAGATTAAAAAGGGCAGAGTAGGATGCAGGCTGTTAACCTTGTGCTTGCCTGGCCGTTCCTCTTGCCAATGTATTGATTTAACCTGTTGCTGCTGCAGAGGATTGCTCTGCTGATACCAGAAACATCTTTGCAGTATCTGTCCATTTGACTAGAGACTATCACCTCTCCAGGAAACTTCTAAAGTTCTAGTACCACATTCAGACTGCTCGGGTAGCCAGATTCATGCTCTGAGCAACCACTGGGTTGTGGGCCTCTCCAATGTGAGACAGCCACTGTGGAACTACTCTATCTGATGAGGTGCCCAGCCTCAACTTACCAGAATCTCAGGCTTTCAAATAACTATTGTTACTATTCTAACATAACCTGATTTGATACATTCTTTTAAAGGAGTAAGAGATGCTCCACAGTCATATCCAGAATCAAGTGAACATCTAACATTACTAAACCCTTCAGGAGACTGCAAACTGGTTTCATAATAAAAAAAAAATCTGTATTTTAAGATGTGAACTGCTGTTTTCAACTGCTTCTTTCCAGAAACAGTTTGGAGCACGGTACTTCACAGAAAGATAAAGATGTTGAAACCAATCCTTTCATCAACAAATAGTGATAGCATAATATATTTTTAAGGTTTGTAATTTTTACATATCTTATGGGTGATGGGAGAGTAGGAGAGTTCAGAAACTATGTGGAAGAATAATGATTCTAGGCACAAATATAAATCTAGCACAATAGAAATATTGGTTTTAATTAGGAATTTTTTTCATTTTACATACCAATCAAAGATCTCCCTCTTCCCTCCTTCTGCACCTCCCAACCCTAGAAATATTCTTATCTACATGTATGTAGTTGTGTAAAACACAGTTTGAGTGGACATGACCTACATGAGTGGCACTGCCTCATTCTTTGTGGATAGATTTCCACAATCTATCAAATGAAAGGTCCAATGAAAGGCATGGCTTACTTCTTTTTGAGTGTGTGGGCTTCCCACTGAATTGCCCCCATAGGCTCATTTATTCGACAGCTTTTCTCTTAGTAGGTGGATCTCTTTAGGAAAGAATTAGAAGTTGTGCCTTCATAAAGGACGTTGTTCATCTTGGATGAGCTTTGAGCTATGAGGAACTCATTTCAGGCATGAGAGAAAGCAACACAAATGTAAAGGCATAGAACTTAGGCCTGCTTCAGCATCTCTGCCGATAACAGCTAGAGTGCATGTACAGAATGTTGGAACATTCCTCCTGTGTCACAGGGAGTAAAGATGATACCTGAAGAGAAACTTCAGTTTCTACATTAATTCTGATTAAATTTTCACATTCCTCCGTAAATTTCCTCAGAGTTGTTACTGGTGCTAAAGAGAAGACAGTGAAGTCTAAGTGATGAAGGCAAATGTGACTCTGCTCAGCAAGGGCAAGAAAATCAGCATCAGCCCCTATGGGAGAGATTGGTAGCAGGTGTCAGCACAACTGAAGGGGATTGCAGGTTGACAAGGAAGTTAGTAGCTAACAAAGAGAAACGATGGAATAGATTCTTTAAATCTAGTCAAAAAACAGAAAAGGAAAAAGAACAAAAGACTCTTGTTAGGATAATTTTTCACCACCTTATGACTGACAAATTCCATTTGGAAGTTTGTATCACATTTAAATACTTCATCTTAGTATATGACACAGTATGTCTTTTATAGCAATTCTACTTTAGACATTACTTTTTTCAGGACATACATTCCTTCCTGTTTCTTTGTGCCTCTTTCTTTGATTTTTATATAATGAGCAATTGATTCCTGGGCAGAAGGGTCATATAACATGTCTCCTTCCTAATTGAGATGACTCAATTACATTCTAAGTAGGAAGTGAGTATCCATGTTTGTGTGTAATATAAAAAATATACATTATATATTAATTGAGAGAATTTATCTAGAAAATCTAAAATGGTGAGAGAACTATGAAAAGTGGGGAAACACATATAGGTGACATGCGTTCAAAAGTGTTTACTTCCACAGCCACCTGAGGAAAAGAAAAAGAAAGCCATGTCAAAACTAAGGGGTAAATTAAACATTAGGGGCTACTGCAAATGAAGCATTTCTGTAACAACAGTCAATGTATCTCATCTCCATTTATATATTTACCTGAGACTATGTCATCTCTCTTTCCCTTATATGTGGATCCTCTCAGGAAACTTCATTCTAAAATTTCATCTTCCTGATAATATTTCAGATTCCAAAACACCAATAACCCCCTATGCTTGCTACCACACACAGAGACTGGATGCCAAGGATCACAAACCGCATTCCTTGTTGTGTAGCAGAGCCAAGATAAAGAGCACTATTGATCTCAGAGGCAGAACAAACTGAAGGTTCTCTTCCCATGCATTTAGACCAGCATCATGAAGGACTTTAGTATAGATATGGGTATGTGATTGAATTAACCTGCTACACCCAGCAGAGCCAGCTGGGCATTTCAAATAGAGGCTCAGCACAGGTGTTATTCAGAAGCCTTAAGGACCCTTAAGGACCCTCACATTCTCTTTCTCTTTGGTGGTTGAAAAAACAACATAGATGCTTCCATTGAGAATGACAAATTCTGTGGAGTAGATGCGGATGAAAGTATTTCAACAGAGAGAAAAACCTAGGTGTTTGGGGCCAAGAAGCATGAGGGCAAGCCATGCCTCTCTAAGGTCTTCAGTGATATTTTTCTCATTGTCTCCCATGACCTAGTTTATTATAATTACTTAAGTAGTATAATTAATAATTTTTTTCTTTTATTTTTTTAAGACAGGGTTTTTCTGTATGATCAACTTGGCTGTCCTGGAACTCACTGTATACAACATAGTGTTCTCAGACTCACAGAGAGTGTACCACAAGGTCTTAGCTGAAAATTGTAGGAAAGACACTATGAAAGTAGATTGCTTTGGAGCCTATGATATATATTAATCTTGATGTTTGAACTAAAAGATATCTGTACCTGTGAAACCTCAGTAACCCCCCCGCCCCCCACTCTATGCCCTACAGACAAAGAGAAGCTTAAACCAGGATTCCTAAGTATAGATAAGAACTTAGACCCTTTCAAGTTCCCAGGTGGTGATATCAGCTACAGGGACTTAAAAACACAGAGTCAGGATATTCGGCCAACTGGTAGGGGCTAATTGGCCATAAAACATCCCAAACTTCTCAAACCCCCGAGACAGCACATAAAAATCCTAACATGTTTGCTGAACAAATGAAAGATGAAGAGAACATGAAAGACTGAAAAAAGGAAACTGATACTAACCAAGGAGAGGGAGGCAGATTGTGGGGAATGAATTACGTGGCCTGTGCCTTTAAGAACTAGCCTCACAAAGAAAGGGCAAGCTCCTCCAGGCCTCACTGCTAGGAGTGAGTGCATTGGAAGGAACTTCCCTGCCACAGCTTGTAAACTTAAAAAGAATAAACCCAGCTTTTGCATTCTGGTATGCTTGTCCTCAGTGGTCTCTCTGGGGATCACGATCTGGGCACAACATAGCAATGTAACAATTCTCACAGATAGAAAAGATAGAGAACACAAATACAGAAAACTTCAAGGAAAAGTCACCTATCAGCACTGTGGTCACTGCTCTTAATTGGATGGCTCTGCTGAGCTTTTTTCAGCTCAGAACAAGGCTGCTCTTGCTTTGTGGTGGCTGGCTCTGAAGAAGACCACATCTCCTTCCATTCAGGACAAAAAGGAGTTCATTCTAACTATCTCTGTCTGCTGTCTGTCTCGGGACTTTGAAACCACTGAAGAGAAATTTATTTTTTTTTATTTTTTCTGTTTTTAACTTTTTTTTTTTTTGGTTTTTCAAGACAAGGTTTCTCTGTGTAGCTTTGTGCCTATCCTGGAACGCACTCTGTAGCCCGGGCTGGCCTCGAACTCACAGAGATCCGCCTGGCTCTGCCTCCCGAGTGCTGGGATTAAAAACGTATACCACCATTGCCCGGCTTTAACTGGTTTTTAACTTTAGTTATGTGAGAGTTTTGCCTACATGTGTCTGTGAACAGTTTCTACAGAGTCCAGAAAAAAAAAAACCAGGAGATGCCCAGGACTGGAGTTACAGCAAATGGTTAGCTACCATGTGTTTTCTGGGAATAGAACTTTGGTCTTCTGTAACAACCCCCAATACTACTACTAATTGCTGAACCATCTCTCTAGCCCCACTTTTTATTTAAAATATATTGCTATACATTTTATTTAAAAGATATTACACCACTTTCCCCTCTTTTCTCTTCATTCCATCACTTCTCAAATATTTCCATTCCAACTTCTTCCTTGTAAACTAAGTATGAATCAGTATGCTGATATATATGAAGACAATCTACTAAGTCCATTTTTTTTGGAGCTTTTATGTACATGGTTGCAGGGATGAAAGCATTAAGGAATTATACATTAGTGACACAGAAAAAGGCTCAAAGTTGTGTCTCATAGATCACAATTAAAAATGTATTTCAAGTTAAAGGTCTAGTAGATGTCCATGAATTGACAATCTGGGTTCTTTTCATTTTGAGCAGCAAACAGGGTGGTGTAGTCTCTTTTCTATTAAGTGGATAAAATAACCTGACCCAAAGTAACTTTGGGGGAAATTATTCATTTGACTCATAATTTTACAATACATTCCTATCAAACAAAATATTTCCATCCATGTTCCCCAGAGTCTCATGTTAATCATAACATAAACACTTTCAAATTCCTAAATCCCATAGCCTTTAAAAATTCCAACATTTAAAAAGTCTACAGTCTCTTAAATGTATATTCTGTGAAAAAAATAAGTAACATCCCACTGTTTTCAAAAAGGGAAGAACAGGAGCATAGTGAATAATCAATCACATTTAAGGAAAAAAACCAGGAAGCAATACTTCTGTTATTTCCTTTTTGAACAGTTTCCTGTATCACATTGTGCAAATTCTGAGCCTGTTAATGATATTCTGGGATCTCATGGACTAGGGAAGCTCCATGTTTTAGACTTTGCCATCCCTAGTACACACAACTTTCCTACAGTGCCAATACGTTTCCACACTGGCAACTCTCCTTATTTATCCTATGGTTCTAGAATCTACCGCAGCTTCGGATGTCTGCTGTAAGCAGTGTCCTCTCAGGCCCTTTCTGCAGGTGTTTCGAATCTCTGACATGGTCATCAGCTCTCCATGAGCCCTTCAATCTTGAATTGGCAGTCAAGACACCAAGGCAGAAAAATCTCAGCAAACTCCCAAATATCTGAGCTCTAACCAGATAGCAAGCAAGGGTAGTTTCTATTCCTTCAATCTATTGTATGTTAATTCTCCTGTTAACCTGATCACCTTGTATCCACAGTCAGGTGTCAGAGAATGGTAAATGTTGGTTTTTATTACATAATCCAGTACCAAGATAATGGGGTGAAATGGTGTTATCACTCCTGGAAGGGACAAAAGTTTTCTCATCTCAAGGAACTTCATATACAAGATAATCTCTCATAAGCACACCCCAGAGAAAAACATGATCTAGATAAGTCCTCAAACGTGGGCCTGGAGGAGTCTCCCTTGGCTGATTTTATTTTATTATTATTATTATTATTATTATTATTATTATTATTATTATTATTATTTTGGTTTTTCGAGACAGGGTTTCTCTGTGTAGCTTTGCGCCATTCCTGGAACTCACTTGGTAGCCCAGGCTGGCCTCGAACTCACAGAGATCCGCCTGGCTCTGCCTCCCGAGTGCTGGGATTAAAGGTGTGCGCCACCACCGCCCGGCTTGGCTGATTTTAGATCTTATCAAATTGAAAATCAATATTAACTGTCACACAAAATTAATAAAATTTGCTGTGTAGATAGAAAATTTTCCTTTTTTAAGTGATATCTCAAGCACAAATGAGCCATATTTGAGGCCAAAGCATGTAAAACCTTTTGAATAAGGACTTACTTCTTTCCCAGATGTGAGCAGCAATTGTCTGAGGATTGCAGGGCAGAATTATGAACCTCATGTAAGAGTACGGCACAGTGCAGAACTCTCCTGACCCATGCTTTTACCTCATTAAAACAGAATCACACCCAAGCATCCTCAGGAATGGAACTATGATCTTGTTTCCAAAGAGAAGGAGACAGAAAGACACTGAGAAGAGAGAGACACAAAGAGAGAAACTCCCTAAGAACCCATTGAAATGGATCTTAGAAAAGGACAAACTGTCACATGGCTTTCTATCAATTACGTGTGGCTCTCCCTCACAAGACTACACTTTCCCAAACTTATTTCTACTAATATCTGTGCTAAATCCATAATAAAAATTTCTTTTTACCCAGGTGTCATCACATGAGGCAGAGGCAGGTGGACCTCTTCAAGTTCCAGGCCTAGCCTATCCACTACGTAGTGAGTTCCAGGCCAGACAAGGTTAGAATGTGAGATTCTGTCTTAAAACAGACTCACTCCAAATTTCTCTGTTTCATAAACTTTAGGACTATGAAAATGTTTCAACACATGAAGTGCTCACCTTGCAACCAGCCCTTTACTTGTGCATTACAAAAACAGTTACAAGAGTGCATGCCTATAATCCTGCATTTTTAAGGCAATAGAAAAGGCAGACAGGAGAAATCCTGCAAGCCTATTTACATGTGATAGCAAACTAGAGATGCCATCTCAAACATGGTATGGGGAAAGGACCAGCACTCCAAATTGTTCTCTGACTTTAACACCCAAACCATGACACATATGCACACGTTTCCACAAATAAATGAGCACATACATACAAACTATCATAAGTAAATAGATAATAAAATTAAAATTGGATGATGTGGCACACAACTTTTATTCCAATACCTGTACAGCAGAGGCAGACAGAGTTCTGTGAGTTTAGGGCCAATCTTGCCTACATTCTGAATTCAGTAACAGCTAGAGATATATAGAGAAACCCTTTCTCAAAATAAAATTCCAACTCTGATTTGTCTTGACTCACCCTGAAAACATTTTCCAATATGTGCTGAAGGGTCCCAGCTTAACCACTGCAGAGGTCCTCAGGTTAAGGACAATATCTCAAATTCATTTTAGGTGTGAGCCATTGATCCCTGAAAAATCATTTTCATAAATGAATATATTTGAGTATGTTAGCAGAGTCAGGTAGATCTCTTTGAATTTGGCCTACATAGTGCTCACACATGCACGTGTGAGCACACACACACACACACACACACACACACACAAATATAGTTGAATATAATCTTACTTTGTTGTTTGAGAGAAGGTCCCATTAGAAAATTCTAGCTAGTCTAAAAGTCACACTGTATAGTTTAATGAATAATACGTATTGAAAATATGAAATATATAAAACAAATATAAAATAATATATATTGAACATAAGACAAATTTGCCATGTGTTGGTGGTACATGTCTTTAATCCAGGCACTCAGGAGGTAGAGGCAGGCAGATCTCTGTGAGTTCAAGGCCAGCCTGGTCTACAGAGTGAGTTCCAGGATATCCAGGACTGTTTCACAGAGAAACCCTCTCAAAAATCAAACAAACAAACAAAAAATTCCAATAAACATTTTATTCTATATCATTGACTCATTATTCAAAACATGACAGTTTCCCATATAAGAGGGAGCTTCCAAACAATTGTCTAACCCTGACTTGTCTAACCACAATCTATAGGAAGAGCAGCAATTTAAAATATCAACAAGCTCCATAATTTTGATAATAGCAAATATAACTAGATTTTTAAATACAAAATTAATAATGCTTCAAAATAGAGTTATGAGTTTGTTTACTTATAACATTTCCAGTTTTACCAAGGAGCTTACCTATGAATATCACCCATGCTGTCTCTGGAACATTCCAAGACTCTTGCAGTACCTGAAGTCTCAGAAGGCATTGGGGCCACCCTGGAAAGCTCTGTAAAGCAGCTGGGCACCAGGAATTATTTGGAAGGCTTTTGGACTCAAAGAAGGGTCGAGAGTGGCTTAGAGACTAAAGAATCAGAAGGCAACCTGGTGGCAGGAAGGTCCTGAATAAGACTAGGTGGATGCCTGTCTCACTTTTCCTCCATCAGGTTCTCACCTATATGACCATGGCCAGCTGTTCCTGTGCTGTTTTCAGCATCCTGCTATGCCTAACAGATACAGCAGCAGCACTATGACCTTCCCTATCTGGGTTTCATCACAAGCTTTGGTTGGACTCCTTTTTCAGCTAGCTCCAGTTTCTGGGAGTTTCCAGGGAGTAGTTCGAGGGCTGCAAATGAACACTGACAAGAATAAAAGAATTATCAAAAAATAACAAAATTTCTAACTAAAGTAAACTAAAAACACCAGGCAAACAAAACTCCAGCAAAGAAAAGACACCTCCAAAAACTTAAGCTACAAATGTTCTTCTACTGTAGACCCAACAAATCAATGGAATACATTTGGCTTTCCAAAGACACCAAAAATGACTCAGACCTCCTCTATAAGTTCTTTCTCAGGACCAGTCATGCCAGTCCAGGCTGTGAAACTGGAGAATCCCTAGTCATTTTCTTGATGGAAAATCCGATGACTGACTAACATAGGTGTGAGGGAGTGCTGTAGTATCTGCAGTGCGTCATCTTCAGCAACACTTTCACGTGACATGGAATTGGCTTCAGCGTTGCCCTGGGGAGGGAATCCTATTCTTCTCCATGTGGTATGTATAGATAACAGCATGACAGCCTTGCAGGCTTTCTTGTCAGATTTCTCACCACATGTGGAGGTCTCAGACAGCTTACTAAAGACATGGAGAGTAAACTGACAGAGTAACTCTGGCTCACCAACCTATCTTCCCCATGCTGCTGTGCCCCATTTGAGGGCCACTTGTTAATTGATTTCTGGGTTCTGAGTAATCTTGGCAGGTCCTCTGTAGCACAAGCTTCTTTCTGATGATTTATTTTCTCCTGGAATAATGCACCAACAGACACATGGATCCTTTGCTGGTAGGTTGAGATTTTCCTCACTGGTTAGTTCACAGCTACAAGATGTCTTTTGTTGAGGAGGTGTTGATGCTAGAGTGGAGTTCTCTTAAGTGGTGCTGTCAAGAGAAAGAATGGCAATTATTCCCATAAGCATCCTAACTCTGCCATGGCCTAGACAAAACCAGGGCCTATTCACTCACAGGACACCAATGTGAAGAAAGAAAGACCACCTCACGAATGCCATGGTTGCAGGGGATAGGAGTCAATGGTGGCTCTTTTGCCTGGTGCACTTAGTGTCCCTGCTGAAGCAGGTTTGTCTGCAAAAGGCTCTGACCCTGGTCTGTGGCCTGTTCTAGATCATGTTGGAGTTTTTTAGACCTAGGAGAGGAAGGCAGCTGAAACATAGGCCTGGTGGGGACCTGCCATGCCAGCATTTGAGTCCCCACCGGCTCTACTCAGCTGGACAATCAACTTTACCTTTCAGCTGAGCTTATCCCTTTCTTCCTCAAGAGAGAAGGGCCAGAGAGCAGCTGGCCCTGGATTTTTTCTCAGCCTTTAAAAATTGCTAGAGATTGAACTGAGAAATATACACTTAAACTAAAAACAAAAACAAAAACCAAAAAAAAACCATCACATTTTTCCAAAAGTTCAGATACATTATTTTGAAAAAAAAAAATAGCATAGCAATGTCAGAGTCACAGTTCAGGAGAGATATGCATGGCCTTGAACAGATGCCAGGCAATTCAGCAATTTTGGAACTGAACTGAGGCCCTCTAGTGGTGTATATGCAATACTGCAGTGTGCAGGCTCTGTTTATGCCTTCAGCACAGAACATTCCTTGGCTTCAACCTGTCAAACTCTAAACCTGCTTATTTCCAGAGAAACTTTCTCACAGCAAACAGATGCTCACTGCAGAAAACCTGTAATCAGTAAGAAGGGGCTCCATGCAAATCTGCACAAGGGAAGGACCTTACCTCTAAAGGTGCCATCCTGAAGGAAAATGAAGAGGCAGGAGGGCACACTGTCTTCCATCTAACACTCTCCCTGTTAGGTTTGGGGCTGCCATGGGAACATGTGTGGGGAGACATAAAGATCAATGAACTCAGGACATATGAGAGCTCAGAAATGAAGAAGGGGACACAATCTCTAGAAAGATTAAGGATAATACGTATTTTTACTGGACAGACATTTCTGTTGACTGAACCAGCTCATACACTCAGATGTTCTTTCCCTGGCTGTGACTGAAAGGCCATGCAGATGGGCAGAAATCCAAATAGGACAGAGATTCAGGTAGAGGGGAACTACTGAGTGCCACTCCCTCCTAGTCTGGGGTCCTACCTCATCTGGGAGACAGTGAAGTAATGCTGCAGATTTTCTGCCAAGACCTTGTGCTTGGTGACCAGATCTCTCTGCTTCAGCAGGTATTTTAGTCTCTCGTCCAATCTTTCCTGTTTCTGTTTAGTAGAAGATTATGTACTTAGTGCAGGGTTGAACACTCATATGCACACAGACATACACTCCTGAACACACACACTCTTGAACACACACATACAAGTGTGTACGCATACAAGCATACTACATTGCATTCACATGTTTAGTTTCCCAAATAATGCTAATATAAGAAAAGATCACCCAGGACATTTAAGAAGAAACTGAACATTCCTTAGATGGAAGAGCACAGTGGGCAGGACAGATGGACAGATCAGTCAATGAAGTGCACAAACCTTGTAAACCCAGTGCACAAACAAATGGGCTCGTGGGGTGCTTGGCCTATAAGCCATGCCTGTTCATAAAGTTCTCCAGTCCGTGCACTAAAGGCTTGGATCCCCAGCACGGGACTACAGGATGGTGGTGAAGAAGCCAATAGCTTCACTCAGTGCTTCCCAGTGTCTCCAAGGTAAACAGCTTCCTCCAAAAGAAGCTCTCTAAACCACAGGCTGCCTCACTTCAGACACAAAGCAATGAGCTCAGGAAACTAGAAAATCCTCAACCAGGTGCCAATATAATCCTTTCCTCCCTGTAAGATGATTGTGTCAGGGATTTGTTTGAATAAGAGAAGGTTGACTAAGTCACAGACAAATGATCACATGTATTATTTCTTACTGAACAAGATTCCATGGAAAGCCCGGACCACATTGTACTTTTACACTTACAGATGATAGGTATCTGAATAGTTTTGACTTCAGGGCTGCTCTGAAGATGACTGCTACAACCCTGGTGTCAGCTAGTTTCTCTGTGAAAAACTTATTTCCCATTCCAGAATCACTGGGTTACCTGGGGACTGCAGTTCAACTTCCTGAAAAATTGTACATAGCTTCTCATGGGGCTACACCATTTTACAACACCAGCAATGTCTGAGACTCTTTATTTCTCCTAACCCTCCATAAGGCCCATTTTAACTCAGACTTAACAACTTTGGAATAAAATCAGTTATTGAATGCTGCAGACACAGCAGAGGGTGAGTGCTTTAGACTATAATGAGCATAAGTGGGGTGCACTGAGACAGCCCTATTTTCACCTGAGCATGGCTATGGGACTTCTGCTCTGCTGAAATGCAACCACAAGCACCCCTGCAATTCAGAATCTCTCAGGGAATAAAATTCAGGCCAAGCTTCAAGGCCAAGGTCAACACAGCAATGGTGAGGCCAAGGTGGAAAGAAAATGGTAGCAGGCAATGCGACTGAGAATAAAGCTTTCTCAGTGGGGAACACTCCTCCATTTCTGGTGGGACTACAAACTTGTACAGCCTCGGTGGAATCAATATGGTGGCTCCTCAGAAAATTGGGAATTGATCTACCTCAAGACCCAGGTATACCATTCTTGGACATGTAACCAAAGGATGCTCTATCCTACCACAAGGACACTTGCTCAAATATGTTCATTGTGGCTTTATTCATAATAACTTCAAACTGGAAACAACCTAGATGTCCCTCAATGGACGAATGAATAAAGAACATGTAGTACATTTACACAAGGGAGTATTACCCAGGTGTTTAAAAAATGACATCCAACTGGCATTGCAAGCAAATGAGTGGAACTAGAAATAAACATCCTATGGGAGATAACCTAGACCCAGAAAGACAAGTATAATTTGTATTCACTTGTAAGTATATTATTAGTTGTTAGGTAAAGGATAATCAAGCTACATTCCACAGATACAAAGTAGTTAGATGAACAGATGTCTCTAGAGGAAACACATGGGTCTCTCTGGGAAGGAAAAATAGAATATATTTTTCAGGGGGACTTGGGGTTAGTGGGGGCAGGATTAGAAGGGATCATGTATTAGGGGGAAGGGATAGAGCGAGGGAGTATGGGGAGAGACAGCTGGAGTTGGGGGCCTTTAGAGCGTGTTGTGGAAAGCTAGTGCAGAGAAAACTTCCTGCAACCTACATGGGTGATCCTAGTGAGTATTCCTAGTAATGGAGCATACAGAGTCGGAACTGACCATCTTCTGTAGCCAGGCAAGGCTACAGGTGAGACTGGATTGCAGTCAGTCGAACCGTTGGGAAGGGGATTCTGTGGAGATCCCTAAACAACCCATATTGATGCTAGGACTAAGTGTTCCTCTCTGAAAACTGACAGTGGGGTACCATTGTTGTGGGCAACATCTACACAGTTCATTGAACATAGAGAGATCAAGCTGTTGCCTTCATGGAGCTCTCACCCCTATCTTCTATTTTGTTTGGCCTGGAAATATACTCTGCAGGCTACAGAAAGAGAAACATGGACACCAACCAAGCCACAAAAAACTCAACATATAGTCTGTCCTCCCTGCAAGATGTTCTGGGGCTGTGTTGGCACAGAACTTGAGAGAGTGGCCATACAATGTGTGGTTTAACTTGAGGCCCATGGAAGGAAAAGCAGTCCATGCCCTACACTGCCAGCATGGCCAGGAACTGGAGACCAAATAGCCCACAGACCTAGGGTAGAACCAAATGTAACTAAAAAAAATCAATAAAATGATTGCTAATATTCTTAATGATATTCTGCTATACTCATAGATTGGTGTCTTGCCTGTTGTCATCTGCTAGAGAGGTTTCTTGTAGCAGCAGAAGGGTGCAGAGACCCACAGCCAGTCATTGTGTGGAAGTGGGAGTCTAAATTGAAACTCTCTATCAGGTCACATGGCCCAGTGAATCATCTAAGCAGAGCTCACATGAACTCACACAGACTGATGCAGCAAACATGGAGCATGCATGTGTCTGCACCAGCTTCTCTGCGTATATGTTGGAGTTTTGATGGGACACCTAAAAGCAGGAGTGGGTTTGTCTCTGACTCTTTTGCCTCCTCTCTGACATCTTTCCTCCTATTGGATTGCTTTGTCCAGTCTATATGATGGCTTTTGTCTTGTCTTATTTTTGTTTTGTCTTATCTTGTTTTGTCATGTTTGGCTGTTATCTCTTGGAGGCCTGTTCTTTTCTGAAAAGAAGCCAAGGGGGAGCAGATCTGAGGAAGAGGGGAGGTTTGTGGGCACTGGGAGGAGTGGAGGGAGGGGAAACTATGGTTGGGAACTATTGTATGAGAGAATGATCTGTTTTCAGTAAAAAAGAAATAAAATATTCACTCAATAAAAATAAAAATAAATTGTTTAATAGTTATAAAACTCTAAAATAGTTATTAACTATGTAGTATCTACAAAAGGGAAAGCTTAAAATTTCCTTCCACTAAAATATTAACAAGGTGCTGAAATTCCTATGATTTGATGGCATATAATCATTTTCATATATAGCAGTGAGTTGCAGGCTGTGAATAATGGGCAGCAGGTAAGATTGTCTTTCCTATGCAGACTGAATTTCATGGACAAATTAATAGGAGGGTTTGGATGCTGCCTCCTGCAGGAAAATCCTCTTCTATTGGAGGTCTCAGACACAAGAAGAGCTGGAGGGTTGGTTGCCCAGAGCAAAAAGCAGCTGTAATGTACAAGATGGATAAAAGGTAATAACTTCCTCAGTTCCTTCAGGACAGACATCTTATCTGTTTGTTCCAGGTAAAGCTTACTTCCTGGCATTTATGTGACTCCCAAGAAATATTCTTGAAAAGCAACCATTATGTTATTCTTTTTAAAGCTACCTGTCTACTAATGATGACACATCTAAATTATATTTTCACTGATGTTTTTGAGATCACTAATAATTTAGCACCTATGTCTGAAAAACACAAATTTGTAATCCATTGACCTTTGACATTTGGTTTAAGTATTAGTTTTAATTGAAGTATTTAGACTAGGTTTGAGCCTGTGATGCACACCCGTCATCCTAGCTACTCAGAGGCTGAGACAGAAGAACTGAATGTTCAAGGCTAGTCTGAACTATACTGTGAGTTCAAAGTTAATCTGTGAAACTTGGTGTGACCATTAATTAGGATTTTAAAAGACTGGGGATATACCTCATTTTTAGAATATGTAACAAGCATTTGCAAAGCCAGGGGTTCAATATTATTTTAATAATTAAATAAAAGCATGGGAGGCCTGCTACTTTTTGAAGGGAAATTAAGGAGGAGTGGACCTGGGGTAGGAGGGATCTGGGGGTGAAGGAGTGGGAGGAGGGGTGGAGGGGGAACTGATGTTGAGATGTAACATATGAGAGAAGACAGAAAGGGTGAGAATGAGAACCACTCCTTTGGCATTTTCACAGGGCACTGTTCCTTCAAGCTGTTTCCAACTTGTGATCTCACAAGAAGCTAACTCTCCAGAAAGACTTAGGAATGATCACAGAAACCAACAATTGGATGAGATGTTGGTGAGCTGATGGATAAGTGGGTGGATGGTCCCATGAGTGTGTGTGTGTGTGTGTGTGTGTGTGTGTGTGTGTGTGTGTGTGTGTGAATGCACATCTGTATGATTAAAGATGGTGGGCAGCCTGCACACAATACCTCAGCCTACCTGCTTTTCCTTGGCCCAGAGGTCATAGATCTTCTCATGGGCCTCCTCACAGAGCCTCCTCAGCTCCTCACAGGACTCTTGTAGTGAAATCTGCTCCCCCTCAGCTTTCAGTTCTCCTCTCTCAAGATGCTCACTTTTTCCTTCAGATGAGTCCACTTACTCAGGAGCTGGCTGTGAAGGATGCTGAACCACCACAGAGAACAAAGGTGAGCCCCATCCAGCCTCCATATGCCACTCTTACATAATCCATGCAAAGTCCCATGCCCAGACTAGAGTCCACTGTAGCCATGCATAAGCTAGTACCTGGCAAAAGCCAGAGAAGAGCCAAATTCCAGAAAGACTCAGACTGTTTCTGAAAACCCTGAAACTGAAAGGGATCCATGTACTTCTGAGAGCAGGGTTTGCCTCCCCCAATATGTGCTTAACTGTTCATGGTATTGGGAAAACAATAGCAGGTAGAGGGTAAACATTCTTGATGGAGGACAGAAGATCCAATGGGAATATATTTCATCTATGGGTCCATGGGAACCAGCTCTGTAAGCCCCTGCCAGAGCCCCAGAGACACACAAATGCCTGATACCCCATCATGGTGCTAATAGTTTTTTATCTAGAGGCCTCTGAGGCTGGCAGGACAATGATGGGAGTGGCTCACAGACACTTCACTCTTAGCAAAACTGGTCCAAGAGGCTCAAGTCAAGAGTACAAGGCAGACTGCTTGCTATGGGGCACACAGGCTAGAACAAAAGGCCTCAATTTGGTTCAAAGACAAAAACATGGTAAAAAGCAGTCACTCCCAAGTAATGGGGTCGCAGTGAAGTCAGTTACTCACCTGTAGGAGACTGTTTCCTTGGTCAACTCCTTGCACTTGTTCAAGGCCTCACTAATCTCATTAGGGAATTTCTCTAGGTCCACCATCACTTTTTTATGCTCCATATTCAGCATCTCCAGCTCAAAATTCAGCCTGTGGTAGGGCATGACCCAGGAACAAAGAACCCCATGAACACAGGACCCAATAACCATATGAATTCAGGCAGTGCCCTCAACTACCCCAGCACAGTTGATGTCACATTATGGTACCTATGAAGTAGGACAATGTGGTGCTTATTAAACTCACTGTTCTGGCATCAGACCAGCAGTCAGGTGGTGCTAAGAGAGTGAGCCAGGGCTGCATGGTGCCATCACTGGGCCTGGGGAATTGATTAGCTCTCTAAGAAGTCCTCAGGAGTCTGTGTCACAAGTCTGGACCCACCAGAAATCTATGATAATGTTGTTCGTGTCTTCAGAATGGGGATTTTTGATCCCAGGTTCCTATTGCTACATGGATGCTCAGATCACATAATCAGTATTTTCAGGGAGTAGACCCAACTTAAGGATAAATTTATAGGTCTCCAGTGGATTCCAATGGGCTGCCAACATGAGCACAGTGGTCAAGAACACTGTTGCTCACAGTGAGTTACTGACATTGCCTGGAAACTTCCTGACACAGGAAGAACCACATGCCCTGTCAGAGACCTCCAACTACCAGGACTGGGTACACATGCACACACATACACACACACACACACACACACACACACACACACACACACACACTGAGGGTGCCAAATAAATGTAGGGAGGTAGCATTGTCTCAGAGTATGAGGATCAAGACCAGAGAGGAGCAGTGATGAAGTTCAGCCTTCAAGCACACACTGAGATGGACCAAGTGGCACCTGGCTCCTCCTTCTGCTTCCAAAAGCCAACAGCACCCAAGCACCTGCTGGTCAGAACAGAGAATCACCATAAACTCACAGCACATAGCATCTCCCATAAGCCAACACCTGTTAAAGACTCTTGACCAAACCTATGAATAATAGGGATAGAGGAAGGAGAAGAATACCAACTCAAAGGCACAGAAAATATATTCAACAAGATCATAGAAGAAAACTTTCCCAACTTAAAGAAGGAAATGCCTATGAAGATACAAGAAGCCTATAGAACACCAAACAGACCTGACCCCCAAAAAAAGTCCCCTCACCACATAATAATTAAACAACTAATGTAAAAAATAAAGAAAGAATATTAAGAGCAGCTAAGGAAAAGGCCAAGTGACTTATAAAGGCAAACCCATCAGAAAAACACATGATTTCTCAATGGAGACTTGAAAGCCAGAAGGACATGGACAGATGTATTGCAGACACTAAGAGACCATGGATGCCAGCCTAGACTAATATACCCAGCAAAACTTTCAATCATCATAGACGGAGTGAACAAGACATTTCAAGACAAAGCCGGATTTAAACAATATTTATCCACAAACCCAACCCTACAGAAAGCAATAGAAGGAAAATTCCAACCTAAGCAAGTCAGATACACCCTCGAAAACACAGGCAATAGATAATGTCACAGCAGTAAACCCCAAAGAAGAAAAGTACACACACACAACCACCAAAAAATAACAGGAATGCACAATCACTGGTCATTAACATCCTTTAATATCAATGGACTTAATTCACCTATAAAAAGACATAGGTTTACAGAATGGATATGAAAGCAGGACTGATCTTTCTGCTTCATACAAGAAACACAACTCAAATTCAAAGATAGACACTACCTAACAATAAAATGAGAAAAGACTTTCCAATCAAATGGTCTTAAGAAACAAGTGGGTGTAGCCACCTGATATCCAGCAAAATAGACTTCAAACTAAAATCAATCAAAAGATATCAAGACAGGCATTACATACTCATCACAGGAAAGATCCACCAAGATGAAGTTTCAATTCTGAACATTTATGCCCCAAACACAAGGGCAACCACATATGTAAAAGAAACATTACTAAAGCTTAAACCACATATAAAACCCCACACATTAATAGTGGGAGACTTCAATACCCCACTTTCACCACTGGACAGATCTCCCAAATTGAAACTTAACAAAGAAATAAATGACTTAACTGATGTCATGACTCAAATGGACTTAATCGATATCTACAGAACATTCCATCCTAACAAAAAAGAATATACCTTCTTCTCAGTACCTCATGGAACCTTCTCTAAATTCAATCACATACTTGGCCACAAAGCAAATTTCAACAGATACAAAACAATTGGAATAACCTCCTGTGTTCTATCAGACCACCACAGTTTAAAGTTAAATTTCAACATCAACAAAAACTACAGAAAGCCTACAATCTCATGGAAACTGAATAATGCCCAACAGAATCACCAATGGGCTAAGAAAGAAATAAAGAAAGAAATTGAAGACTTCCTAGAGATCAATGAAAATGAATATACCACATACCCAAAGTTATGGGACACTATGAAAGCAGTGCTAAGAGGGAAATTCATAGCACTAAATGTCCACATAAAGAAGTTGGAGAAAAATCACACTAGTGACTTAACAGCACACCTGAAAGCTCTAGAACAAGAAGAAGCAAAATCACCCAGGAAAAATAGATGCCAGGAAATAATCAAATTGACAGCTGATATCAATAAAATAGAAACAAAGAGAACAATACAAAAAATTAATGAAAAAAGTTGTTGGTTCTTTGAGAAAATCAACAAGATAGACAAGCCCTTATCCAAACTAACAAAAAGGCAGAGAGAGAGCATCCAAATTAACAAAATCAGAAATGAAAAGGGAGACATAACAACTAACACTGAGGAAATCCAGAGAATCATCAGGTCATACTTCAAAAACCTCTACTCCACAAAACTGGAAAATCTAAAAGAAATGGATAATTTTCTGGATAGGTGCCACATACCTAAGTTACATCAAGACCAGATAAACTATTTAAACAGTCCAATAACCCCTAAGGAAATAGAATCAGTCATTAAAAGTCTCCCAACCAAAAAAAGCCCAGGATCAGATGGTTTTGGTGCAGAATTCTACCAGATCTTCAAAATAGAGTTAATACCAATACTCTTTAAATTGTTTCCCACAATAGAAACAGAAGGAACATTACCAAACTCCTTCTATGAGGCTACAATTACCCTGATTCCCAAGCCAAACAAAGATGCAACAAAGAATGAGAACTACAGACCAATCTCCCTCATGAACATTGATGCAAAAATACTCAATAAAACACTGGCAAACAGACTCCAAGAACACATCAAAACAATTATCCACCATGATCAAGTAGGCTTCATCCCAGAAATGCAAGGGTGGTTCAACATATGGAAGTCTGTCAATGTAATACACCATATAAACGAACTCAAAGAAAAAAAAAACCACATGATCATTTTACTAGATGCAGAAAAGGCATTTGACAAAATCCAACACCCCTTAATGATAAAGGTCTTGGAATACAGGGAACATACCTAAACATAATAAAGGCAATTTACAGCAAGCCAACAACCAGCATCAAAGTAAATGGAGAGAAACTCAAAGTGATTCCACTAAAATCAGGAACAAGGCAAGGCTGTCTGCTCTCGCCATACTTATTCAATATAGTACTTGAAGTTCTAGCCAGAGCAATAAGACAACATAAGGAGATCAAAGGGGATACAAATTTGAAAGGAAGAAGTCAAAATTTCACTATTTGCATATGACATGATAGTAAACATGAGTGACCCCAAAAATTTGACCAAGGAACTCATACAGCTTATAACCACCTTCAGCAACATAGCAGGATACAAGATCAACTAAAAAATCAGTAGCCCTCCTATATACAATTGACAAACAGGCTGGGAAGGAAATCAGAGATATCCACAAATGATATGAGATACCTTGGGGTAACCCTGAGTAAGTGAAGGGTCTGTATGACAAGAACTTTAAGTTTCTGAAAAAAGAAATTGAAGAAGATGTCAGAAACTGGAAAGATCTCCCATGTTCATGGATAAGCAGGATTAACAGAGTAAAATGGCAATATACCAAAAGCAATATACAGATTCAATGCAATACCTATCAAATGCCAACACAATTCTTCACAGACCTAGAAAGAACAGTACTCAACTTCATATGGAAAAACAAAAACCCAAGATAGCCAAAAGAATCCTGTACAATAAAACAACCTCTGCAGGCATCATGATCCCTGACTTAAAGCTCTAATATAGAGCCACAGTAATAAAAACAGCTTGGTACTGACGTGAAAACCGACATGTGGACAAGTGGAATTGAATTGAAGACCCTGACATTAATCTGTGCACCTATGAACATAAAATTTTTGGCAAAGAAGCCAAAACTGTACCATGGAAAAAAGAAAACATCTTCAACAAATGGTGCTGGCATAACTGGATGTCATCATGTAGAAGGCTACAAATAGATCCATATCTGTCACTGTGCACAATACTTAAGTCCAAGTGGATCAAAGACCTCAATATAAATCCAGTTACTCTGAATCTGATAGAAGAGAAAGAAGGAAGTAGTTTTGAATGCATTGGCACAGGAGATCACTTCCTAAATATAACAACAGTAGAACACACACCAAGAAACAATTAATCATTGGGACCTCTTGAAACTGAAAAGCTTTTGTAGAGCAAAGGACATGGTCAACAAAACAAGTGACAGCCTACAGAATCCATAAAGGTCTTCACCAATCCCACATCTGACAGAGGGCTGATATCTAGAATATATAAAGAACTCAAGAAATTAGACATCAAAATGGCCAACAGTTCAATTAAGAAATGGGCTATAGAGCTAAACAGAGAATTCTCAACAGAAGAAGCTCAAATGGCTGAAAGACATTTAAGAAATTGCTCAACATCCCTAATCATCAGGGAAATGAAAATCAAAACAACTCTGAGATACCACCTTACACCTGTCAGAATGGCTAAGATAAAAAACACTGAAGACAGCTTACACTGGAGAGGATGTGGAGCAAGGGGAACTCTCCTCCACTGTTGGTGGGAATGCAAGCTTGTACAGCCTCATTGGAAATCAATATGGAGCTTTCTTAGAAAATTGTGAATCAATCTCCCCCAAGACCCAGCTCTTGGGCATATTCCCAAGGAATGTTCAATCATACCACATGGGCAAATGCTCAGCTATGTTCATAGCAGCATTATTTGTGGTAGTCAGAACCTGGAAACAACCTAGATGCTCTTCAACTGAAGAATGGATAAATAAAATGTGGTATATATACACAATGGAGTTCTACTCAGCAGAGAAAAACAATGACATTATGTGGTTTGCAGGCAAATGGATGGATCTAGAAAAAAACATCCTGAGTGAGGTAACCCAGACTCAGAAAGACAAACATGGTATGTATTAACTTATAAGTGGATATTAGATGTAAAGCAAAGGATGACTAGACTGCTACTCACAACTCCAGGGAGGCTACCTAGTAAGGAGGACCGTAAGAAAGACACAGGGATCGCTCAATGACAGAGAAATGGATGATATACATGAGCAAAGTGGACGTGGGGCGGTAATGAAGGGCAAGGGTCGGGGGAAAGAGAGTGTAGAGGAGTGGGAGATACCAGCTGGATCAAGAAGAGAGAGACAGAACAAGGAAAGAGAGACCATGACAAATGAAGACCCCATGGGAATAGGAAGAAGCAAAGTGCTAGCATGGTCCCCAGAAATCCATAAAGATACCTCCACAATAGACTACTGGCAATGGTCGAGAGAAAGCCCGAACTGACCAACTCTGGTGATCGGATGGCCAAACACCCTACTTGTCATGGTAGAACTCTCATCCAATGACTGATGGAAGCAGATGCAGAGTTCCACAGCCAAACCCCAGGTGGAGCTCTGGGAGTCCAATCAGCGAGAAAGAGGAGGGATTGTATGAGTGAGAGATGGAGAGATCATGGTTGGAAAAAACACAGGGACAAACAGCTAAACTAGGGGAAACACATGAAGTATGAACCAATAGCTGAGGAGACCCCAAATGGATCAGGCCCTCTGGAAAAGTGAGACAGTCGATTAGCTTGAACTGTTTGGGAGGCATCCAGGCAGTGGGATCTGGACCTGTCCTTAGTGCATGAGCTGGCTTTTTGGAGCCTGGGGCCTATGATGGGACACTTTGCTTAGCCTGGGTGAAGGGAGGAGGGGACTGGACCTTTCTTGACTGAATCTACCAGGCTGAGCTGAATCCCCAGGGGAGTCCTTGCCCTGGAGGAGATGGGAATGGGGGGTGAATTGGAGGGAGGGTGGGGGAAAGTGGGACAGGTGAATCCGTAGCTGATATGTAAAATTAAATTAAATTATAAAATAAAAGAAAAAAGTTTGTATCAGATTTTTAATGCTATTGAACTGCAAACTTTTAAATACAGTTTTAAAATTCTTTGAGAATTTCATCTATGCATACAGTGTATTTTGCTCATATTACCCTTTATTCCTCTCAAGTGGTTCCTGATCCACTCTGCTAATCCCAACACTACTAAATCCATGCCTTTTGTTTTGTTTTTAATTATCAACCTAGGGCAGCACTGCATGCCCATATGCTCATGTGTTAGAGCCATCACTGAGTTTGCTCAAACTACCTGGCATCAGCACCCTAAAGTAAACTGACTCTTCCTCCTCCAAAAGCCACCCACTGCCACCAGCTTCTCATTTAGGGGTTTGGGCCAGTGAACCCCTTTCTCTTCCATATTAGAATGTTGATGGCTTGACCTTGGAGTTCATGAGTGCAGTAGTCCTGTCCTGCCCAGAAGATACTATTTTATTTCAAGTGTTGTAATGTGCTACAAACATTTCAGAGATATCAAGTTTTATATAAAATATGATTATGTGTTGGGAGGAATTCTGAAGAAAATGTTAGTGTTCTTATTTGACTGATAATATTCCCATGTGAGTTATAATTAAATGAATCAAGGCAGTACTGTATCATGAATCTGACTGTTGCTTTTTATACGTGAAAATTATTGAGGTAATTTCTTCTGTCTACATAACTTCTAAAATGCAGAGTCAGAAGCTGAAGGTGACAAAAGACCACTGGAAACTGCACTGAGGCTATATTCATACTCTTGATATTTCAGATAACCATGATTTGCATTTGGTGTTTGAAAGCTGGTCTGCCTGATATTTAGGACATGACTGTCAGTTTACCTCAGTTCTTCTCTTACACATTAACATAGAGAATTACAGTAGGTTTGGTGATGTAAACAGTGTGTTCACTCCAATGCTGAATGCTGCCATCTACAGCCCACTGAATAAGGCTAGAAAGGGAGCCCTGATGTCATCCTCATCAGAACAGCATTGTCCTTGTCGACAGCCTGAATTTTGAATTAAGTGGATAGTGTAGGCATCAAGGTAATTGTGTTTATCAATATTCAGACCCCATTGGACTCCTGTCTGGATTGTTTTACTGATTTTGTTTCTCGTGATTTTGTATGTATATACATTTATGGGTACATATATATGTTTAACATATTTCCAACCAAAATCTGCTTCAGTAATTCTTCTCTATTTCTTTTTCCAGAAACATGGTCCATGATGTTCCATTTTTTCTTACAAGATTTCAGAGACTTGAACTTAATATACAATATCATATCAAATGTGGACATGTTTTCTCAAAGAAGGATCTCCATTGTATTATTTTTATACTCCGAGGATGATGTGTAATACCAATCACCAAAGCATTAGCAAATAAAGACTTTTCCCACACACTGTCAGACTTCCTCCTATATTTAATATTTCTTATTCTGACTTTTCTTGATTAACATTCTGGAGTGACCCATCTCATCCCGACCTTTCAACTGCAGGCACTTCTACATTTCATTTCATCAACTTGCTGCATCTCCTCTTTACTTAAAGGATTCCAGACTAGTTATTTAATGGGGTGTCCTTGTGCTGCTGAGCTTAATGCTAGAAACCCCCTACTAAGTTTGCTGTCTTTATAAAAATAACATCCCCAAAGGCAAACACGATCAGCCCATCACATTCTGGAAAATCTGTGAGATGGCATCAGAAATTGGTAGTCTTAAATCCTCCATTTCCTTCTGACTTTTCTCTAAAATATGTCCTTAAAAATTTGGCAATGGGGATTTAGCTCAGTGGTAGAGTGCTTGCCTAGCAAGCACAAAGCCTTGGGCTTGGTCCTCAGCTCTGAGAAAAAAGTGATCTAAATGTAATCTTCAGAGTATCTAGCCTGTTAATATTTCTGGACCAGAAACTCTTGCCTCTCCATTGTAATAATACATGCTAGAACCCAATCTGTTTTGTCTCAACCTCTCTGTATCATCTGCTGCAACAAGGATTCCTTATTCCTTTTCTAGAGTTCTATACAAACCATGGAGCATTCATTTAAAAAGATTCTTGGGGGCCTAGAATGCCAGGGCCCCCTGGATATCTAGTATTTGTCCCACCTCACCTCACATATCAACACAAAGAAAAAGTGGGACCACTGAGAGACAACTGGAATGGAACTAAATTTGAGGGCTATTTTTGGGAACCACAAATCCTAGGATTGTCTAGAATTAAAGGGCTACAGATACTAAAAGAAAAATTCTGAGTTCTTCAACCATACCTAGTTCTCTGACCAATATGGGGAAGAAGGACAAATGTTCTGAGTCCATCCTGCCTTTGGTGAACCCAATAAACACTATAGTGTATAGCCTGAAAACTGTATATACTCCTAACTGTCTCTCTGTCTGTCTCTCTGTCTGTCTCTCTGCCTATCTATCTATCTATCTATCTATCTATCTATCTATCTATCTATCTATCTATCTATCATCTACCTATTTCATCATGTATCTCTATCCATCCATCCATCCATCCATCCATCCATCCATCCATCCATCCATCTTCTCCTACAACTACTCTTCCTCTTTTATTTCTCCTTCTTCTTGATCTTCCCTTTTTCATCCCGGATATTATAATCATTTTTGCCTCCCTGAATTTTTACAGGGCTTTAGAAAATGCTAATTACATCATAAAAAATTAAAAAAAACTTTTCTCTGTAGGTTTTATTCTCCATATTTTCCCACCCAAAATCTTTATAATCCCTATCTTTCCTGGTACTTGCTAAAATATGAGGTTCTTTAGATCTCTGACACTGTGACACTAAAAATATTGTGTAAAGGAGTGCTTGTTAAAAAAATGCAAGTTGTGCTTAAAACGAGCCCAAAACCTACATCCAACAACTTGATACTTTAATAACTTGCAAACGCATTATCTTAGTTTGTTTCTTTATATGACAAATGTAATTTACATACAATGAATTCAATGAGTTGAAATATTCAGTGTTTATTAGTTCTCTACCATGAAGTTTACAAAAATATTTTATGACTAAATAAATTCTTGTCAAGAGGTAAAATTTGTAGAGTTTTCTAATTGGAAATGGAAAGTTGTACTCAAACGCAGAAAAGTCATAAGTCAGATGGAAGAGAAAGTTCCATAAGTTTATGGAAGAGAAAAAAATCAAGATCATATATGAAACTGCTGTATTTATTAAAATTCCTTAGGACAAAATTCATTACACTTGTATACAATTAGAGTGTAATTCTCTGTTTAAAATAAAAGTGATAGAAGATGCCACTTAGTTTCAACCTTTTATACAGAGAAAAGGAAAATCCATGCTAGAACTTGCATTTGATAGCCTTAAAATGGCCTGCAAAAAGAGCCTGTCTTAGTCAGGGAGTATTCTGTCTCTCAACTACTTGATACAAAAGACTTCAAAAGATCAATGAAACCTCCTGTCAAAGCTTGGCTCATGGGATTGTAGGCTATGAGAACAGATGAGATCAATCTGAGTGCAATAGAAGTGGGAAAGTAGGTGAGCTTTCAAAAACCTCCTTGAAATACAGGCTATGTAATCTAATGAAATCTGAGAGAAATTATTTCCTGATGGACTGGCTCACAGGAAGCATTGGGGATGCTTGGTTATCACAAGCAGAGGTCTCTCACACACTGGAAGATGATGAAGGAAGGATGGGGTTTTCCTGATAAAATATATATGAGAGAAGCAGTGCTTTGCGGCCAATTCACTGGGCATGATAGAGCACTGGGCTGTGCTTACAGAAGAGGTCAAACATAAAATGGTTGATTCACCAGGAACTTCAGGACTTGTGTTTGCCTTTAGTGCCTTTGCAGAGCTCCATGGGAGAATGTGAACTTACACAAACAACTAACATTTTAAGGAATGGGTGAAATGTTGTGTAACAATTTTCCTTTGTATAACATGAAATACTTTTCTATTATTTTTGAGATAATAATTACATTATTTTCTCTTCTTTTTCATCCTTCCAAACCCTCACTACACTCCTCCTTGCTCTGTTTCTAATTTATGACCTCTATATTCATTAATTGTTGCTATGTTCATATACATATATATGTGCATGAAGATATATATGTGTGTGTGTGTGTGTGTGTGTGTGTGTATCCATATAGTTATATATTCCTAAATGTAAACCAATCATTCTGTATAGCTAGCATATATGTTTTCAGGATTGATCATTTAATATTGAGTATCCAACTGGTGTGCTCTTCCCTGAGTAGGACTATTTCCTTAAGTCTCAGAAAGTTCTGTGGAAAGAGAGAGGAGGTTCATAATACTCAGCAATTAAACCATGGCTGGGAAAGCTGAAATTTACAGGATTAACAAGGCCCTTCTGCTCCCAAGGTTAAATAGGTGTAACTAAGGAGAACTGAGGAAATGAGACCCTCTGTCTCATTCAGCTGCAAACAAGTCATGCAGACACATTCAGAGTTCTAGTCTTCATGAGTCACTCATTCTAATGTGAGCCTTTGTGATGCCACACATTAGAGTTATTCATATTCCTATAAGTAACACCATACCTGTACTCCTGTAATAACCTCAATAAACTCATTAATTTGAGGGAAAAAGAATTACACAGTCTTCCCTGAGAGGCAGACAGATAGAGGAACTGACAAGTAATACAAAAAGCCAACTTCTGGCTTCCTTTTCATTTTCTGTACTGAGACAAAGGCTTAGTAGGCTGTGTCTTCCACCAGCAGGCTGCCTCTTCCAGCTGTCTGGTTCAGGACAGATAGGTATGTTCACAGTCAGTCCTGAACATGGTCACGTGAAGCTGCAGGTGATCACCCAGACTGTCACCCACAGTCAGAGGACCTAGTTTGGTCCTGTGCTTGTTCCCGCCAGAGTCCAAGAGTTTCCAGCTTGGGTAGGCTATCTCTGTGGTTTTCCGCATCATGATCTTGACCTCACTCTGGTTGTTTCTGGGTGTTTGACATTTAGAAATAGAAAAAAAGGAGCTTGGCATAGTGATGCATGCCATGATCTCAACCACTTGGGAAATGAGGAGGAGAATGGAAGACTGACTGCAGTGCATGTTCCAGGAGAGCCTGTGTCTTAAAAAAGTCATGTGAACTGTGCCACCATTCTCATGGCTGCTGAGGCCAGATTTGGGGAGTCTGAAGCCAGGCTTTGTCTTGTGCAGCTCTGAGTAAGCTTGAGGAGGCTGTCCCTTGGGTCACCTGAAGCATGTGAAAAGGAGAAGAAACCAGCAGACCCCTGAGACACTCCTCTCCCTGTAGAAGACAGGAAAGTTGACATTCACAGAGGGGGAGTCTCAAGCCTGAACTTTGAGAAGCGGCTAGGCAAAGTCTTATCCCCCATTTCATTTCCTGAACATGATCCAAATACCAAGAGTGGGCTGAGATGAACATTGTGGAAGGCAGGTGCTGTCCGCTGTCAGCTTGATCTCAGGGCATGTGGAAGAACATGAACCCTCCTCTGGATGGGACATCAGTGAGATAAGAAGCAGGACCATGCAGAAGGGGTTTTTGTCTTTGCTGGGTAAATAACTATATATCCTGGGCAGGGTATCTGTTCATGGAAGTGTGATGTTTCACAATTGATTGTTAGAAAGACCAAGCTATCTGAGGTCTCAACTATACAGCTGACTCCAGGCCTCTTTCTAATTACTGGGATTTGCAGGCAATCCTTTATACTTTTCCATCTAGATCTACTGCCTCATCTCTGGATTCATGTGAGCAATCACACTCTCTGAGTATCTCACCCCTCTCTATACCACCTCTCTACTCAGATTTATTTACCCCAATACTGTCATCTATGTTCTTAAAATAGTTTTTATATCAGTTTAGAGGACATGCCTTGCTCCCAAATTCCAGGATGTACTCAACTTTTTGGTCTTCACAAGACTCTATCTAGAAATGAAGTTGACAATCACATTTATTTGCTTAAATCTTCAAAATCTGAAATGACACAGATCACCCAAAAGTTTCATCAGTCCTAGGTTGCAAGGATCATGCTTAGGTCCAGAGATTCGGTTGAAGAACATGCACTCCAGGCTGACCATGACCTGGCTTCTCTTTATAGCGATATCATGATAAGAAATGTGAGGTTTGGATATAACAAAGCTGTATGATGCAACAACTGTTGAGTCTCTCCCCTTGCCTGCCCTTCTCATGTCCTCCTAATGGATCTTGTACCCAAAGCTAGCAGTGCCACCTCTTCAAGAGCATGTGGATTGGAGCAGGTGGCGCCTAAACTAGGTGTTTGGCTTTGTTTACTGGTTGAAGCACCACATCAGTGATCTACATCATGTTCTACTCCATGATTGTATGCCTGGTTTGTGTGTGTGTATATGTGTGTGTGTGTGTGTGTGTGTGTGTGTGTGTGTGTGTGTGTTTATGTTTCACTCATGATGCCTCTCCATAGCCAACACTGAACTCTGACTTGCTACTACATTTTCCTCAGTCAATGATTTCAAGGATTGGGTCATCCTACTCTTTCCATGAATTGCTTGCTTTCAATATCTGAGAGCTTACCTGGTCTTAGTGGCTCCATCCAGACCTGTCCAGAGCTAGTCACATCTTCACTCACAACCTCATAGCTTGAGTTAGCTCTACTGACACTCTGGGGGAATCTTCATAACTAACTATGTGACTTTTCTTTGAGCCCACAATCTCTAAAAGTCTGAGGATCTTCCCTGGGTGATTGTTCACTTCAGAGGTCTCATCCCTACTACTCCTCATTGTCCTAACCTCATTTCTAAGCATCCTTTCCTTCTCAAATTATTGATTATGAATCTTAAGGAGTGAAAATCCAACCCTGGACAATGCACGCAAAGTGAGGTTTCAGATTCACTTAGATAAAGTTTCTAATGAAGCAGAGGCCTAGATTTCTGGCTTTGGAAGGAGGATTATAACTAATGGCTTCCATTGTGAACCCAGAGGCTCCTGCAAATGGCACTTTGGTTTCAAGTCACTTTTGGGTGAGGTATGTAGCAGGGATGTAACAGCTATACCATGTGACATCAGCACATGGACATTCTACTGCATCCTGGAGAGCCCTGGCATTCCATGTGATGTCACCAGTGTTGTGGCAACACCAACTGTCATTGGGGCATTTGTGCAGTGTCTCGTGTTTCACCTACAGACATGCTGACTAGACTGAACAGGATTGTTGGGAGACAGAATGATGAGCACAGGGAGACCAAAGGGAGGCAGAAGGAAGATGGCCTTCAGTCTCCATGTCACACATCAAGAAATAAATGGTTCTGGGGAAAGCGCAGTGAGTCCTGGGAAAGGGATGGGGAGCTTCCTGAAGGAGGAAGGCTTCAGGTGATCCTTCTAGGAGTGGGGCTAAGGGGGTGAGAGTTTCTGAGAAGCCATGGGCCTATCCTAGTCTTCTGAGTTCTTCAAGAGCAGAACAAAGTTGAGAATTTTTCAAGGTTAGTTTGACAGAGAGCCAGGGATGGTGAAGACTGCAGCTGCTTTGTTGAGGGCCTTCTGCTTTCACTCTGAGTGGGAAGGAAGCACAGAGGGACTAAAGAGGTTTCAGTACCAGCCCTGCACTTCACACACACTGGATGTCTTTTGGTGTGTGTCACTAATAACAAGGAGAGTAAAGTCCCCTGCCCAGAGCTAGAGGTTCTCCCAGTTTAAATAACAAGCACTAGCAAGGCAGGAGCCACCAAGGATTGCTGCATGTCAGTGACCCCTAAGGTTTCTGAGTTCCTGCCTCTCACTAGCCAGTCATCTTTCCTCTACCTTGAGTGCAGGACTGGGACATCACTCTTCCTGTAAGTTTTTGTTCTTGGTGTCAGAGGGCTCACCTGTGGAAGCCTAGTCCTTAGGTATTTTCAGTCATACCTTTCAGTAGTTGATAACTCCTTTGCTAACATCATGATGGATGGAATGTATTCTGCTGAAGCTTTTGGCAAAAGTTTCATCATTACCTATATGATTATCATTGTTCTGACAGGACCCACATAATCCTTCACCACCCCCATACATTGTAACAGTCCCGTGGATCTTCTCTAATGTGCTTGTTCACCTTGTGGAACTGATCTTCCTTCCCCATTATCCTGAGCTAATTTCTTAGCATCCTTTATTTCTCATCTTATTAGTTAGCATTCTTCAGGATGAGAAGAGCCATTCCTGGGCAGTGTTTGGAAATTGAGTCTTGCCCTCCACACACGATGAACTATTGAATTAGAATGAACTAGATTCTAATGAATCAGTGAGATCTCTGGATTGAAATGACGAGGTGCTGAAGGTCTTGCTCTGTCTCAGGGAAGGCTGCTGGAAAGAGGAGCTTGGCTTTTGGTGAATTGGGGAAGTGTTGGTTATCAGATAGGTGATGACATTAGCAGTGACCCTAACAGTCCCTGCTCTGGAAATTCTATTGTATCCTGGAGAGCCCTTGGCATCTTCTGTGAAATCACCAGTGTTGTGGCAATGCCAACTGCCCTTGAGGCATTTATTAAGTGCTTACAGGGTTCACCAATTGACATGTTGGCAAAACTAAGCACACTGATTGTCATAGAAAGCACTGGTTTTCTAAGCAGAAGTTGATGCCACAATTGGTCCTTCTGTTAATTGGGTGCAGTAGCTGTTAACATCTGAAGCAATGGGCCTATGCAGATTACCTGGGTTGCTAAGGAGCAGATCCAAAGTGGAGGATTTCTGAGGGCAGAGGGCCAGAAAATGTCAGGGAGGCAGATGCTGTGCTGGGACCTTTTTCAGTTCATTATGATTGGCAAAGAATGCTAAAGGAGGCCCAGAACCACTAATGAGGTATCAGGGTAGGATGTTGCTGCACTTTATTCTCAGTGGATTTCTGTAGATTTCATGGATATCTGATATAAATACCAGGAAGGGAAAATTTCCATTCATGTACCCAGGTCTGAGACATTCAGTTGCTTTAGTCCTGCACACAGGTTATCAGGGCTGAGAGATGCACAGCACAAGGAACTCCAGGACTTTCTTGCATCACATCAGGTATCTGGTGAGAATTCCAAACCAACATGGCTGGCCTTGCTTATGCCTTTCAGGGACAGTAGGGCTGAAGTAGGGCCTGAGGCATATATCTATCCCTAGAGATTGGAGATAGACACATGGCTTATGGTACCCAGTTTAAGGATATCTGCTCGGATTTTTGAGGGCTTCACTGGTGCCATGCATTTCCTCTTCCTCAGGACTCCTCTTGGGACTCGACATGATCTCTCTTGGCCCTATGCCATTCATCTGGACAAATTCACTTGTGTTTATGTACCTACAGGGACTACTAGGAAGGCATCATCCACACCCTTCTTCCTCACTGAGCAGGAGCAACAGCTGAACCAGGTGGATAAACTGACCCTTCAGCTACAGATGATGACCAATGAGAGGAATGAACTGCTGGAACTCCTGGCCCTTTATAACAACAATGAGTTGAACAACAGGTATTCATCATGCCCTTTTCTCTGGTGACTGTCTTGAACCTACTGTGTCCTGAGTGCATCTGAGAGGCAGAACTGAAGCCTGTATGATTGAGATAGGACATAGTCTGTTCTGAATCCTCCCAATGAAAACCAGAGCTTGTGGCCTGAATCACAATGTACAGAGAGGGGCAGTAGTGTGTAAGATCACAACATGCATTTCAAGAGGCCCTGACAGGCATTGGCTTTTAGGAGATGCTCAGTGCTCTGAATTGATATTTATTTTTGCTTTTTGCTATGGGAGCAGCTTGAATGGCCTGGTGGGCCTACTCAGTCCATCCGTGTGTGAACAGAAGGCCTGGAATTCATCTCTGTTCCTCTCAGCTTGTTCCTTATACTATGAGACAATGCCACTTACCTGTATTTCTCTGACATCCTAACTGTGTGTGGAATTATGTATGTGAAGTGTTCTCTAAGAGGTCCAAAAGTTGCAAACATGGCAGTGGCAGGTTTTGCTCTTTTCACTTCCCTCTCCCTTGATAAACCATTAGATTACATTCCTAAATTTAGTCCCCAAAGTCATTCTCTTTAGTGGACACTGACTCATTCTTGAAACTAAACACCAAAGTCTAATAATCAAAATTTATTACTTGGCTACACTGGCTAACTGATCCAATCAGATCTCAACAACTCACCCTAGTACAGATTAACCTTTTCTACTTAAAATCCCACTGCTAAAAAAAGCCTGCTGCTTGCTGTCTGCCTTTGCCTGATCCAGAGGCAGGCTCCCAATGTCATGCTTACCCTGTGGGGCAATAAATTTCTTTGTGCTCAGGATTGTGTGTCTGAGTGTGTTCTGTACTGTCTCTGAGAGGCTCCCTTACAGTGTGTGTGTGTGTGTGTGTGTGTGTGTGTGTGTGTGTGTGTGTGTCCTTCCAGATCCTGCGAGTCAGAGATTGATAATAGGCCTGAATATTCACATGTCTCAAAGATTTCAGGTGATGTAAGTGCTGAGGCCAGGGAGCCCCACATTGAGCATCACTGCTCTCAGCCTTTGTGCTCATCCTGGTGCCTCATTGGAATCCTCTTGGGAGTTTATAAAGCCATCCTCATGTAGTGCCTCCTCTACAGAAATACTGATTATGAATTCTGGGTATCCTTGTAAGGAGAAAGAATCTCTGTTCTCAAGAGAGTGGAAATGTCATTGCAGATTTCAGATAGACCCCGAACTGTGGCACAGACTCCTCAGACTCTCTTAGCCAGCTAGTCTGCCCCTATAGGTCTACTGAGGGAGCTCATGTAGTCCTGTCTACTTCCCTATTGACACCCAGCCTTTCCTGGCCCTGGGAAAGTGAGGCAAGTCCAATGCACATCAGGAGGTCCAGTACATAGGATTCAGGGTGTGAAATCCAGTGGGCTAGGGTAGTACAAAACAGAACCTTAATTCATGTGGTCCCTGAGGCCTGTGTTCATGGGGTTCTTTGCTCCTGGGGCCATGCCCTACCACAGGCTGAATTCTGAACTTGAGATTCTGAAAACACAGCATAAGAAGGAGATGTCAGATGTAAAGAAATTCCCCAAGGAGATTTGTGAGGCCTTGTACAAGTGCAAGAAGCTGAGTGAGAAGACCAACTCCTACTGGTGAGTGCCTAATTTAGATGGGACTCCAAAAATTGGTAAGGAATGTTTCTGGCAGTCTGAAGTTTTTCAAGTCCTGCCTGACCCAGCTGTCAGGAGGAATCTGTCCCACTCACCTCCTGAAGCCAAATGGTCCCAAATAAACACACAAAGGCTTATAGTACTTACAAACTGTATGACCAATGGCTTAAGTTTCTTGCTAGTTAGATCTATCACCTTATATTAACCCATTTCTATTAATTTATGTTTGCCACATGGCTGTTGCATGGCCAGGCTGCTGGCATGTTGCTCCTTGGGTGGCAGCTGGCATCTCCTCCACCTCTGACTTCTTTCTCTGTCTCTCCTTGATTTTTCTGCCTGGTTCCATCCTGCCTTGCCATAGGCCAAAGCATCTTACTTATTAACCAATGTGAACAATACATATTCACAGCATACAGAAAGACATCCCACAGCAGCTTCTCCCCTCTTCAACTTTGAACAAAGTTGGGCTGTGGTTCTAGTCTGTTTACCTCTTAGCAAGCAGCCTGCCTGATAGATCTTGGACTTGTGCCTCCTAAACTAGGTTCTCCTAAGAGTGAAGAGTCTGAGAGCTCCTCCCAACATTTTCCTGTCAACTTCTGGAGCTTCTAGCGAGAAAACATGGTTTGCACCATGGATATTTTCTGTGGCTCTGGCAGGAGCTTACAGAGCTGGTTTCTATGGGACACATGAAATGTATTCCCATTGGGTCTTCTGTCCCCCTTAGAGCATGGTTTCCCTCTACCTGCTCATGTTTCCCCAATACTGTGAACAGTTAAACACCAGGGTGTGTGGGGGGAGGTGGGGGATCCAGTTTTCATAGGTACATGAATCCCTTTTGCTGTCAGGGTATTCAGAAGCAGTTTGAATCTTTCTGGAATTTGGCTATTCTCTGGCTTTGGCCTGCCACTGAGTGATGCTGGCATGGCTAATGTGGGTTCCTACCCAGGGTTCATGGGGATGGGGACATGGGACCTTGCAGGAAGGATGGTATTAGGAGGCAGGAGTGGCAGATGGAGGTAGAGCTCATCATTTGTGGTGATATTTCAGCACCCTCTACAGTCAGCTCCTGAGTGAATGGACTCAGCTAAAGGAAAAAGTGAGCATGTTGAAAAAGAAGAACAGAAAGCTGCAGGGGGAACAGATTTTACTACAAGAGTCCTGCGAGGAGGCGAGGAGGCTCTGTGAGGAGGCCCATGAGAAGATCTATGACCTCTGGACAAGGCAGCAGCAGGTAGGTTGAAGCAGCAGGGCCAAGTTTCCCACTTGTCTAACCATACACATACATATACGCACACCCATGTAAACATCTACTCATTTATCCACTTTACCCATCCCATCCAACAGTTCATTTCTGTGATCATTCACAAGTCTTTCTCTGGAGTTATCCTCTTGAAAGGCACTGCATGACTGGCAAGCAAACCCTACTGCTCTGCTAGAAGCTGCAGTCCATTGATGGAGACGAGTAAATCACATTTCACTCACCGATACGTTAGTATGGAAGGAGCAGTGCTATGATGGGAGCCACTTAGGGAGTAGCACAGAGGTCTGAGTGAGTGGGGTCAAGGCTCTGGGTCTCATTTACTTGGCAGGTGTCATATTAGATCAGAGGCAGAAACAGCATGGAAGGAGGAACGTCCCCTACAAGAATCAAACAATGGATCTATTTTAAAATTAATAAGCAGACTTCTTTTCTTTCTCAGCATAGAAGTAACTTCCCAGGAAATGTCTGGTTTGTCTTACTGGCTTCACACATGGAACCTGACATTTTGATGCTCACTCTAACATGTATATGGCTGTGTTCTTATGAAAGATTGCTCCTCATAGTTTTATAGAGTGCTGCATTTCAGGAAAGTGCTGTGGGTGACCTAAGTAGCATCCTACTGTCTGACCTGAGATGTTTTAATATAACATGCACTATAGTCTGGTCAAAAGTTGTTGGGTAATGACAATGGGTGACTTCCATTCTCTGGTCTATCACTTCCTACTGTGAAGGAGTCTGGGTAGGTTTAGGGAGGAGACTATGATGGGTCAACTTGGATCTATCAGGAGGCTTCCTGTCCAGCCATCTCCCATGAGCACCTGGTCTTATGTGGTCAAACTCAGTTGTGCAGAGGTTGTTACTTATCTGTACAATCAGTGAGTCTGGCGATAAAAACTTCCCTAGGAGGGGAAAGAAGTTCAGGACAGGGCAGAAAAGCCTGGCTGAGTCTAAGTGGCTTGTAGACAACAGGAAGGACACACTACCTCTCCCTGTAGTACAAAAGCTGTTGCAAGATTCGCGTATTCTCCCTTGCCCTTCTGCGTTCAAGAAAGTTGTGTGTGTGTGTGTGTGTGTGTGTGTGTGTGTGTGTGTGTGTGTGTGTGTGTCTATGTGTTGTCTTGTGTTTCTATGGGGTATGAGAATATGAGTTTGAGCCTCTATGTGTATGTTCACTCACTCATGGAACAATGGAACATCTTTAAGAATGATGGAGAGAGACTTCAGTGAGAAAGTACTGTGCCTAATCTAGTTAGTACCACTTTGCATCAGTCAAAGAACAGATGGAGCTGCCCATCACTCTGCATGTCCATACAGCTAACTACAACAAATGACAGAAAACTGATGCAGGCTAAAGGTTTTTCAGGTCTTTGTAGAGGCAGAATTATTTATCTGCAAAGAAATCCTCTGGAGAAAACAAAGTAATGGGGTCCATGAAGGTGAGAAAGAGGCTACTGAGAGGCATGAAAGGTGCCTGACGGTTTGTGTCCTTCTCTGCTCTGGGTGAATTGTGGCTGACCACTGATGACTTCCCTGCATCCTGTTTTGTTTTTTCCTCATCGCCTGCCGCCATTTTCCTTTCACCTTTGCCTAACCTTGGTTCAGTTAACCTTGTCCTTGAAGCTTGGCATGGACTTTATTCTTTGAGAAATTCTGAACTGCAGAGGGTCTTGTGGCTGCATCTCAGCCCAGCAGAAGTCCCACAGCTATGCTGAGGTGTGAGGAGAAGCTGTCTCAGTGCACCCTTTAGGCTCCTCATACTCTAAATCACACACTCCATGTTGTGTCTGCAGCACTCAGAACCTGCTTTGATTCCAAACTTCTTCATACTGAGTTAAAATCGGCCTGATGGAGGGTTGAGAGAAATGAGAACTCTCAGACATTGCTAGTAGTGTAAGATGGTGCAGCCCTGTGAGAAGCTATATATAATTATTCAGAATGTTGAATGCAGACTCCAGTGGTCCATTGATTCCAGAATGGAAAGTAGGTGTTCACAGAGAATATGGGACAACAGGTTTACACCAGGACTCATCAGAAAACCCCCAGCTAGAAACTATTCAGATGCTCATCCTTGATTAGGGAAAACATACAATGTGGTTCATGGAATATTGTGAAGCATGGAATAATACATGTGATCATTTGGCTGAGTTAGTTAACCTTCTGTTATTCAAAGAAATTCCTGACACAATCATCTTACTTGGAGAAAAGGTTAATATGGACTGACTTTAGAGATTTTGTTTTGTTTTGTTTTCTGAGCTCATTTCTTTGGGCCTAAATTGAGGCAACCTGTGGTTTAGAGAGCTTCTTTAGGAGGAAGCTGCCCCCCTTGGAGACACTGAGAAGCATTGAGTGAGAGCAAGTTGCTGGTCCGCTGCCATCCAGTGGTCCTTTGCTGGGGAACTAAGCCTTCAATGTACAGACTTGGGACCTTGCTAGGAGAGCTTAGATTACTGGTCAAGGAACCCTGGGGTTCACCTATCTGTGTACAGGTTTATAAGGCAAGCACTACATTGACTTACAAGTCCACTGAGTTCTTCTCCCATGTGTTAATCTGACACACAGGCAGGCAAAACACCTGCACATATAAATTAAAAATAAAATGAAAATTATCAAAAGAGAGTAAAAGTACACAATTTTCTCCACATCCTTGTGCTCAGAGTTTCCTGTGTTTTCTGCCTCTGGGCTGGAATGTGAGTAGAGAGGCTGTGGGTTGATGAAAGGTCACTTTCTTCTCCATAGTATCCCAGGTGATCTCCTATTATGTCAGTGTTATCTAGGAAACTAAAAACGGATGCAATGTAGTGTGCTTGTATGTGTGCATACATGTACATATGTGTGTGTATGTGTGTGTGTGTGTGTGTGTGTGTGTGCTTGCACACATATGTATGTACAGGGGTGCAGACCACCCTTCCCTAAAAACGCAAGCTTCTAATGAGCAGGAACATCAAAGACTTGAGGAAAATCTTCAGTCCCTGCTGAAGCAGGCAAAGGGACTTGGCAGTAAAGCTGCAGCATCACTTCACAGTGTACCAGATGAGGTAGGAGCCTAGGCTTCCAGAAGCAGGTGGATCCAAGTGGGTCCACTGTACCTGGATCTCTGTCCTCTTTGAGTTTCTGTTCGATTGGCAAAGCTCCCAGCCACAGCCAGGGAAAGAATACCTCAGAGTGTTATTGTTGACTCAGTCAACAGGAACTTATGTCCAGGAAAAAAACATGCTTTCTCCTTTGTCTTATGAGGATTGTGTCCCCTTCTTCCGTTTTGAGGCCATTAGTATGCTCTGAGTATCTCATCTCTTAAGTTAGATCTCCCCACAAATATTTCCATGGTAGCCAGAAACCTAGAGGGGATCATCAATCGTGAAGGGAAGTGCATCCTCTTGCAACTTTATTTTTCATCAAGAACATCACTTTAGAGATAAGTTTCTACCCTTTGGCAGATAGCATACAGCAGCCTACTGCTGATTTCAGGCTCTCTGTAGTGTTTATCAGTTTCTCATGAGAAGATTTACACTGGTCATAAACAGAGTAGGAGATGAGAAGTTAATCCCATGCAGGGGTCTGAGCTTTAGGAATAATCAAAGCCTATTCTGCATTGCTGTGTAGGCTCCACTAGAGTGCAGGCATAGAGTTTTCCAGGAGGTTCACATTCATCTGGTATCTAATCAAGGTCAGCTGCATCTCTCCTGACCTGTGCCTCAGATCTTCTCATACTGATATTTCTCCAAAATGATGTCTTTGGACTGTTGGAGAAATAGGCTGTTTGTTCTAATCCAGCACAGTATGTATTTTCCAGTTCAACTTCTAGCAGTTTTTAAAATTTGAGAAAAAAATCCTGCCCAGGTGCTCTCTGACCCTTTTCCCCTGGGGAAGCAGGGAATGAACTCAGCTGAAAGGTACTGCTTGATTGTCTAGCTTAGTAGATCTGGTGGGGCCTCAAAAGCTGACATGGCCAGTCCCCACCAGACTTCTGCTCCAGCTGCCTTCTTCCCCTAGGTTTGAAAACCTCCAGCAGGAACTGGAGCAGACCACAGCCCAGCATGAGAGCCTCCTGCAGATGGAGCTGCTGAAGCAGAAACACTATGTCCCAGGCAAATAATCCACCATTGAGCCCCATCCCCAACACCAGGGTGTTCATGGGGTGTGTTTTCTTCCTTAACTTTTGTTTACTAGGGATGAATAGGCCCTGATTTTCTTGCCAGTGGTACAGCAAAAACTGTTTCTGAATCATATTTTTTTAAATGATTTTCCATAACAGCATCTGTTAAGAAGACTGAGAAGGCTGGAAGAAGCGAGAGAAAATTTGAAGGCATGACATTCTACACTCCAGGTTCAAGGCCTCCTCAGAAAATGCCACCTCTTTTCAGCTTTGAACTCACTAGTGATGCAAATATCAGTCTACCATCAGGCGATCCAGCCATAATATGTTCCACGTCTGTTGGCTCACTATCCTTGGAGAAAAGTTTGTGTCAGAAATAAGTCTAAGATACAGAGAAAACAAAACAAATTACTAAAAACCCTGACTCCATATGTGATGGGAAATCTGTCAAGAAAGACTGTGTTAACATCACACTGCCATCCAGACAGATCACACCCAAAGCATAAGATTCTCTCTAATGCAGTGCTGATGCTGACACCATGTCATGGGCAAGTGTAGCTGAAGATAATTGTCTACAGAGAATAAGCCAGTTACTCACCTCTTTTGCTCTTTCATAATGAAATTACAAAGAAAATTGTAATTTCTTCATTTTTTTTGTTTTATATCTTGGGATATTTATGCTTTGGTTTTTGGTTTTCTTCATTTTCTTTTAAGGTTGTGTTAATTTTTGTTATTACTTTTATCTTGTCATTGTTTTAATAGTTTGCTAAGGCTATAAACTGTATATATTGATGCTGTTTTGAAAGCCCACATTGAGTAAAATGAATGTATTTTATGAATCAAATAAATTTCAAACTGTTCACTCTAAGACTCTTCTTTAGTCAGATGAGGTTTCACACTCCTGTAAACCCAGAACTCACAGGCTTGGATGTATCTCAGTAAGTTCCAGGAAGCTCAAGCTGCACAAGGATTTCTGAGCCATGGGCCTCAGGGCTACACAGGGGGATGGCAACTTGGATGTTGGTGGTATAGCCTACCTCATGGATACCCACTACATAATAGAAAAACTAGACATATTGTATCCTTGAGGTCATATATTTAGCTACCAGTAAAATGTGCTACACTGTATACACATGTTCCACAAAATCATCATGTGGACCAAATTAAAAGGAAACACAAGTATATTGCTCCAGGCCTCTCAGGAAATAAGAACATTCATTAAACTTGTATAAAGGAAATCAGGAAGTAAAAAGTAATCTGCCTCTGTTTTTTTTTTTGAAATACAACATGAGTGATAACTGAACAGCAGAGTTGATTTCCTGCAAGAGAATTTAGGATAATTTTGTGGTGCTTTTCTTTATACTTATGGGTTTTTTGCTACCACATACATGCAATTCCCATAGAAGCCAGATGAAGACAGTGTCGACCTGGAATTTAAGTTAATTTAAGGTTTGTTAGCTGTCCTGTGGGTCTTCTGAGATAGCAATAAATGCTCTTAATGGATGAGCCATCTCTCCAGTCCCTGCAATTGACCTTTGTATTCCAAGGCATGTGTGCTGTTTTAGTTTGATTGGATCACTCACAACCAAAGACTGAAGTTTCTTGGAACCTGTAGGGACAGGCATGCTAATTGTCTTAGGCTGCCACACATACATTCAGTGCTCTCTCACAGGTTCAGGATCCTGCCCCAGTCACTGACTGTCAGATTGGAACAGATTTGCTAGATCTCTTCTAGGTTGACAACACCTATTAAGCCTGTCTGATAAAATGCAGAATAGAATAGACCCTCCTGGTGGTGTAGGTAGGATGAGGAATCCCTCATGACGGTCCTGATAAGCAATGATGGGAGGAACCTCATGACTAGGTGGAGTGGATAGAGACTGCATCAGGGGCCACATATCTTTGGTACAGAGTGATTCTGTGCAAGACTAAAAAGGTGAGAGGTGGCTGATGCTTCTCTTTTATCACAGCAGATCTCAGGTTATATTGAGAAAGTTCCTCCAAATGACTGATTTACTCTTATGAAGCTCCTTTGGGATAGATCTGACTCCTGAGACTGACAGTGAGGCAGAGATTTGATGTGTAAAAAAATTTATCCCCTGGCTCTCCGGACTAGAGCTGTCACAACAAGGGTAAGAAGAAGCTACTCTCCTCTGATCTTCCTGTGGGATGGAGCTGGTGCCAGGTTTGTCCCACAGAAGCTAAGACATCTTGTTTTTCATTTCTCACTTAAGCTAGACTCTCTCCATCTCACATCATTACTCATTTAATTAGATTACTGTGTGTTCCATTTGAGAAATTTCAGACTTGTGTTATTTTACTTTCTTGCCCAGTGATTCTGTGCAATTCATAACTGAGATAACGCTGTTGTGAGGCCCAAAGTACTCTAAAAGTTCTATCCCTGTCTGGTGCATTGCTCAGGGTTCTATTGGGTAACAACTTATAGAATGCATTTCTATATATACAGAAGGCTATTTTTTAGAATGACTTAGAGGCTGTGGTTCAGCTAGCTTGATGGCAAAGTCCAAGAATCCAGTCCACTACACCTATTGTCTCGGCCCATCAGTAGTATAGTCTCGAATCCCAAAGAAGTTGGCTCCAATGCCAGGGAAGGAATGAACTTGCTAGCAAGGTGAGAGCAAGCAGCTAAAGAGCAAAAGCTCCCTTCTTCCATTTCTGTATATGGGCTTCCAGCACAAGGCCTGGCTGAGATTACAGGTCAGGCTTGGGGGCCCAAAACATCTGAGTTAAAGGTGTTTCTTTCCTCATCAACATCCAGTTAAAAGAATGTCTTCCAACTGCAAAGAGCTGGCTTTCATGTGGATCTTTTCTCTTCAAATGAAGCAAAAATATCTCACAGGTGTGCCCCTCAATTTTTGGGTCTTAGTTAATTCCAGATGTAATAAATTTGACAACTAAAAATAGCTATCACAACTGCACCCCATGCGAACTTGACATACACAATTATATCTTTTGATATCATAATTAATTTCCAAATCTAAAACAATAACCAGGTCATAATAATGTTTAAACAAGATATAATTATTCCAGTACAAGGCAAACACATTATGTATTAGACCAGCTCAAAATTATTCCTAGCATGATTCATCTATTCCTGTACAACTGCAAACACATTATAAAGTCAGAATAAGTGGTAATGTCCCTTGAGGGACATTCTTTTAGTATCTCAAATTTAAATATGATAACACCAATATTCTTCCTTCATTGGAAGAATGTTTTTATTTATTTGTTTATTTTTGTTTTTACATCCTAACCAAAATTTCACCTCCATCCTCTCCTCTCATCCCCTCCCCCACCTCCACTCTTACTGCTCCACATCCATTCTTCTTTCTCTTTTTTCTCTTCAGAAATGGGTGAGCCTCCTATGGACATCTGCCTGCCATGTTATATCAAGGTGTGGTGAGACTAGGCATGACCTCTTCTATTAAGGTTGGATGTATGGGGTTGGGGATTTTGCTCAGTGGTAGAGTGCTTGCCTAGCAAGCTCAAGGCCCTAGGTTCAGTCCTCAGCTTAAAAAAGAAAGAAAGAAAGAAAGAAAGAAAGAAAGAAAGAAAGAAAGAAAGAAAGAGAAAGAAAGAAATAAAGGAAGGAAGGAAGGAAGGAAGGAAGGAAGGAAGGAAGGAAGGAAGAAAGGAAGGAAGGAAGGAAGAAAGGCTGGATGTTGCAATTCAGTAGAAGACTAGGTCCCAAAAGCAGGAGTTAGAAAAAAGCCCTGGTACCACTGTTAAAAGTCTCACAAGAAGACCAAGTTATACAACTGTAAAATATATGGAGAGGGCCTAGGTAAGACCCATGCATGCTCCGTGATTGGTGGTTCATGCTTTGAGTCACTATGAGCCTAGGTTAGTTAGTTCTGTGGGATGCTTGTGGGGCTCCTGACCCCACTAGCTCCTACAAAAATTTAATTGTTTATTCATTACTTTATGTGCATTGGTGTTTTGCCTTCATGTATGTCTGTGTGAGGGTGTCAAATCCTTAGGAACTGGAGTTACAAACAGTTGTAAGCTGCATTCAATTTTTTTCATTATTTTAAAAATTAATTATTTCATATGATGAGTGTATGGAAATCGACTGATGAGATTTTAAAATAATAACATATATCCACTTATTTAGAGAGGGGGAAATACATACATACATATGATAGAGAATGAACATAAAATACACAACATGCCATTCTGTCATGCTGTTCATATAGAGGTCAATGAACAAATTAGGAGGAGTAAGTTCTTTCCTTCCACCCAACTAGGCATCTCATTGGCCCTTCCCTGGTACTTTTCATGACCAACCCGTGGCTTTCTGCCTTAGAGGGTTTTCTTGTGGTTCTGAAACTTAAGAGAATATTTTAATATTAAAGTGCATTGTGAAAATTTGTGCAGAATTTTGTTTCAAATGAATGATACTCTTAATAAAATTTCATCCCTGGGTAAGGTTTCTTGATGGGATTAGGGTTGCCGTGTCTCTAACTTGAAGAAACTGCTGTTCCAGAGTAATTCATAGGAAAAGGCAAAAGTGACGTTACTCTGCCATGCAGGTCAGTGAGTTCACTGGAAATAACCAGTGAAAAAGCACCAAGGAAGGTTCCAGGGTGAGTCATTGAAATGCCATGTTCCTTCATGGCATTGTGCCTTTAAGAGTCTGTCCTATGTGCCCTGTGCACTTCTCAGGTCTAAGGCTATTAGTCATTAGTGCTCTGAGACCCCTGTGGACAGTTCAGGTTTCATAATTTAACCAGTTACAGCAATCATCACATACTTATCCCAATATAACATTCTTACAAGGATCAAAATTTCCAAGGTACTTCAGAAATTAAGTAGCCTTTGTGGTTACTGCATGTTTTAGAATACTAATGTCTCAAAGACTTAGTGAAAAAACATTCCAGTTAGATGAATTACCTTGTATATTTCAAATTCTAGATACTTTTAAAACAAGAATTACTGAAAAGTTGATGCAAAATGACATGCACAGAACATAATATACTGAGATTTATCTTTAAATCTATATAAATGTTACACTTCAGGATCAAATATGAGCACAGTCATTAATTATGCTCATACCTTTGGCTTTATTTCTTACTTAAAGGCATTCAGAATATGCTATCTCAAAACATGGTGCTTGACATAGGTAGGTATTTGAGTGGATGAATGAATGTGAGGAAGGACTCAGATCTTCCCCTGAAACTGCTCATAAAACCTAGAAAGGATTTCCTGACAATTTCCTGAAGCCGGTCAGAAGCACCACATGTCTCTCCATGGAGAAAACGTGCAGCCTCATATCTGAAGACTGATGAAGGCACACAGAAAGGACATGATCCAAAAGCCCTCACTATTTGCCATTCATCTGCTTGACTCCTATTACTTTCATTTTGTCACACGTTTCATAACATTCCACTTTCCATCAACTCTAGAACAAAAGCTCAGGTCTACTACATGCTCTCAGAGACAGAGTGCTTGCCCTGAGCCATGGTGCATGTCCATGGCTCAATGCCATGCCACATGGGTGAAATGACTGGGCCCACCAGGAGTTGAGTATCAGGAAATGTCCCCGAAGTGAGAAGGGTAAGGGTATTAGGAAACATGGAAGATACTTAAAGGCATCATTTTGTGGTAGGGAAGGAACTCTGGTGAACATGATGCTGTAGCCCACTCCAAGGAATAATAAATCTAGAGTAAGGGCCCATAATTTTGGGGCCATGTGCACCTCTGTCCCTACATGTTGTAGATTGTGGGGACTCAGGCCTGATATGAGGTAAAATGGTGCAGCCCTGATAGAAGCTATGTACAATTATACAGAAAGTTGAGATACAGACTCTAGGTGGACCATTGATTCTAGAATGGAAATGCCTCTGGGCTGGAATATGGGTAAAGAGGGTGTGGGTAAATAAAAGGTAACTTTCTTCTCCATACTATCCCAGATGATCTCTTCTTACAATAGTGTTATCTGGGAAACTAAACATGGATGCAATGTAGTGTGTTTGTATGCGTGCATCCATGCACATGTGTGTGTTCAAGAGTGTGTGCATGCATGCATGCATGTGTGTGTGTGTGTGTGTGTGTGTGTGTGTGTGCTTGCACATGTGTGTATTTAAAGGGGTGCACACAATCCTCTCCTAAAAACACAATGCTCTAATGAACAGGAACATCAAAGACTTGAGGAAAATCTTCAGTCCCTGAGGAAGCAGAAGGAGCTGCTCACCCAGCAAAGGGACTTGGCTGCAGCATCATTTCACTGTGTCACTGTGTCCCAGATGAGGTAGGAACCTAGGATTCAAGAAGCAGGTGGATCCAAGTGGGTCCGCTGTACCTGGATCTCTGTCTTCTTTGAGTTTCTGTTCAACTGGCAAAGCTCCCAGCCATAGCCAGGGAAAGAACACCTCAGAGTGTTGTTACTGGCTCAGTCAACAGGAACTTCTGTCCTGGAAGCAATATGCTTTCTCCTTGGTCTTATGGGGATTGTGTCCTCTTCTTCCCTTCTGAGACCTCTAGTATCCTCTGAGTATCTCATCTCTTAGATTAGATCTCCTCACAAATATTCACATGACTACCAGAAACCTAGAGGGGGATCATCAATCGTGAAGGTAAGTGTGTCCTCCTGCAACTTTATTTTCCATCATGAATGTGTTTAGAGATAAATGTCTACACTTTGGCAGATTTGCATACAGCAGCCTACTGCTGATTGCTGGCTCTCTTCACTGTTTATCAGTTTCTCATGAGAAGATTTACTCTGGTCATAAACAGAGTAGGAGTTGACAAGTTAATCCCATGCAGGGGTCTGGGCTTTAGGAATCATCAGAGCCTTCTTTGCATTGCTGTGTAGGCTCCACTAGAGGGCAGGCATAGAGTTTTCCAGGAGGTTCACATTCACCTGGTATCTAATCAAGACCAGATAAAAGGCGAAAGATTTATACGATCTGAAGAGAAACCAGAGTAGAAAAAAAAGAAAAAAAAAAAAAGACCAGGTACATCTTCCCTGACCTGTGCCTCAGACCTTGTCATACTGATATTTCTCCAAAATGATGTCTTTGGACTGTTGTAGAAATATGCTGTTTTTTCTAATCCAGCATTAGAATTGTGTATTTTCCAGATCAACTTCTATCAGTTTTTAAAAGTTGAGGAAAGCCGGGCGGTGGTGGCGCACGCCTTTAATCCCAACACTCGGGAGGCAGAGGCAGGTGGATCTCTGTGAGTTCGAGGCCAGGCTGGTCTCCAAAGCGAGTTCCAGGAAAGGCTCAAAGCTACACAGAGAAACCCTGTCTCGAAAAACCAAAAAAAGAAAAAAAAAGTTGAGGAAAAAATCCTGCCCGGTAGCTCTCTGACCCTTTTCCCTTGGGGAAGCAGGGAATGAACTCAGCTGAAAGGTAATGCTCGATTGTCTAGCTGAGTAGATCTGGTGGGGGCTCAAAAGCTGACATGGCAGGTCCCCACCAGGCTTGTGTCCCATCTATCTTCCTCCCCTAGGTTTGAAAACCTCCAGCAGGAACTGGAGCAGACCACAGCCCAGCATGAGAGCCTCCTGCAGATGGAGCTGCTGAAGCAGAAACACTATGTCCCTGGCAACTAAGTTACCATTGAGACCCATCCCCAAGAGCCAGGGATCATGTAGTGTGTTTCCTTCCTTAACTTTTGTTTACTAGGGATGAATAGGCCCTGATTTTTCATGCCAGTGGCACAGCAAAACTGTTTCTAAATCATACTTTCTTTACTGAATTTACCTGACAGCACCTCTTAAGAAGACTGAGAAGGCTGAATGAAGCCAGGAACACCTTGAAGGTGAAGTGTACACTCCAGGTTCAAGGCCTCCTCAGAAAATGCCACCTCTTTTCAGCTTTGAACTCAATAGTGAGGCAAATATCAACCTACCATCAGGTGATCCAGCCTCAATCTGATCCATATCAGTGGGCTCACTATCACTGGAGAAAATTTTGTGTCAGAAATAAGTCTAAAATACAGAGAACACAAGACAAATTATTAAGCACCCTGACTCCATATGTGATGGGAAATCTGACAAGGAAGACTGTGTTTATGTCACACTGCCATCTAGACAGAACACACCAAAAGCACAAGAGTCTCTCTACTGCAGTGCCGAAGCTGACACCATGTCATGGGCAAGTGTAGCTGAAGATAATTCACTACAGAGAATAAGCCAGTTCCTCACCGATTTTGCTCTTCCATAATGAAATTCCAAAGGAAACTGTAATTTCCTTAATATTTTTGTTTTATATCTTGGGATATTTATGCTTTGTTTTTTGGTTTTCTTCATTTTCATTTAAGGTTTTGTTAACTTTTGTTATTACTTTTATTCTTGTCATTGTTTTAATAGTTTGCTAAGGCTATACACTGTATATAATGACACTGTTTTGAAGGCCCCATTGAGTAAAATGAATGTATTTTATGAATAAAATACAATTTCAAACTTTTCACTCTGAGACTCTTCTTTAGTCAGGTGAGGTTTCACACTCCTGTAAACCCAGAAATCACAGGCTTGGATGTATCTCAGTAAGTTCTAGGAAGCTCGAGCTGCACAAGGATTTCCCAGTCATGGGTCTCAGGACTACACAAGGGGATGGCGCCTTGGATGTGGATGGTATAGCCTACCCCATGGATAACAACTACATAAGAGAAAAACTAGACATATTGTATCTTTGAGGTCATATATTTAGCTTCCAGTAAAATGTGGTACACTGTACACACTTGTTCACAAAATCATCATGTAGACCAAATTAAGGGAAACAAAAATATATTGCTCCAGGCTTCTCAGGAAATAAGAATGTTCATTAAAATTGTATAAACGAAATCAGGAAATGTAAAGCAATATGCCTCTGGTTTTCTTGAAATATATCATGAGTGATAACAGATCAGTAGAGAGAATTTCCTGCAAGACACGCTGGGATATTTTGTGGTGTTTTCTTTATACTTAGGGGTGTTTACCACCACATACATGCAATTCCTACAGAGGCCAGGTGAGGGCATAGTCCACCTGCATTTTAAGTTAAAGAGGTTTGTTAGCTATCCTGTGGGTCTTCTGAGACAGCAATAAATGCTCTTAATGGATGAACCATCTCCCCAGTCCCTGCAATTGACCTTTGTCCTCCCAGCGACGTGTGCTGTATTAGGTGGATCACTCCCAACCAAAGACTGAAGTTTCTTGAAAACTGTAGGGACAGGCATGCTAATGGTCTTAGGCTGCCACACATCCATTCAGGGCCCTCATAGGTTCAGGATCCTGCCCCAGTCTCACTGACTGGAACAGGATGGAACAGATTTGCTAGATCTCTTCTAGGTTGACAACACCTATTCAGCCTGTCTGATGAAATGCAGAATTGAGAAGACCCTCCGGGGGGTAGAGGTAGGATGAGGAATACCTCTTGATGGTCCAGATAAGCAATGTTGGGAGGAACCTCATGACTAGAGGGAGTGGATAGAGTTTTCGTCAGGGCCACATGTCTCTGGTGTAGAGTGATTCTGGGCAAAACTATAAAAGGAGAGAAGTGGGTGAAGGTGCTCTGCTACCACAGCAGATCTCGATTATATCGAGAAAGTTCTTCAAGATGACTGATTTACTCTGGTGAAGCTCCTCTGGGATAGATCTGAGTTCTGAGACTGAGAGTGAGGCAGAGATTTAATGTGTAAAGGAAATAATTCCGTGTGCCTCCAGGCTAGAACTATCACTATCAAGAGCAAAAAGTTCCTACTGTCTTCTGATCTTAGTGTGTGTGTGTGTGTGTGTGTGTGTGTGTGTGTGTGTTGCCAGGTCTTGGCCCACAGAAGCTAAGACATCTGGTTTTTCATTCCTCACTTAAGCTAGAATCTGTCCATCTCATATAATTACTCATTTAATTTGATTACTGTGTGTTCCTTTTGAGAAATTTCAGACTTGTGTTATTTTACTTTCTTGCCCAGTGATTCTGTGCAATTCAGAACTGAGATAATGCTGTTGTGAGGCCCAAACTACTCTAAAAGTTTTATCTCTGTCTGGTGTTGGTCAGGGTTCTATGGGGTAACAACTTATAGAAAGCATTTCTATACATACAAAAGCCTATTTTTTAAAATGACTTAGAGGCTGTGGTCCAGATAATTGAACATTGGCTGGCTATAATGGCAAAGTGCAAGAATCCAGTAGTTGCTCAGTCCACAATGCTTGATGTCTCAGCCCATCAGTAGTATAGTCTCGAATCCCAAAGAAGATGGCTCCAATGCCAGTGAAGGAATGCACTTGCTAGCAAGGTGAGAGCAAGCAGCTAAAGAGCAAAAGCTCCCTTCCTCCATTTCTGTATATGAGCTTCCAGCACGAGGCCTGGCTCAGATTACAGATGAGGTTTTGGGGCTCAAAATGTCTGAGTTAAAGGTGTTTCTTTCCTCATTAACATCCAGATAATGTCTTCCAGAACTGGATTCTATGTGGATTTTCTCTCTTCAAATTAAGCAAAAATACCTCACAGGTGTGCCCCTCCATTTTTGGGTCTTAGTTAATTCCAGATGTAATAAAATTGACAACTAAAAATATCTATCACAACTTCACCCCATGTCAACTTGACACATAATTATATCTTTTTATATCATTAATTTCTAAATGTAAAAAATAACCAGGTCATAATAATGCCTAAACATGATATAATTATTCCAAGTACAAAGCAAACACATTATGTATTAGACCACCTCAAAATTATGCCTAGCATGACTTAACTACCCTGTACAACTACAAACACAATAAAAAGTTAGAATAAGTGGTAATGTCCCTTGAGGGACATTTATTAAACATTTATTAAATCTCAAATTTAAATGTGATAAACATCAATATTCTCCCTTCTTTTAGAATGAATGATTTTATTTATTTGTTTATTTTTGTTTTTACATCCTAACCAAAATTTCACCTCCATCCTCTCCTCTCAACCATCCGCCCACCTCCACTCTTCCTGATCCACATCCATTCCTCTTTCTCTTTCTTCTCTTCAGAAATGGGCAGGCCTCCTACGGATATCTGCCTGCCATGTCATATCAAGTTGTGGTGGGACTAGGCATGACTTCTTCTATTAAGGCTGGATATAGCAACTCAGTAGGAGGAATGGGTCCCCAAAGCAGGAATTAGAGACAAGCCCTGCTCCCACTGTTAGGAGTCTCACAAGAAGACCAAATTATACAACTGAAAAATATATGCACAGGGCCTAGGTCAGTCCCATGCATGTTCCCTGGTTGGTGGTTCAGGCTCTGATTCACTATGAGCCTAGGTTATTTAGTTCTGTGGCATGCTTGTGGGGCTCCTGACCCCACTATCACTTACAAAAGTTTAATTGTTTATTCACTAATTTACATGCATTGGTGTTTTGCCGACATGTATGCCTGTGTGAGGGTGTCAAATCCTCTGGAACTGGAGCTACAAACAGTTGTGAGCTGCATCGATTTCTTTCATTATTTTAAAAATTAATTATTTCATATGAATAGGGTATGGAAATCTACTGATCGGAATTTAAAATAATAACATATATCCATTTACTTATTTTGAGAGGGGGAAATACATACATACATACGTACATACATACATACATACATATGATAGAGAGAGACTGAACATACAATACACACCATGCCAATTTGACATTCTGTTTATATGGAGGTCAATGAACAAATTTGTAGGAGTAAGCTCTTTCCTCCCACCCAACTAGGCATCTCATCGGCCCTTCCCTGGTACTTTTCATGATCAACTCGTGGCTTTCTGCCTCAGAGGATTTTCTTGTGGTTCTGAAACTTAGAGAATATTTTAATATTAAAGTGCACTGGAAAATTTGTGCAGAATTTTGTTTCAAATGATTGATACTCTTAATAAAAGCTCAGACTAGGGGTAAGAATTCTTGATGAGATGAGGGTTGCTGTGTGTCTAGCTTGAAGAAACTGCTAGTCCAGAGTAATTCATGGGAAAAAGCAAAAGTGAAGTTACTCTGCCATACAGGTAAGTGAGTTCACTGGAAATAACCAGTGAAAAAGCACCAAGGAAGGTTCCAGGGTGAGTCATTGAAATGCCATGTTCCTTCTTGGCATTGTGCCTTTGAGAGTCTGTCCTATGTGCCCCATGCACTTGTCAGGTCTAAGGCTATTAGTCATTAGTGCTCTGAGACCACTGTGGACAGTTCAGGTTTCAGCATTTAACCAGTTACAGCAATCATCACATACTTATCCGAATATAACATTCTTACAAGGATCAAAATTTCCAAGGTACTCCAGAACTTAAATAGCCTTTGTGGTTACTGCATGTTTTAGAATACTAATGTCTCAAAGACTTAGTGAAAACATTCCACTTAGATGAAGTACTTTGTACATTTCAGTCTTTAGATACTTTTAAAACAAGAATCACTGAAAAGTTGATGCAAAATGACATGCACAGAACATGATATACTGAGATTCATCTTTAAATTTATATAAAAGTTACACTTCAGGATCAAATATGAGCACAGTCATTAATTATACCCAGACTTTTGCTTTATTTCATACTTGTTGGAATTCAGAATATGCTATATCAAAACATGGTGCTTGACATAGGTAGGTATTTGAGTGGATGAATGAATGTGAGGAAGGACTCAGATCTTCCCCTGAAACTGCTCATAAAACCTAGAAAGGATTTCCCGACAATTTCCTGAAGCAGGTCAGAAGCACCACATGTCCCTCCATGGAGGAAACGTGCAGCCTCATATCTGAAGACTGATGAAGGCACACAGAGAGGACATGATCCAAAAGCCCTCACTATTTGCCATTCACCTGCTTGACTCCTATTGCTTTCATTTTGACACACGTTTCATAACATTCCACTTTCCATCAACTCTAGAACAAAAGCTCAGGTCTACTACATGCTCTCAGAGACAGAGTGCTGGCCCTGAGCCATGGTGCATGTCCACGGCTCAATGTCATGCCACATGGGTGAAATGACTGGGCCCACCAGGAGTTGAGTATCAGAAAACGTCCCCGAGGTGAGAAGGGTAAGGGTACTGGGAAACATGGAAGATACATAAAGGCATCATTTTGTGGTAGGGAAGGAACTCTGGTGAACATGAAGGCTGTAGCCCACTCCAAGGATCAGGACCATAATGAAATCTAGAGTAAGGGCCCATAATTTTGGGGCCATGTGCACCTCTGTCCCTACATGTTGTAGAATTTCGGGAGCCAGGCCTGATATGAGACCAGATGAGTGTTCGGAAGACTCCCTTTCTTTGGTAGCCTTGTTCTGGTTTCTAGCTGCATGCAGGGTCAGTAATTCCTCTTGAGATGATCTCCACAGCAGGATTGATGCCCTTTCACCATCTCCATGTGCTCCATGGGTCACTCTGACTTGTGCCTGGGATGTTACCCCACTTCTAAACTAAGGAGTGTTCTGGGGCTGCTGGCTGTCACTTGGGACAGTTTTTTGGCAGGAGTCTGTGAAGCTTGTGGTGACTGCCATTTGGATGAGGCATGGGGACTTCTGGGGATGGATTAATTCTGTTTGCTTACTCTTCCTGTTGAGACTTTAGGCACAAGTGAGATGTTGGTGTCAAAGGCTTTGTTCTTGTCTTTCATGCTTGGTAGCCTGACTAGGGGTGGCATAGACCAGGGAATGAGACCTGTTCAAAGACAGTGCAGGCATGTACAGTGGTAGCAGTTGCTCTTATACTTTCATACGTATCAAACAGTTTCAGTGAGAGATAACTCTTTCCATCCTTTTCCTGATAGCTGGAAGCTCATTAAGTTGGGTCTAAGAGGGAACTCTCCAAATGAATATGATGCCTGGCTGGGTGCATGGGGATCCGGGATTCAGGGTTAGAGGCTCCCCAGGGCAAATGACAGTGAGGCGTAGATGGATTGCAGCTGATGATGCTATGTTTACCTTCTCCCAACTCCCATGCTCACTCAGTGGCTGGGCATCAATACTATATGCTTTTATGATTAAGTAATTTGATACTGATTAAATGAAGTCAAAATGTTGCTATTAATGTACATTTAAAGTACCTGACTCTTTCAATTGTAAATTAGAATATTTACTTAATATTATGTGAAAATATGCACATTTAAGGGTTACTTCTTAAACACAGGATATTCTATGGAATGACAATTCTGGATGAAAACAATCTTGAAAAAATTATCTCATGTCTAAGCAATTTTGGGTTTTTTTTCTACCTTAGGAAGACTTGTGCTGTGAAAGTTTGCACTAGGTAAGTGAATATGCTTTTCTTTTGGTAATCTCTGTTTTGTTGTGGAGTCCCTGAAATGGATCCTAAGATGGGTAGAAACAAATGATAAGACTCTCCTCTTTTTACAAAAAGTTCTCTCCTCTCAAAAACATCTTCTATTAGCCCCACCATAATCTATTTTATTACGCCTTCTAAGGATATCTTGGAGGTTTGTTAATTTGAATGCAATAAGCCCCCATAATCTCATAGGGATTGGCACTATTAGGGGGTGTGGCTTTGTTGGAGAGAGTGTGGCCTTATTGGAGGATTATGTTACAGTGGGGGAGGGTTGAGATCTCTTATGCTCATGCCATGCCTAGTGTCTCAGAGCAATTTTTGCTGCCTGTGGATCAAGATGTAGCTTCATCTCCACATTTTTCTCCTTCTCCAGCACCATGTCTGTCTGCATGCCTCCATGTTCTGCCATGATCATAATGGACTAAACCTCTCAAACCGTAAGCCACCTGATTAAATGTTTTCCTTTATAAATGTTGCTGTGGTCATTATGTCCCTTCACAGCAATGAAACCCTAACTAAGACAGTAGGTATCCAACATAATCACAGAGAACAATGGACTCAAGAAAGAATTCTGCTTCTGGACGACCCTTTGAGCATGGACTTTGGTATAAACCAGCTCTGATGCAGAATACCTTGTAAGGGGTGTACATTTAGGTGTATTAGTTACAAATGCTTTTAGACCTGTATCATCTTTATAGACACCACTGTAGAGCAAGCCAAAAACAATAATTTCACCATGCTAGGTTAGAAATCTGGGACAGCCATGTGTCATGCAGTGGGTAAGAGCTGATCTGTTGTTCTACACTGAGTAGCAGCATGCAGAGTTAGAAATATCTTTCTTCTGTGTTCTGCCTTTTGGCCTCCTATTAATTCAGACATGACTTTTCACCCATTTAACTAGAACATTCCCAACACATGCAGTCAGCCCATCCAAGCCATCCCATTCCCATGCTACTCACCCTAGTTACCTCTGTATCTTCAAAGCCTAGTGTAATAAATGTTTCCTAAGTCTACACAGAAATATAAACTAGTCCATGAAGGAATTAACAACTCGACTTCTAGGCAACTAGAAGATGTTTTAGATAGAGACAGTAGTGGCCAATACCATCACGGAGAATGATACCTCATGACATATATATTGAAGACTGCATTATTCAGGTGAGAAAAAATTAAAAAAATAAGATTAATATTAAAGTATTGAAATGATATACAGTTATAGAAAAAAGTGTTGAAGGAAGTTTTGATATTCATTTCCAGATACTGAAAGCAAAGATTATTTCTCATGTTTCTATTTTTTGAAAGTTACATTTTACATATTTTTTAATAAGGCAAAACAGTGTCTCTGTTGTGAATTAAAAAGTTATGCCTTTCAAACAAACATAACAGGTACTCAGAGTTGAAGGTAGAAAAGAACTAACACAGCAAGATGGCCACTCGGAAAGTTCTGCTGCCTCCTTGGCGGGTGTCTGGAAGATGGTATTTCAGTTTATCTTTATATTTATATACACATGTATATGCAGTTAGATATGGTTGTACATATTATGTATACCATATAGGTACTTATAAAAACATGTACATAACTATACCCATAGCTCTGCGTACAACATGCATACCATACACATGCTTACCAATACCACAGAGGTTGTTTGTTTCTTTTTATTTTTTGTTATGCCAAATTATTGTACATCTAATTAATTTAATGTATATTTCTATGTGTCTGCATGTGTGTGTGTGTGTGTGTGTGTGTGTGTGTGTGTGTGTGTGTGCATGCAAAGGTGTAGACAAATACATGTTTCTAAATGTATGAATGTGGGCACATATATGTGAGTATAGTGTGTGAAAAAGCATGTGTATTGTTGCACAACAATGATGGTGCCCTGATCCTTTATGATGGGCTAGTGGCACTATTACTTTTGGGTGGGGCATGCTTTATCATGCTGCATTTTGTGCATGGAATTGCCATGCTTCTAGAATACTGATGTTTTCTAAGATGTTGCTAACAATGTGTATATGTTTCAGGATCTTTCTTAGATGGATATCTACAATCTATGTCACATATTAAACCCTTCAGATAACATTTGACACCAAGCACATGTAAGTTTTCAGTTTCTCCTTCCTCTTCTAATGCACTTTCAGATTATAGTAAATCATCACCATCAAGTAAAACTAAAAACACTTACTGGCTATCCAGAACTTGGTGAAGACCAGGAAATTGTGGGTTCCCAGGATAAAATGATGTCCACTGGAAGATTTCCAGGTGGGATGTTCCTACTGTAACTGTTACCACAGGCCTCCAGGCTGAGACAGCAAAGAGGCGTCTCTGCTGGGCAACTGTATAACTTCTCTTCTTCCGGATTCTGCTGCTGCAGACAGGAAAATCATTTCAAGTCTGTGATTAGATACCTGGTTTTATTGAGGCCACCCTCCCTAAAACCTGTTTGGCTTTGAGGATAGCACAATGCTTACGCTGCATCTAGAGATAACAGGAAGAAATTCCCAAGAGTTTTTCTTTTATAACTGAGATTTTATTGGTTGAGGACCAGTAGAAAAACATGTTAATTCAGTTTGGTTTTCTTTCTTTTTGCATGCTACAATTCTTAAGTGTATGTTTCCATCCTCATAAGATGGAGGGATGGAACACTGTGATACCTTGACTAACTCCTCAGATCTCTAAGATGCCTCTTTCCCACTATCCTTAAATGTCATATTAGGGCAAGAAAAAAGCATCCATGGTAAAAATAAATAAATAAATAAAAAGGAAACCCAACACTAAGGAGTCTGAGCTAGAACTATTGCACGAAATCTGAGACCAGCAGTGAGAGATAAACTTTCAGGGAAGGAGAGAGGCATGAAGGCAAAGGACAATGGGAGATTGGGAAGGGGTTTGCTCAAAGTGAGATATGTCCATTATTTTGTACTACTAATCTCCACTAGCATTTGTTAGAAAAGGGGACAACAGCTGAGGCAGAGTCAGCACCTGTCCCAGGACTCCACTTTCCAAAATGGGACAGGATGAACTACTGTTACACTGCTATCCAGTGAGTGACAGCCTCAGAAGTCATCAACTACCATGATGAGAGGAGGTAGGGAAAGCCTCATGGCTTTCTGCTTTCTGGTCAATCCCACTTCAAGTTGTGTTTAATGTTGGAGAAGGGACAGGCTGGAGGGCAAATTTCAAACAGCTCTGTCCCCAAGGCCCAGGTACTGCAGATGGCACAATACACATCTCATAATAAGAGAATACTGATGATAAACTGAGTCTCAGAAATGGTAGACAATTATTTGAACTGTTTACATACAGACTAAGTCTGCCCCATCGCCACTGACCTTTCTCTTTTGAGCAGTGAACTTTTGTAGTAGGAGAGGATTATTGGATGGGAAGTTGTCCCCAAGCAATGATGATAACTAGGGCACCTTCCCTAATTACCAGTCCAAAAACATCTGCATAGCTTGACCACCTTTGTGCTCCCCTGAGCACAGTGAGGCCTGGCCTCTGTAACTTTCCATAAGGAATCACTTTCATGGTTACATGTGTGCCCTTGACAGGTTGGCAGCTCACTCAATTAAAGTGGCCTGTGATTCACAACAGTCATAATGTGAGCAGGAATCAATTTCTGGTAAGTCAGTGCAGACATTCTTTGTGGGAAGACCTGATTGCAAGTCAGTGAATGGACATGACAAGGGGCTTTCTTGAAAGGGATCACTAAGGCATGGTTCATTGTTCCAAGGGTTTTCAAGGCAGAAGTCAAATGAGATATTGAGAAGTGTTTCCATAGCAAGGACCAAAGAAGCACCCTCATAGTGCATGCCATGGATGACATACAGGAGGGGACATCATGCCCACACTGCACAAGAGGCAACAAGAAGGTCTGCACAACTGTCATGTGCCTAACAAGGCAGCCTTAGATCAATGGAGGACCAGCCTCTGCTGTTATATTAACTGCCTGTGATATGCCTACATAGGAGCAGACCACAGAAGGAAGGAAAGGTAGGAGAGACCTTGTCGGGACTCTATTTTGGTATCTTTACTGAGAAGCAACAATTTTTCACATGAGCCCATGGTGCCTCTTTACCATGGCCACAGTCACAAATGCAACACCAAGGACTCTCCCAAGCACCACTGTCTCCTCCCTACTTCCACCTTTCTGTTTGTGTAATATGTAGATCATTTCATCTGGAGTCTCTGCTGTGTCTGCTGGTGTCTGTGCGAACTTCATTTGGAAAGAGCCAATGTTCCTCAGAATATACTTGAGATGTAAGAGAAGGGCTGTAAACACCGTCCTCTATCAATATCCACATGTTATTTTTTTCAGAAAGGCTGAGCATAATCCAAGGCTAATTACAAATTACAAAGTAGATTCAGACAAACCTGGACTCAAATGTATCCACTGCTTCAATGCTAAAGAGAAACAAGTACCAGACAGTCCCAGAATATCAATGTAAGCAGGCTTAACTCTAACACAAAAACTGCCTGAATACCACTATACCCTGAAATTAGCCCAGGCCAACATGGTCCCTGATAAAGCCCATGCTAAGTACCTAAAGTGAAAGTAGACCAGGATTAACCATCAAACCAAGATGTCAAGACAAAAGTATTCCAAGGCCTGAGGATGAACCTGATGAAGACCAGGAATAAAGCCAAAATTAGCAATGGCTTTCCCTCATCCAGAAAGGCCAGGGACCAACCCTAAGAATAAAATTGTCAAATACTGACCTAAAAGAGGCCTGCACCAAAACCTGAAGCTGAATAAGCTCCGACCTAGAGGAAAAACAGAGGTATCCCTGGGCCAGTCCATTACATGGAAGAGCCAAGGCTAAAGGAGAAAGAAGAGTAACAAAATGAAATGCAACAAAAATAAAAGAAAAGGATAGCCATACCTAACCTTGACCCTGAAGAAGGTTGGCCCCAACCGAAAGGGAAATTAGTACTACCCTATCCCTCAGAAGAAAAAGACCTGGCTCAAAGAAAGAAAAGGAGAATATCCATGCCTCAACTTTACCTGGACTGAAGCCAGTACCCCCACCAAGATGAGAAGTTGGCCTTAGCATAACTCTGACCCTGAAGAAGACTGGGCCAAACTAAGAAGGACGTGGGCCCAGACCAATCACTCAAATGAGAGGCCGGGACAAAGCAGGAAAAGGAAACACAGGGGCCTAACACTTACCCTGACAAAAGCCTTAGACAAAACAAGGAGAGAAGAAGACCTGGGACATTCTCTTAAATGACAGAGGCCAAGAACAAAGCAAGAAAAAAAACTGTCTGCCTATAATCTTTACCCTGATGAAGTATGGGCCTAAGGAAGAAGAGATGTGGGCCACATCATAACCTTAAGGCTGAAAAAGACCAGGCAAAAACCGAGAAAATTAGTGGGCCTGAGTCCAGTCCTCACTATGAATGTCTGGGTCCTAATAAAGAAGAGAAGTGGGACTGGGTCATCTCCTTAAAGAAAGAACACCTAGAGAAAACCAAAAAAACAGCCATGCCCAGCTCTAATCCTTATTCTGAAGACACCAAGGACCAAATGCAGAAGCAGGTCTGGGGCAAATATTGACTGGGAAGAATTCAGAGCTCATACAAAGCTCAAAGAACAAACCAGGCAAAATCAAAAGTGGAAATGTTACAGGCAAAACACAGACCTTGATGAAGAGAAACCACAAACCTGAAAATCAAGGGAGCCCCTGCCAACCCAATGAGAGATATGTGGTCAGACTTAATGTTGACCCTAGGAAGTCCAATTTGAAGAGACAATTTAAATGGAGCCTGCTCCAACCACAATGAAGAACTCTTCCTAGGTCAAACACTGATCAAGTAGCCAAGGACCAAGCCCTGTGTGAAAGGAGTCCAGTCAATCCCAGAAGAGAAACACGCCTGACCATAAACTGCTATCAGTGGAGACCTGCAGCCTACTGAGCAAGAATTAAACTCAGAAGCCCTGAACATGAAGGATGTGAGGGCAGAATATTTTCTTCTTCATCCAACACCCTAACCAAAAGGGAGCCAGAAATACCATGTTCTCAATGGAGCCAATGGCTCCCTTACAGATGAAAGCAAATGGACATCATTAACATATCTGGTAGTTAGAGGGAACTCTGATCCCAGACCTTGATATTTTATAGTCAATCTAGGCATCAAAAGAGACACACGGAAGAATGTTTGTTGAAAATCTTAGACTCTCAAACTTCATATACAGATATAAGTTGATATCCTGAGTACCAACTGTGTGGAACACATACATTTCATTTACAAGATATACTATCCACAATACCTGCATGCCAGGATGTGCTACTCACCATATGATCCAACCTCTCATCTGAGTAGCCAATGAATATGGACATAGCATAATACAAATGGTGTTATACTGCACTCTGTTGTAGCCTGATAAAACTCCAAATCTTGATTTCAACTGATATTTTTAGGAACAAACAAGTCTCAAAAGTAACACCCCTTCATGATAAAGGTCTTGGAGAGATCAGGAATACAAGGAACATACACCTAAAACTAATAAAGGCAGTTTACAACAAGCCAACAGCCAACATATAATTAAGTGAAGAGAACCTCTAAGTGATTCCACTAAAATCAAGAACAAGACAAGGCTGTCCACTCTCCCCATATCTATTCAATATAGTACTCAAAGTCCTAGCTAGAGCAAAAAGACAACAAAAGGAGAACAAGGGGATACAAATTGGAAAGGAAGAAGTCAAACTCTTTCTGTTTCCAGATGATATGATAGTCTATATAAGTGGCCCCAAAAACTCTAACAGGGAATGCCTACGGCTGATAAACCCCTTCAGTAATGTAACAGGATACAAGATTAACTCAAAAAAACCAGTAGCTCTCCTATATACAAATGATAAATGAGCTGAAAAAGAAATCAGAGAAACATCACCTTTACAATAGCCATAAATAATAAAAAACACCTTGGGGTAACTCTAACTAAGCAAGTGAAAGATCTGTATGACAAGAACTTTAAGTATCTGTAGAAAGAAAATGAAGAAGATATCACAAAATGGACAAATCTCCCATGCTCACAGATAGGTAATATTAACATAGTAAAATGGCAATCTTACAAAAGCAATCTACAGATTCAATGCATTCCCCATCAAAATCCCAATACAATTCTTCACAGACCTGGAAAGAACAATACTCAACTTCATATAGAAAAACAAATAACCCAGAATAGCTTTAACAATCCTGTACAATAAAGCAACCACTGGAGGCAACGCCATCCTTGACCTCAAGTTTTACTGTAGAGCTATAGTAATAAAAACAACTTAGTATTGGCATAAAACTGACATGTGGACCAATCAATTGAATTGAAGAACCTGACATTAATCTGCATACCTATGAACACCTGATTTTTGACAAAGAAGCCAAACTTATACAATGGAAAAAGAAATCATGATGGCATAACTGGATGTCAACATGTAGAAGGCTGCAAATAGATCCATATCTGTCACTGTGCACAAAACTCAAGTCCAAGTGGATCAAAGACCTCAATATAAATCCAGTTACATTGAACCTGGTAGAAGAGAAAGTAGAAGTAGTCTTGCATGCATTGGCACAGGAGACCACTTCCTAAATATAACACCAGTAGCACAGACACTGAGAGCAACAATTAATTAATTGGACCTCCTGAAACTGAGATACTTCTGTAAGGCAAAGGACATGGTAAATAAGACAAAACGTGAGCCTACAGAATGGGAAAAGATCTTCACCAACCCCACATCTGACAGAGGGCTGATCTAAAAAATATGTAAAGAACTCAGGAAACTAGACATCAAAATACTGAACAATCAAATTAAAAATGGAGTGCAGATCTAAACAGAGAATTCTCAACAGAAGAATCTCAAATGGCCAAAAGACAGTTAAAGAAATGTTCAACATCCTTAGCCATCAGGAAAATACAAATCAAAATGACCCTGTGATATCATCTTATACCTGTCAGAATGGCTAAGCTAAAAACATTGATAAAAACTTATGTTGGAGAGAATGTGGAGCAAGGGAACACTCTTAGATTGTTTGTGGGAATGCAAACTTTTACAGCCACTTTGGAAATCAGTGTGGAGGTTTCTCAGAAAATTGGGAATCAATCTACCTCAAGAACCAGCTATACCACTCTTGGGTATATACCCAAGGAATGCTCAGTCATACTACAAGGATACATGCTCAACTATGTTCATAGCAGCATTATTTGTAATAGCAAGAACCTGGAAACAACCTAGAAGACCCTCAACTGAAGAGAAAATGTGGTACATATCCACAATGGAATAATATGTAGCAGTAACAGACAATGACATCATGAAGTTTTCAGGCAAATGGATAGAACTAGAAAATGTCATTCTGAGTGAGGTAACCCAGACTCAGAAGGACAAACATGACATGTACTCACTCATAAGTGGATTCTAGATGTAAAGCAAAGGATAACCAGACTACAACCCACAGCTCCAGAGAAGCTAGGTAAAAAGGTGGACCCTAAGAGGGACACATGGATCACCCTGGGAGGGGAAATAGATAAGATCTCTGTAACTAGAGTTTTCCTGCCTTGCCCACATTCAGGATAAATCTGTCACCCGCCAGTTCCACAGCCACTCAGACCCAACCAAATAAACACAGAGATTTACATTGCTTACAAACTGTATGGCAGTGGCAGGCTTCTTGCTAACGGTTCTTATATCTTAAATTAATCCATTTCCATAAATCTATACCTTGCCACGTGGCTCATGGCTTACCGGCATCTTCACATGCTGCTTGTCATGGCGGGGGGCTGGCAGTGACTCCCTTTCTCAGCCTTCTGCTTCCCAGAATTCTCTTCTTTGCTTGGCCCGCCTATACTTCCTGCCTGGCCACTGGTCAATCAGTGTTTTATTTATACAGAACAATATCCACAGCAGATCTCCATGAGTAAACTGGGGAGGAGAGGGGCGATGGAGGGTAGGTGTTGGGGATGAGAAAATAAGGGAACAGGATGGTCCATCTGGAGCAGGGACATAGTGGAAGAGCAATGAGAGACCATGATAGAGGGAGAAATCATGGGGATAGGGTGTAACTGGGTGCTAGGGAAGTTCCCAGGACTCCATCAGGATGACCTAAGCTTAGATGACTAGCAATAGTGGAGAGGGTGTCTGAACTGTCCTAGTCCAGTAATCAGATTGGTGAATACCCTGTCATCATAGAGCCTTCATCCAGTAACTGATGGAACAGATCCAGAGATCCACAGCCAAACACCAGGCCAAACTCTGGGAGTCCAGTCAAAGAGAGAAAAGAGGATTCTATGAGTAAGAGGGCATCAAGATCATGATGGGGAAACCTACAGAGACAACCAAATCAAACTAGAGGGTACTCATGAACTTTAGACCAACATCTATGGAGCCTCTGTGGGACTGGACCAGGCCCTCTGCATAATCAAGACAGTTGTTTAGCTTGATCTGCTTAAGGAAGCCCCCTGGCAGCAGTATCAGGATCCATCCCTAGTGCATGGTCTGGTTTTTGGAGCTCACTACCTATGGTGGTACACCTTGCACAGCCTTGATGCAGAGGGAGAGGCTTGGACCTACCTCTACTGAATGGACCAGTCTCTGCTGACTCCCCATGAGAGGCCTTACCTTGTTGGAGGAGGGAGTATGGGGTAGGTTGAAGGGGGAAATTCTGGAAAAGCGGGAGGAGGGAAGAGAGGGGTATCTGTGGTTATTATATAAAATGAAAAAAAAATCTTATTAAAAAAAGAAACAAAAATATATGTATGAGAGAAGCAGTAAATTATGGCCAATTCACTGGGCATGATGGAGTTGTGCTTACAGAAGAGATGAAAATTAAATGGTTGTTTCATGAGGGACTTCAGGACTGGTGTGTGGCTCTCCAGCCTTTGCAGAACTCCATGAAAGAAAGTGATCTTGTGGAAACAATTAACAGTTTAAGGAAAGGGTAAAGTGTTGCATAACAATTTTCCTTATTATGACATGATATTCTTTTCTGTTGTTTTTGAGACTATAATCACATTATTTTCTCTTCTCATTTATCTTTGTAAACCTTCCCTATACTCTTCCTTGCTCTCTTTCTAATTTATGACCTGCCTTTTCATTAATTGCTGTTATAAGCATATACATATATACACATATGTGTATATGCATGTAGTTATATATTCCTAAATGTAAACCAATCATTCTGTATAGCTAGAATATATGTTTTCAGGATTGATCATTTGATATTGAGTATCCAACTGATGTGCTCTTCCCTGGGTAGGGCTATTTCCTTAAGTCTCAGAAAGTTCTATGGAAGTTCATAATACCCAGCAATTAAAACTATGGCTGGGAAAGCTGAAACTTACAGGATTAACAAGGCCCTTCCTCTCCCAAAGTTAAATAGGTAGTAACTAAGGAGAACTGAAGAAATGAGACCCTCTGTCTCATTCAGCTGCAAACAAGTCATGCAGACACATTCAGAATTCTAGTCTTCATGAGTCACCCATTCTAATGTGAGACTTTGTGATGCCACACATTAAAGTTATTCATATTCTTATAATTAATTCCATACCTATTCTCCTGTATTAACCTCAATAAACTCATTAATTTGAGGGAATAGGAATTACACAGTCTTCCATGGAGAGCAGACAGATAAATGGGAACTGGTAAGTAATACAAATGGCCAAATTCTGGCTTCCTTTTTATTTTCTGTACTAAGACAAAGGCTTAGTAGGCTTTGTCTTCCACCAGCAGACTGCCTCTTCCAGCTGTCTGGTTCAGGAAAGATAGGTATGTTCACAGTCAGTCCTGAACATGGTCACCTGAAGCTTCAGGTGATCACAGCTCTTGTGAGTGAGCAATGGCTTATGTCATGTCCAAAAGACAGCATGTCATAGAAGTTCCCCTCACGCTCAGTCAGGACACTCAGGGCCCTTTTCCACAATGTTTCCTATGTCTAACAGAAGTGGTTAATCTACAGGTTCCATGTAGCAATGAGCATTCATGGTCACTTCAACATTCTAATGTTATGAGGCTGTGCATTCACTGATGCCCACTACCAAAAGAAGGACCTCTGACAAAGACTGAGAGCTGAAGAGATCTAGCTGTAGAAACAGAACTATTTACAAAGCAGTTGCTATTACACAAAATAACAATAGTAGCATCATCTTAAGGGTTATGACCTATCAAGCCAGTGACTTTTGACCAGGTACACAGTACTAGGTATTAATTCCTTCCTATAGTGCAGGCCTCATGAGATCAGAAGGAAGTTAATTAAACAGTGACTCCCATGTCACTATTGCACCAGTGATTTTCTCATATTCTGTAGGCTACTACTTCAATTATGTTTGCTTATGCTGAAATAAAAAGTCATAATTTCATAAGATCCTATTTGTTGATTTTTGGTCTCATTTACTATTGGATTAGAGTCCTACTCAGAAATCCCTTACCTGTTCTTGGAATTGGGAGTATTTTCTCTACTGTGACTTTTGACAATTTCAGGGTATCAGGTCTCATTTTGACATCTATGATGCATTTGGTGCAGAGCTTGCGTATGGTAGAAGACAAAGAGCAGAGTTTCATTTTCTGCATGCTGAAAACAATTTTTCATAATGACCATATCTAAGACAGTATCTCAAATGCCAACATATATGTGAGATACAAATATGTGTGCAAAGTTATACTGGATACTCACAAGTGCATTCTGCTTACCAAGTGGACCACTTTGAGAGAACCAGCCATGCAGTAATATGAGGTCAAGCTCTGGCCACTCAGAGTAAGGAAGGCATGGCAACCACTTGCATTAAAATAAATTTGCAGCAGGACTTACAGCCTGGCTTAAAAACTACAGATTATGTGGTCATTTTCTTGGGTCCCCAGACCCATTCTCACACTAGTAAAATAAAAAAAGAAATGGAAACACAGAAGAGGACAAATGATACTTTGGTGATGAATAATATTTAGATTGCCCCATAATTCCAGCTCTAAGTGTCTTTTTAATGATTACAATTTTCACCAAATCTAATTTTTTAATGCTGCATAGGAAGTGTAAAAAAGATCATATATGCTATGTTTATTGTAAAATAAAACATCCTGGGTACTGTGGATGCTATAATGATGGTTATGAATGAAAATTTAACAAAGACATACCAGCTGTGTCACTCCTGGGTGTGCCTACTTCTAAAAGTGAACTCACTATACTGAATCACGTATATGTGTGTATGTGAGTTTGTGTGTAATTTTATCACTGTGCCTCCCACAACACAGATGATTTATGGAATGAGCTTAGAAGACCACCAATACACTAATGGATAAAGAAAGCATGATATACATAAATAATGCAAGATAATTCAATAAAGAAAGAAAAACTATAGAAAAAATTAATTATATAATTCTCAAGAAAATTGTTGCAACTATGTATCATCAAATTTAAGAAATAGACAATTCTCCAAAATACAAATATCCCATATCTTCTCTCATAAATGGAATCTAGAAAAAATATCAAAGTAGGAGGAAAATTTTTGAGGAAGCGTGAGGGCACATATTTTAGATGGAGGGAGTACAACAGGGTAGTGAGGGGATGTATATGAACAAATTAGTGACTTTGTATAATTAATATGTACAGAATGATAAGATTAATTTTAGAAGTAACAAAACAGAAAAAGAATTAACTTATATGCATGAGGGCTTATAGATTTTTATAAAACTAAACATAATGACTACATTTTTACTATCTTCTAAACTTCTCTTAAAATGTTTGAATGATGGGGCTAGAGTTGGCCTCACTGAAAAACACACACTGTACTTTTTCAAAGAACCTGAGTTCAGTTCCCATCACCCATCACAGTGATTCATAATCAAACACCAATATCCCTATTTCCAGGAAATCTGGAGCTCTCTCCTTATCTCTGTGGGAACTGCACTCCTGTGCACACACCTCCCCCTATAAACACATATGTGGAATTTTAAAAGTATTCTCTCAAAATTTCCCTATTGAGTTTTATGGAACTAGAGAGGCAGAGAGGGTTGCATGTATGCTATACATGATGTCAGTTCATTCTTACACTCTCAGTTGTAAGAATAAAGGATTGTAATTAAATAAATTATACGTACTACAAGGTCATTCTGGAACCAAAAATCATGAAAGATTAACACCAGTATATAAAATTATTGGACCATGTAAGAATCTGAGTTGTATAAAGTTTATGCAAATAAATCTGCATAAAATTTAAACATTATAAGAGCTTTCTTACCATTTCATTAGTTTTAGTCACTGAAAGTTACAGTGTGCCTAAATTCCATCACCATATTGTCATTCATCATGTATATTTAATTAAGAAGGATTACAAAAGCTTTGAAGTCCACCATAACAAAAGACAGAAATTTTGGCATGAATAATCTGTAAACTATAAACTATTATTTGGTCTGGCTGACACAACACACAATAGATGAGCTCCAGAGGTCTGGCAGCTTCTGACACAAGTCATCAAGGAAGGAGCTCTGAGTTTAGTATCCCATGGGCCTTCAGTGCATGAAAAACAGCTATTAATTTTCTTAAAAGATGTTTGAATAGCAAGCTAGGTGAGGGGATACATAGAATAAAAACCCAAAAGCAGACACAGAAAGACATTTTGGACAGAACCTGTGAAGTTAAAACTATCAAGATAGAAGACTCAAAATAACCATGTAATTGCATTAAACATAAAGGTCTAGATGGGAGAAATTGCCAGACTAGATAAACAACCACAAATGATTTCACTCTATGATGAATAGAAAACAAATGTATGGGCAGAGTGTCTGAGTTAGGAGGCAGGAAAAGGCAGGGTTCTTTAAAATGTCCTAGTACCTATGTTACTACTAAAGTAAACTGCTGAACAATAAGTATTACTAGGGAAAGTATCTATTATGAATAACACAAATATTATAATATACATGTGTGTGGTGAAAAGGGATCAATTTTCCAGGCAGACAGAACACTCTACTTAAAAAGTATTTACGAATCCTCCAACCTGGATGAGAAAGTGGATGGGAACTGAAAAATCTACAATTAAAGTTGGAGATGGGAGTCAACAGAACAAAAGGAGGGAAAGTCCAACAGCTTCACTTGCAAATGTTTGTTGTGTAATGAGATGTTGGTCAGGTTCAAGGTCCCTGGCTTCGGTACACCATCAATACTAGACCTGCATGATACACAGCAGCTCCCAATGCCACTAAGATAATGAAGAGATGATGGAGAGGTGGGAAAGATGGGGGTCGGGGGAGTGAAGTGCTTTACTTTTTTCTTCTTTTTAATTATTGTTTATTTTGTCTCATTTATATTCTCCTATTCTTTCCTTTGTGGGGGGACTCTAAAAGAGTGAGGGGCAGATATGGAGGGACTGGGACATGGGTGGGATTGGGGTACATGGTATGAAATTCCCAAAGAATCAATAATAAAAGAAAAAATGCATAGGTTAAAAAAATCAAATTTCACTTTCTACCATTTGTTAACATGAACTAAACAATAAGAAGTCAAATGAATGAGGTTTTTGACTTTTAAAAAACATGAACATATGGAATAATTCAGTGCAATTTTGACATAGGAACAAAAGTTCCTATATAACAAGGGTTAAAGATGATGCATTTGGAACAGACAATTCCATTTTACTCTTAATATATCCACAGGATAAGATTGGGTAATAAGAAAAAATTTAAATTATAATTAAATTAAGTTCTTGTACTATAAAAAAATAAAATAAGAAAGAAGCAGAGAAAGTCATTAAGGATAAGGAGAACATGAACACTGCTGTCAATCAATTTCACCTAACAGACATTTACAGAACACCTCCTCAAACTACAGCTTAAGACAACATTTCCAGAACACACAAGTCACTTTTCAATACACTCCATGTTACAAGATACTAAACAGGTTTAAATAAACATGAAAGACCCGATATAAAGTGATGTGTGCAATGTGACTACAGGAAAATTAAAATATAGGTTAATAGGAGAACAATATCTTAACAATCCCCAATAAATGAAAATTAAACATTTCATTCTTAAAGTAATCAATAGATTAAAAGAGAAAGTCATAGTGAGAGTAAAAGTATCAAAGTGGAAATAAAAGATAACAAAATTTATGGAATAAAGCTAAACCATGATTAGAAAAAACTAAACCATGAAATGATTTTATATGAACTTGAATACATTTGGATTCTGTGTGTACATTCTACAATAAGAACTCACTCTGTAGCATAGCCCCAGTGTAGCCAGGGCTACGTGTGCAGCCCAGTCTGTTCTCAAACTCATGGAATCCTGTTTCCCAAGGGCTTGGATTATAGGTATGAAATACTTAACACCTGACTTAAGTAATTTGTAATCTGTGACATAAATTTTATATAAATACTAAAAAGAAAGTGAATAAGAAGCCCCTAATCAATTTTTAAAATTCAATAAATTGAAAATAAATATGACAAGAAGTAAGAGAAAGATACATATCTATATAACACTGATAAATCTCTAGGCACACTAGTGACGAAAAATGAAAGAATACTAAAGTTACTCACATAAAGAATTAGAAAAGGGATATTGCAGATCCCACAGGCACTAAGATGAAGTAAAGAAATACAGAAAATATTAAGCCTATTACAATTTGGAGGAAAGCCTATAATCATTCTTTCAGAACTGCATCCTGCCATCCTGGATCTTCACAGCAGGCATCAAGGCCTCATGAGAATTGGGCTGTGAGGAGTCTCCAGGCTCTGAGAAGACTGCCCTAGCCCTCGCTAGACCTGGCCTAAGAGGAGGCTGCTGCCAAGAAGGCCTTTGCCTTCACCTCAGCCTCCCCAGAACCGGGGCTGTGAGGAAGTCCAGACTCTGAGGAGATGGCGGTCTCCCACCCGTGTGGTCCACCCCTCAGAGACCCTGAGCCTGGCCACCCTGGCCTGGGGTGGCCTTCACCACAATGAACTGCACAGACCTCCTCCACAACGGTTCAGCAGCTCCTCAGCAGTTCCTACAAGTCCTCAAGTCTGAGCATGCTCAATGTACCAGGCCAGAAGAATGTGGTGGAATGGGGGAGGTTTAGAGTCTCTGTCCGGATGCTCATTGGGCCAGAGTGCTTCAGGGGCGGGCTTAAGCCTCACATGCCATTTATGACTGGATGTGTTGCATATGGCTCTATTTGGAGGCTGGCCTTTTCTGGTGGGATGTGGCTTTGGTGAGAATGGTCCGCAGTGTCTCAATGGGGACAAAGGTTGTAGAGCCTCTCAACACTGGGGGTCTGCCTGTGAATGGAAAAAAAAGAAATACAATTTAATGCCAGGTGGTTGGAGAGCATGCCTCTAATCTCAACACTTGGGTGGACAGGCAAATGTCTGTGAGTTCAAGGCCAGCCTGGGCTACAGAGCGAATTCCAAGAAAACTAGAGCTGTTGTTACACATAAGTTAAAGTTCATCAACACAGTAATGTCGTTAAGAACCAGGAATGGAAGTAGTCATAAGAAGATCCTGGCTTCTTCTGGGCATTTGAGTTGTTCTTCTCCTCAGGAAGGGCATCTTATAAAACCTAAGGATTCCATAAGAATCTATTGGATGGATCTTAGGACTCTCCAAGATTTTCATTGCCAAAGGGCAAATACTGGAATTATCTGGAAACATAAGCTCCAGAGAACAGCAAGGACCCCATTGGTAAATGATTATCAGGAATAGAAGTGGCCAAGATGAGAAGATTTTAATCTTTCATTTCATTTATCTGTCTATCTATCTATCTATCTATCTATCTATCTATCTATCTATCTATCTATCTATTTATCTATCTATCTTGTCCTCTTTCTTTTTGTTTTAAGTCTAGCTACCCAGGCTGATCTCAAACTTGAGGATTTCTTTCTTCTATGTGTGCTACTGTGCTTGGCACAGAAGATTCCATACCCTGAAGAGTGTCTGAAACCTGTTAAATAAATCTCCTCAAAAGTGAGTACTGATATAATTCAATTCACTCTCTCTATATATTAATAAATTTACCACCACCACCACCACCCGTGCACCCCAAGCTTACCTTGCACTGGTTGATTGGGCATCTCACATCTAAAAACATCTGAAATACGAAATGCTATGAAATTTGAAACTGTTGATCCTAAGCCTTTCATATAAGGGACATTCAGCCTGCAATCAGCATGTAATTAACAATTAACAATGGCGGTTATTTGCTGTTAGAACTCTTAATGCTCTTCACAATCACAAAGAAGGAAGGTGGTCAACTATAACAATTCTCATCTCATCATCTGAAATGAAAGCTGGGAGGTTGAGTGAATGTCTGAGAACAAGGCTAGCAAAGCCCTGGCTCTGGAGACCCTGCCTTACCTCCAGACTCTGAGTTCTGTGCCATCAATCACACTGTGCTGCCTTCATAAGACCCAGTGACCTTGACCTCACCTTGAGTTCAAAGCATTTTTGTATACTTGCTCTAGTTAGCTCCTGGGCCTTAATGGATTCTTTGGAAAGATGCTGGATTTTTGTTTGGCCTCAGTTTCTGACTGCACCCTGCAAGCCATCTGACAAAAAACATGTTTGTTTTATAGGCAAGTGTTAGTACTGCATTATAATCTCTGTAACTAAAGTCTGGTGCTCTTTTTCATGTTTAGACATAGGCAGCTAATAACAGAGCACAACTGAGTTAAATAAATTTAGAAGCATATTTGTTTTTTTTTAGTCTTAATACAAAGTTAACACAGATTTTGGGTTTATAAAATATAGAAATCAACATAATTTTTATTGACATACAGCTCCAGTAAAACTTAAAATTCTGTGAGATAGTCATAACAATATTCTCCGTCAATTTTAAATTAGATTTATGATTGCCATTATTATTTCTGTGCACTTGTGTGACATGCATGTGCAGTACCCGTGTGGTCCACCCCTCAGAGACCCTGAGCCTGGCCACCTTGGCCTGGGATTGCCTTCACCAGAATGAACTGCACAGACCTCCTCCACAATGGTTCAGCAGCTCCTCAGCAGTTCCTTCACGTCCTCAAGTCTGAGCATGCTCAATGTACCAGGCCGGACGTACAGGTGGAATGGGGGAGGTTTACAGTCTCTGCCCGGATGCTCATTGGGCCAGAGTGCTTCAGGGACAGGCTTAAGCCTCACATGCCATTTATGATTGGATGTGTTGCATGTGGCTCTATTTGGAGGCTGGCCTTTTCTGGTGGGATGTGGCTTTGGAGGGAATGGTCTGCAGTGTCTCAATGGGGACAAAGGTTGTGGAGCCTCTCAACACTGGGGGTCTGCACATCGCAGGCTTCCAGCTCAGCACAGGACAAGTGGGTGCTCAGGCCTCCATGGTCTGCTCATAAGTTACAGAGGGAGGCTTTGTGGCCAGAGCTGCACACCTACCATCCCATAGTTCTTGTTCTGTCTCACCTTGCCTCATCTTATCTGACCTAGACTCACATCCTCTTACCTGGAGCAGAAAACCCATTTGGCCATCTGGGAGGCCACAAGATAGTGCTGCTTTATTGCAAAGAGGAGAAAATTAAAATGACAACCAGAGAGTCACTTTCTCAAAATTACACAGCTGCTTGTATGTGACAGGGACCCTAGTCAAGTCAATTCCACGGACAGCTAGATTAGAGTTGACTTCTATTCCACAGAACTGGCTGTGTTTAGTCCCAGTGAGGAAGTGGTATGTAATAATGTTGACATTGTATCAGGTCACCAGCTAGGCGTTCCTGTGACTCAGCATGGATAGGGAGCTTGCATCTGTCGGACTGCGCTCTTATCATTCACCTCTCCAAGTAATTTGGTAAATATTCGGCAGGCAAAATGACTTAGTGGATCATGGCTGAGAAATGTCAAAAGCATAAGTTTGAGTGATTTCATGATCGTTAAGATAAGAGCTGTCCTGCAGAAGGGAAAGGAGGAAAACAATTTGTGTCCAGGGAAACAGATTTCGTTTTAGTGTCACTGTGAGGCTTCTCAAGTTGTGCCTTCTCTGTCTTCCATCAGGGTCACTGTGGGGAATGGAAGTGTTGTTGAATCAGTTGGCAAGATAGAGAAAAGATTTGGGGCTGGGGATAATGTTGCAAGGAGGCTGAAAGTTCCACCTTCATCAAAGTATCTCATCCAGAGCTTTGTTCTTGCCAACTTCCACTCATTATCAGTAGGACCGTATGAAAGACACAAGAGTAAAGTTTGAGACAGGAAACTGGAAAATAGACCTATGTTACATTTTGAGCTCTGCAGATGCTTCTAGACAGAGCAACCTGGCAGTAGCTATATAAACTTCAATTTCATATACCTTATACAAGCAAATACATAGATCTCACCACCCAGTTTGAGTAATACATTTTATCGGGAATAGTGGTGCATGTTTCTAAACCTAGCAACTTGGGAAGCTGAGGCAGGAGGATCATTGTAGCTGGAGTTTTCCTGTCTGGCCCACAGTCAGGACAAATATCTCTCACCTGTCAGTCTCACAGCCGCTTAGACCCAACCAAGTAAACACAGAGACTTATATTGGTTACAAACTGTATGGCCATGGCAGGCTTCTTGCTAACTGTTCTTACAGCTTAAATTAATCCATTTCCATTAATCTATACCTTGCCATGTGGCTCATGGCTTACTGGCATCTTCACATGCTGTTTGTCATCTTGGCGGCTGGCAGTGTCTCTCTGACTCAGCCTTCCACTTCCCAGTTTTATTCTCCTCCTTGTCCCGCCTACACTTCCTGCCTAGCCAATGGCCAATCAGTGTTTTATTTATTGACCAATCAGAGCAACACATTTGACATACAGAACATCCCACAGCACTTCCCCCTTTTTTTATTTCAAAAAGGAAGGTTTTAACCTTAACAAAGTAAAATTACATATAATATGGGAATTTGGGCGTAGCTTCTCTTACTACTTCCTGCTGGAGGGGGGCGCTGTATCTTATGGGGATACAAAGGAAATTTTAGGATTATGGAACAGTCCATGAGGTTGTATCGTCTGAGCCAGTTGCCTTCAAATCTTTCTGGATGTTGGATCATCTGGGCCATGGTGTCATCGGAGACCTTTCAGGGGGTCTTGGCTGGTCAAACCTGATGTATCTTAATCTTGAACAAATCCACAGCCTCTGGCTTTCTGTGGGAACAAAGGCAGAGTCTCCTTTCCAAAGTAACATACCCTTACATCCAAATTTTGAAGTCAAGATGTCTTTAAAAATGCATATTGGTTTAACTCAGCTTCCTTTACAATCAAATATCTCTCTGCAGTTAAGAATCCCAAAGACAACACAATCCAGATTCTCTGTGTAATATCCATTTTTATGTGGCTTATTTTTTATACTACATTTACTGTCTCTTTAAAGACTTTATTTTTTAAAACTATGTATTTGTTTCTATAACTCTATATATCACCTATTTTGTCTCTTTCAAGCCTACATATATTTTACACAAATTGTAAACTATTACATCTGAATCTGTCTTACTGTGAATCTTTTGCTTTAAACTGCAGCAGCTGTGGCTGCTAGCTCCGCCCACCTCAGCTTCCCAACATGGCAGTGGTAGTTTACCGCCAGCTCTGGAAGCTATCTTGGGTCTATGCTTTTATCCAAGCAGCGTGTAGCCCAGAAACCTCTTTTTTTGTTTTGTACTAGCAAAGGCTAAATCCACCACACAGCTTAATGTGCCACTTGCAGAGGCCTCATTCCCGCCATACTGCAGGTCGAGCACGCACGCCAGGAACCCGCCAGTAGCTCAAACCGGCAGCTGCTGCTCATTTGAGAGAGACAATTAGGAAGCTGTTTTTAGCTCCATTTTAGAATCTTTTCTCAGGTTTTAGGTGGAAACTCTTGCCAACACGTTGGGCACCATTTGTAGCTAGAGTTTTCCTGCCAGGCCCACAGTCAGGACAAATCTCTCTCACCTGCCACTCCCACAGTCGCTCAGACCCAACCAAGTAAACACAGAGACTTATATTGCTTACAAACTGTATGGCCGTGGCAGGCTTTTTGCTAACTGTTCTTACAGCTTAAATTAATCCACTTCTATAAATCTATACCTTGCCACGTGGCTCGTGGCTTACCGGCATCTTCACATGCTGTTTGTCATCGTGGTGGCTGGCAGTGTCTCTGACTCAGCCTTCCACTTCCCAGTTTTATTCTCCTCCTTGTCCCGCCTATACTTTCTGCCTGGTCACTGGCCAATCAGTGTTTTATTTATTGACCAATCAGTAACACACTTGACATATAGACCATCCCACAGCAGTGACACCCTGATCCTTGCTTCCTCATGCACCCCTGGCTTCAGGAGCATGTTCAGACCCACCTGGGCATCCAGGATGGCATTCTGCTCCTGGTCTTTCTGCTAGAGCAGCAGCTAGTGCTGCATCTCCAGCACCTGTCCTGTAGCCTCTCCTCACAGCACATGGCTGCCAAGTCCTTCTCATCTTTCTCCAGCAGAATCATGTTCTCTTTCATCTGTGGGTGCAAGACCAACTCAGGTGGGGTGGGGGAGATGGCAGAAGACACACTGGTGCTCATGAGGTCCAGCTAAGCTACTCATACAGACAGCAGGGTCAGCAGCATCTGCAACTCCATCATGTCCATGGTCTGCTGCAGATCCTGCAGGGCCCAGCTGTTCAGTTCTCAGTAAGCCATGTTCACCTGGCTCTTCCGGGTATGGCAGAACCCCCAACCTCTGTGTACTTTATAGGTTCAAATGGAAATAGTGTCAGAGGGGTTGGGGGTGGAGCCAGGTCTATACTTGCCTGGAAATTGTATGGGTATCCCCTACCCCACTCAGTATATGAACACACTCACCTGAGCAGGTCTCATGGGCACCATAGTCCTGGCCTCTTTCCTAGAGGAGGACTGACTGCCTCTGACCTGAAGCCTTAGGTGCTGAGAGTCAGAACTACCCACTGCCCAATACCTCTGTACTTACCTGTCTCTTCTTGTAAAGGGTTCTCTTTCTCTGAGGGGTGGTAAAGGACTTGAAGTTGGCTTTCTTTGACATTGTCTTGTCTAGCTGGGGAGCCTCCCTGAACATGCTTTTGTCTAAAATAGACCCATTTTATTTATTTAAAAAAGAGTCTTTCACTTGATTTTTGGAGATGTAGTCTAGGTTGGCCTAAGACTCAATCTTCCTGCCCCAGCTTGGGGCTTCAGGCTTGTGCTACCATAAGTGACCAAGAACATAACAGGTGCCTCTTGACTCATGACTCAGACTGTCACAAGAGGAAGATGTCACCCTCAACCCCAGCACCCAGGCCCTCATGCCCTTTATGACAGAAGCACAGCCTGGGACCTGTTCCTGCTGCTGTAACTCTGCCTGGGACCTGTACTTGCTGTTGCCACCTCATCTGAGACCCACACCTGCTGCTGTCATCCCAACTTGGACCTGCACCTGCTGATGCCACCTCATCTGAGACCCACACCTGCTGCTGTCATCCCACCTGAGACCTGCACCTGCTGTTGTCATCCCACCTGGGACCCACACCTGTTACCACCACCCTGCCTGGGACCCACACCTGTTACCACCACCTGGCCTGTGACCTGTACTTGGTACAGTCACCCTGCCTGGGACCTGCCACCCCACCAGGCAGGAGGGAACTGACCCACACTGTCAGTTGAGAACACACTGGGACCCACAATCCTAGGCCTGGTGTGCATGAAAGGCACAGATTCTTCCCACAGCAGTGAGTCAAACTGGCAACAAGGGCTTTCTAAGGTTGTGGACCATCCTTACAACCTCAGCTGCTGAAGGGCTAAAAGAAACTACTTACCATTGATGGCTGAAAGGTCTAGGTCAGGAGGAGCTGTGCCGTGCCCCCAGCATGGTGGACTGCAGGTTTCCTTTTCCCATCATCACCCAGCTGTCTTCTGCCCAAAGAATGTCACTGTCAGTGCCATTGGGCCTGCACCTCTTGGTACAGTACTGCTTGGGGCCCCCAGGACTGTTTCTTCCAGGCTGTGTGGGTGCTGGACTCTTGTGCCTGTGAGCCCCGTGGCTGAGGTGAGGGGCAGCTCCTCAATTCTCTTGTCTTTGTGCACAGACTTACAGAAGCATGAGCTCAATAAGCCTCTTTAAGTGTCTTGTTTTTAGGAAGTTATTTACTGTGGTGAGTGAGACTGTTGTGGGCTGAGGTCCTTCTAGGCTGGTCCTAGGGACTGAACTCAGGGAACCAGGCATGCAGGCAGTGCCTTTACTGGCTGAGCCATCTCACGGGCTGGGAGTTGGGTGGGTGGGGGGAATCTTTTTATTTCTTTAAGATCTATTTTTTTTTTGCCAGGTGGTGGCACACACCTTTAATCCTAGCACTTGGGAGCCAGAGGCAGGCAGATTTCTATGAGTTCAAGGCCAGCCTGGTCTATGGAGCTAGTTTCAGAACAGCCAGGTGTCGTGAAAAACAAGCAAGCAAGCAAACAAACAGAGACTTACCCTTCCATTTTTTCTAAGATTGTATTTATTATGTATACAGAGTTCTGCCTGCATGTATCACTACAGGCCAAAAAGGGCACCAGATCTCATTATAGATGGTTGTGAGCTGCCATGTGGGTTCTACAAGTTGAACTCAGGTCCTCTGGAAGAGCAGCCAGTGCTCTTAATCTCTGAGCCACCTCTCCAGCCTTCTAAGATCTGCTGAGCCTTCTCTCTGGCCCCAACAAATTCTTTCTCAGAAGAGCAAATTACTGCCAAGCATAATTTAGTGGCCCACACCTTTACTTTTAGAGGACTCAGGAGGCAAAGGCAGTTGGATCTCTATGGGTTACAGGACAGCCAGGGCCACACTGTGAGACCTTGTCTCAAAAACAAACAACAAACCCTGTCAACTCCCCAGGCACAGGCATTCTAAACAGACTAAAGGGACCATGGGTGCCACTAGGCTAAGTTCTTTGTGGTGCTGAAGATGGAGCCCTGCTAGCAAGTCTTGGGATGATCATAACCCGTAAACCACAACAAGTAATTCCTAGATATAAAGATAAATCTGTTCAAAGTGGTGACCTATAAAGAGGTAGGGAGGGGCTCTATTTTACTGCTTTTACAACCATGCTATGCAAGGAAACCATTAAGAAACTTCACAGTACCACAGGAGCTACTAACTTCTGGAGCTATGAAGTAAGTAGCTCCTGTGCTCAAGACCCAACCCAGCACTCAGGAATTCAGAGCTGCCCTCAGATGCAAGGCAACTTCTGGGCCAGTCTGGGCTGCATGAGACTCTGTATCAAAAAACAAACAAACAAACAAACCAACCAAACAAACAAACAAAAAACAAAACAAAAACCAAAAGCCAAAAAACACTGGGATGGGTTGGCTGGCTCAGCCCATAAAGGCCCTTCCTTGCCTGTTAAGCCTGATGATGGACTCAATCTGGGGAATGCACAGGAATCTGGAAGGAGAGAAGAACTCCACAGAGTTGTCCTCTGATGCCACATGTGCCAAGGTGCGAGGAACAACTACCTATGATGACAAAATGAAATAAGATAAAAGTAGTTCCTCAGCTTTGGTACTGCTGACATCTGGGCTAGTCAGGGCCTCTCCAGGGTTGCTGTGTGCACCAAGGGTTCAACCAGCAGCTGTAGTTCCATCCACCAATGACAAAAATCCAAATAAAATGTCTGCACCCATCCCTAACCAGTCATCGTCACTGTTAGATGAGCACCCTGTTTAATCCAGGCAGGTCCTGGACCCTGACTGGCCCAGATTCAATCACAGCCCTCACTCAGTGACATGAGAAAATCCTAGCCAGATTCATGCGCTGCTCTCATCCCCACCTGGAGAATTTTTTGTTGCTTTTTTTTTTGAGGTAGGGTCTCATGTAACCCAGACTGGATTAAATTTCCCCAGTGTGGCCAAGGATGACTTTGAGCTCCTGATCTTCCTATCTCCAACTCCTAAGTGCCCAGATGTCAGGCACCCAGTGGGCTCTAATTTCTGCAGAGCCCCTAAACCAACAGCAAACAGTAGCTCCTGGCCAATCCCCACCTGGTCCCTGGTTCTGCAAGTAGTTCCTTGGACACATGGCTGTGCCCTCAGACACACTGCCCCATGCTCCCATCACAAACACTTGAATCATATCCTTTCTGACTGAGACCCCTTGATGGTCAGTTTTCATTGTCCACCTGACATAATCTAGGATCACCTGGGAAGTGAGGGGTTGTCTGGATTAGGCTGGACTGTGGACATGTCTGTGAGAGGTTGTCTTGCTTGCTCTTGGGGAGGCCTGACATCTCCTTATCTGATGCCAGAATGCCAACCCTCAAGCCCCAGCCAGGCCCTGCCTTTGGTCCTTGGCAATATGCTGCTCCTTCCTTCAGGTGGCTTTCCAGCAGCTGGTACAGAAACCTGTTATGGAACAGTCAGAGATCAAGCCACTTGACCTTTTATGTACTTGCTTAGAGGTCAGAGAAAGATGCAGGAGACTTGAAACTGTGTATACAGGACAAGAAGGATTTGTTTAATAGGGGACAGTCACATTTATCAGACATGAGAATTTAATGGCACATCTGTTGGACTGCCTTCAACACCCAGCCATCTCGATGGGCCTGTGCTCCTGTGTGCTGTGGAGGTCCTGGCAGGTGACTTCCTGTGGCATTCTCAAGATATGCTTGTTTTCTATACATATTGCTTTGAACTTAAGAGGACACCAAATTTCTACACTGGCATAAGTCTTCAAAGCTTACAAACAGCAACAGCACAACAAGCAACAGTGGATGCCAGGCTGCCAGTTACCCCAGGTAAAGCAAGAAGGAGCATGGTGGGGGTGATGTTGTGGTTCATGCCCTTCTCATTCACCACTGGAGCAGGGGACCCTCTTTAGGAAATAAAGAGACAGCAGGGTGTGTCGATGTAACGGTCTTATTAAATAAGAAACACAGAGCCAAATGCAGAGTTAAAAGCCCAAGAGATCATAGCAGTAGCTAAGAACTGAGACTAAAACCGTCTTCTTACCCCTCGCTGAGGCTGCCATCCTTCCCCTGAGAAAGAGACCTACTTCCTGTGTGTCTGTCTTTTTATTGACTTTCTGTTCTGCCTTCTCATTGGTTGTAAACCCAACCACATGACCTTCTCATCACTACCTGTCTATACAGAACTCCAGGTCTTCTATGGTTGTTATGGAGATTAAAGACGTGTGTCTCCATGCTGGTGGTGTTCTTGAACACACAGAGATCTGCCTGTCATGTGATTGGGATTAAGGGCATGTGCTACCACTGCCAGACTTCTGCTATGGCTTGCTATTAGCTCTGACCCCCAGGCAACTTCATTTATTAACATACAAATAAAATCACATTTCAGCACAAATAAAATATCACCATAAGGGTGGAAGAGGAAAACTAAAACCTACTCCTTGCAGAAACCACCCAAGCAACCATAGAGCTCCCTGAGGTCTGGGACTAAAGTCATGCCACCATGTTGGATTGTGTTTTTCTTTAAAAAAAGAAGGAAAAAGAAGATTTATTTTATGTGTACAAAGTGTTGCCTGCATGAGTGTCTACACACCATCACACTAACATTAGTTAGATCACGGTTACATCGAATCAGAAGACAAAAATAATTAAATCTCAATTATAATAGAGCTAATGGGAGGCTGAAGAGATGGATCAGTGGCTATACGTACTGGCTGCTCTTGCAGAAGACCCAGGTTCAGTTCCTGATGGCTCATGGCAGCCTGTAACTCCAGTTCCAGGGGCATTGCTCTGGACTTCATAGGCACCAAGCATGCAAATGGCACACAGACACACATTAGGTAAAACACTTGGACACATAAACTAAGTAAATAAAAATATGAGGCTAACAGATCTATAATTCAGGAATTTCTGTCTCAGTGGCTTTGGTTATCACTTCTCTCTCAAGACATGCCTTCCTGACAATTCAGCCCTAATGGCTTCTACCATATCGCTTAGCTCCATAGGGCATGAACTGGTAGACACAGTAGGCCAAGGTTTCCAAAGCAATCTGCTCCTCAGTATTACACCTTCGATCTATCTATCTATCTATCTGTCTATCTCATCCTCTTTTCGTTTTAAGTCTAGCTACCCAGGCTGATCTCAAACCTGAGGATTTCTTTCTTTTATGTGTGCTACTGTGCTTGGCACAGAAGATTCCATACCCTGAAGCGTGTCTGAAACCTGTTAAATAAATCTCGTCAAAAGTGAGTACTGACATAATTCAATTCACTCTCTCTATATATAACTGAAATTACCACCACCACCACCACCACCCCGTGCACCCCATGCTTACCTTGCACTGGTTGATTGGGCATTTCACATCTAAAAACATCTGAAATATGAAATGCTGTGAAATCTGAAACTGTTGATCCCAAGCATTTCATAAAAGGAACTTTCAGCTTGCAATTAGCATATAATTAACAATTAACAATGGTGGTCATTTGCTGTTAGAACTCTTAATGCTCTTCACAATCACAAAGAAGGAAGGTGGTCAACTGTAACAATTCTCATCTCACCATCTGAAATGAAAGCTGGGAGGTTGAGTGAATGCCTGAGAACAAGGCTAGCAAAGCCCTGGCTCTGGACACCCAGCCTTACCTCCAGGTTCTGAGTTCTGTGCCATCAATCACACTGTGCTGCCTTCATAAGACCCAGTGACCTTGACCTCACCTTGAGTTCAAAGCATTTTTGTGTACTTGCTCTAGTTAGCTCCTGGGCCTTAATGGATTCTTTGGAAAGATGCTGGATTTTTGTTTGGCCTCAGTTTCTGACTGTGCACCCTGCAAGTCATCTGACAAAAACATTTGTTTTAGAGGCAAGTGTTAGTCCTGCATTATAATCTCTGTAACTAGAGTCTGGTACTCTTTTTCATGTTTAGACATAGGCAGCTAATAACAGAGCACAACTGAGTTAAATAAATTTGGAAGCATATTTTTTTAATCTTAATACAAAGTTAACACAGATTTTGGGTTTATAAAATATAGAAATCAACAGAATTTGTATTGACATACAGCTCTAGTAAAACTTAAAATTCTGTGAGATAGGCATAACAATATTCTCCATCAATTTTAAATTAGATTTATTATTTATTATTATTTCTGTGCACTTGTGTGACATGCATGTGCAGTACATGTATAGAGGTCAGATACTAATGTAAGGGATTGGTACTCTGCCCCCCCAAATGTGGGTCCCAAGGACTGAATTCAGATCATCAGGCTTGGTGACGAGTGCCTAATTTACCAGCTGAACCATCTTGTCAGCTCCTTTATCAAATCTGAAATTCAACAATAAGACAGAAAAACTTTACTTGGAATTTAAATAAAATTGGGGAAAAGAGTTCTTCTTCATGAAACTGTTTGAGGACTAGCAATGTTCATTGGGAAGAGGCATTTCCAAGCAGACCAGAGAATTTTTGTTCAACCCTGAAATCCCACAAGGTAGCGGGATGGAACATGTTGTACCTTGAGTCCCACCAAGAGACCAAATTCTGCAAAGTCTTTTTATTGCTGCCAGTTAACTTGGGCGTCTCCATCCATCTGATGCAGCAGAGCAGGAGAGACCCTGAGTAGCACTCAACCAGGGCTTTCTAATGGTTAGGGTAGGAGATCTAGGGGAATTCCAACTCTATACCATTACAAGCTCAAGACTGGTGCTTACGTCAGGTTAGAGATGCTTGGTGTGAACTGATTGGAGAGTTGCAACTGAAAGGAAATTGCCCTATCCTCTAGCAATCTATGTTATTGTATCCATTTTACCAGCAGATCCATTTCCTCTGATAGTTAGATATCCCATTTTTATCTGCAGGAAACTCATTCCCTATGACAGCTATGGTATACAATCTGTAACAGCAGAAAACATCTCAGAGGACATATCTGGTGCTTTGTTTATTATGCCAGTTATGTTATAGCATGTCCTTTAGGTTATGGCAGGAAATGCCTGGTGTGCAGCTCCTAATTGTCTAGAGGTGAAGGGGCAGCAGATCATCTGGTGGGTTTTTAAGAACAATTTATCCAAGGGCCTGTTGTCCCCTGTCTGACCCTTCTCTAAGATGGCTGCAACCCTGGCATCCTCTCAAAAAGACTTCCAAAGAGTTGTCCTCTTAACTCCACATGCATACCTCTCCCTATCCCACACCCACAAACACATAAACTAAATTAAGTAATTGGTGAAATGATAAATAAAAAAGAAAGCAAGGTGATACTGAGTACCTTTCAGCAGGTCCTGCCAAGGTATGCCACTAAGCAACACACAGCACCAGTAACAGTTAGTGCAAAGAGGTTCATTGGGGAATGGTGAGTGGAAGTGTGAAGGGCTGTGTGGGAGTGGGGACTTGAGAGAGACAGAATGACAAGAGGAAGAAGAGATGCAAGAGAGAAAAGAAGAGGCAAGAGAGGAGAAGCAAAGAGATGTGAAAAAGGCAGAGATGGAAAGGGAGTGAGCTGTGCCTGGTGGGCATTTTTAAGGCTGCACGTGTGGCAGAGCTGAGGGTGGAAAGAACCCAATGACAAGTGATGATGTAACTGCTGTGGTGGCAGCAGCAGATGCAGGCTGCTGTGGCATGGCAGAAACTAACAATTGGGGTGTGTGTAAAACACTGCGTCCTGCCTCTGCCTTCCTAGTGCTAGGACTAAAGACATGCACCACCACACCTCATAATATGGATTGTTTTTTATGTCTAAATAGGAGCTGATGAAAACATTTTCATTTCTTTGTTCCTCAATCATCTTCATTGTTTCTATCTTCCACATGGTCCATATCATGGTAAAGTAACCACAGGTATATACCATAGGACCTTCTGACTACAAAATAGAGGGAGATAATAAAAGTGTTATAAATATGGGGAGTTGTTTTTGTTCTTTTAAAATAAATTGCATAATGAGGAGCAAACAATGAATGAGAACTATGAAGTATATCCCATCAAACTCATTTTTTCCCCTGTGGTTTGACTTCATCTCTTTTGCTACAACCATTAAAATAGCTCCACACTACCACTTTAAGAATTTTGACAAGTATATAAACGTTGACATTTTTTTAATCATTAATCTGCCTTAGCATTTTTGTTTCATTACTGCTCTAGGCTATACCATTTGGGTAGGTTTTAGAATTTTTTTTAACTTAGGCAGCATATAAAATCAGCAAACTTGCTGGATTCACTGTGGGCACAGTGAGTGCTTGCAGGGGTTTTCTCAGTGCAGCCTGCCCTGTGTGGATGCTGCTGCACATGGAAGCTATTGCCCAGAAGGAAATATGTTTGGTTTTCACAAACCAAAGGTGCACTGAAGAACAGAGGACTGTTGTATCTGCAGAGCCAAGTCTTCTAGCTCTTGGTTCATGGACAGTAAACATTACAAAAAGGATTTTCAGAGCTATTTTGGGTTGCACATGACATCTGCAGTGTCTGTGTGTTGCTTGTGGAAAGATGGAAGAAGTCGCCACCTGATCCAGAAAAACAAAGCAAAACAAAAAACAAAAACAAAATAACAACAAAAAAAACAACAAAACTGGAATCATGTGGTAGATGCAAGGGCAGGACCCAGTCTAAAGGCAACATTTAAAACAAAAAAAGTGAGAACTCTATCTGGAAACAGGATGAAAAGCAATCACATGAGTAAACTGTGGAAGGAATTTAAACACCACAATCCTGATGCTCATAGCACCTCAAGTGCCTCTCCAGCCCAGTCTCTGCTTCAGTAACCAGTCAGATCAAGGCTCAGATATAGAGATGGCTTCCAGCTCTAAGAAGACTCCAGTTTTTCCTTTTTACATATTACCTACTGGAAAAGACAGAAAATATATTGTGGGAATCATCTTTAAGGGCAGTTTTGGCGAAGTCCTCATTGACACCCATCTCTTCAAGCCTTGCTGCAGCACAAACCAAGCAGCTGCTGAGAAGCCTGAGGAGGAGGGGCTGGCACCTCTGCCCATCTCCACTCAGGAGTAGTTACTGAGGTTCAGTAGAAGGGAACAAAGATTGATTTCAACTTTGAAAAGTCCACAAAGTAACAAACTGACCCTCCTATTTTTAACTTGGATACCTATTATTCTGCCAAAAGACATTTTATATAACAGTTTTAATGTGTTACCCATTCCCCATCCAACAAACTCAGAAGCCAGTGTCTAGCTTACTGCAAGAAAAAAAAGTGTACATAATATTTAAGAGTATTTCATAGGAAAGCGGAATGCTGTTGTAAAGTACTAGTTAAGTGTTTTTGCTTGTTTAATACCCCCAAATGAATGAAATTAGGGGATTTCAGGGGCCAGAGGTGCCATTTTTCTATGATAAACCATATGTAATTTAGTCTTTCTGTGGAAAGGTTGTGGTTGAGGCATTTAAAAATGTCTGGCTACACTTATTTTTCCTCATGATAATTTGTCATAATTCAGTAGCATGGCCTGCCTCTAGAGACAGCTAAAAATTTTGGAATGCTTCAGCATTACCAAACTTCTGATGATTCAGACCTGTACTACTGACTATTAAGCAGGGGAGACTGAGATTTCTCCAAATAGCTTGGAGGAGGAAGCAATTTCTGAACACACAGGTAGCATCGTGTCACCTCCCTTCATATTTGATAAGAAGACTTTATGTGACTCTTCTAAAACAGAACCAGAGCTCCTTTGGGGGAAGGCAAATCTGTAGGATGGGAGAGGTCCTATACGGATAGTATCAAAACATCACCATACAGTAGAGAACACGTGGTTAGAAACCACTTATTAGAATGTGTAAGTCCTGGGGATGCACTGGGCATAGCTGATGCTTCTTGAGGGACATTTCTTAGAGAACTTGCAGTGTATAAATAATTGACATTGCTGCTACATGACTGTCTGCAACTCACTGATATCTGTATGATTCAGTTCTATCTCTGGATTTCCTCAGTTGATTTTTGTGGAGGTTTTATCTATAGAGTAGCCCTTTGCCTTGTCTTGACCTTATTAGGATTTGGGCTTTTGTTGCTTTTCTCCCACTATTTAAAGTAGGCTAAAGAGAAGAGTTGTATATTGAGATTGAATTGGTTAGTTGAGTTGGTTTCTTGGAGTTGGGCTTCTGAACATCCAGGTAGCTGAATGGAATGTCTCACATTAAGATCTCAGAGAAGGTTTCTCCGTAGAACACTCCTGAAGCTGTCCAATGGCTTCTTCTCAAAATTCAGGAAAAAACAATACTTCCATGTCAGACATATTGTAGAGGGAAGGGTACATGCTGCCTTAGTATTCTGTCACTCGTGATTATTATGAAAACTGGATTGTTAAAGTCTGTTAGTGTTTCACAACAAGGAGAGCCACAGTTTTTATGACAACCTGTAGGTTTATAGTTTTACCTAGTGTGCTTCTTCCTTTTGTGAAAAACCTACCTAGTACAAGCCACCATATGCACAGAGTGCCCAATGATTGAGCATCTCTATTTCTGCATTTATATATTTATTATTAGACCTCAACTGCAGTCTTCTCCCACTCAACTCTCTGCCTATAAACTTACTGTATTTAGGCATGCACTTTGTATTAATATATTAACTCTACAAATATGTCTTAAACTTTTTATACCCTTGGATAGTTATTATCAAAACCATTACTGTAGGATATTGAGTAAATTTAGTTTAATTAGAAAAAAATAAAATAAACAAACTTGATATTTGATGCCAAAGTAGGATACTGAATTCTGATATAGCCTGAGAAAAATCTGGAGATAATATTTAAAAGTAAAAATAGATGAAGTAGCTGGGCGGTAGTGGTGCACGCCTTTAATACCAGCACTCGGGAGGCAGAGCCAGGCAGATCTCTGTGAGTTCAAGGCCAGCCTGGGCTACCAAGTGAGTTCCAGGAAAGGCACAAAGCTACACCGAGATACCTTGTCTTGAAAAAAAAATAGCTGAAGCTTTTCATCTGCCAAGTAGCATTAAGTTAGTTGGTAATACTTACCTATTTTACTTTAATATATATGAGTGTGTGAATGTTTTGCTTGCATGTATATCTGAGTACCAGAGGCATGCTTGGTACGGAGGTCAGAAGAAGGCATTGGGTCCTCTGGAATTAGAATTTCAGATGGATATGAGCCCCCTTATGTGTGCTGGGAACCAAACCCAAATGCTCTTAACTACTGAACCATCTCCCCAAGCCCCAAACTCATACTTCTTAAATTTAGCAGATGGAATTGATATTCTGAGTAACCTATCTGAGACAGCCTTATGGAATTTTATGAAATGTTTTGTGTCATAAACCAACGGGAAAAACCATTTCAGAGATTGGAATGAATCCTTCAGACTTTGTTCACAATATTCTTAATGGAAGCAGATGATAGTGCCAGAGCAGGTCATTACTCTACATCTCCCCAATGCAACAGTCATGCTAAAGGAGTGAGAGGTCAGAAGGCATCTCCAGTATTCACACTTCCAGCTCAGCAGTTCTCCTCTGCTGTGGCTAGTGGTAAACTTTGTTCATGCATTTCAAGGCCACTTTCACTGTTTTGCTATCCCAGAACCACGAAGGGCAACTGTGAAAGGGCATGGGGAAAGGACTAATGTAGTGCAGAAGGGAGATTCCTTTCTTTCCAGAAGCTCATCATTGTTACATTCTCTAAATCTGGCTGTTAACATAAAGGCTAGGTCATGAAGACTGGAGTAGATCATGCCATCCACCTTCAAGGTGTAAACCCCCTATGTAGCCCTGGTTAGATGGGAATTCACTTTGTAGCCAAGGCTCCTGGAACTTGCAGAGATTCATCTCTGCCTCTGAGTTCTGAAGTTACAGGAGTGCAACACCATGCCTGAATAAAGAAGAGCTGTAAAAGTGAAGAGTTGGAAATTGCTTTTTTATTCATAAAAAGTCTTCAGTGGGGACTTTTAAAAGGCAGTCAGTAAATGTAGTGTATATATTTACCAACTATTAAAACACTGACAAGAATAAAAGAATTAACAAAAAATAACAAAATTTATAACTAAACTAAACTAAAAACACCAAGCAAACAAAACCCCAGCAAAGAAAAGACCCCTCCAAAAACTTAAGCTACAAATATTCTTCTACTCTAGACTCAACAAATCAATGGAGTACATTTGGCTTTCCAAAGCACCAAAGATGACTCAGACCTCCTCTATAAGTTCTTTCTCAGGACCAGTCACGCCAATCCAGGCTGTGACACTGGAGAATCCCTAGTCATTTTCTTTATGGAAGATCTGATGACTGACTAACATAGGTATGATGGAGTGCTGTAGTATCTGCAGTGCGTCATATTCAGCAACACTTTCATGTGACATGGAGTTGGCTTCAGCATTGCCCTGGGGAGGGAATCCTATTCTTCTCCATGTGGTATGTATAGATAACAGCATGACAGCCATGCAGGCTTTCTTGTCAGATTTCTCACCACATGTGGAGGTCTCAGACAGCTTACTAAAGACATGGAGAGTAAACTGACAGAGTAACTCTGGCTCACCAACATACCATCCCCATGCTGCTGTGCCACGTTTGAGGGCCACTTGTTAATAGATGTCTGGGTTCTGAGTAATCTTGGCAGGTCCTCTGTAGCTCAAGCTTCTTTCTGATGATTTATTTTCTCCTGGAATAATGTACCAACAGACACATGGATCCCTTGCTGGTAGGTTGAGATTTTCCTCACTGGTTAGTTCACAGCTACAAGATGTCTTTTGTTGAGGAGGTGTTGATGCTAGAGTGAGTTCTCTTAAGTGGTGCTGTCAAGAGAAAGAATGGCAATTATTCCCATAAGCATCCTAACTCTGCCATGGCCTAGACAAAACCAGGGCCTATTCACTCATGGACACCAATGTGAAGGAAGAAAGACCACCCCATGAATGCCATGGTTGCAGGGGATAGGAGTCAATGGTGGCTCTTTTGACTGGTGTACTTAGTGTCCCTGCTGAAGCAGGTTTGTCTGCAGCAGGCTCTGACCCTGGGCTGTGGCCTGTTCTATATCATGTTGGAGTTTTTTAGACCTAGGAGAGGAAGGCAGCTGAAACACAGGCCTGGTGGGGACCTGCCATGCCAGCATTTGAGTCCCCACCAGCTCTACTCAGCTGGACAATCAACTTTACATTTCAGCTGAGCTTATCCCTTTCTTCCTCAAGAGAGAAGGGCCAGAGAGCAGCTGGCCCTGGATTTTTTCTCAGCCTTTAAAAATTGCTAGAGATTGAACTGAGAAATATACAACTAAACTAAAAACAAAAACAAAAAAACAAACAAAAAAAACCCAGCACATTTCTCCAAAAGTTCAGATACATTATTTTGAAAAAAAAATAGCAGCATAGCAATGTCAGAGTCACAGTTCAGGAGAGATAAGCATGGCCTTGAACAGTTAGTTGCCAGGCAACTCAGCAACCTTGGAACCGAACTGTATGAGGTCCTCTAGTGGTATCTACACAACACTGCAGTGTGCAGGCTCTGTTTATACCTTCAGCACAGAACATTCCTTGGCTTCAACCTGTCATCTTTATACCTGCTTATTTCCAGAGAAACTTTCTCACAGCAAACAGATGCTCACTGCAGAAAACCTGTAATTAGTAAGAAGGAGCTCCATGCAAATCTGCACAAGGGAAGGACCTTACCTCTAAAGGTGCCATCCTGAAGGAAAATGAAGAGGCAGAAGGGCACACTGTCTTCCGTCTAATACTCTCCCTGTTAGGTTTGGGGTTGCCATGGGAACATGTGTGGGGAGACATAAAGATCAATGAACTCAGGACATATGAGAGCTTAGAAATGAAGAAGGGGACACAACTTGCTCACAGCAAAAGACCAGTGCTTCCTACATACAAGTAACTTCTCTTCAGTCCAATACACTGTACTTGCTGGAAAAAGACGCGAGTGCTATTTGCACTGTGTATGTCCATGGGAGCGCAATAGTGACTTTCTTACCAAAAACAATTTTTTCTCTTAGGACCAGAAACTGCATGTGATTCAACTTCGTTTATGAATGGGAAACAAACACTAGCTCACTTTACAAGAAACAGTCTCTGCTTTTGAGAAAAGAGCACTCTTCTACTCTACTGTGTTTCCTATAGGGCAGAACAGTGAGCTTGCTCCGAACAAAAAAAATGTGCTTCCTACACAAACTGGCGATTACTAGTTGAACTCTGTTTAGGAAACTGACAAGACCAGTAGCTTCTCTTCAGTCCAATACACTTTACTTGCTGGGAACAGACACGAGTGCTACTTGCAATGTGTATGGCAATGGGAGCACAATAGTGACCTTTATACCAGATAACAACTCTCTCTCATAGGACTATTAACTGCTTGTGATTCAACTCCATTTATGAATGGGAAACAAACACTAGCTTGCTCTAAAAGAAACACACTCTGCTTTTGAGAAAATAGCACTCTTCTACTCTACTGTGTTTCATATAGGGACAGAATAGTGAGCTTGCTCAGTAAAAAGAGCTGTACTTCCTGCACACATGGGACATATCTAGTTCAACTCTGCTTAGGAAACTGAAAAGAACAGTAGCTTCTCTTCAGTCCAATACACTGTACTTGCTGGGAACAGACGCGAGTGCTATTTTCTGAGTGTATGGCACAGGCAGCACAATAGTGACTTCCCTTATGAGAAAACAACTCTTGCTTGTAGGACCAGAAACTGCATGTGATTTAACTCCGTTTATCAATGGGAAACAAACAGTAACTTGCCTTACAAGTAACACACTCTGATTTTGAGAAAAGAGCACTCTTCTACTCTACTGTGTTTCCTATAGGGCTAGAACAGTGAGCGTGCTCAGAACAAAAGAACTGTTCTTCGTACATACACAAGACATATCTAGTTCAACTCTGCTTAGGAAACTAACAAGAACTGTAGCTTCTCTTCAGTCCAATACACTGTACTTGCTGGGAACAGACGCGGGTGCTACTTCCACTGTGTAAGGCAAAGAGAGCACAATTGTGACTTTCCTTACCAGAAAACAACTCTTGCTCATAGTAACAAAAATTCCATGGGATTCAACTCTGGTTGGGAATGGCAAACATACACTAGCTCGCCTTCAAGAAACACACTCTGCTTTTGAGAAAAGAGCACTCTTACACTCTACTGTGTTTGCATAGGGCCAGAACAGTGAACTTGCTCACAGGCAATGAAATGTGCTTTCTACACACACGGACCATATCGAGTTCCACTCTGCTTAGGAAACAGAAAGAATAGTAACTTCTCTTCAGTCCAATACACTGTACTTGCTGGAACAAGACGTGAGTGCTATTTGCACTGTGTATGGCAATGGGAGCGCAATACTGACTTTCTTACCAGAAAACAATTCTTTGTCTTAGGACCAGAAACTGCATGTGATTTAATGCCGTTTATGAATGGGAAACAAACACTAGCTTGCCTTACAAGAAACACACTCTGCTTTTGAGAAAAGAGCACTCTTCTACTCCACTGTTTTTCCATAGGGCCAGAATAGTTAGCATGATCAGAACAAAGAACTGTACTTCCTACACACAGGGACCATATCTAGTTCAACTCTGCTTAGGAAAGTGACAAGAACAGTAGCTTCTCTTCAGTCCAATACACTGTACTTGCTGGGAACAGACGCGAGTGCTCTTTTCCTAGTGTATGGCACAGGGAGCGCAATAGTGACTTTTCTTACCAGAAAACAACGCTTGCTAGTCGGACCAGAAACTGCATGTGATTTACCTCTCTTTATGAATGGGAAAAAACAGTAGCTTGCCTTAAGTAACACACTCTGCTATTGAGAAAAGAGCACTCTTCTACTCTACTGTGTTTCGAATAATGCTAGGACAGTGACTGTGCTCAGAACAAAAGAACTGTGCTTCCTACACACACGGGGCATAACTAGTTCAACTCTGCTTAGGAAACTGACAAGAACATTGCTTTCTCTTCAGTTCAATACACTGTAATTGCTGGGAACAGATGCGAGTACTACTTGCACTGTGTTTGGCAATGGGAGCACAATAGTGACTTTCCTTACAAGAAAATAACTCTTGCTCATAGGACTAGAAACTCCATGTGATTCAACTCTGTTTATGAATGGGAAACAAACACTAGATCGCCTTACAAGAAACACACTCTGCTTTGAGAAAAGAGCACTCTTCTTTTCTACTGTGATTCCTATAGAGCCAGAAGAGTGAGCTTGCTCAGAAAAAAAAAAAAAAAAAAAACAACTGTGCTTCCTACACACATGGGCCATATCTAGTTCAATTATGCTTAGGAAACTTAAAAGAACAGTAGCTTCTCTTCGGTCCAATACACTGTACATTCTGGGAACAGACGCGAGTGCTCTTTGCACTGTGTATGGCAATGGGAGCAAAATTGTGATGTTCCTTACCGGAAAACAACTCTTGTTTGTTGGACCAAAAACTGCATGTGATTCATCTCTGTTTATGAATGTGAAACAAACACTAGCTCAGCTTACAAGAAACACATTCTGCTTTTGAGAAAATAACTCTCTTCTACTCTACTGTGTTTCCTATAGGGCCAGAAGAGTGAGCTTGCTGAGAACGAAAGAACTGTGCTTCCAACGCACAGGGCATATCTAGTTAAACTCTGCTTAGGAAACTGACAAGAACAGTAGCTTCCCTTCAGTCCTATACACTGTACTTGCTGAGAAGAGACACGAGTGCTATTTGCTTTGTGTATGGCAATTGGAGGATAATAGTGACTTTCCTTAAGAGAAAACAACGCTTGCTCATAGGACCAGAACCTGCATGTAATTCAACTCCGTTTATGAAGGGGAAAACAACACTAGCTCGCCTTACAAGAAACACACACTGATTTGAGAACAGAGCACTCTTCTACTCTACTGTGTTTCCTATATGGCCAGAACAATGATCTTGTTCAGGACAAAAGAACTGTGCTTCCTACATACACGAGCCATATCTAGTTCAACTCTGCTTTGGAAACTGACAAGAACAGTAGCTTCTCTTCAGTCCATTAAACTGTACTTGCTGGGAAAAGACGCGAGTGCTATTTGTACTGTATATTGCAATGGGAGCAAAATAGTGACTTTCCTTACCAGAAAACAACTCTTGCTCGTAAACCCAGATACTGCATGTGATTCATCTCTGTTTATGAATGGGAAACATACACTAGCTCGCCTTACAAGAAACACACTCTGCTTTTGAGAAAAGAGCACTCTTCTACTCTTCTGTGTTTCTTATAGGGCCAGAACAGTGAGATTGCTCATAACAAAGAACTGTGCTTCCTACACACACGGGCCATATCTAGTTCAACTTTGCTTAGGAAACTGACAAGAAGAGTGCCTTCTCTTCAGTCCAATACACTGTACTTACTGGGAACAGACGCGAGTGCTATTTGCATTGTGTAAGACAATGTGAGCACAATAGTGACTTTCCTTACCTGAAAAAAACTCTTGCTTATTGGAACAAATACTGCATGTGATTCAGCTCCTTTTATGAATTGGAAACAAACACTAGATCACCTTAAAAGGAACAGAATCTGCTTTTGAGAAAGGAGCACTCTTCTACTCTACTGTGTTTCCTAAAGAGCCAGAAGAGTGAGTTTACTGAGAACAAAAGAACTGTACTTCCTAAACAGAGGGCATATCTAGTTCAACTGTGCTTAGGAAACTGACAAGAACAGCAGCTTCCCTTCAGGCCAAGACACTGTACTTGCTGGGAACAGACGCCAATGCTCTTTGCACTGTGTATGGCAATGGGAGAACACTAGTGACTTTCATTACCAGAAAACAACTCTTGCTCCTACGACCAGAAACTGCATGTGATTCAACTCCGTTTATGAATGGGAAAATAAACTACCTCACCTTACAAGTAACACACTCTGGTTTTAAGAAAAGAGCCCTCTTCTACTCAAATGTGTTCCTATCAGGCCAGAAGAGTGAGCTTGCTCAGGACAAAAGCACTGTGCTTCCTACTAACATGAGTCATATCTAGTTCAACTCTGTCTTGGAAACTGACAAGAACAGTAGCTTTTCTTCAGTGTAATACACTAGTTGCTGGAAACAGACACGAGTGAAATTTGCACTGTGTAAGATAATGGGAGCACAAGAGTTTCTTTCCTTACCAGAAAACAACTCTTGCTCGTAGGACCAGAAACTGCATGTGATTCAACTCCGTTTATGAATGGGAAACAAACACTAGCTCGCTTTACAAGAAACATCATCTGCTTTTGAGAAAAGAGCATTCTTCTACTCTAATGAGTTTCCTATAGGGCCAGAACAGTGAGCTTGCTCGAAACAAATGAACTGTGCTTCCTACACACACAAGACATATCTGGTTCAACTCTGCTTAGGAAAATGACAAGAACTGTGTCTTCTCTTCAGTCCAATACACTGTACTTGCTGGGACGAGATGCGAGTGCTATTTTCAGTGTGTACGGCAATGGGAGCACAATAGTGACTTTCTTTCCAGGAAACAACTCTTGCTCGTACGACCAGAAACTGCATTTGATTCAACTCCTTTTATGAATGGGAAACCAACACTAGCTTGCTTAACAGGAAACACACTCTGATTTGAGAAAATCACTCTCTTCTACTCTACTGTGTTTCCTATAGGGCCAGAACAGTGAGCTTGCTCAGAAAAAGAAACTGTGCTTCCTAAACAAACGAGCCATATCTAGTTCAACTCTGCTTAAAAAACTGACAAGAACAGTAGCTTCTCTTCAGTCCAATATACTGTACTTGCTGGGACCAGACACGCATGCTATTAGCACTGTGTATGGCAATGGTAGTACAATAGTGACTTTACTTACCAGAAAACAACTTTGCGCATAGAAACAGAAACTGTGTGTGATTCAATTCTGTTTATGAATGGGAAACCAACGCTACCTCGCCTTCCAAGAAACACACTCTGCTTTTGAGAAAAGAGCACTCTTCTGCTCTGCTGTGTTTCCTTTAGGGCCAGAAGAGTGAGCTTGCTCAGAACGAAGAACTGTGCTCCCTACACACACGGGCCATAAATACTTCAACTCTGCATAGGAAACTCATAAGACAGTGGCTTCTCTTCAGTCTAATTCACTGTACATGCTGGGAACAGACGCGAGTGCTATTTGTACTGTGTATGGCAATGGGAGCAAAATAGTGACTTTCCTTACAAAAAAACAACTCTTGCTTTTAGTACCAGACCCGGCATGTGATTCAAATCCTCTTATGAATGGGAAACAAACACTAGCTTGCCTTACAAGAAACACACTCTGTTTTTGAGAAAAGAGCACTCTTCTACTCTTCTGTGTTTCCTATAGAGCCAGAACCGTGAGATTGCTCATAACAAAGAACTGTGCTTCCTACAAACACAGGCCATATCTAGTTCAACTCTGCTTAGGAAACTGAGAAGAACCTTGCTTTCTCTTCAGTTCAATACACTGTAATTGATGGGAACAGACGCGAGTACTACTTGCACTGTGTTTGGCAATGGGAGCACAATAGTGACTTTCCTTACAAGAAAATGACTCTTGCTCATAGGACTAGAAACTCCATGTGATTCATCTCCGTTTATGAATGGGAAACAAACACTAGATAGCCTTAAAAGAAACACACTCTGCTTTGAGAAAAGAGCACTCTTCTTTTCTACTGTGTTTCCTGTAGGGCCAGAAGATTGAGCTTGCTCAGAATTGTGCTTGGTACACACACGTACCATATCTACTTCAACTCTGCATAGGAAACTCACAAGAACAGTAGCTTCTCTTCAGTCCAATTCACTGTACTTGCTTGGAACAAATGCGAGTGCTATTTGCACTGTATATGGCAATGGGAGTGAAATAGTGACTTTCCTTAAGAAAACAACTCTTGCTCATAGGACCAGAAACTGCATGTGATTCAACTCTGTTTATGAATGGGAAACAAACACTAGCTTGCCCTACAAGAAACACACTCTGCTATTGAAAAAAGAGCACTCTTCTACTCTACTGTGTTTCCTATAGTACCAGAAGAGTGAGTATGCTCAAAGCAAAAGAACTGTGCTTCCTACAAACACAGGCCATATCTAGTTCAACTCTGCTTAGGAAACTGACAAGAACATTGCTTTCTCTTCAGTTCAATACACTGTAATTGATGGGAACAGACGCGAGTACTACTTGCACTGTGTTTGGCAATGGGAGCACAATAGTGACTTTCCTTACAAGAAAATGACTCTTGCTCATAGGACTAGAAACTCCATGTGATTCAACTCCGTTTATGAATGGGAAACAAACACTAGATAGCCTTACGAGAAACACACTCTGCTTTGAGAAAAGAGCACTCTTCTTTTCTACTGTGTTTCCTGTAGGGCCAGAAGATTGAGCTTGCTCAGAATTGTGCTTGGTACACACACGTACCATATCTACTTCAACTCTGCATAGGAAACTCACAAGAACAGTAGCTTCTCTTCAGTCCAATTCACTGTACTTGCTTGGAACAAACGCGAGTGCTATTTGCACTGTATATGGCAATGGGAGTGAAATAGTGACTTTCCTTAAGAAAACAACTCTTGCTCGTAGGACCAGAAACTGCATGTGATTCAACTCTGTTTATGAATGGGAAACAAACACTAGCTCGCCTTATAAGAAACACACTCTGCTTTTGAGAAAAGAGCATCCATCTACTCTACTTTGTTTCCTATAGGGCCAGAAGAGTGAGTTTGCTCAGAAAGAAAAACTGTGCTTCAACAACACAAAGGGCCATATCTAGTTCAACTCTGCTCAGAAACTAACAAGAACAGTGCTTCTCTTCAGTCCAATACACTGTACTTGCTGGGAACAGACATGAGTGCTATATGCCCTGTGTATGAAATTGCTAACTCAACAGTGACTTTCCATACCAGAAAACAACTCTTGCTTGTAGGACCAGAATCTGTATGTGATTCAAATCTGTTTATGAATGAGAAACAAACACTAGCTTGCCCTACAAGAAACACACTCTGCTATTGAAAAAAGAGCACTCTTCTCTACTGTGTTTCTTATAGTACCAGAAGAGTGAGTATGCTCAAAGCAAAAGAACTGTGCTTCCTACATACACAGGCCATATCTAGTTCAACTCTGCTTAGGAAACTGACAAGAACAGCGGCTTCTCTTCAGTCTCATACACTGTACTTGAGGGGAAGAGAAGCGAGTGCTATTTGTACTGTGTATGGCAATGGGAGCACAATAGTGACTTTCCTTACCAGAAAACAACTCTTGCTCGTAGGACCAGAAACTGTATGTGATTCAACTCCGTTTATAAATGGGAAACAAACACTAGCTCGCCTTACAAGAAACACTGTCTTCTTTTGAGAAAAGAGCACTCTTCTACTCTACTGTGCTTCCTATAGGGCCGGAAGAGTGAGCTTGCTCAAAACAAAAAACTGTGCTTCCTACACACACGGGACATATATAGTTCAACTATGCTTAAGAAAATGACAAGAACAGTAGCTTCTCTTCAGTCCAATATACTGTACTTGCTGAAAACAGACTCTAGTGCTACTTGCACTTTGTATGCAAATTGGAGCTCAATAGTGACTTTCCTTACCAGAAAACAACTCTTGTTCATAGGACCAGAAACTGCAAGTAATTCTACTCTGTTTATGAATGGGAAACAAACACTAGCTGGCCTTACAAGAAACACACTCTGTTTTTGAGAAAAAAGCACTTTTCTACTCTACTGTTTTTCCTATAGGGCTAGAGGAGTGAGCTTGCACAGAACAAAATAACTGTGCTTCCTGAAAGCACGGGCCATATCTAGTTCAACTCTGCTGAGGAAACTACAAGAACAGTAGCTTCTCTTCAGTCCAATACAATGTATTTGATGGGAACAGACGCGAGTGCTATTTTCACTGTGTATGGCAATGGGAGCGTAATAATGACTTTCATTTCCACAAAATAACTCTTGCTCGCCTTACAAGAAACACACTCTGCTTTTGAGAATACAGCACTTTTACTCTACTGTGTTTCCTATAGGGCCAGAACAGTGACCGTGCTCAGAACAAAAGAACTGTGCTTCCTACACACACGGCCATATCTAGTTCAACTCTGCTCAGGAAATTGACCAGAACAGTAGCTTCTCTTCAGTGCAATACACTGTACTTGGTGGGAACAGGCGTGAGTGGTATTTGAACTTTGTATGGCAATGGGAGCACAATAGTGACTTTCCTTACTGGAAAAGAACTCTAGCTTGTACGACAAGAAACTTCATGTGATTCAACTACGTTTGTGAATGGGAAACAAACACTAGATCGCCTTCCAAGAAACATACTTTGCTTTTGACAAAAGAGCATTCTTATACTCTACTGTGTTTCCTATAGGGCCAGAACAGTGAGCTTGCTCAGAACAAAAGGAATGTGCTTCCTACACACACGGGCCATATCTAGTTCAACACTGCTTAAGAAACTGACAGGAACAGTAGCTTCTCTTCAGTCCAATACACTGTGTGCTGGTAACAGACATGAGGGCTATTTGCACAGTGTATGGAGATGGAGCACAGTAGTGACTTTCCTTTCCAGAAAACAACTCTTGCTCATAGGACCAGAAATTGCATGTGATTCAACTCCGTTTATTAATGGGAAATAAACACTAGATTCCCTTACAAAAAAAACCCTTCGCTTTTGAGAAAAGAGCACTCTTCTACTCTACTGTGTTTCATATAGGGCCAGAAGAGTGAGCTTGTTCAGAACAAAACAACTGTGCTTCTTACACAGAGGGACTATATCTAGTTCAAATCTGCATAGGAAATTGACAGGAACAGTAGCTTCTTTTCAGTCTAATACACTGTACTTGAAGGAACAGACACGAGGGCTATTTTCACTGTGTATTGCAATGGGAGCACAATAGTGACTGTCCTTTCCAGAAAACAAATCTTGCTCATTGTACCAGAAACTGCATGTGATTCAAATCCGTTTATGAATGGGAAACAAACACAGGATCGCCTTACAAGAAACATACTTTGTTTTTGAGAAAAGAGCACACTTCTTCTCTACTGTGTTTCCATAGGTCCAGAGCAGTGAGCTTGCTCAGAACAAAAAAGCTGTGCTTCCTACACACACAGGACATATCTAGTTCACCTCTGCTTAGGAAATTGACAAGAATAGTAGCTTCTCTTCAGTCCAATACACTGTACTTGCAGGGAACAGGCACAAGTGTTATTTGCACTGTGTATGGCAATGGGAGCAAAATAGTGACTTTCCTTACCAGAGAACGACTCTTGCTCATACGACGAGAAATTACATGTGTTTCAACTCTGTTTATTAATGGGAAACAAACACTAGCTCGCCTTACAAGAAACACACTTTGCTTTTAAGCAAAGTGCACTCTTCTACTCTACTGTGTTTTCTATAGGCCCGGAAGAGTGAGCTTGCTCAGAACAAAAGAACTGTGCTTCCTACACTCATGGGCCATATCTAGTTCAACTCTGCTTAGGAAACTGACAGGAACAGTAGCTGCTCTTCAGTCCAATACACTGTGTGCTAGGAAGAGACGTAAGGGTTATTTGCACAGTGTATGGAGATGGGTGCACAATAGTGACTTTCCTTTCCAGAAAACAACTCTTACACATAGGACCAGAAACTGCATGTGATTCAACTCCATTTATGAATTTGAAATAAACACTAGCTCCCCTAACAAGAAAAACACTTTGCTTTTGAGAAAAGAGCACTTTTCTACTCTACTGTGTTTCCTGTAGGGCCAGAAGAGTGAGCTTGTTCAGAACAAAAGAACTGTGCTTCCTACACACACGGGCCATATCTAGTTCAATTTTGTATAGGAAACTGACAAGAATAGTAGCTTCTCTTCAGTCCAATACACTGTACTTCCTGGGAACAGATGCGAGTTCTGTTTGTTCTGTGTATGGCAATGGGAGCGCAATAGTGACTTTCCTTATCAGAAAACATCTCTTGTTCGTAGAAATAGAAACAGCATGAGATTTACCTCCGTTTATGAATGGGAAACAAACACTAGCTCGCCTTACAAGAAACACACTCTGCTTTTGAGAAAAGAGCACTCTTCTACTCTACTGTGTTTCCTATAGGTCCAGAACACAAGCTTGCTCAGAACAAAAGAACTGTGCTTCCTACACACTCGGGCCATATCTACTTCAACTCTCCTTAGGAAATTGACAAGAACAGTAGATTCTCCTCAGCCCAATACACTTTACTTGCTGGGAACATATGCAAGAACTATATGCACTGTATATGGCATTGGGAGCGCAAGAGTGACTTTCCTTACCAGAAAACAACTCTTGCTTGTAGGACCAGAAACTGCATGGGATTCAACTCCGTTTAGAATTGGAAACAACACTAACTCGCCTTACAAGAAACACACTCTGCTTTTGAGAAAAGAGCATTCTTCTACTCTACTGTGTTTCCTAAAAGGCCAGAAGTGAGCTTGCTCAGAACAAAAGAACTGTGCTTCCTACTCACACGGGCCATATGTAGTTCAACTCTGTTTTGGAAACTGACAAGAACAGTAGCTTATCTTCAGTGCAATACACTGTACTTGCTGGGAACAGACGCCAGTGCTATTTGCAGTGTATATGGCAATGGGAGCACAGTAATGACTTTCCTTAACAGAAAACAACTCTTGCACGTAGGAATAGAAACTGCATGTGATTCATCTCCGTTTATGAATGGGAAACAAACAATAGCTCGCCTTACAAGGAACACACTCTGATTTTGAGAAAAGAACACTCTTCTACTCTACTGTGTTTCCACAGCGACAGAGCAGTGTGTTTGCTTAGAACAAAAGAACTGTGCTTCCTACACACACGGACCATATCTAGTTCAACTCTCCTTAGGACATTAACAAGTACAGCACCTTCTCTTCAGTCCAATACACTGTACTTGCTGGGAAGAGACACAAGTGTTATTTGTACTGTATATGGCATTGGGAGTACAATAGTAAATTTCTTTACCATAAAATGACTCTTGCTCTTAGGTTCAGAAACTGCATGTGATCCAACTCTGTTTATGAATGGGAAACAAACACTAGATCGCCTTACCTGAAATTAACTCTGCTTTTGAGAAAAGAGCTCTTTTCTACTCTATTGTGTTTCCTATAGGGCCAGAAGAGTAAGCTTGCTCAGAATAAAAGAACTGTGCTTCCTATACACACGGGCCATATATAGTACAACTCTGCTTAGGAAACTGACAAGAATAGTAGCTTCTCTTCTGTCCAATACACTGTACTCGCTGGGAACAGACACGAGTGCTATTTTTACTTTTTATGGCAATGAGAGCGCAATAGTGACTTTCCAACCTGAAAACATCTCTTGCTTCTAGGATCAGAAGCTGCAAATGATTCAACTCCGTTTATGAATGGGAAATAAACACTAGCTTTCCTTACAAGAACACACTCTGCTTTTGAGAAAAGAGCACTCTTCTACTCTACTGTGTTTCCTACAGTGCCAGAACAGTGAGCTTGCTCAGAACAAAAGAACTGTGATTCCTACACATGGGCCATATCTAGTACAACTCTGCTTAGGAAACTGACAAAAAACTGTAGTTCTGTTCAGTCTGATACAATGTACTTGCTGGGTACAGAAGCGAGTGCTATTTGCACTGTGTATGGCAATGGGAATGCAATAGTGACTCTCCTTCCCAGAAAACAACTCTTTCTCGTAGGACCAGAAAATGCATGTAATTCAACTCCATTTATAAATGGGAAAAAATACTAGCTCGCCTTACAAGAAACACATCTGCTTTTGAAAAAAAAGAGGACTCTTCTACTCTACTGTATTTTCACAAGGCTAGAACATTGAGCTTGCTCAGAACAATAGAACTGTGCTTCCTACACACACGCGCCATATCTAGTTCAACTCTCCTTAGGAAACTGACAAAAATAGTAACTTCTCTTTAGTCCAATACACTGTACTTGATGAAAACAGACGTTAGTGCTATTTGCACTGTGTATGACAATGAGAGCAGAGTAGTGACTTTCCTTACCAGAAAACAACTCTTGCTCATAGGACCAGAAACTGCATGTGATTCAACTCCGTTTATGAATGGGAAACAGACTTTAGCTCGCCTTACAAGAAACACACTCTGCTTTTGAGAAAAGAGCACTCTTATACTCTACTGTGTTTACTATAGGGCCAGAACATTGAGCTTGCTGAGAATAAAAGAACTGTGCTTCCTACACACACGGGCCATATCTAGTTCAATTTTGTATAGGAAACTGACAAGAACGGTAGCTTCTCTTCAGTCCAATACACTGTACTTCCCAGGAAACATTCTAGTGCTATTTGCACTGTGTATGGCAACGGGAGCGCAATAGTGACTTTTTTTTAACCAGAAAACAACTCTTACTTGTAGGACCAGAAACTGCATGTGATTCAATGCCGATTATCAATGGGAAACAATACTAGCTCACCTTACAAAAAACACACTCTGCTTTTGAGGAAAGAGCACTCTTCTACTCTACTGTGTTTCCACAGGCCAGAACAGTGAGCTTGCTCAGAACAAATCAACTGTGCTTACTACACACACGGACAAAATCTAGTTCAACTGTGGTTAGAACACTGAGAGAACAGTAGATTCTCTTCAGTCCAATGCACTGTACTTGCTGAGAACAGATGCCAGTGCTATTTCCACTATTTATGGCAAGAGAAACACAATAGTGACTTTCCTTACCACAAAACAACTCCTGCTCATAAAACCAGAAACTGCATGTGATTCAACACTCTATATCAATGGGAAACAAACACTAGCTTGCCTTACAAAAAACACCCTCTGCTTTTGAGAAAAGACCACTCTTCTACTCTATTGTGTTTCCTATTGGGCCAGAACAGTGAACTTTCTCAGAACAATAGAACTGTGCTTCCTAAACACATGGGCCATATCTAGTTCAACTCTGCTTAGGAAACTGACATGAACAATAGTTCTTTTCATTCCAATGCACTGTGCTTGCTGGGAACAGACATGAGAGCTATTTGTACTGTGTATGGCAAAGTAAGTGCAATAGTTTCTTTCCTTACCAGAAAACAAATGTTGCTCGTAGGACCAGAAACTGCATGTGATTCAACTCCGTTTATGAATGGGAAACAAACACTAGCTCGCCTTACAAGAAACACACTCTGCTTTTGGGAAAATAGTACTCTGTACTCTACTGTATATCCATATGCCCAGAACAGTTAGCCTGCACAGAAAAAAAGAACTGTTCTACCTACACACACGGTGCACATCTACTTAAGCTGAGCTTTGGAAACTGACAAGAACAATAACTTCTCTTCAGTCCAATACACTGTACTTGCTGGGAACACATGCGAGTGCTATTGCACAGTGTATGAAAATGGGAGCGCAATAGTGATTTTCCTAACCAGAAAACAACTCCTGCTCATAGGACCAGAAACTGCATGTGATTCAACTTCGTTTATCAATGGGAAACAAACACTTCCTTGCCTAACGCGAAACACACTCTCCTTTAGAGAAAGATTACTCTTCTAATCTACTGAGTTTGCTATAAGGCCCGACCTTGGACTTTGCTCAGAAAAAAAGAACTGTGCTTCCTTCACACAGGGGACATATACAGTTCAACTCTGTGCTAGAAACTGACAAGAACAGTAGCTTCCCTTCAGTCCAATACACTGTACTTGCAGGGAACAGACACGAGTGCAATTTGAATGGTGTATGACAATGGGAGCACAATTGTGGCTTTCCATACCACATAATAACTCTTGCTCATAGGACCAGAAACTGCATGTAATTCAACTCCGTTTATCAATGAGAAACAAATACTAGCTCGGCTTAAAAGAAACACATCTGCTTTTGAGAAAAGAGCACTCTTCTACTCTACTGTGTTTCCTATAGGGACAGAAGAGTGACCTTGCTCAGATCAAAAGAACTGTGCTTCCTACACACGGCCATACCTAGTTCAACTCTGCTTAGGAAACTGACAAGAACAGTAGTTTCTTTTCAGTGCAATACACTATACTTGATGAGAACAGATGCCAGTGCTATTTGCAC